>NW_028318150.1:5629500-6255000 GCF_062004578.1 Staurois parvus | reverse complement strand
GAGAGCAGTGGGAATTGGGTGCATATTTTCAGCCATGGTTATTTGCTAGTAGTCATTGTTTGTGCTTCTTATACTTTTAGGGCTTGTTCATACTTGACTTCTTCCCAAACACCCCTATAGCGTTTGTCAGACATTTTACAAGCGTTAAAAAATGCTCCCCAAACGCCCTATGCGCGAGTTTGAGGCGTTTTACAAGCGTGAAAACCGCACCACAAACACCTATAATTAACTTAATGGTATTAATGCCTCGCAAACGCCTGCCAGGCGTTTGAAGAGCATCACCATAGGCTTGAATGGGAGGCGTTGAAAGGCTTCAATTGCTCCTGACTCGATGCGTCAATTTTGACATGACGCTAACGCTTCAGTGTGAACAGCACTGTGTGCTGCCATGTGTATCATTTTCATAGGTGTTTGAGGAACCTTTAAAATGCCCTTCAAATGCCTGTTTCAACGCTAGTGTGAACTGAGCCTTACAGAGTTGTTTTTATGCATTGTTCTTAAATTCTGCTCCATATGAAAACTCTGCCTACCCATTAAGAAATATGCAAGTTTCCTGAGTTTTGTATTAATATATTTATTTTTTAGCAAGCCAGACTTGCATTTAAGTGTAAAGGTGTTCGTTTCTTACCAGGTAAACTATTTCCTAGATCATACCTTTTTATTTTTCTCCCTGAATCTCATTGCAGAGCATGGATGATTTTAGATCAGTATAGAAAAAAATCAAAGCTCTTCCGTACGAATGTTCTTTTGGTCCCATTGGGTGATGATTTTCGCTACAGTGATAGTTCAGAGTGGGATCAGCAATACCAGAACTATCAAAAACTGTTTGATTACATGAACTCTCACCCTGAACTCCATGTTAAGGTAGGTTGTGTAATTTCATTTACAGGTCTTGATTTCCAGGAAAGTTCTTTTTTGTTTTTTTTTGGTACTGTTTTTAATAGTAAACAGTGTGTGCTCATGCTTGGTTAGAAATTTGTTTACCAGGTTTTTTTTTTTTTCCACTGCTCTAGTAAATGCAGCACTTTCAGTAATCAGTTTTATGCTAAAATAGATTTTCTTTTGGTAAAAAAAGCATGAATCCTTTCCAAAGCATAATCCCTTCATGCTCAGCGAAGTCTGAGTTTTAAGCTAGTGTCCTTGTTTATGGATTTTGCTTCCAAGCACTTCACACAGTAGTTTCCGGATTCACAAGTGCTGGGACATTGTCTTCAGGGGTTGACTGCCACATTGCTGTTCTGGCTTAGGTTGACACTCTTCTCAGTGGGTGGATGCTCCCTCTGGGGTTCACAAACTTAACACACTGTCACAGAAAACCATGATAGTCTGATCTTCCCTTTTTTATGGTCACTGGCCTTGATTGCATGATTTTTGAAGTCCAAGTTAAGGCTAGAAAATTGATTGCTTATTTATCTTGGTGTGAGGCTTGTGAGTTTCATCTTCGACAGTATGTAGTAGGACGCATTTAACTTTTCTCTCCAGTCTGGTGTGGCGATGTTCCAGGATCTTACTACTATCAAGGGACAGATATCTACTTTGGCCCTTTTTGTTTTTTAGTTAAAGCCTTTTTGCAAGGTGTCACATGGACTGTACTGCCAATACAGCCCCCTTTGGCTCTGTCAGACTTTAATGTGGTCTGATCTGTTTTGCAGACTTCTACCTTTTGAACCTCACAGAGATTCCTTTGTCGCTCCATTATGCACAAGGTTGTCTTTCTGGTAGCCATTATTTCGGCTTGGAGAGTCTCTAATTGGCTGCACGTTCCTGCGGTGAATCTTGCCTGGTTCTTTGCCACCATGATAAGGTGGTGTTGAGGCCTCAGCCCTCTTTTTTTGTGTTTTCTTCCTGAATCAGGACGTTGTAGTGCTGTTTTTTGTTTTTACCCTAAGCATCCTAAGGAGAAAGTTTTGTCTCTTTGGATGTTTTTGAGCTGTTTGAATTTATTTCAAGAGGACAGCTTAATTTTGTTTGGTTCCCAGTTTGTTCTGCATTCGGGTCCTCGCTTTTTTTTCCCCTCAGAAATACTTCATTAGGTTAGACAAGGTAATATACAGGCAAAGAAGATGTTGAAAAGTACATTTGCCTTTTTTCATTCTCAAGGTAACATTAAAATTCTTTAATGGATGGAGGGTGGAGGCTGACGTAACCTGCTGTCTACCTCCTGGTCGCCCCCATGCGGTGAAGCAAGCTCCATCTGACTTCTGTATAAATGCAGATATAAATCAGATTGCAGTGCTTTACGAAGTACCCTCAGTATGCATCTGCAAACTCCTAGACATGTCTGGAACGAAGTTGGGGTTCATTCAAACTGGTGTTAGAGGACTTGGAGAACACAAGGGGGAAGTGAGCTTACAGACCACATGAAAACTTTGAAAGGAAGCGCTCATAAATGGATGGTCTAATACTGATTTTGGTACTTATTATTATTATTATTATTATTATTATTATTATACAGTATTTATAAAGCACCAACAGTTCGCTCAGCGCTGTACATTACAAAGGGGGACAGAACATGCGACAGTACAATAACAATACAATGCGATACACGAGGGGTTCGAGGGCCCTGCTCTTTCAAGCTTACAATCTAGGAGGGAGGGGATAGTGGTACAGGAGGAGATAGCTATGGGGGATAGAGTGGTAGGAAGAGTGGAGGAGGTCGGCAAATTAGCAGAGGGTGGGGTAGGCTTCCCTGAAGAGGTGGGTTTTCAGGGTGCGCCTAAAGGAGAGGAGAGTAGGTGATAGTCTGATGGGTTGGGGCAGGGAGTTCCAGAGGATGGGAGACACCCCTGGAGAAATCCTGGAGGCGGGCATGGGAGGAGGAGACCAGGGAACTAGAGAGGAGGTCTTGTGAGGAGCGGTGTGGGCGTGTTGGGTGGTACTTGGATATTAGGTCGGTGATGTAATTTGGGGTAGTATGGTGGACAGCTTTGTATGTCAGTGTTAAAATTTTGAATTTGATCTGTTGCGCAATCGGAAGCCAGTGGAGGAATTGGCAGAGGGGGGTGGCGGAAACGGAGCGGTTGGTAAGGTGAATGAGTCTGGCTGCCATATTCAGGATTGACTGAAGCGGGGATAGCCAGCGGAGAGGCAGGCCAGTGAGGAGGGAGTTGCAGTAGTCGAGTCGTGATATGATGAGGGAGTGGATGAGCTGTTTAGTGGTTTCTGGAGTTAGGAACGTGCGGATTTTGGCGATGTTGCGGAGGTGGAGTCTGCATGAGTTTGTTAATGATTGGACTTGGGGCTGGAAGGATAGGTTGGAGTCCAGAGTGACACCAAGTACTCTGGCCTGCTGGGTGGGTCTGATAGTTGTATTGTTGGACGTGATGGAGAAGTCAGTGGGAGGGGGGATGGTGTGCGGGCTGGGGATGAAGACTAGGAGCTCGGTTTTGGAGAGGTTCAGTTTAAGGAAGTGGAGCGACATCCAATCTGATATGTCGTACAGTAGGTTTGTGATTCGGGTGGAGACTGAGGGGGTGAGGTGGGGGGTTGAGAGATAGATTTGTGTGTCGTCGGCATATAGGTGGTTGTTGAAGCCGTGAGAGTGTATGAGTTGGCCAAGGGAGGAGGTGTAGATGGAGAAGAGAAGGGGCCCGAGGACGAAGCCTTGAGGGACCCCAATGGAGAGTGGGAGTGAGGGGGAGGTGGTAGCGTTATAGGTAACGCTGAAAGAGTGTTGTGATAGGTAGGATGAGAGCCAGGAGAGAGCAGAATCTCGGAGGCCAAGGGAGTGTAGTTTTTTGAGAAGGAGGGGATGGTCAACTGTATCGAAGACCGTGGAGAGGTCAAGGAGTAGGAGCACTGAATAGTGGCCATTACCTTTGGCAGTTAGAAGGTCGTTGGAGAGTTTGAGTAAGGCGGTTTCGGTGGAGTGTCGGGGATTGAAGCCGGACTGTAGGGGATCGAGGAGGTTGTTGTTGTTGAGGTGAGAGCTTAGGCGAGTGTAGACTAAGCGCTCGAGGAGTTTGGATGTGAATGGGAGCAGGGAGATGGGTCTGAGGTTGTTTGGGTCGTTGGGGTCCAGGGAGGGCTTTTTAAGTATGGGGGTGATGTGTGCATGCTTCAAAGGGCAGGGGAATGCACTGGAAGAGAGGGAGAGATTAAAGATGTGGGTGAGGGAGCGTAGGATGGAGGGGGAGGGAGGTCGTAGGAGTTGCGAGGGGATAGGGTCGAGGGGGCAGGTGGTGAGGCGGCATCAGAGAAGACCTTGGAGACTTCCTCGATGATAGTAGGGTCGAAGGTGTGGAGTGTTGAGGGGGCTTCAGTGTGAGGAATGTTGGGTGGGGTGGAGGTGGAGGTCAGAGCAGTGCACTTGCAGTTTTGTAGTGGGATTCTCCCTTATTCTTATATTGAGTTTTGGGTGTGTTGGCCTTGTTGCTGTGTTCACTTATAATATAAACTCTTCTTGTGTCCTGAGATGTAAAATAAAAAACTTTTTTTGGTTTACCTGTATAATCTTTTGTTCTTGAAATACATTACAGGACTCAGAGATTCCTCCACTCTTGCTTGTGCTGAGGCTAGGAGGGTTCATGCCCAGGGGCGGACTGACAACTTATGGGGCCCCCGGGCAATAGGGGATCATGGGGCCCCTGTGTCCTTGCCCAAACTCAAAAGCCTATGAAAAAGGTACCAGGGGCCTCTCATGGGGACCCCTACTCACCCCAGGCCCTCGGGCAGTGCCCAAGTTTCCAAATAGTCAGTCCGCCCCTGTTCATGCCTGGACAGAGATCACTTTTTTTTTTTTTATCCCCCTTCAGTACCAATTCACCCACACATGGCAGCATAACCCAAGTAGTCATGAGTATGCACTCCTATGTGTTCAGTGATATACGCAAAGAAAAGGATGTTACAGGTAAACTAAAAACTCGATTTTTTTTTTTTTTTTTTTTTTTTTTTTTTTTTTTTTTTTTGGGGGGGGGGGGGGGGCCTTCTAAAAAAAAATCCAGTAGATATTCTTTACTTTTGTTTGTAACTCATAAAAAAATAAAGTAAACCTGTGCAACGGATCAGCAAACTTAAAAGAATACTACAACTCCTTGAAAATCTCTTGCAACTAATGACTTTCTGAAAGTCATTCATTGCTTAGGATTAGAGCCAACCTAAATGCCCCACCTCCTCGCGCACTCCTCCTACACTCCTCCGACCTCATCTAACCTTGGCAATTGGCTAATAAGGCTCTGGGCCCTGAAATGCATTGTTGTAGGCATGGTCAATTGGGTAATAATCGTACCTTTCTGAATAACCTGGAAGCATCACACAGGCAATACTGAAGTAGGTAGGGCTGTGTATATTTGCAAGTTGTCATACCATCAGCTATCTTTGTTAGACAGTTTGGTCAGTATCTGCAAAGATAATAGGTTATAGAATAGGCCAGAATATATATATGGTTTTATTGAAAACCTGTGGACCGAGCTTTGTTTTTTAGATGCACTCTAATTTAAAAGTTTGCACTTTAAACATTCTCTTGGTGGTTGGTCTGCTTTAGCATTTCCTTTGACTTCATACTAATTCACATACTTATTTTTCAGGCACAGTTTGGTACACTGTCCGATTATTTTGAAGCTCTCCGAACAGTTACCAGCCTTGATGAATCCAAAGGCCCCTCATTTTTTCCAGTATTAAGTGGTGATTTCTTCACTTATGCAGATAGAGACGATCACTACTGGAGTGGATACTTTACCTCCCGGCCTTTCTACAAACGTATTGCAAGAGTCATGGAATCTCAGCTAAGGCAAGTTGTTTTTTGTTTTTTTTTTGGACCCTTGTCAATCAGAGCCCAATGAATTAAGAAAAACCAAAAACCTATAAATACTTTATCACAAGAGGTCGGAAACCTCACTTCAGTGGCAATTGGAGATGGGCCAGACCTGGGATCTTGGGTGCAAAACTTTAGCAAACTGAGGTTTCTGCTGCCACATTCCAGAATGAATATAAAACGGTGTAGCGCTAAAAATAACCATATAAATATGTAATTCAGGATAAATGAAAGAACCAGTAAGACCATAAAATCATAAAATGACAAGGTGCTAATGATAATAAAGTGACTTAGTGGTACTATAAAAAAGTATCACTCTCATCAAATATACTTGTGTATATATATAAAACATAAAATGTAGCAAACTGATATATAAGTGACACCAGTGATAAGGTGCTGGCAAATAAAGTGACTGAATAGTGATTCACTTTGTCACTATATAGTGACCAATGGTGTGTAAAGTGCTGAAAATGATAATCAACATATAGTCCAACATAAAGTGCATAGGAAATCGTGATGATCTTCAATATCTGGTGGTCTTATCCAGTAAGGTGGTGATGTGGCCCAAATTGTAAAGACTGCGCACTCACCAGATACGCAATCAGTATGTGCATTTAGAGATATCATTCTCAAACCTGGAGGTCCCTTTAAGGTCTGGTGTCCCTCACTGTTCAACATCCGCTTCTAGCAATGGCTCAATCGCTCTGTGGGTGGTTAAAGCTCCCAGGGAGCCCCAGAAAGAGGCGACCATCTTTGGAAAATAAATCTGGTCCGTGAAAGTTGTTCTGTCCTTTATTACTGTTATCTTTTGGAATAAATACCTATCAATTTTAAAAACAATATCACGCTATTGGCCTCTTTCTGGGGCTCCCTGGGAGCTTTAACCACCCACAGAGCAATTTGAGCCATTGCTAGCAGCGGATGTTGAACAGTGAGGGACACCAGACCTTAAAGGGACCTCCAGGTTTCTGAGAGTGATATCTCTAAATGTGCATATTGATTGTGCATCTGGTGAGTGTGCAGTCTTTACAGTTTGGGCCACATCACCACCTTACTGGATAAGACCACCAGATATTGAAGATCATCACGATCTTCTATGCACTTTATGTTGGACTATATGTTGATTATCATTTTCAGCACTTTACACACCATTGGTCACTATATAGTGACAAAGTGAATCACTATTCAGTCACTTTATTTGCCAGCACCTTATCACTGGTGTCACTTTTATATCCGTTTGCTACATTTTATATTTTATTTATATATATATATATATATATATATATATATATATATATATATATATATATATATATATATATATATATATATATATATATATACACGTATATTTGATGAGAGTGACACTTTTTTATGGTACCACTAAGTCACTTTATTATCATTAGCACCTTGTCATTTGTCATTTTATGGTCTTATTGGTTCTTTCATTTATCCTGAATTACATATTTATATGGTTATTTTTAGCGCTACACCCTGTTTTTTATATTGATATTTTGGAGGGTTTTGGTACCTTTTGGTGTTTAGCGGCTTCATTGACTTTTATCGCTCACTTATCCCTGTTTGTGCCATATCAGACATTCCAGAATGGCACCACAAGGCAGCAAGTACAACCCCCACCCCCAAACCTTTATAAACAAAAAAAAAAAAAATCCCATTTACTGTTGCTTCAGTCAGGTAGTACAGGCCAGGAGGTTTTCTGTGGACTTGAAGCAGCTTGAAGGTGAGAGGTCTTGTTAAAGCTGTCTCATGTTTGCATGTATTTCAGACCCATCAAATGGTGGGAAGATGCAAAACTGCCTTTTCTCCCTCTATGTTCACAGTATTCTATAAAGCCCTTCTCTTCAAACCTATAGGTGATTGTGCCTAGTTAGGGCCTGTGTGGACTTGATTTTGTCTTCATCAGAGCTCATTCTTCATTATTTCCCTTCCCCCTCCCCCTCCCTCTTCAATGGGAATGCAAAAACTGCTAGATGCCAGGCTGTGCCTTGGTTCACTATATTTAAGTCCGTCTCAGAACAAGCATGCTGTAAATTGGTGTCAGAAAAGTCCCAAATCTACTAATCTCTATGCTTGTCTTGGGACATCTACTCAGACCGCATTAAGCCTCATGCAAACTGGACATTTTATAACTGCTACTAAGGGCAACTGTTTGCCTATATGTCCATGCAGACATATAATTTTAGAGGAGTTTAGAGGCAGGAAAAAAAACCCATTGCAAGTGTATCAAATTATAGATTTGATAGCAGGTGTTAGGCATTTGGGAAGAGTTTTTAACGCTCCTCAAACGCCTATGAAAATTCTTCACATGGCAGCACACAGTGCTGTTCACACTAAAGCGTTAGCGTCGTGGCAAAATTAATGCCTTATGTCGAGTCAGGATGAGTTGAATCCTCCATTCAAGTCTATGGTGACACTCCTCAAATGCCTGGCAGGTGTTTGCGGGGCGTTTGCAGAGCTTTAATACCATTAAACATCATTATTGGCGTTTGTGGTGCGATTTTAACGCTTTGCTAACTCCTCAAAAACGCTCATAGGGCATTAGGGAAGAGTTTTTAAAGCTCCCCAAACGCCTGTCAAACGCTATAGGGACGTTTGGCAAAATTTTTAAATTAGTCAAGTATGAATGAGCCCTTAAAGGAGATTTAAGTAATGGCAGGCTCCATTAATCTCTTTTGACCTCAGGGCCAGCATAATGGCCAGATGACTACTATTTAGTAGAAAGTCAGCCTTTGCACCCCTGCACTTTTTTGTCATGACAGGTTTACTTTAAAGTTGGCACTATATGCAACCATTTTTTTTGTAAGTGGCAAAGGCTGCTGGCAGCTGACATTTCTTCTTTATGTGATATTCTCATGCTTTGTCACATCCTTAATCAATCCCAAATTTGTAATTCATGGTGCTGCTGTTGGCCACTCTTGTGCTAATTACATAATATAAAAGGTGTATGTAATACATTTACAATACATGAAAAAGTAGTTTGTTTCGTTTTTTTTTTTGTTTTTTTTATGAAAGTGTATTTGAGAGGATTGCAGTATAAAAATTGTCATTGCTAAACAAAATATAAAATACCTTTTTTGGGGCTGTTTTTCCTGCTTCTGGAACTGATTTTGAAAATGCATGCAGAATGAGAGTCACACTTTTCAGACATCAATGGCTGCATGCTTCTTCCAGGTCAAGGACTTATATGTACTTAATGAAAGGCACATACTGTATGTGCTTATTGTATGTATGAAGATGTTAAATGCATGCATACACTAAATTGATCACTGTAAATCACTTGGTATCAAGGAGCATGAAAACTTTGAAATAAACAGTAGATGTGCAGCAGTGCATTTGCCATGGATAAATCCATAATGGAGTGAACCTTGCATAAAGCTCTAAATTAGTTGAAAGGTATATTGATTAGTACAACTTTTAAAGATGGATTCTGTTCCATCTGTTAGTGCTGCTGTGCAGATCTGTAACCTGTAATTATGGAATCGAGGCACTTAACACAGAAGTAACAATTGTGCAGAGTTTTATGGATGCATAGATTATCTTTAATATAAATATTTGGTGCCTATTATTATAATGCCTCCAATGTTTCCAGCCACTCAGAATTCTCTGTAACTGATGATACAATAAACTTGCTACACTAAAACGTACTTATTACTTGTTTGTTTGTTTTTTTAATGTTACATTTAATTAGGGAAGCTTGTAAGTGCAATTAAACAGTCATGGTTATGTTTTTACATTCACACTGTTTTGATTGAAATAATTCCTTACCACAAATAAGGCAAAATGATTATATTCCCTATTTGCTTTTATGAATAATGTGCTGCAAGAACAAAGCTCATAAATGGCTTCTTAGGCTGCCTAATATGTCTTGTCACAACTGTCACAGTCTTGGATAATTCTCAAGGACATTAGATTAGTATTCAAAAAGGCAGAACTCTATGGTGAGGTTTTTCTAAAGAATGTTACCTTCAATTGTTCTTTGTGTAACTTAACTGCTTACTTACATGCAGTATATGGCTAGATCTTTCCCCTTTTACAGGTAATAACACCGATATGATCATACGCTGTAACATTGACTTTAATAAAGGGATTCTACTTATTAAAGTGTAAGCGCTCTACTGCAAAGACACTTTTTTTTTTTTATAAACTAACTAGCCCACAATGGAAATGACGTGACTGCACATTGTTTTGTATTTTTCTTGGTTTTGAAAGACGATGAAACTAGAGATTGTCACTGCCTACTCCCACTCCTCATAAACAGTGACAGGATCTTAGTCGTCTTTCCTCGGGGTTCTAGTTCTATATATTCATTTGCACTTACAGTATATCTGAATATTAGATTGTAAGCTCGAAAGAGCAGGGCCCTCGAACCCCTCGTGTATTGTTTGTTGCTGTATTGTCTCATGTTCTGTCCCCCACTATAATGTACAGCGCTGAGCAAACCTTTTAGCGCTATATAAATACTGTATAATAATAATAATATCCTATTTTGCAGTGACCGCACTAATATGAAATGTATTTCACTGATATTTAGTATAGTTTTAAAAATTAACTCCAATAATTTTTTAGTTCATTTTGAATTGAGTAATGAAGGGTTAAATTTCTGCCAGGTTTATATTTCTGTCTAAAATCCATCCCTCACTTCGGTCCCTGTGACACCTGTGCAAGTAATGGAGGATCCAATTGTCTCCAGAGCAGGAAGGCTCAGAAAGCAATAAAAACACTGACAAGAGTTGTAACTATTCTCACGCTACTGAAAATCTGCTTTTGCTTTTGTCATGCCTTTTGCAGATGTTTACCTTAATTTACTGTCCTGACAGGATGTTGGGGTAAATCTCCCCATCAAGGAAACCTGAAAACTTGATGGAGGCCCTAATACCTCACTCCTGTATTCAGAACAAAGCAATGTGTTGGGTTGAACTGGGCTGTAAATGTACTTTTTGCAGTGAAATAATCAATCCTCCCATGATTTACATACATTGCAAGCATATTACCAAACATCATTTCTTACCTGCCAGTTGTATTGGAATTCAAATATAAAACTTTTGTTTTATAAAAAACTGCTGCAAGACAATCGCATGAACAGAAAATGCATTTTTAACGGAGTGGAAATTTTATTAACTAAATTACCCAAAGGCTTGTTATAGCCATTATGTATAAAAAAATCCAACTTTACCTTTAGGCATTTTGAAGGTTCACATTTTCAGTTTGATTTAGCTAAATAGCATTTATGAAGATCCCAGGTAATACTACTTGTATATTACCAGAGAACCCGCTTTGTTAAAGCAGAGAGCCTTTAGCATGAGGGAAAGAAATGGTCCTGGAAATTCAGCCTTCTTGAACTGGAGTTATGTGATGTATACCACACCTTAGTAGAGAGCAAATCAGTTCGAAGATACTGTATGTTGATGCATTTATTTTTATGGTCCCATGATAACAGCTAGGATAATTTAGCACCTGCCTATTTACTTTAATGTGGTTGTTAAACATTTACATATACCCACTGAACTGTCTAGCCCAGTATTTCTCAACCAGTCAAGGCCACCCTTTTAAAATTCTGCACAATCTCTAGGCACCCTTTAAAATACTGCACAATCATGAGGCATCCATTACAAAATCTAAAAAACGAAACTAATAGTTTCACAGAATGCAGCAACATCTGCACATGTAGGACACCCACACGTTGGAGGTGATTTATTCTTCCAAAGCAAATACACGTATGCCAACTGGTACTGACTATTATGCCATTGTTTCTCTTCTCCCTCAGTTTCTCTCACTGAGCTAATGTGACCACAGTGCTGACGTAGAGGGGCAGTGGAGGGACAAGCAAGGATGCTGTGCAGGGGCCCAGTGTCCTTATTAGCTGATGACATTTATTTTTTATGTCGTGGGTGACTAGAAAGTTGTAACGGTGCACAATGAAAACCTGTTGCTTTGTGTAAGTAAAAGGCAGGCTTGATCAACCTACTGGCTTGTATACTATTTCTGGGCATTTTTTAGGCATTTTGCCAAGGCACCCTTGAAGATATCTGAAAGCACCGCTGGGTGCCTGGGCACCCTGGTTTAAAAAGGCTGGACTAGCCTCAGGTGAAACAAATCCTCCTACATAAGTTGTACCAGTTTATTTGCAATACTCTCTCTTCAGCTGTTCAAAGCATAGAATGTAGACAGAATTTCTGAGCCGGGGCAGGGAATCTGATGTTGTGCACTGCACAGCAGTGAGCTGAGTGTGATCTGAGCAAAGGGAATGGGCACATTGCCCTCTGCACAATCTCACAGGGAAACATGCACAGCTGAAGCTGTCAATCAAAAGCTGTGTGTTGGGGGGACAGAGCTGTCTCCCAGTATTGTCCTGTGTCAGCATAGACTGTCAGAAATGTTTCATGTAGGAATGAGGAGACAGAATTCATACTGCTTTGAATCCATACACCATATAAAATAGTTCATTATTTCAGAGATTTGCGACCACTTTACCAGACCACACTGTTTTCAGACAGGTAGTTATGGTTGCCCAAATAGTGAACAGTGTCAATTTGTTTCCTACCTCTCAAACATTTAAAAATAATTAAGCTTTGCATTTGATTTCTGTCTGAACTTTTCTCACTGCAAATATGTTTAAGGACTAAAGTGCTATAAATGAGGTCTGTGGAAAACCGCAAGAATCTCAATATTTTGACAAATGGACTTTAAGTTTAGTTGCACTTAAGAATCGAGAAAGGCATACATTGTCTGCTGCTGACCATCCTTAATAATTCTTACCCTTGTCAGCTGTCATTCATGAATGATAGTTATCGTCGTCCCACCCCTTTATTTCCCAGCCTCATGAAAATAGCAGTAAGTGAGTTTGTGAGTCTTGCTATGACTAAGCACAAGTAAAATGATGTGGTGTGATCCAGATAATAATCACCAGTGTACACAAAGATCCAGTATGTTTTATAATGTGAAATCCCTTGTAATAGAACGTTTTAACTTTTTAGGGTTGTTATTCTCCTGAATTCTTCATAATATTTTATAAATATGGTATATTTAAGTTAATTAAAGCAGCCCTCAACCATCATCTGACATTTACAAGAGTACCTTAGATAAATTTATACTAGTGCCCCTGATTAATAGGCATACAAATTTATGCTTTGTAAAAGAATTGTCATTGTACCTAACCAAGCAATACATTATATCCAGCAAATTACAAATCAAATAGATTTTTTTGGAGCTAGCGTTAGCTTATATTGTTTATTTGTTTCATGGAAAGTTCCCATTTTACTTTGCAAGATATTTAAAAAGCAGGTTTATTGAATGTTGCCACATCATCATATTTATTGTATTTTCTAAAAATGTGTAAATGTAATTCTGTATCTGTTAATTTTGGGATGCATGTTTGGCATGTAGTGTTTATCTTGAATAGCTGCTGAAGCTGACCCTCCTGACAGTTTTTAGTGTGCATTTGGAATACAGGGAGGAGGCTGTGTTTTGGGCTTGATGGCCCTCAATAATAGGCAACCTGACACAGAAGCTGTCTTCCTTGAATTACTCTAGAGGTAACTTAAAGAGCTTTAGAATGTTAACAAAGGCATCTTGATGCCACGCACTAGGTTGTTCCAAAATGGGGTATCCAGCATTCTTGAAGTCATGGTGTATGTGTGTGTATGCACTTTCACCATGCCTGCCATGTGGTGATGCTTAAAGGAAAATTCCACTTTCATGGGAAAAAATATTGCATTTACAATTGTGACAGAAGCCATATTGTAACTTGCCTTTCCTTTGCTATCTCTAGCGCTATCATTTTCTGTAAACATTCAATGCAATATGGCAACCTGGAGGCATTCTGTAAACATATGGTATGCAGAACACCCTCCACAAATGTCAATTTCTGCTTGTGCGATTGGCTTATTGGTTTTCCCAGAAGTCTGTGCTAAGATTCAAGTTAGATTTTAGGCATCCCACACAACACAAATTTCAATTTTGATGAGATGCACCTAAAGGGTTAATCATTTCTAAAGGCATGCTGACACTGCCACTCTCCTCATCAGAGCCTTGCAGGTGGTGTACAGAATGCCCCCCAGTAATGCATGTATAAAAAGCTCAGTAAACCATAACTACATTTCAGTTTTCTATAGTCAGATGACATACTGTAAGTGTTTATACAGTGAGGAACAGAAGTATTTGAACACCCTGCAATTTTGCAAGTTCTCCCACTTAGAAATCATGGAGGGGTCTGAAATTCACATTGTAGGTGCATTCCCACTCTGAGAGACAGATAACCAAGGAGTGGGTGCCAGGATAACCAAGGAGTGGCTCCATAAGAAGCATATAAAGGTTCTGGAGTGGCCTAGCCAGTCTCCAGACCTAAATCCAATAGAACATCTTTTGAGGGAGCTGAAACTCCGTGTTGCTCAGCGACAGCCCCGAAACCTGACAGATCTAGAGGAGATCTGTGTGGAGGAATGGGCCAAAATCCCTGTTGCAGTGTGTGCAAACCTGGTCAAGAACTACAGGAAACGTTTGACCTCTGTAATTGCAAACAAAGGCTTCTGTACCAAATATTAACACTGATTTTCTCAGGTGTTCAAATACTTAAGTTCAGCAGTGCAAGGGAAATAAATTCTTTAAAAATCATACAATGTGATTTCCTGATTTTTTTTTTTCAAATGCTGTCTCTCAGAGTGGATGCACCTACAATGTGAATTTCAGACCCCTCCATGATTTCTAAGTGGGAGAACTTGAAAAATCGCAGGGTGTTCAAATACTTCTGTTCCTCACTGTATTTGGTCATGATTGGTTTCTAAACTTTTCAGTCATTGTAGTGTGTATCATTTTGTTTTGTTTTTTTTAATAACCCTTATTGTGTCTATTACCTTTTTTCAATGACTTACAACATCCCATTAAGGTTCCATGCACACTGGTATTAAATGAAGCCTGTACAGGAGTTTAGCATTTTTTTTTTTTTTTCTGTCAAAGCAGCTCAGTGTTATCCTATGTGTCCATGGACATTAGGACCTTTTAGAAGCCGATTTTAAACTCGGCGTTTAGAAGTGGAAAAAAAAAGCTCCTAGAAGCGTGTACAAAAATGCTCTATTTGAACATTTTATTTCTGCCAAAATAACTGACGTTTTTTAAGCCCAATGTGCATGGACCCTTATAATGCTGCAAATTGAATAGGCATACTCATTGTTCTAATAGCATATTTTGCATGAGAATATTGCCCTTTGTTGTTGTAGTGATAAGAGAAATGATCTAACAATTCAGCTCATAGGTCTTGGCAATCCTGCCCCTTCCATTTAAAAATATCACACGCCAAGAAATCCTAGCTGTTTTTGGTGATGCGCTTTGTTATGCAGGTAATTCTTATATTTTTGTATGCATTGATGTGTAAAGGTTAAGCATACATTTAATCAGGTTTACTTTGTAATAATACTTAAGAAAAAAGAAAAAAAAATGTTTAGCATTATGGATTCTTCTACGCTGCCAAATTTAGCATTGTGCACCACAGCAAACTGTAAGTTCAGATGTGGAGCTGAGGCCTTACCACTGAGATGTGTGACAATAGGAAGTAAATGTTTAGTTACTTATATTATACTTTCACTTTCAGGTCTGCAGAAATACTGTATTCTCTAGCTATTGTACAAGCTCAGAGAAATCAAAAACTGTCAGCTTTTCCATCAGCAGAACATTATAAATTACTGACGGAAGCCAGGAGAAATTTGGGACTTTTTCAGCACCATGATGCTATCACTGGAACAGCAAAAGACTGGGTGGTGGTGGATTATGGCACAAGGTAAACAGAATCAGTACACTTAAATAGGAAGCAAATAAAATGTATTATTCTTTTACAAGAAGGGTGGCAGCTATAGCTTTTCTCTTTCAGCACTTGTTTTTGTGTGCCTAATAAACAATATTACAGGAGATATTCTGGAAGATCATGCTTTGTGATTACGAATAGTATATCCTAGAACTACATTGTGTGTACAATTATTAGGCAAGTTATATTTTTGAGGATTAATTTCATTATTGAACAACTACAATGCTCTCAGTTTGTCAGAATGTTAATAAACCTCAAACCTGAATATTTAAGAACGTAAAAGTGAGGTTTTGGCTTTCTTAGGAGAATACCCGTGTGAACAATTATTGGGCAATTGTTAGTGTGCAGAATTATCATGCAACTAAATGAAAAACTAAAAATTTCCCGTCTCACTTCTTTATTTTCATCTGTTAAAGTGGGAATAATAAACAACTCAAAATTTACAAATAAACATTTCTGACATTTAAAAAAAAAAAAAAAAAGACTTTTCAATAACTGTCATACGCCTTCCATTCATGGAGTCTGTCAGTTTCTTGATCTGTTGAGGATTAGCTTTTTGTGCACCAGCAACCACATACTCCCAGACACTGTTCAGAGAGGTGTACTATTTTCCTTCACAGTAAATCTCCCGATTTAGGAAGGGCCCACAAGTTCTCAATAGGGTTTAGGTCAGGTGAGGAAGGGGGCCATGTCATTATGCTTTCATCTTTGAGGCCTTTACTGGCTAGCCACGCAGTGGAGTACTTCGATGCATGCGATGGAGTATTGTCCTGCATAAATATCATGGTCGTCTTGAAAGATGCAGACTTTTTTTCCTGTACCACTGCTTGAAGGAAGTTTCTTCTAAAAACTGGCAGTAGATTTGGGAGTTGATTTTTAGTCTATCTTCAACCTGAAAAGGTCCTTTTAGCTCATCTTTAATAAAACCAGCCCATACCAGTACCCCACCTCCACCCTACTGAGTCAAAGTGGAGCTCTGTGCCTGTTACTGATCCAGCCATGGGCCATCCATCTAGTCTGTCAAGAGTCACTCTCATCTCATCGGTCCATAGAACCTTTGAAAAATCTGTCTTCAGATATTTCTTGGCCCAGTCCTGACATTTCAACTTGTGTCTTGTTCAGTGGTGGCCAGGTTTCAGCCTTCTTTACATAGTTAAAAAATAAAATAGTAGGTGGCTACATTTGTTCTTTTCTTTTTTTTAAACCAGGTAATCCTGCCAATAACACACTTCTATCCTTGGATGACTTACTGGCCAAACTATCGGAAAGCAGGGTTACATTACCCTCCTTCTGTGCTCTTTTCCATAACTTAGAGAGCTGGGGACAATGTAACTGGTAAGAGTGCAGCACAGGCAGAGAAGTCATGGAAAGTTCTTAGCTCACAAAAGTCCTGGCAGGACCAACAAGTTTTTTTGCTCTATTTGAGCACAAATAACAAAACTCTTACAATAATATGTTTATCAGAACAAAAGAGACTAAGTAAGAAATGTTCATTTATTGGGGTTTACATACTTTTTAATGTTTTTTTTTTAATCTGACTAAAGAAAACTCCCTATCTAGGGACTCTCTTATCTCAGTGGTCCTGCCACCCTACTGGGGAGGATACCCCTCTTCCATCAGAATACACTAAATCAGCACTGCTGGTTGAACCAAACTTTTCCAACAAGCTTGTTCATGAGAAGTTGATTGTTATATCGACGTCTCATGAATGGGGACGGCTATAGATAGATCGAAATTTGGCCGGTCCTTGCTAAACCTGCCATATTTTAATCCATCTTTGGGCAGCTTAAGTCCATTTGTAACTACAGTATCTGGTAAAATCCTCACTGGGAAGAGCCAGGAACTCTCAACCAAATATTGAAGTTGTTGGACAAAAAAAAAATGTAAAAGCACAATCTCATTTTTCTTTTGCAAATATATGGAAAATCAGCATTCATGGTGTCCCCATTCAGTGTGGTCCCTCTAACCTATGAAAGCTGATATACAGGTAAGCTACTAGAGGAAAAATCTGTATATGAAATGCAGTAATCAAAATTTGGAATAGCAAGAATGCAACTATCTATTGCCAAAAGCTACTTTCAGTTGAGCATTTCAATAATAAAACCCAATGTTTATTCACTGAAACCTTTTGTATGGGTTTCTTTTCAAGAGTATGACTTTTTTGAGGGGAAAATAGGACAAGTAATTGAGAATACTAGCTTTAGTAGCTACCAGTAATAGATATGATGGCAAGCTCCCAAAGCACAAGGTTCCTTTATCTGGTCACCAGTGTGTGCTAAATATAACAAAGTCAATTAGCGCAACCAAACCAAAAAAGTATAAACTGAAAAAATTAATTTGGGACATTTTTTCATTTTATTTTATCACTCTACAGACTGCAATCTGTACACTTCAAAGTGAATTCACACCACTTTCCTAAAATCTAAAATAGTGCAGCACAACCTAAATCAATTAAATAAACCAATATATAACCACACCATGTGTAACTAAAGTAAAGTCCACATAACGTGCTCTTTGAGCTTCCACCACCATGTATAAGATGGCAGCACACCTCAACTGTATGACCCCTCCATTACCAGTCAGGTTATGTAGCATTTGTTCCCCTCTTGGGACAATTGGCTCTAGATGTAAACCACAAATCCCCCCCCCCTATCAGATGGATCACTCAACAGCAGGAATACATATATAATAGCAGAAGACACAGTCTAGTGCTCTCTGTATGAACCACAATTTATTAAAAGGCTAAAATCACGCTTACAGTGCTTCGTATTTAAACGAGTGCTAGCTGGGATCAAACATCACGAACACCAGCAACATACCAAGAAGGCAAGATGGCCACGGGATGATGTCATGCCTCAGGCTTTCGATAACCAGCAACTGTATTTACTCAGTGATCTGCTGTGTTATTGGACACAGCTGATCATGTGGTAAAAGGCTGCTGTGATTGGCCTTTTACCTCATCATGTGATCAGCTATGTCCGTAGAACACAGCGATCACTGAGAGCGCAGGGTGCGTGTCGCTGGGGGCACACGGGAGGACGCGTTCTGGGAGGATGTCATATGACTCCCTCCCAGAACTTGACAACCATGCTGTACCTTCAGAGCTCCTGACTGGGGTTCCCGTGCGCATGTGCGGGAGTGACATCATCCCAGCCCTGGCCATCCATACAGCTGGAGTCCGCAAACCTGAAACGAAGACCGGGTGAAGTTGGATCTGCCCAGGAGCCGTGACGGAGCAATGCAGGATGGTTCTGTATTCAGGTAAGTCTGTCACAATGTGCTAGTATGCATTGCATACTTGTACATTATAACTTAAATCTGCAGGGGCCCCTTTTTTTATGTGTGGTGGTTTACTACCGCTTTAAGGCTGAATAGGTCAGCTGCCAAAATATAGTTGGGGGAGTTAGCCATTATTCTATACAACCAGATTTCATACCTCAGTTCAGTGCATGCGACCTGTATATATGAGGAAAGCACATAAACCCTATGCTTTAATTCACACAAACAAGACAATGGTAATTAATATTTTTAAATCTGTTAAATTTACTTTAATACTTCTTTATCAGGGAAAGGTATTGGGGGCTAATTTTAATGTTTGCCATTTTTGTTGCTTTTTAATTTTTTGCTTATATTTTTTGTTTAAATGTGCAGGCTGTACCACTCACTGATGAACCTGAAGAAAGTGATAGTAGATTCAGCACATCTTCTTATTCTGAAGAATAAAGACATGTACAGCTACAACCCCTCTACTCCGTTCTTCAGTATGGTGGGTTAGATATTAAAGATGGAAGAAAAAGAAAAATCTGTGATTTCACTTATCAGTCTTAAAGTGGTTATAAACGCAAAACATTTTTTACCTTGATACATTCTCAGCCCTCTTTTGATCCAGTACTGTGCCTGGCTGCAGCACCCCTGTTGTCTGTTCCTGGTTTCACAGGGGACTTGGAGTGCAGCTGTAGTCATTGGCTCCTGCTGCTGTCAGTCAAATCCTGTGAAGGGGGAATGGCCAACCTGTGTGTGTCTTTGGATGTACACAGTTTGGCTTGGGAGCATGCTCGCATGTGTTCCTCCTCAGCACCCAACTCGCTAAGGGGGCACTCTCAGGGAAGGAGAGGAGAGCCCCAGCGGGGACTCCAGGATTGGAGGTAAGGGGCTGCTCTATGCAATCCCATTGCATACAACGGGCAAGTATAACTTTTTTTTTTTTTTAATTAGAAAAAATAGCTTTTGCAACCAATTTTAACATACCTGGACTTGGGGTGGATCTAGACCAGTAATCGATTGTCGTGCATTCTTGATAATAATTGTAATATAAGATCCAGAGTTTTGGTAACCGTTGCTAAAATCTGTAAGCATTTCAACAGTACACCAAATAAAGTAAAGAAAACTTAAAGCAGCTCTCACTATTTAAAATCCTAAAACCAATCGCTTGCCTGCTAAGAGGTTAACCCTTTGAGGACCAAGGGACGTATTTGTCCCATGTTTTTAATTGCATGTATCATCTGATTAAGAACTTAAAATACTTTTTTTTTTTTTTTTTTTTGTTTGAGTCAAAATATTAGTTCTTATCAACAAACAACAAATGGATCTAGCTTTTTGCCAATTATTTCATGAAATGGCTTAGTTACAGCAACTGAAGTGTACGAACTTTAAAAACAAAAAAATTGATTCTTTTGGCGTTCCAAAATCTTACGGTCCTCAAAGAGTTAATAGCACCGCCTGAGCTGATCTTCACTGGCTTCAAGACTGTGCTGGTTAAAAAAAAAAATCTTCAGCCTCCTGCACTTGTAGGATTCCTGGACTCCTGCCCCCTTCTGTGCATTGTGGTTCCATCCTCCAGCCATTACATCACAACAGGCAACAGGGGAAACATAGCGTCTGGAGAAAGAAACTTATTACCTGGAATGCATGAAGGTTAAAAAAAACTTGAGCCTTTAGAACCACTTTAAGCATTCCACAGTACAGGGAAGATTGTTTTTTTGTTTTTTCTTTTACATCTGTTAGAATATTTTTCTGTACATTTGTTTGCATATAGGGGTTAAAACTTTTGTTGGACCGTCATTACTGTCTATGTTAATATCTGGATACTTTCCTCTCATTTCCTGGACATAAATCTCTCCAAGTGACACAGATGAATCTAAATCTATTTAGTATGGATTGTAAGACGTGGGCCCCCTCTCAGGTTTTTATTGCTGTCCCAGTTCTACTGTTTTCCTCCTTTCCTTTCAGAATGATTGGAGCCACTAAGGCAGTAAGTGAGAGGAAACCTCCCCATTGCAGGCCATAGTAAAACTTATGGGGTGCTCTCATTGCATCTTAAAATTTTAAAGCTCAGCTCCAGCCAAACCTGTTATCTGTAGATTGGGTGCAGGTTACAGCCTCTTTCAGGCTTTTAATGCTGTTTGTGTCCCTGTTAGGAAGATCTTTCCTCACTTGGAAAACAATGGGGAATGTATCCAATGGTGACACAGCCAAAAACACAAAAAAATTTAATAATAATAAAAAAAAAAAAATGTTGGCGTATCAGCCAATGTTTGAATGTAGCTGCCCATGCCTTTTTTTCCCAGTGACAACCGACACCCCCCTTCACCCCATTCATAGGAAAAGATCCACTTAATGAACACAGAAATGAGTCCCTGGCATGCATGTTACCACGCCCCCCCCCCCCCAAAAGTAAAAATAGAAAGTGGCTGGAGTTAGGCCCTGAGCTATAAAATTTGTACTAGCAGTTTTTCTTTCATCTTGGGTGATGATACCAAATAAAAGTTACCTGGTGAGCCATGGGGAGCCACATTTTAAAACTGGATTTGTAAGAAGACTTGTACTTTTCTGTTGTTGCTTTAAACCTAGGTCTATGTAATTTTTTTTGTCTCTGCAATATGAAACAGCTGCTCTCTAGATAACAATCTTTTCAGTATAAACACTTAGCAGTGTTATTCAATATAACAAGGGACTACAAATAATCATTAATAAACAGGCTTTCAGAGTTACATTTATAGTTCATCCTGTTTTTCATATTATAGGATGAAGTGCAGAAAGCTCAGGATGCATTACCGCAAAAGACAGTTATTAAAGTTACAGGCCATCCAAGGTGAGTGCATGTAAGCTATTACTTTGGCTGAAACATAAGCTTTCTCTTAATTCCCAGTTCAAAAAAAAAAAAAAATTACATATCCAGCATACATAAAACAATAGGAAATCAAAATTCATTACAGAATTATAATTCTAGTCATATTCTCAGCTACAAGCCTAATTTGTTTGAATCTGGTGATGTATTGTGGAATTAAAATGTTGATATGTTTGAATCTTAAATTTAGTATGTGGTATAAAGTAGACAATAAGTAATGAAATCATGGCTTTTCCAAGTTGCCTTTCTTTTTAAAAGAACCTCTGATTTCCATCCAGGTTCTATCAGTCATTGCCCTCACTGCCACCTTTTTACTGTGGCTTTTTGTGAGGTAGAAGCTCTGATTTGTGGCTCAACAAAGGTAGCCAATCAGTGTGCCTGCCACACAGATCTGTGAGGGAGCCCATGTCAGCTGCCTAATAAGTATTTCGGAGCTCAGACTCCTTTTTTGCAGCAGTGGCAATTTGGAGATCATACAGTTTGCATTTCTTTGTTAGCCCTGGAAATTCCTTTTAAAAGTTGCTTTTCAATTTAGTACATTGATAGTATTTACACAACATGATGCCCTTTTATTGTCCCTACCTATTACCTTCAAAATACTTTCAGCTATCAACATAAAGTTTATTGTACCCCAAACTATCAGAATCGATCGTTCTTGTTTCCTTACTTTATTTTCTCATGGGATAGGTTTGATCATCAAACTGAGAGTTCCATTTAGCTAAATTTAACCACATGCCTACCGCCCTATAGCAGATGCACTGTTGCAGGGTGGCTGCTCTGCGCAAAATCACGTATATATACGTGATGTTGCAGTTCCGGGTAGGGGGCTCGCGTGCGCGTCCCTACCCGCGCTGCCATTGGTTGCAGCGGATGTCAATCACTGCGTCCTGGCCAGTGATTCTCGGCCAGCACTCGGTGTTCACCACTAAAGATGAGAGGGGAGAGATCTGTGTGTAAATTAACACCGATCTCTCTCCTGTCAGCATGGACATGCTGCTTTCGCTCTCTCGGCGCAGCAGAGAGAGAGAAAGCAGCATGTCTCCCTAGTAAAACAGCACACAGTGTAAGCACAGCACAACCCACAGTTAACCCTTTGATTGCCCCAGATGTTAATTCCTTCCTGCCCAGTGTCATTAGTACAATGTCAGTGCTTTTTATTAGCACTGATCACTGTATTAGTGTCACTGGAGATGTCAGTGGCCATTAGTCAGTTCCCACACAGTGTCAGAATAAGTCCCACTATAAGTTGCTGATCTCGACCATAACTTTCACGTAAACCAATTCATTTACATGTATTGGGTTTTTTTTTGTTTTTAGCAAAGACATGTAGCAGAATACATTTTGTCCTAAATGTATGAAGAAATTTTATTTAAGTTTTTTTTTTTGAATTTTTTTATAGCAAAAAGTAAAAAATATAGTTTTTTTTCTTTTTTTTTTGTTTGTTTTTTTTTTTCAAATTGACGGTCTTTTTTTGTTTATAGCGCAAAAAATAAAAACCACAGAGACGATCAAATACCACCCAAAAAAGCTTTATTTGTGGGGGAAAAAACGTACATAAATTTTATTTATGTACAGCATTGCTTGACCACGCAATTGTCAGTTACAGTAACACAGCGCCGTATTGCAAAAAATGGCCTGGTTAGGAAGGGGGGTAAAGCCATCTGGAGGGCAAGTGGGTATTATCTTTTTTTATTTAGGTCTTTTGTCTGAACTATGGGTTTGTGTACACTTCGGGGGAAAAAAAATTGGATGAATAAACTTCTCTCAAGACAATATGAACCTAATTAAACATTTTTAAAATGTGATGTGGTAGTCGCATGTTGGATCATCATGCACTAAAGGGGAAGTATTCATCATGAGTCTACAGTGAGATTTGAGAGTTTGCACATAGGACCCATACTACCTGCATTTCCTTCTACAGTTGTAGTGGAACTTTGCTCCAAATAGGTTGAACCATTATAGGTGAAACTCAAAAAATTAGAGTATCGTGCAAAAGTTCATTTATTTCAGTAATGCAACTTAAAAGGTGAAACTAATATATGAGAGAGACTCATTATATGCAAAGCAAGATAGTTCAATCCGTGATTTGTCATAATTGTGATGATTATGGCTTACAACTCATGAAAACCCCAAATCCACAATCTCAGAAAATTAGAATATTGTGAAAAGGTGCAATATTCTAGACTCAGTGTCCCACTCTAATCAGCTAATTAAGCCATAACACCTGCAAAAGGTTCCTGAGCCTTTAAATGGTCTCTGAGTCTGGTTCAGTAGGAATCACAATCATGGGAAAGACTGCTGACCTGACAGTTGTGCAGAAAACCATCAATGACACCCTCCATAAGGAGGGAAAGCCTCAAAAGGTAATTGCAAAAGAAGTTGGATGTTCCCAAAGTGCTGTATCAAAGCACATTAATAGAAAGTTATGTGGAAGGGAAAAGTGTGGAAGAAAACAGTGCACAAGCAGCAGGGATGACCGCAGCCTGGAGAGAATTGTCAGGAAAAGGCCATTCAAAAGTGTTGGGGACTTTCACAAGGAGTGGACTGAGGCTGGAGTCAGTGCATCAAGAGCCACCACACACAGACAGTTCCTGGACATGGGCTTCAAATGTCGTATTCCTCTTGTAAAGCCACTCCTGAACAACAAACAACGTCAGAAGCGTCTTACCTGGGCTAAAGAAAAACAGACCTGGTCTGTTGCTCAGTGGTCCAAAGTCCTCTTTTCTGATGAGAGCAACTTTTGCATCTCATTTAGAAACCAAGGACCCAGAGTATGGAGGAAGAATGGAGAGGCACACACTGCAAGATGCTTGAAGTCCAGTGTGAAGTTTCCACAGTCTGTGTTGATTTGGGGAGCCATGTCATCTGCTGGTGTTGGTCCACTGTGCTTCATTAAGTCCAGGGTCAATGCAGCCGTCTACCAGGAGATTTTGTAGCACTTCATGCTTCCTTCCGCAGACTAGCTTTATGGGGATGCTGACTTCATTTTCCAGCAGGACTTGGCACCTGCCCACACTGCCAAAAGCACCAAAACCTGGTTCAATGACTATGGGATTACTGTGCTTGATTGGCCAGCAAACTCTCCTGACCTGAACCCCATAGAGAATCTATGGGACATTGCCAAGAGAAAGATGAGAGACAATGCAGAAGAGCTGAAGGCCACTATTGAAGCATCCTGGTCTTCCATAACACCTCAGTAGTGCCACAGGCTGATAGCTTTCATTCCACGCCGCATTGACGCAGTAATTGCTGCAAAAGGGACCCAAACCAAGTACTGAGTACATATGCATGCTTATACTTTTCAGAGGTCCGATATTGTTCTATGTACAATCCTTGTTTTATTGATTGCATGTAATCTAATTTTCTGAAATGGTGGATTTGGGGTTTTCATGAGCTGTAAGCCATAATCTTCACAATTCTGACAAATCATGGCTTGAACGATCTTGCTTTCCAGGTAATGAGTCTATCTCATATATTAGTTTCACCTTTTAAGTTGCATTACTGAAATAAATGAACTTTTGTACGATATTCTAATTTTTCGAGTTTCACCTGTATACCTTTTTCAAAAAGACCAGTGCTGAGGAAGCTGTGGCTGACTTCCGCTTCCTCCTGGGACCTTGTGATGTAATTTCCGGAGCACCGCGGTCCCCGATCGGGACAGCTGCATACTGTGATCATCGTTGCCAAACATCCTGGCTAGGGGGCGTAGGTGAGCGGATATTCTACCTAGCCAGGCAATGGGTTCACCGCTGTTTCTGGATGAGTTTCCCGCTTTTACTGAATTATTTATGGAATAAATTTATACCCCTTATGAAGCATATTGCAGTCATTATTGAACACAAGCCACAGCTTCCTCAGCACTGGTCTTTTTGAAATTGTTTATCACTTTACTTAGTGTGGTACTAGTAGCCGAGAGCAAGTGGCTCCCATACATCTGGGCTTTTAGCGCTTGGATTTTCCGCTTTCATGTACCATTATACCTGTCTCTTCCATGCCATTGGTTATTTCTGTTGACAGGATGCATCATTGCATTAGATAAAACTCAGCTCATGGTTGTGAAATGATTGTCGAAGCCTTTTTTTCCACCAGAAAAGAAAAATAGATAAATAAGCCTGGCCTGATCTATGTTTTTGCAAAAAAATTTTAGGTATATTGTAGCATTCATGATGTGTAATCAGCTTGCCTATCAGATTTGAGATTGATCAAAAAAATGAACAATAATAGATGACCTATTATGCCAAACCTCCCATCTGGAAGAAGGGAAACTTAAAATCATCAGGGAGCCTTTAATTTGATTTTTGAATAGGTTTAGTGCTTTTTACTGCCAATGTGCCCAGCATATTATGACATTTTGTAGACCACTGTTTTGTTGGACTATGCACAATTTGTTTGCCTCCTCTTACCTCTCTTCGGTGTGCTGCTTTGATGTTCTTTTGGCTGTGCATCATTTTGGAAAGAGGACCATCTCGGCGAAATGCTGGACTAAGCTGGAAAAAGAAAAACTGTTGCATGAATTATTTGGCTATAAACCTACAGTTTGTAATCTCGATAATCATTAAATGTCTTTTCTTCTTTTTTTTTTTTTCTTTCCTCTTCTCTCAAAATTTGAAAATTGCTTACAATCTGTTTTATTTCATTTAAAACTGTGAAAAACAATGTCCCCTTTGGAATCAAAGTGGAATTATAGCCTCTACCTGTTTTGTCAAAAACATTCATCATAATTTATTTGTGCACTCAGTGTACATATTTGCAGTATTGGTCCATGTAAGGTATGTTTATAACTTGACAGCTTTCTTAACAATCTCTTCTGGTGGCCATATACAATCTGATTGATTGTACAATCTCATTTAGGTTTACCAAAACGATGTATTAGGAGGACACAACTAATCTAACCCATCAATCTACAGTCAGTCAGATGGGCCCTAGCTCTACATAGTTGATAGATTTAAAGGAGATTGTTCAATCAGACTGTGTAGTGAGCTTAATACAGTGCAGTGTATTTGTACTTTACACTGATACTACTAACCCATTCTGGCTTTTGCTTCTGGTTTTATTTCTTTTTTTTTTCCCAGCCTGTTACAACTTTGTTGTACCTTCTTTAAAGTAAAACCTCTAAATTTGTTCCAATTCATTATGTCTGTCTTACAGGCCCATTGCAGTCTTTAATCCTTTCGAACAAGAGCGTTTGTCTGTTGTTTCTGTGTACGTTAGTTCTCCAAAAATTAAGGTGATGGATGCAGCTGGAAAATCTTTGAAAGCCCAGATCAGTGCGGTATGGGATGGAGCTGCTGTGGTTTCTCAAGACACTTATCAGGTATGTGTTTTATGTTCATCCTTGCTGTCTGAAGGTCAGTACAATGTATTTAAGCAAAGGAGTGTGAAGCAGATGTTAAGATAGTACATGACGATGACCACAGATAGATATACATTATTGCCTCATCAGTGCAAGGGGAGATGCTCCCTCAAATCTGTATATGGGAAGATTGTTCTATTTTGTGCCTTTTTAGGAGTGTACCCAGATCCTTTTTTTTTTTTTTTTTTTTTTTTTTTTTTTCCCCTGGCCAGAACTATTTCTTGAGGGAGCCTATTCCACATTTTCACAGCCCTTACTGTGATTGTTCTTCTGAATGTGAAGGTTACATCTTTTTCATTAGACTTAAAGATTGCCCCTCATCCTTTGTAATGACCTTAAAGTGAATAACTCTACACCAAGTTCACTATATGAACCACTTATGTATTTATAAATTATGATCATACCCTCCCCCCTTAGTTGACTCTTTTCAAGAATGAGTAAATTCAGTTCTACTAATCTTTTCTCATAGTTGAGCTCCTCTATGTCTCTTATCAGTTTGGTTGCCCTTCCCTGCACTTTCTCTAGTTTCCCAATATATTTTTGTGTACTGGAGCCTAAAACTGAACTTCATATTTTAGGTAATGTTTTATTAATGGTTGTAGAGGGGCAAAATTATGTCTTGCTTACTGGAGACTACACCAGATTTTTTGCTTGCTTTAAAAACTGCAGCTTGACATTACATTAAGTCGATGTTTAGTGTCTGCTCTCTACCTCTTCTTCAAAGAAAGGGCTCCTCTGTTCTCCTCAAATGTTAACAGCAAAACCAAGGCTTAATACTTCTATGTATCACAAACCCTGGCCCACCAAGCTTTCCCAGAAGTCCTTTAACAAGTACTTCCACTCCTCGGCGTTTGCTGTTTTATCCTAGCAATTTACCTTCAAACTTTCCAACTTCAGACCAAAGGCAGATTTGCTGACTGCTTTTCACCACCCAGTTTCAAGCTCAAGGAGTGCCACTTCCTTTAGAAGAACACTTTAAAGGTTTCTGTTCACACCTTTTCAGTCCCAAAACCAAATGGGAGCATCTGCCCATACTGGACTTAAAATCACTAAGTTGATTTCTTTGTTAGAAAATTCTGAATGGGATCTACAAGATCTATCCTAGTTTCCCTCAGACTAGGGGCTTCAGAAAAAATCTACATTTCCATTTTTTTATCACACCAGCGCTTTCTGTGCTTGGCTGTGGGAGACCAGCACTTCCAGTTTGTAGATATGTTATTCTGTGGGTACACAAACATGTTTAACATTCTTCTGCCTCTTCTATGAACCCAGTGTATTCATGTCACAGGTTACCTGGACAACCTGTTGCTGAAGGACTCCTCAGCCAGGATCTTGTCTGCCAAAACCCAGAGGACCATCCATTTGCTTCTACTTTTGGCTGGGGTAATCAACAGTCCAAAGTCTGCTCTCCAGCCCTTAGATCATCTTAAGTACTTGGACCCATTCTTGGACACAGCCTAAGCCAGCATCTTCCTCCCTCAGGAGTAGATTATCTTGATGAGGTTTAGACCCTCAGGTCACAAATATCACTCCTTAACTTGCTTCTCCATGATGATTCTGGTCCTCATTGTGGCCTCCTTCAAAACTGTCCCCTTTGCCCAGTTTCATTCAAGACCAGTCCTTAAATCTCCCAATGCTTCTGTCCAGCAAAGCAAAGATCTCTCTGACTTGGTGGATCCACCATCCTGCCCTGGAACTGGGAAAGTCTTTGCTTTACAAGACTGGGGCAGAGTTTACAACTCCCAGACTGTTTAGGGTGCATGGTCTCTACAGGAGTTACAGCAACCTTTTTAATTTCTGGAACTTAGCGACTGTTTAGGGTATATGGTCTCTACAGGCATTACAGTGGGTATAGAAAATCACCCCCCCCCCCTTTAAAATAAGTGAAAGATATAACACCAACATGTCAGAATTTTTTTTTTTTTATTAAAAACTCAAATACAGAATCACTGAGCTGGAAAAAGGATCACCCCATTGTGTCAGGTTGAACCACCTTTTGCATTAATTACAGCCTTTAGTCTGTTGGGATATGTCTCTACTAACTTTGCACATCTAGACTTTGCAATATTTGCCCACTCTTCCTTGCAGAACTGCTCAAGTTCAGTTAAATTTGATGGTGACCATTTGTGGACTGCAGCTTTCAAGTCGATCCACAGATTTTCAGTGGGGCTTAAGTCTGAGCTCTGACTAGGCCATACAAGGACATTCACCTTTGTCCTTCAAACACTGTGTGGTCATTTTTGCTGACCTGTAGTGTTGGGCTGAATGTTCGCGTTGAATATAAGTTCGACTCAAACACTGACCGTTTGTGTGGTCGCTGAACACACAAACGATATGGACGTTCGGCGGGGTGTTTGCCCGCTGCACTGCGCCCTGACAGTGCATTATGATTGGTCAAAGCAATGCACCTGATCACAGATCCAGTGAAGTGCTTTGGCCAATCACAGCACAGGATGATGTCACAAGGGAGCACAGGATGTCACAAGGGAGCACAGTGAACCACACCACCGTGTGACATCATGACCGTATTTAAGAACTGTTATTGTGGCGCAGCTGTCAGATGGCAGGAGCCAGCATCAAGAGCGAAGCGGGAGTTTTTTTTTTTTGGGTATCGGCATCTTGATTGACTTTGGATCTACTTTGAGGGACTTTTTTTTTACTTTTATTTTTAATAAAGGACTTGTCAAAGACCATGTCCTGTCCTTTTTTTACACTGTACTTTTTTTTTTTTTTTTTTGTGAATGGGTAGCGATATCATGTACCAAAAACTCATTCACATGAGGGAGGGGCAGAATCTGGGTGCCCCCTTGTTAAATAAATGTCCGACAAGCCCCCCACCCGCAGACCTCCACAGCCCAGGGTTGTGGGGAAGACGCCCTTGTCCCTGTCAACATGGGGACAAGGTGCTTTGGGGGGAGGGAGCCCCCCTGCTCCACAGCTCCCCCCCATGGTTGAGGGCATGTGGCCTGGTATGGTTCAGAATGGGAGGGGGGGTGCTCACTCTTCCACCTCCCCTTTCCTGACCAGCATGCTTGGGTAAGGGTCTGGTATGGATTTTTTTTTTTCTAATTTTGGCGTGGGGGTTCCCCTCAAATTCCAAACCAGACCCGAAGGGGAAGCCCGCTGACAGCTAAAACATGAATTAATGTTTCACTACTAAAATACTGCATGACTAAATAATATAACTCATGCAGTATTTTAGTAACTGAGCGGCATTTTACCACATACTCAGATGCTGTAAGATACCGCTCAGTAAATTGTGTTCGAAGTTCGTGGTCGAACATTCTGTAGGTTTGAATGTTCGACCATGAACCGAACAGGGGGTTGTTCGGCCCATCACTACTGACCAGTTTCCTCTTGGCTCTTTCAGCCAGTTTGGAGCAATGTCTTGACCCAGGGAGGGTCTGTGTTGTACTAAATACCTTCCACTTCTTAATAATAGACTGCACTATGCTTCTAGGCATTGATAAAGCCTTTAAAATTGTTTTGTATCTATCTCCTGACTTGTGCTTGTCCACAACTTTATCCCAGAGATCTTTTGACAGTGTCTTGCCACCCATAGCTGATTGTGTGCTTCAGTTACACTATCAGGGACTGAAATGCTCCAGGAAAGTTCTTTTCATGCTGAGCTAATCAAAATAACCACAGCAGATCACAGTTGAAAGCCATTTGAGTGCCATTGAAAAGGTGATTAGCTACATCTGATAAGTTTACAAGTCATTTTTAGGAGGGGGGTGATCTTCTTTCCAACTCAGTGATTCTGTTTTTGAATGTTTTCAATTTTGTTTTCTGACATGTTGGTGTTATATCTTTCACTTGCAATGAGTAAATACAGCTGGATAAAAGAAACATTGTGCCTGTCTTTATTTCAGGTTGCAAAGCAACGAAATGTGATTATTTTAAAGAGGGGGGGTGATTCTTTTTTTATACCCACTGTACAGCTACCCATCTCAATTCTGAAACCAAGGAGCATTGGACCTGCATTCTACAAGGTCAACCTGATGGAGTGCAGTTGGTCATTGTCCCAGCAGTGGCTTACATAAATCATCAAGGGGTCACCAGAACCCTATAGCAGCCCTGAAAGAAGCAAGTCTAATACTCTCATGGGCGGAAACATACATTACAACTTCCGACCGACCACATTCTGGTGGAGTGTACAAATAGGCAGGTCGATTTTTTAAGCAGTCAATACTAGAGAGCGGTTTCTGCACCTAGAGATTTTTCAAAATCTCTGTCAAAGTTTGGGAAAACCATATGTGGACTTTCTAGCTTCCAGGTTCAACAATAGGCTGGACAAATCTGTAGCTAAGACCAAGGATTCTGTAGCCTGCGCAGTAGATACCCTGGTGATTCCTTGGTCACTATTTTAACTGGTTCATGCCTTCACTTCAGTTAAGATCCTCCCTTGATTTCTGTGCAAGACAGCAAAGGAAAGAGTCCTCACACCAAATTAGCCCAGAAGAACTTGTTACAAAGACATACTCAGGCTTCTGGCAGACAAGCATTGACCTCTTTCAAACAGACCAGACTTAGTGGCCCAAGACCCCCCCTGTTCCAACCTACTTCTCAGTCATGAGCTGTAATGCAATTCACAGGAATAGCCAGCAGTCCACAGGAAAAGCCGGCACATTGCGGCTGGTTATGAGCCTTGATTAAGGGCTTAAAGCTGTAAATTGTTGGAATTTTTATCCGCTGTACCACATTATTTTGTAATAAAGGATAACCATTTGTGCTAACATATCGGAGTGCTGGTTTTCCCAGTGGGCTGCATAGAGCTGGAGGTTATCGGAGAAACAGTCTTGCCTGAGCACCAGGTACCTGGAGCTGTTGATGGAAGAGGTGGTTGTAGCGCTGCTTTACCTGTTTACACTGGCTTTAATGGCATGAATGTTGAAACCCCAGTCATAAAAGATGGAAGTATTTCTGATTCACTTACTCCGAGCATGGAAATGCAAGATTTACCATTTTCTCACAGAAGGTTTTCTTTACATGATGTGAGGACAGATGGCTTAACCAAGGAAATACTCTATTACCAGTATTTTGGTCAGTCTTCAGTCAGGCCTTGAGTACCTTCAAGGGACAGGTTTCTGCCTTATACAACCTCTTTCAGAAACACCTTACCTCACAATCCCTTATTGGTTTTATCATTATCCAAATTTGACCACCTCTGTCACCTTGAGATCGCAACCTGCTCCCCTTTGAACTGGTTAGAGACATTTCTTTTTGAAAACCATACCTTTTTAAGGTTTCCTTCTTGGCTGTCATCATGTGAGTTAGGAGCTCTGTCTTGTAAAGTGGTTGTAAGGTGGTCTCCTTCTGCCTCAAGGATATTGTTTTTGATTCCCTCAGTCCTGTCCCAAAACATGACAAGGAAATTGCCACATCACTCATTCATTCAGATACAGTTCTGTGAATGAATGAAATACAACTACCATCTGCCATTGCAACAGGCGGTTGTAGTTCTCAATGGGCTGCAATGGTGCTGGTGAACCTTCTCATATTTCACTGATCTTCCTGCCCTCCAGTAACTGTCTACCTATATGGAAGGTACAGGCAGAAAGCCATAATGAGATTCTGCAGGAGCCTGACATTGCACCCACGATCTGTTAATCGCAGATGCAATGCTTTGCAGACTCCAGAAAAAAAATAAATGCACAATTTTATTACCTGCAGAAATATGTGCATTTATTTATTTTTAAAAGGGGAACTTCACCTTTAAGACTCCTGTCTTGTGAAGACTTGATTCCTTCTTTGACTTGCTAGTGGGCCTTGTAAAGAACCCCATTGCTTGATGGATCAGACAGCTCTGATAAAGGGAGTCACATTTGCTCATTGCATATGCTGTCTGTGCTATGCTTCACATTTTGTAGTGCTAATAAGTGGGTTGCACCTTACTATTCTTCTCTATGTAAGTGCAGCCTGACTGAGAACAATAGACACCTTGGGGTTGATTTCCTAAAACTAGTGCACACAGAATCTGGTGCAGCTGTGCATAGTAACCAATCCGCTTCTAGGTTTTATGATCAAAATGAACAAGATAAAGTTAGAAGCTGATTGATTGTTTTGCACAACTTCACCAGATTCTGTATGAGTTTTTCATTCAGCAGTTGTTAGTCGTAGAGTTGCTTGACACACACAGACCACTAGAATCTACAAATTTGTGCATGTAATGCAATAATAACAACACGAAAATAGCAATCATATAAGTTGGAAGAGGCATTTGAACACCTGTCTATTTTTATTACTGTCTGTGTCCCCATTAAGGAGATACACCCACTCTAATTGTCCTGTTTGCCATTATCATTAAAAGTGAAAGTAAAAGAAAATTCCAAATTTGGATTGTCCCCAGAAAAGTAGTAGCGAGGAAATATTCCAATGGGGACACTAGTTCTGGTGACTTTGGGATTCCCAAGTAATTCCTTTGATTTGCAGGAATTTCCTATCACTTCCTGTTTGGCTATGGAACAGGAAGTGAAGGGAAATCTGTGAAATGTGACACAGAGGGCGGAAAAAAGCTGAAGGGGTTATAACCATCCTTTACTCTATTCAAAATGGGAAAAAAAAGTTTTTCCTACTTTAAAGTGGAACTTTAGTCAGAAAACTAAATCCTGCTTTCCCCTTTTCCAGGTATAGCTCTGTAAAACATTAACAATATGTGCCTATATTGCCCTCTAGAGGACCACTCTTCCTGACTAAGCCATTTTTGTTGACAATTGCACGGTCATGCAACGCTACACTCTTTTTCCCCACAAATAGAGCTTTCTTTTGCTGGTATTTGATTGCCTCTGCGTTTTTTAATTTTTTGCGCTGTAAACAAAAAAAGAAAAACCATTTTGAAAAAAACATATTGTTCCTTTTTTTCTATAAAACCTATCCAGTAAAAAAAATTTTAAAAATCAGATTTCGTCATAATTTTTTTGCCAAAATGTATTCTGCTACATGTTTTTGCTAAAGAAAAAATCCCAATACATTTTTTTGTATACTAGTATTGGCGGCAATCAGTGACTTTGGCAGGCATTCTGACACTGGGTGGGAACTGACTAACTGCCACTGACATACCCAGTGACACTAATACAGTAATCAGTGCTAACAAAAAGCATTGACACTGTACTAATGGCACTGGGCAGGAAGGGGTTAACATCTGGGGCAATCAAAGGGTTAACCGTGTGCTGTGTTGTGTTTTACTAGGGAGACACGCTGCTTTGTATTGCTCTGCTGTGCAGAGCAATACAAAGCAGCCTGTTTGTGCTGATGGGGGAGAGATCTGTGTTGTTTGTTTATACTCAGACTTCTCTGCTGTCACTGTCCCTGGCCGGGACCCAGTGATCAACAGCTGTAGCCACCAATGGCGGCGCTGCTAGGGTGGCGTGCGCGCCCCCTTTCGGAAATGCAAAATCGTGTGTGTATGTATATATATATATATGTGTGTGTGTGTATGTATATATATATATATATATGTGTGTGTGTAATTTTTGCGCAGCCCTGCCGCCCTGTAGCAGTAGTTCTGCTGTAGGGCGGTCGGAAGTGGTTAAAATTCAGTATTACACTGTCTCTCACCCTGCTCTGCACATGCTCAGTTGGTTTCTCTTCGTTACTGTGCTGAACATGTAGAGGTTGCTCTGCTGACAGCCTAAAGATTTACTGCTGCTCGGGAGCTCTGGGCTTCAGCAATATGGCAGCCTCCCGAAAGAACAAACCTGAATAATGCTGGACGCAATTTACAGCGCACACTAATTTTAGTAGCATAATTATTAATGCAAAATGTATGTTCCTTGCTAAAGAACATTGTTTATTATCACGTTGTTATGGGTAAAGTTCTACTTTATAGGAAAACAGTGCAGTCATTTTTTTAAATAAATTAACTGGGGAGTTGTCAAATTTATGTATGTTTCCAATTGCAAAAAAAAAAAAAGTCTGCTTCCTGCTACAGACATTGGAATTTCCTTGCCAAACAATTTATCTGGCAGATTTTTGCTAAAAAATTAATTTGTGCACCAATGACTGTAGCTCAGATTGTAGCTCTTAATTGAATAGCCATTTTTTAAAGTATTTGTACCCACTAAGTATCTTGACTTTTTGCTCCCAAAGGTCTCATTTTTGGCACATTTACCCCCTCTTGGTTTGGCTGTTTATCAACTGGTGGAAGCTGAGAGTCCAGAAACCACGAAGGCGGATTATACCATATTTACTAGGGGAAGAAGTAAAATCACATCCAATGGAGTTTTCCATGTCAGTGAGTTGGATGACATTATCCAAGACTTAACTTTAGAAAATTCCTACCTAAAGCTTGAGTTTTCACCAACATCTGGGCTTCTTGAGGTAATGTCCTTACAGTGAAAAAAATGTTAATTTGCTATATAAATCAATAAAAGTATAATATAGAAACTAAACTCTCTAGCCCTATCTATCAATTGTTCAATCTTATTAAAATACAGTAGCTTGAAAAAGTATTCATACCTCTTGAAATTTTCCACATTTTGTTGTGTTACAACCAAAAACGTAAATGTTTTTTATTGGGATTTTATGTGATAGACCAGCACAAAGTGGCATATAATTGTGAAGTGGAAGGAAAATGGTAAATGGTTTTTACAAATAAATATCAGAAAATTGTGGCGTGCGTTTGTATTCAGCCCCTTTTACTCTGATACCCCTAACTAAAATCTAGTGGAACCAATTGCCTTCAGAAGTCTCCTAATTAATAGAGTCCACCTGTGTGTAATTTAATCTCAGTATAAATACAGTTATTCTGTGAAGCCCTCATAGGTTTGTTAGAGAACATTAGTGAACAGACAGCATCATGAAAGTCAAGGAACGCACCAGACAGGTAAGTGATAAACTTGTGGAGAGGTTTTTAAAGCAGGGTTGGGTTATAAAAAAAAAAAAAAACCTCATACCCAGTGTCCTCTATAGAGGCTTTTTAGGTCCATGGCAGTAATCTCCCTACGGTGAAGTCCTTGTGGATGTGGTACCACACTAAACTTAAGTTATCACTCATGGAATATTCTTCCTCTAAAGTCACTGATTATGGGCATGGCAGCTTCCTAAAATTCCCAGGTCCTTTCTAGTAGACCCTCACATATGATATATGCCAATTGGACTCACCTGCAGAGTGAGTTTTCACTGGTTAACTTTTTTGCCCACAAGTAACCCATGAAGGGATTTTGCAAGAAATGGGACTCTTCAATAGCTAACTTGGCTATTTCCTATCTAAATAAGACCCTGATGTCCTGGTAGACAAGGTCCTGGTCATTAAAAACGCAAAGGATAGAAGATTAGAAACCCTCCTAAATAGGTCCTCCTCTCTGGTAGGAGCTGCTCTGCAGCCTCTGGTGGGAATTTGCCAGGCCCTTAAAGTTTAAACAAAATGTATGATTCCATAGTATCAGACCCAGAAGATCCTGCTTTCTGGCAACTCCTGGAACACTTTCCTAGAGCCTTGAGTTTCCTTGTGGATGCCTTGGAAGACTCAATAAGGTAGCTCCTGAGTGGCCATTATGTCTGACAACAGTAAAAGAATGCTATGGCTTAAGTGTTGGTCAGCTGACACGAATTGTCAGCAGTTTAATCCAGCAGAAAGGGCTCTTCCCACTGGAGGTGTTTGAAGAGCTTTTTCTGAGTTAAGAGAAAGGGGGTGGGGGGCACCAATTGTGTATCTCCTGGTGTCCAGTTTCAATAACAAAACACACAGGTTTTTGTCCAAAACCAGGGATCCTTTTTGTTTTCCCTAGATGCCACAGTGATTCTTTGATCTATACTTTACCTATGATCTCTGCTTGAACTATGCCTTCCCTCTACTTCAACATTTACAATGGGTATAGGAAAGAATCACCCCCTTTAAAATAATCACATTTTATTGCTTTGGCGCCTAAAATGAAAACAGGCACTTTTGTTGTTTTATCCAGCTGTATTTACAACTTATAACATTCAACTGAAAGATGTAACACCAACATGTCAGAAGAAAATAAAAATGTAAAAACAGAATCACTGAGTTGGAATCCTCCTAAAATGATTTGTAAACTCAATCAGATATAGCTAATCAGCTTCTCAATGACACACAAAGTCATTTGACTTTTAACTGTGATCAGCTGTGGCCATTTTAATTAGCTCACATGAAAAGAGCTTTCCTGGAGCATTTGAGTCCCTGGTAGTGCAACTGAAGCAAACAATCAACTATGGGTGGCAAGGCACTGTCAATAGATCTCTAGGATAAAATTATGGCCAGGCACAAGTCAGGAGATGGATACAAAACATTTTAAAGGCTTTAGCAATACCTAGAAGCACATTCTTATTATTAAGAAGTGGAAGGTATTTGGTACAACACAGACCCTCCCTGAAACTGGATGTTGTGCCAAACTGGATGAAAGAGCCAGGAGGAAACTGGTCAGAGAGGCTACCAAGAGGCCTATAGCAACTCTGAAGCAGTTGCAGGAAGGAGTGGTTATTGTGTGCATGTGACAACAATATCACAAATTCTCCACAAATGTGACTTATATTGGATGGTTGCAAGAAAACGCCACTCATTTAAGAAAGGCCACAAGCAGTCACGACTGATCTTTGCCAAAATGTACTTTGACGACTTGCTATGGTCAGATGAGCCTAAAATTGAATTATTTGGCCTCAACACTAAACTATATGTCTGACAGAAATCCAATATAGCTCACTATCCAAATAACACCATTCCTAGAGTAAAGCATGGAGGTGGTAATATCCCATCATGGAGGTGGTTCTCTACAGCAGGGACTGGAGCACTTGTCGGGATAGAAGGAAAAATACTTTCAAATTCTTGAAGAAAATCTGCTGCTTTCTGACAGAAAGTTGTCAATGGGAAGAACATTTTCCTTCCAACATGACAATTGTCCAAAGCACACAGCAAAAATTGCCACACAGTGGTTGAAGGACAGACAGGTGAATGTCCTTGCATGGCCTAGTCAGAGCCCAGGCTTAAACCCCATTGGAAATCTGTGGAATGACTTGAGGACTGCAGTCCACAAATGGTCAGCATGAAATTTAACTGAACTTGAGCAGTTCTGAAAAGAGAGTGGGCAAATATTGCAACATCTAAATGTGCAAAGTTAGTAGAGACATATGCAAACAGAATAAAGGCTGCAATTAAAATAAATAGGTGGTTCAACAAAATACACAAGGGGGTGATCCTTTTTCCATCTCGGTGATTCTATTTTTGATTTTTTTTTTTTTCTGACATGTTGGTGTTAAATCTTGGATATCATAAGTTGAACTGAGTAAATACAGCTGGATAAAACAAAAACTTTTTTTTGTTTCATTTCAGGCTCCAAAGCAAAATAAAGTGAGGATTTTAAAGGGGGGTGATGCTTTTCTATACTCCCTGTACCTCTGCTGTTGCGCAGGATAAAGGTGGAGGGTATGCTGGTTATTCTGCTTGCACCGGCTTGATAAAGAACGTGATTATCCAGCATTGCAAATCTCTTGGCAAATGAGCTGTAGCTTTTCCAGATCACTCAGATGTGTGATCGCAAGGTTCAATCTGCCATTCTTCTTTATGTTCGCTGTTGAAGCCCAGGTCCTGGGGAATAGGGGTGTTTTATGATTTGGAGATTCCTACCCTCCTCAGGGCTAGAAAGTCGACCTCTGGGAAAGTATACCTTTGTACATGGAAGGCTTATTTTACCTGGTGGGAAGCTTTTAAATTTCATCACTGACAGTATGTTGTGTGGCACATTTTAACTTAGTGTTACTAAACCTATGACGCTGCATTTACTATATCTGGTCTCCCACTTTACACAGAACAAGTGCAATTATTTTAGTAAAAATAAACTGCTAAATACCTTTTCTCAGCAGTTAGAGCAGTCTTGTGACTTCTGTCAGTGTCCAGCCGAGCACTGGTTAAAGCTTGTAGAAGGTGTTTTTATTTCGCTCTAGGAGAATGCAGGACCCCTGACCGCTGTCTGGACAGTGCTGATTGGCCCTGTGCTGATCACATGCACTCACCCATGAGAAAAAAAATCCTCTCTAGCACACCAAAACTTAGCATGTGCAGAGTGACTCCACATGATAAGGCTTATGGGGGGGGGGCACTGGAAAAAGGGGAGGGTAATAGATCAGGGTCAGGATCAAACAGCATTTTTACGCAATGTAGAGGACCCCCCCCCCCCCCCCCCCCGATTTTTTTTTTTTTTTTTTTTTTTTTTGTGGGTTTAGTAACACTTTAAGTGTAGGTGTCCCTGGCTTTTAGTACCATCTTTAGACAGATCTTGGCTTTGGCCATGCTATTTCAGAGACAAGTTGCATCTCATTACTTGCTTAAGGCATTTATGAAGGGTGTCACACAGATTGTTTGACCTCTGTGGACCCCCTTTGTTTCCATGAGTCCTTAATTTGGTTCAGTCTGTTTTACAGTCTTCTTCTTTTGAATCTCTGAGATTCACAAGTTCATTTTTCAGGCCTATGGTCAAGGTCCTTCTTTTCTCAGTTATTTAAAGCCCATTTCAAACGGAGTGTCAGTGCTGCCTGGGCTTTTCAGCTCCAAGTTTCTGTTTAAGTTTGTAAGGTTGTTACCTGGTCTTCTCCACACATTTACAAAGTTCTACCAGTTAGATTTTTATGCCACTGACACCATCTTTGGACGAAATGTGTTGCAGGCAGCTTTGTAGTTGGGGTTCCCACCTGTCCCATCTTTCACCTGTCCAACTATCACACTAAGGAAATGCTGCCTAGGTTTAGCATACAATGATATTTCCTGTTAAACAGTGACAGACTTTTGCTATTTGATGTAAGTTATATACAGTGATTAAAGGCCTACTACATCACTTGTATGGTGATTTAATAAAATATCTCAAATATATGGGAATCACATTCATGCATGCATGTCTACTTTTACTGCATGCTAAACATTGGTGTTTTATATTGGCGAGCACTGGCCTTCTGTTTGTTTTATTAGCTGCTAAAAATAGGAAATGTGACCAAATTGTTAAGCACATTGCAGTACCTTGTACTTTGCAGTGCAAAAATAATTACACCCTCATCCACTTTTATAGTGCACTGCAACACACTGCATTTCCCTGCACTGAAAATCATGCAGGGGCCTTTTTTTTATGCATGGACAGCCTATTGATGGTTTGGCTAATGCATCATACAAAAAGTGTGCGTAACGGTGTGAATTGCCTTTAAGATTTTAGTGCTCTCAGCTCTGGTCACTCAACTTCATGATACAGCTGTGTGTTTTTACTTATCTTAATCACCTCCTGCTAGGTGATCGCATATATCCTGCCTTCTGGCCGATGGGCTTTAACGCAGAGCATCCGCATATATGCATCTATGGAGAAACTGTTTACGGTGCTGAGAGTGGGCTCCCAGCACGGTAACTGAAGTGTCACAGAAAGCCCTCAATGCATACATGTGATTGGGAGCTTTTGATCATGTGACCTCTGTCCTCCCAGCATTTAGAACCTCTTAAGAGTTTGGTAGATGGCAGTGGGTGGTATGGGATCAATAGGATTTCCAAGGAGTATGTGTCCTAATAAATCCCCCAATAATTGTTTTTTTTTTTTTTTTTTCCTTGCAAATAGACAGTTTAAAAGAAAAAGCAGCTTTCAGAAAGTTGCATCACTGTGTAGTGCCATAGGTATAGCATTGCTATTTTAACTTTTCATTTATTTTGTTGTTTTCCCTGGTTTTGCCTCTAGGAACACTTACTAATGAAGGGTAGGCATGGTATAATGTGCCCTGCACTGAAAGCTAAGATTCTAACGGCAATCAATAAAGCAATCCTATCTGTATATATATTGTGGCGTGTTTGAAAAAAATCTAATTTTGCCACATATTTTCCTTTTTGCTCTGTTCTGTTTTGCTGTTTATTCATTTGGAATATTTTCTTATATAGAAAATGAAGATAAAGGAGAGTGGAAAAACTCATGATGTGAAGGTGGCATTTAATTGGTATGGTACAACAAGTAACAGAGATAAAAGTGGGGCCTACTTGTTCCTTCCTGATGGTGATGCCAAGGTATTTATTTATTTAAGGTACTTATATAGCGCCGTCAATTTACGCAGCGCTTCACATATGAAGTGGATTTTGTACATTCACATCAGTCCCTAACCCTCAAGGGGTGTACAATCTAAGGTCCCTAACTCACATTCATATATATACATACGAGGGACAATTTAGACAGGAGCCAATTAACTTACCAGCATGTCTTTGGAGTGTGGGAGGAAACCCATGCAGGCACAGGGAGAACATACAAACTCCAGGCAGGTGGTGCTGTGGTTGGGATTCGAACCAACGACATTAGTACTGCCAGGCGGAAGTGCTAACCATTTAGCCACTGTGCTGCCCAAGGTATCTTAATTTCTAATATAGTGCAAAGGCCCAATTTTTTTTCAAATCCCTGATGGTTGCTCTGATAGTGTTACAGTATGATTTGCCTAATCAGCGGTGTTGTATACAGATCTCAGTGATTATTTTCTTTTCTGTTTACGTTCCTTTACTTTAACACAGTAGAAATGAGAGTCACATTGCTGCATAATCACACGATAAGGATGCTCTAATAAAAACTTGGTGTTTAAAGGGTGGGGGGGGGGTAAAGACACAGAAATAAAGCCTAAAAGTGTCTCTAACCCTTCTATCAATATCTAAAGTTCTTAACAAAATTTTAAATCTAGTCCAGAATTTGAATATGTAACATAATATATAAAAACACCATGTTAATTCTTAATCTTGGTTTCATATATCATGCTGTGTTGTGAGGAAATGCATCTCACTTCTGGACAAAGGGGGAACGCATGATTGTCAGAGTTCAATATTTGAACAACCAGCTCAGAGATATGGGCAGCCCTTTTATTCTGCACTTAGTGTGGATTACCAGCACCATAGCTGTTTAACAGCTAAGAGATCAGGTTTTTTTTATGTATAAAGTATAATCTTGTACAAGCATTGGTTTGTATATATGCAGGCAGAGTGACTGTATTACAGTTAGAGCAGAGCTGGGTCCAGTGTAAGATGGAGGAGAACCAATGAGAGGGCAAGCGTATTGTGAACCACTAGGAGTTGGAAGGGGATGCATACAGGTTTTACACTGGGCCTATATTGCATTGGCGGCAGACTCTGAAAAATGGTGGATCGCTTTTCAGATTGCTTTTTAGAGCCTGTTTACAGGCAGACAGGATGTGATACTACTGCCTCCAGAATGGCTGCTTTCCAATTTAAGAGGGGATCTTACCTGGGAATTGTCAATGGGACTGTGCTGCAACCACCATAGCCTCATTTTGGCGCACGGTTGTGGCACTACACCTTTATTGGGCGAGTTTAGCGGGCATAATGCCTACCAAACTCTGGAGTTCACTACAGTGACACAAATGTGTTTTCTTTTTTTAATTGATTTTTTTGTGTATATGTATATATATATGTGTGTGTGTGTGTGTGTGTATGTATATATATATATATATATATATATTTAATTTTCTTTCCTTTTTGGTATACACAGTAATTTAAAAATTTTCTGGTAAAAAAAAATGCAACTATTTTTTTTACTTTTTGTTTTTTTCTTTTTGCATTGATAAGTTGAAAGGCTTCTGTGTTCAGTGTTTGCTGAAACTCATTTTGTGCTCTGCAGGCATTTTCCTTCTGTGTACTGTTACCAGCCCTTGTGTACCTCACCGGGCATGCTATTGTGTTTTAGTATTCCTTCGTGTGCTGACTGCTAAAGGGGAAAAAAAATCCATCTGAAATTGCACATATCATTATATTTTCTTGGCAGCAGTTTATGGAAATAAGGGTTTCCTCTTCACATTACTAACAGTGAAATGATTGCTTGCATAGTACATTTATTTAGAGCAGCTCTTAGTGAAAAAAGGACATAACTTAATGTAGAACATTGCCTACAGTTGTGTGTAGTCTGCCATTGTTAACCCTTATTTTTAACTGAATGCAGGCTATTAAAGGAGGTCTGCTTTCCTCCTCCGATTATTTCGTTTAAAGTGTAGGGTGATTTTAACTCCTGGACTGTGGAATAATCTGATCGAGGGGCCTTTTTGCTGATTCTTCCTTGATTCATTTATGCTGCAAAATTAGTTTTAGGGTCTAGGGTGTCCAATTGCTGTTTTTTTATTTTTTTATTTTTTTCATGGGTTTTGCAATATCATAAAAGTCTGCAAAATGCAAAACTGTAAGAAGCAGGACAAATGCAGGTCATATGGAGGACAACTGCTGGTCAAATGCACTGGTCAGTGAGTTCTGAATTATCTCAAAAGTGGCTGAATCTGATGGCAAGCTGATGCCACCAGGACAAACCCAAAGCAAGCTGACACAAGCCCTTGTAATATCACTATTGAATATTGGGGAAGCCATACATTGGCCTGTGTGTGTACAGTTAGGTCCATATATATTTGGACACAGGCACAATTTTTTTTTTCTTTTCAGGGATTTACCAAAAACTATTCAAGCTCTACAGTTATATAATGGATATGGGCTGAAAGTGCACACTCTCAGGTTTAACTTGAGGATATGTACATCCAAATTGGAGGAAGGGTTTAGGAATTACAGCTCTTAAGAGTAGCCATCCCCCTTTTTCAAGGGACCAAAAGTGATTGGACAATTGAATATAATAATAAATAAAATGTTCATTTTTAATATTTTTTTGAGGATCCTTTACTGGCAATGACTGCCAGAAGTCTGGAACCCATGGACCATTACCAAAGACTGGGTTTCCTTTTTTTGCCAGGCTCTTCACTGCAGCTATCTTCAGTTCTTTGTTTGTGGGTCTTTCTGCCTTTAGTTTTGCCTTCAGCAAGTGAAATACATGCTCAATTGGGTTGACTCGGCCATTGCAGAATATTCCACTTTTCCTTCAAAAGCTCCTGGGTTGCTTTTGCAGTGTGTTTTGGATCATTGTCCATCTGTATTGTGAAGCGCCGTCCAGTCAACTTGGCTGCATTTGGCTGAATCTGGGCTGACAGTATATCTCTAAACATTGCAGAATTCATCCGGCTGCTTCTGTCTTCTGTCACATTATCAATAAACACCAATGATGACCCAGTGCCTGGAAGCCATGAATGCCCATGCCATCACACTGCCTCCACCAGTTTTACAGATGATGTTGTGTGCTTTGCATCATGAGCTGTTCCAAGCCTTCTCCACATTTTTTTTCTCCCCGTCATTCTGGTACAGATTAATCTTAATTTCACCCATCCAAAGAATGCTTTTCCAGAACTGGTCTGGCCCTTTTAGATGTTTTTTTTTGGCAAACTCTAATCTGGCTTTTCTATTCTTCAGGCTTATGAATGGTTTGCACCTTGTGGGGAACCCTCCATAATTGCTCTAGTGAAGTCTTTCCTTGATTGTAGACTTTGACAATGATACGCCCACCTCCTGCAGAGTGTCCTTCACTTGTCTGGATGTAGTGAATGGATTTTTCTTTACCATAGATAGGATCCTGCGATCATCCACCACTGTTGTTTTCCTTGGATGTTCATGCCTTTTATGTTGCTGAACTCACCAGTGTGTTCTTCTTTCTTCCGAATGTACTAAACTGTTGATCTGGCCACTCCTAATGTTGCTGCTATCTTTCTGATGGATTTGTTTTATTTTTGAAGCCTTACAATGGCCTGTTTCACTTGCATGGACAGCTCCTTTGAAACGCATGATGTAGGTTCACAGCAATAGATTCCAAATGCAAATACTACACTTAGAATCAACTCCAGACCTTTTACCTGCTTAACTGATGAAGAAATAACAAAGGAGTAGCCCACACCTGGCCATGAAACCTCTTTTGAGTAAATTGTCCAATTACTTTTGGTCCGCTGAAAAAGGGGGGGGGGCTACTCTTAAGAGCTGTAATTTCTAAACCCTTCCTCCAATTTGGATGTACATACCCTCAAATTAAACCTGAGAGTGTGCACTTTCAGCCCATATCCTATTAAAGGCTATAGCTTGAATATGTTTTGGTAAATACCTGAAAAAACTAAAATTGTGCCTAACTGTACAGTACCTCACAGAAGTAAGTACACCCCTCACGTTTTTTGTAAATATTTTATTATATCTTTTTATGTGACAACAGTGAAGAAATTACTCTTTGCTACAAAGTAGTGAGTGTACAGCTTGTGTAACAGTGTAAATTTGCTGTCCCCTCAAAATAACTCAACACACTTCTATTAATGTCTAAACGGCTGGCAACAAAAGTTAGTACACCCCTAAGTGAAAATGTCCAAATTGGGCCCAATTAGCTATTTTCCCTCCCCAGTATCATGTGACTCGTTAGTGTTACAAGGTCTCAGGTGTGAATGGGGAGCAGATATGTTAAATTTGGTGTTATCGGTCTCACTCTCTCAGACTGGTCACAGGATGTTCAACATGGCACCTCATGGCAAAGAACTCTGAGGATCTGAAAAAAAGAATTTTTGCTCTACATAAAGATGGCCTAGGCTATAAGAAGATTGCCAAGACCCTTGAAACTGAGCTGCAGCACGGTGGCCAAGACCATACAGCGGTTTAACATTAACAGGATAGGTTCCACTCAGAACAGGCCTCGCCATGGTCGACCAAAGAAGTTGAGTGCATGTGCTCAGCTTCATATCCAGAGGTTGTCTTTGGGAAATGAATATATGAGTGCTAAGGACATGGATTACTGGAACCATGTCCTGTGGTCTGATGAGACCCAAGATAAACTTATTTGTTTCAGGTGGTGTCAAGCATGTGTGGCAGCAACCAGGTGAGAAGTACAAAGACAAGTGTGTCTTGCCTACAGTCAAGCATGGTGGTGGGAGTGTCATGGTCTGGGGCTGCATGAGTGCTACCATCACTGGGGAGCTGCAGTTCATTGAGGGATCCATGAATGCCAACATGTACTGTGACATACTGAAGCAGAGCATGATCCCCTCACTTTGGATACTGGGCCGCAAGGTAGCATTCCAACATAACCCCAAACACAACTCCAAGATGACCACTGCCTTGCTAAAGAAGCTGAGGGTAAAGGTGATGGACTGGCCAAGCATGTCTCCAGACCTAAACCCTATTGAGCATCTGTGGGGCATCCTCAAACAGGAGGAGGAGGAGCGCAAGGTGTCTAACATTCACCAGCTCTGTGATGTCGTCATGGAGGAGTGGAAGAGGATTCCAGTGGCAACCTGTGAAGCTCTGGTGAACTCCATGGCCAAGAGGGTTAAGGCAGTGCTGGAAAATAATGGTGGCTACATAATATTGACACTTTGGACCCAATTTGGACATTTTCACTTAGGGGTGTACTCACTTTTGTTGCCAGAGGTTTAGACATTAATGACTGTGTGTTGAGTTATTTTGAGGGAACAGCAAATTTACACTGTTATTCAAGCTGTACACTCACTACTTTACATTGTAGCAAAGTGTAATTTCTTCAGTGTTGTCACATGAAAAGATATAATAAAATATTTACAAAAATGTGAGGGGTGTACTCACTTCTGTGAGATACTGTGTATATGTGCATTTGACTTTGTATTAAGGTTAAAAAAAAAACTCTTTGCAAAGTGATTTTAACTTAATTACGATAGCAAAACACAAAATTACTGATTTCATAAGAATGCACCCAGTTCATTATACTACAACAAACTCATTACTGATGAAGCCAATTTGTTTCTAAAAATAAAATTAGTAACATACTGTATGTCTAGTCACATTTCTCTGGAAGATACAACTTCCAAGCCACATAATATCTCTTGGAGTAAAACAATCAGTCAATGGAAATATGGCACAACTGTAAATTTGCCAAGAACAGGACAGCTTCCAAAAGTGAGTAACCATGTGTGGAGACAAATAGAGAAGGCCACCAAGAGACTTATGCCACACTGAAGGAATTATAAGCCTCAGATGTTGAAATTAGAGACAATATGCAATCAACAACTGCTGTCTGGTTACTTCTCCATTCTCAGATGGTAGAAAGGCAAAAATGAAATGTTAACTAATACAGCTTGCTGGAAGAGAAGTGAGACACTTAAATTGACGAAAATGATGTGGTCTTAGAGATCACATTTCTGTTGATCAGTTTAAAAAAAAAAAAATCTACTGTGATTCAATGTTTTTTACCTACCCCAGGCAGTGGAATATGCCACAGGTTCATGAACAGAAGCATTCTGCTCAGCAGAATGTCACTGTGTGTGTAAATTAAAAAAGGAGATTAATGACCGTGACAAAGGAGAACAATAGTTGCTGACCAAATATGGTTGGGTACTTCCTTTATCTTCGCAGGTCACTCAGGAAAAATGTTAGTTACCACGTTTGACAATTACCCTAAGAGGGAAACTGAATATATGTACTTAGACTGCATTTATAGTTGTGTTGTTGAGAAGTAAAAAAAGAAAGGTGTAGTAAATAAGCTTCAACAGGACCATCTTTCATAAGTATGTTGATAAATGCAACCAAAGCTTATAACCTTTTTTTTTTTCCCCCTTTCAGCCATATGTTTCTGACCCACCAATTATAAGAGTCACTCGTGGAAGTGTTTTCAGTGAAGTTATTTGTTTCTTCAACCACATAACGCACACAGTACGACTTTACAACGTTGAGGGTGAGCATGTGTTCTTGCTATGTGTTTATCTGAAATTCTAGTACCTGACATGTTTAGAAGTGTTATCAGGTATGTTTACTTTGCACATGAATTCTTTGTACTGAAATTCAATCAAGGACCAGCTGTGTAAAAATAGATATTAAAGAGACAATGTTATTTTGTGCAAATAAAGAGTGCATATCCATTATACACAAAGAAGAAAAGAGAAACTCCATTTAAGTGACAAGTTCTATTCACAGGGCATACATTCTGATACTTGCCTTCCCCACTCTGTTTTGGAGCTTACACAAGGTTAATGACCATCTCCCCTCCTATTCATGACCATTTTTGAGCCAGGCGATTGGCTACTCCCAAAACAAGGATTGTGTCCTAAGATAAATAGGAGAGGATCACATGCTCCTCAATACCTAAACAGTTTCATTTACTTCTATGAGCTCTGACAGCTTGAACATAACAGCATAGGAGCACAAATAAGGTGCATATGCATGCATGGAGGGTCCCCATCAAGAGAACCTTTCTCTTTGCTTTTAATAATCAGAGTTTCTCTTTTCTTTGTGTATAATGGATACGCACTCTTTTTGTTTTCACACCTTGCTAGTTAAACATTGAAATGTAACTCCAAGCCTAAATGTTTTTTCTAGTTTTGAATGAAGTGGAAACGGGTTTGAACCCCTGTCACTTTTTATTATGCTGTTTTTGTTGGTTAAATTTTTCAGAACTTTCTGTGCCAGAGATAAAGTAGAAAGTGAAAGGAAATCTCAAAGTGTAAATGGAAATGTCACTTTTAATACTTGTAACCAGAATAGATATCCTCGGTGTGGGTTGGTCCCGGTATATATTCTTTTCTTTACTATTGGGACAAGTACATTACACTAAATCCAAGCCCCAGTGAACGCAGTTATTTGGACCTCTTAACGGAAGAAAAAAGAAAAATGCATTCAGTTTTTCAATTGCACCTGAAAGAACCATGAAACACCCTAAAGTCTTGACATTCTTTACATTGAAACATGTTATCCTAATCATTCAGTACAGGGCACAGGCACCTTAAGTCAGCGATAGATGGTTCAAACATGCTGAAGCAGCCAATATTCAAACCATGTATGAGCAGGCTGAATGTACCCAAGTTAATTGATCGATCAACTTGAGTACAACCAGCCTGTCGGATTTTTACTTGCAGTTATTGCCAGTGGCAATATAGGCGCTATCAATAATCACTGTGTTTTCCCGGCAGGGATGGCTCCCCCCCTTCCCGACCTGTGGTTGCAGGAAAGCAAATCGCTTGGTCTATGGCTGGATTTATTTATACACTGTAGGTTATATGATCATACCGTTAGGTAATTAGACACTGGCAGGCTTTTGAGGAGTGTACAGTTTACAAACAAGTGGGCCATTCCTGTTTATCCTCCTATCTCTGTCCTAAACAAACATCTCACTATACTTATTGAAGATGTTTCATTTTTTAAAGATTCTGCTGACCAAAATTGAGACATTGGTTTGAAAGCTCTGCAACCAGCTCTTGCTATTTCTGTATGTCAGCTCACAGCTAACTGGACTACAAAAATGAACAACCAGCATGGCCCTGTTTTTTTCAGGATTGTACAGTTGCAGAGAAATTCCTTCCCTCTGCTCTTCTTTTTCATGTAGATGCCCTGGAACATGTCATTAGAAAATATCCAGAATGGCTCCAATCTTGGTTCATGTGTGCAGAATCCTTTAGCTGCATTGCACAGCAGAGGCTGTCTGTAAAAAGCGCTTCACACATATGCCTTTTCAAGAAAGATATCTATTTAGTGAGGCACTTGACCAATGCATAAGAGGTGTTGGATGGGAAAATTTTGCTTCCTCAGTGAAATGTGCTCCTTTCCCCTCAAACAAGAAATTCCTTGCCAGCAGGTCAGATCTACGATCTCAAAACCCGCTATTCCACCCTGTTTCACAGTCTTTGGCTTTAGTGGCATTGCTGTTGAAGCCCAAGTCCTACCAGAGGAGTTTGAGTCTTTGATTCACACTTTGCGAAAGAGCTAGAAAAACTACTTCCAGGAAGTTTTCTTATGAATAGCCTACTTCTCCTGTTGTGGTTGCCGTCAGTTTAATCCTAAAGACTACTCTGTTTCTTGCATTCTGGCCTTTCCAAAAACAGGTCTTAACCAGAATCTGGAGCTTTACACCCAAGTTTCAGCCGCCTTCATTTTTCAAAAGGCCTTTAGCATCTAATTCTATTTATAAAAACCTTTACTCAATGAGTTTCATGGAAGAGGTTCCGTGTGCTTCCAAGGACCTTAGTTTGTTCTCTTTAGCTTGCAGAAACCACCCTTTTGATCCCTTTTATCCCATCAGGTGATATTTCTTGAGAAATTCTTGCCAGCAATAGAGCCTTTCTGGTGGCCATCACGTCTGTCAGGCATGTTTCTGACTTAGCATCATCCTCCTGTAAATAGCCTTTCCTCATATGTCACAACAAGGTTCAGTTACTCCCCTAGCCCATCCTTTCTTCCAAAGGTGGTTTCAGCATGTCAACTCATCGAGGACATTGTTTTACCACCTTCGTGCCCTGCTGCTAAGCACCTAAAGGAAATTTCTCTACATTGCCCAGACATAGAGCCATTACATTAGAGTGTACCTAAAAGCTTCTGTTCTATCAGACAAGCAGGTTCCCTATTTTTTCCTTTGCTCTGGTACTCGCAAAGGGAGCCCCCAGTTCAAAATTCATACATTACAAGGCGAATAAAGGATTTGATTGGTAGAGCCTGTTCTCTAAACCATTGATCTCCAAGCTGCGGCCCAGGGGCCGGATGTGGCCCTTTGGTTGCTTGTATCTGGCCCTTGGGGTTCTATTCCTCCCACTGATATGAGGCATCATTCCTTCCACTAACACCAATGTTGGGACATGATTTCTCCCACTGATTTAAACTACATACACTATTACTTCCAATAACACTAAAGATGGTGCACTTTTTCTCCCATTGGTACTATCAATGGGGTACTATTCCTGCCACTGACCTCAACAATGGGGCATAATTCCATCCACTGTTATAAAATATAGAGCACTATTACTCCCGCTAACACTAAAGATGGGGCACTTTTCCTCCCACTTATACAAATCGATGGTGCACTGTTCCTGCCACTGACACCAATGTTGGAGCATTAGTCCTTCCACTGACACCAATGTTGGAACCTGGTCCTTCCACTGACACCAGTATTGGGGAAAATTTTTCTTTCATTGATACCAGTGTTGGGGAGCCATTCATTCCACTGACACCAATGTTAGGGCACTATTCCTCTCACTGATATCAATAATAGGGCACTATTCCTTCTACTGACACCAGTGATTGGGCACTATTTCTGCTGCATTTTCCACTCCCACTGGTTACAGTCCAGCCCCTCGAAAGTCAGAAGAACAGAAAAGTGGTCCTTTGTTCAGAAAGTTTGTAGACCCATGCTCTAAAACATAAACCTCTACCTGAGCTCTTACGTGAACTCTCCATCAGATTTGTCGGAGTATCTTGGGCCTTTAGGAACTAAGCCTCTGTTGCCCAAATCTGTAAGGCCACCACCTTGTCTTCTGTTCATACTTTTTCAAAGGATTACCAGGGGGCTATCCAATCTTCACATCCACAAGATTCTTGCAGCAGAATTCAAGACCTAGTTATTAGCAAACCTTATATTCCTTGCTTTGGGACACCTCACAGTGTATGAATAAGATGCCTGTGTCCTGTTCTGTATGATTAAGATTAGAGGAAATTTAACTTGTAAATGCCATATCTTAGAGTAAAGTACAGGACACAGGGCTACCCTTCCCAAATTATCCTAGTTACTCTGCATTGCTTGCTACAGAACTCAGAGGACAGAGAAGAGTAGGGTGGTAGGGGAGGCACCCTGGGTTAGGTTGGGGGTGGGGGGTGTCCTCGGTACCTTGCCAGTGTACAATATCCTAAAAGTACAAGCCTATAACCCATAATGTATGAATAGGATGCCTGTACTGTACTCCAAGATATAGAATTTACAGGTACAGTTGTGCTCAAAAGTTTGCATACCCTGGCAGAAATCATGACATCGTGAATTTTTGTAATAAACTTTATTTTATATAGCACCTTTTAAGGGTAGCTTCTCAAAGCACTTTACAAAGAAAACAAACAAGAAATACACAGGATAGAACAAAGGAAAAAAAAGGGATCATTAAGTGAAAGCTTGTCTAAAAAAAATAAGATTTGATTTGCATGTGTTTAGAGAAGAGGTTTCGATCATAGCAAGATAAGGCTTTGTCTTCCATCAAGTGTAGGTGAGTGGAGGGGACACACAGAAGAGCAGAATTTGAGGAGCAGAGATTACGGGGAGGCTGAGTAACTTGATAAATGGTTGAACAGATAATGGGGCACCAAGCCATGAAGAGCCTTATAGGTGAGCAGGAAGATTTTAATGATGGGTAGCCAGTATAAGGAATCCAGGATAGAGTAAATATGATCACTTGTACCAGACCTAGTAAGAATTCTGGCTGCAGAATTTTGTACAATTGATTAGTAGTGGATTTATAGTTGTGTAGTTGATTAATAGTGGATTTAGGTACACCAGTGAGTAGAGCATTGGAATAGTCAAGTCAGGAGAACACAAATGTATGGATCAACTTTTCAGCTACAGTGTGTGATAGCATAGGATGCAGCCAAGTGATGTTTCTCAAGTGAAAAAAAGATGTTCTGACAACATATTGTACATATGGATCAAAGGTAAAATAAGGTAAACTAGCATCAAATATCTCTCCTAGAGTTTTCAATTTAGACTGCAGCTCAAGTACATTGCCATCGATAGGCTACCAGGACTGGTCTTACACAATGGATGGGAGGTGCCAATAAGCATGAATTCCGTATTGTCACAGTTTAATTGACGGATATTATGAGCCATCCAAGTTTTTATATTGTAAATACAGTTAGGAGAGAAACAGCCAAAGTAGAATTTGGTTTAGTGTGGATGTATATCTGAATGTTGTCAACATAGAAGTGATAATTGAGCCCATGTGATCTAAGCAGTTGGCCAAGTGGAACCATGTAAATGCTAAAATGTAAGGGACCTGAGATTGAGCCCTGAGTCACATCTTACTTGATTTGACTGACTTCAGATTGAAATCCGCCAAGAGAAACAAAGTGACAATGATTAGTAAGATATGACCTAATCCATTTCAGAGCCAATTTTGAGACTCCAAATATGTTTTCAAGGTGGGAGAGTAAAAGATTGTGGTTTTCAGTATCAAAGGCAGAACTAAGATCCAGACGAATAAGAACAGTTAGTGAACCCGAATCAGAAGCGAACAGGTTGTTAATTACTTTGACCAAGGCAATTTCTGTGCTGCTATTTGGATGGGTTCAAATAAGTTATTTAAAGCCAGGTGGTTATGTAAATGAAATATGACAACTTGCTCGAGGATCTTGGCAAGAAAGGGTAAGTTAGATATGGGGTGAAAGTTGTTTAAATTGTCCAGAGCCATGTTGGGTTTTTTTGGTACCGGTGCAAGAAAAGCAGTTTTAAGGATCGTTGGTACAGAACCAGTGCTAAGGGAGTCATTTATGATATTGAGGATAATGGTGCATAGAGAACTAAAATTTAAATAAATAGGTGGGAATAGGATCAAGTATGAAGGTGGAAGATTTCATCTTAGAAGCCAATTTAATCAGAGATGCAGAATTAAGTAGAGAGAAGTGGGAGATAGAAGAAACAGTAAAACTGGGTGGGTCAGGAAGTGATATGGAAGAAACGTGTGGTGAGGTGAGAATTTGATTCCTTATGTTTTCAATGTTTGTGGAGAAAAAAATGTGTTACAGAGCTGGGTTGAGGCTGGTAATCTGGAGGGACTGTGAGGTTTTAATAATCTATTGATGGTGCAAAAGAGTTGTATAGGGTTGCTAGGATTTTTTACTATGGCATGGGAGAAAATTTGATCTAGCCATCTCAATTTGACCCTTATAGATACACAAATTATCTTTACAAACCTGATAGTGAACAGTCAAGCAAGAACCGTGCCACCTACGTTCAGGTCTCTGCGAGACTACCGTCATTGAACGTAAGTGAGAATTATAGCATGGAGTCGGGCGGGAGAATTAGACAGTTCAAGTTTTTAATGGTGCAAAGGTGTCAAGGGAAGATAAAAAGCATCCATTTTGTCAACAGGGTTATTGGAGGAGGAGATTCTGGATAGAGAGGAAGTAACAGAATTTGCAAATTTGGGCTGATCATTAGTAGCCCAGTTGTGATAATTAACAGATCAAGACAGGGAGGTGTTAGAAGCTGCGAATTCCAGATTGAAAAGAATAGCTAGGTGGTCAGAGAGTCCAAAGTCAAGGAAGAGCAGTCAAAGACAAAAGAGCCATTAGAAGTGATAATGTTCAGGGTGTCCTTTGATATGCGTGGGGGTGCAAACAAATTGAGTTAGGTCAAAACATTCAAGTAAAGCCACAAAATCTTTAGCTAAAGTGGAAGACTGAATCAAGGCATACAAATGAAAGCATGTCAGCAAATTCAACTAAGAATGCTCTACTAGATTTAGGTGGTCGATAAACAGTAACAATAACAGAGGAGTGGGGCACACAGACCTTGAGAGCAAGGCATTCAAATAAAGAGAAAGAGGGTACGTTATCAGGGGATAAAGAGTACGACAAGTTGTAAATACCAATTATTCCTCCACCTTTGCCCAAGAGATGTGGGAGGTCAAGCAAACCGTACCCTGAAGGGGTGAGTTGGTTGAAAAGGAAACCAAAATTTTGTTGTACCAGGTTTCAGTTAAGTACAGAAGGTTCAGCTTATTGTCTACAATTAATTCCGAATAAGTAGTGCCTTGTTATTAGGAGAGCGAGTGTTCAGGAGCGCTGATTTGGCCTTTCTTTGAGGATCCATGGGAATCAGAGTGGAGTCATGACATTTCAGTGTAAGTAGGCACTTGAGGTCAACGCTAGTGCTGGATGGTCTTGCAGCTTTACGCTGATAAGCAGGGATTGATACAGCACAGGTACTTGGAAGGAGGAGACGCTGTCCAGTGCCACAATGCATGTATCTCTTTGGTCATAAAATCTTAGTATTCTGGCAGAGATCATATGTGCCTTTAGCCAAAAAATAGTTCAGTTTTTGTTGCAGTGCAGTGCACCTAAGAGGCAAGACTCAGAGATCTGGATACAGTAGGGAAAAGGAAAAAACAATGTCCAGTTGTTCACAGTGAAGAGCAAGAAAGAGGTCCGGTGATCCAGGGAAGATTCGGAGGTGAGTCAGCAGCGAGCTGGGGCAGATTGTGAGACAATTCCAGAGAACCAAGAGATTGGAGAACTCAATCCAGGGAATCTAAAAATCCAATAAATTAATCCTAGTAATCAGAGTTTGAATTTCAGAAATTAAAGTAGAAATTTAAGAAAGTGAAAAAGTTGAAAAGAAAAAATTGTAATTGGTGTGAGGAGTGGCAGCCAAATTCACCAGCATTCCCTCCACAACCAGGAGGAGAGATAGGAGAACTCCTTCTACCTCAGAAGTCAGGAGGTATTTTTTTTTTTAAAATAGAGCTTTATAATCACAACAATAAACGCTATGCTTGGAGAGGGGTCAACAAGACCTTTAGTGACAAGAATATTATCCCCACTGTGAAGCATGGTGGTGACTCACTGATGTTTTGGGGGTGTGTGAGCTCTAAAGGCACAGGGAGTCTTGTGAAAATTGAATGCAGCATGTTATCAAATACTGGCAGACAATTTGCATTCTTCTGTGCATGGGACTCTCTAGGACACTCCAGCATTACAATGATCTTAAACACAAAGCCAAGTTGACCCTCCAGTGGTTATAGCAGAAAAAGGTGAAGGTTCTGGAGTGGCCATTATGATCTCCTGACCGTAACATCATCAAGCAAAACTGGGGAGTTCTCAAACATGCAAGACGACCAAAGGCTTTGTGTGACAGACCCAACCAAGACAGGAGCTTTTGCCCCTAGCCCCCTCCAAAAACCCCTGCCCTGGTTGGGTCTGTCACACTTTGCATGACCTGGAGGCATTTTGCCAAGAGGAATGGGAAGTAATACCACCTGCAAGAATTTGGGGCCTCATAGACAACTATTACAAAATATTGCATGCTGTCATTGATGCTAAAGGGGGCAATACACAGTATTCGGAACTACGGGTATGCAGACTTTTAAACAGGGTTCATTTAATTTGTTGCCATGTTTTGTTTTTTGATTGTTTCATTCTGTTTGTTGAATATGAATTTCATAATTAATATAAGGAATGTGTTTTCTCTGCTCACTCATATAGGTAAATTACAGATGGGCAGTGGTTCTCTTGTTCTGGGAGGACATCATATGACTTCCTCCCACTCTAACTGCATGTGCGGGCCCCCGGGGGCGGCGATCAGCAGAAAGAGCCCATGACTTCAGCTCTGTCATATGATCAGCTGTGTCCAATCACAGCTGAACGCATGTAAATAAGGAAATGCCAGTTATCTGCATTTCTCTCCTCGCGAGCTGTCACGCTGACAGCTCATGAGGAGAGGAGAGCCGGTAATCGGCATTCCTCAGAGGGGACATCTACACTGATCATCAGTGCCCTGATGGTCAGTGTAGCCCCAACAATGCCACCTGTCAGTGCACATAAATGCCACATATCCGTGCCTACCAGTGCACATCAGTGCCGCCTCTCAGTGCCAACTATCAGTGCGACGGGCGCAGCGTCAGACCCTAGTCCTTCTCACCAACTTGTGACTGAAGGACTAGCCAATCTAAAACCGCGCTGTCACTTGCGTAACAATGCCACTCCCAGCTGCACCCTGCACAAAGATTTTCCAGCTTACTGGACCCCAATCTAGGTGCCAACAGCTTGAGAGCGATTGTTACTGGGTCAGGTTAATTACGCAATTAACCCTTCACACTGCCACCACCACCTTTTTACAGAGAAGGAGGAAACTCACAAATCTTAGCAGTAACACTATGATGTTTGAATAAGCGTCTGTATACAGAGGTTTTAAAACACACAGTAGCACTCTTCAGAGGCAGGGATTTTTAGTTTGCATTGAAGAGCTTTAGAAACAGTTCAACACTTTTCAGAAAATAGGATTTATTACTAAAAAGGTCAAAATGGTGCAATAAAAATATTTACAGAAAAAGATGTAGCATATATATATCTAGATACAGAGAGCAATAACACAACAGAGAGATAACAGAAAGATGTTTAGGGAGGTAGAATACTTGCCAAAGTCCTTGGTTTAAGCAGATTCAAGTGTCCTGAACAAAAGGGTTACCTTTTCTCCCAAAGTTAGTTCCTGATGTTAAAAGGGAGAATCTCTTCATCTTACCTCTCCAGGCCTGACCGCCTGTTTTTTAGTCCCTCAGCAGGGGGTGTCTACTGAAGCCAAGGGCCAATCGCCTCATTTGGGGAGGGGGTTTAGGTGGAGACCCAGGCTGTGACCCAAATCCCTCACCAGTTTATACCATGGTTAATAACCTTCCATAGGTACATGTAGCATCCTATCCACTGGTAGGATAATATGCAGATTCATCTGCTGAACGTCCAGACACCAGATATGACATATCTGCCTGTGACGGTTAAAAATATATCGCTTTCTGCTCTCGGGTAGACGTTATCTAGGGGTGTAAGGTATCAGATGACTTGTATTAAAATGTCCTACCTGAATATATGCTTTGTTTTATTGTACTTTTGTTCCTGTCTGGAGTTATGGATTTGTATGAAAAAGTGATTTTGTTGGAATGTACATTTTACTGCTACTCCGGAATACTTTTCATGTCCAGTGACTGACGGATTTATAGCTTTACGATCAGGCCAGAGCAAGAGTCTGGCAGACCTCATGGAAACAGCTAATTGGTTTTACAAACATGAAGTGTATCCAGTGTGCCCTGTGCACTCCTGAACTCAGCACACACACAGACCACATGCCATTCAACAAAAAGGGAGGGGGACTGATTTGGAGTGAGAATGACACAAGATGGTGGATCTTAGAAAAATGGTTGTCCGTGTCCATATCTGTGCACACAATTGCTACAATCAGTGCCAGTCAGTACTGCCAATCAGTGCCAGTCAATACCGCCTATCAGTGCCGCCTAACAGTTCCAGTCAGTGTCACCTAACACTGACAGTCAGTGCCGCCTATCATTGCCATATGAGTACTGCCTTTCAGTGCCCACCAGTGATGCCTGTCAATGCCCATCAGTGCCATCTATCAGTGCCCATCACTGCAGCCTCATTAGCGCACATCAGAGGAGAAAAATTACTCATTTACAAAATTTTATAACAGATACGAAGAAAAAAACTGTTTTAAAAAAAATAATTTCAGTTTTTGGTTTATTTAGCAAAAAATAAAAAATAGTGGTGATTAAATACCACAAAAATAAAGTTCTATCTGTCTCCAAAAAATGCAAAAAATTTTGTTTGGGCAAAGTGTTGTATGACCGTGCAATTGTCATTCAAAGTGCGACAGCGCTGAAAGCTGAAAATTGGCCTGGGCAGGAAGGGGGTTAAAGTGCCTGGTAGACAAGTGGTTAAGCAAAATCTCTCTCTGTAACTTTTCCCAGACTTCAGTGATTGTGACTTTGCTCCTTATTTTCTGTTCCAAATTGATTGCCACTGACTGATTTCAGTAAGCTGTCTGCCCTGACTATTACATGTTTCCTAGTCTGATTCCTGTTTGCTGCCTGCCCTGACCTCTTGCTTTTCTTTGACCATAATTTCACTTCTGGATTAGGTACTTTGTATTGTTCCAGTTTTTGCCAGTCTGTGTGTATCCAAGGGCATCAGCCTGGTAGACATTCAGTAGCATTATCCATCCCTCTTGCAGTGTGTTGGTGAATACCAGATGGTTCTTTAGACTCTGAACTTCTTTAGGGCTTACATTGGCCTAGTGACACCTACAATCAAAAATTCAAGAGAATAGGAAGTAGACTCTGGGCCACATTTGAGGTCCCCAAAATCTAACTAGTTACCTACTCCTGATCTTTGTAATGCTAGCCTTGTGCTAGGAGAATGAAGAGCAGAGCTACCTGATTAGGGCCAGAATTGGAGGTGAAAACAAGGCTACATTTGGGGTTGTTTTACACTAGAATACTCACTATATCTTTAGATTACCAGATCAGATATTTTTATTTTCACAGGTTTTGAAGGCCAGTCTCCAGAAATAACAAACATTTTGGACATTCGAGGAGAATCAAATCGTGAAATTGCGATGAGAATATCCTCAGACATAAACAGCCAAAATAGGTTTTACTCTGATCTAAATGGATACCAGGTATGTTACAATAAAATAAATGAACACATTACATTATTATGAGGGAATGTCTTTAAAACACACTTAGCAAATAATTAGTTAAAAGGTTCATTTCAATGAATATATTTTCTTTTGTCTCTGCGTATTTAGTCAAGATTTCTTTCTTAAAACATATATTTTGTTTGGTAAATCAGTTTTTCCTCTTGTAATAATAGGCAGACGTGTCTTAATGTGCAGGAGTAATCTGAATCTCACAAAGTAATCTATATCCTTCAATTCAACCTCCTTATAGGCGTATTAAAGAATTTCACTAAAGTACCATTTTTGTATCTAAAATTGTCACCTAACTACATGAAAGCTTTGGGAAATCTGCAGAGGATTCTATGAAAACAAAGATACCATATAACATATACCAGCCCTTTGAATCCGCCCCTGTGACAAATATACATGCATTTACTTTAAGGGCCCATTCATATTTTCCCAAGTCATCTTCCAGGACAGCTGCACATGAGAGAGAGGCTCCTCCCACCAAGAAACACCTGATCCACTTTTTCCCAATAAGTAGCCTCTCTCTTCAGGGATCCTCAGTATAAGTGTTTCCTCCGGACCAGGAACTACTCCCAGTTTTTGTTTTTTTATGGCCGTCTGGCGGGGTACAGAGGCCTTCTGGATGGGGCTATCCCTCCCTCTTCTTCACAGCAAGGCAGGGGCCTTGCAAGGTGGCCTTATTCAGGGTTCCCTAGACAGATTTTTTTTGGAGATTGGGGGAGACAACACCCCTCTTCTATGGTCCTGTGGGGCTCACCAGGGGTGATAGAGCCTGCTCTGCCGACCTGTTTGGGAAGGGAACGCTACCCTGTTGGGTAAAGCCTACCTTCCTCCGCTGCACGCCAACATCTCCGGTGAGGAGGTGCAGGTCGCTGACGTCAAGCCCGGGATCCACGAGCATCATGTCTGTGCCTGAGGAACAGGAAGTGGACCACAGCCATCCTGGATATGGGCGGCGGTCCGCAAGTTTATGTCCATGGCCGCCTCTCCTACTGAGGCCGTGAGGGAAGGTTGGCGCAACTGGACCTGGGGGAGGGGGAACACAGCCATGCGAAGGGTGGGAATACAGCCAGAATGGAGGCGGATCTGTCTGAACTGGGGGAGGCCAGCAGCAAGGTAGGAGCCTGTCGGCTGGCATGACCCCCTTCTCTGTTCCCCTCATTCTTCCTCCTCTCTGCTGTCTCAAGGGGGGGTGAGCGGGCCCCCCAAGGGGGTACGTGGCATTCTCCCCTCTCCATCCCTCTCTTTCCCTCTCTCTTCGGCAGCACAGGAATCTCTATATCTGCCAGTGGGAGCCCTTGGCTTACACAAGGCCTATATCTTGTGTTTCCCTTAGATGGGCCCACTGGAGGAGGATAGGAAGAAAAAGGAGGCTTTCTGTGAGACAAAGAGAGAGTGCACTACCTGCAGAAAGAAACTCACTAGTGCTTGGAAAAAGCAGCTGTGTCAGGAGTGCATCGATAAGCTGATCAAAAAAGAGTCGGGGTCCCTCTTCAGAGATTTCCTAAAAAACAGGACTCAGGAGATGTCCTAAACTTTAGGGAACAAATGCAGGAACCGACCCCAGACTGGTCTCAACCCGGCACCTCAGGCATTTCCCCACCGGTCAAGAAGAGGAAACAGGACCAAGGCACTCTCGCGGACTGAGAAAAGGAACTTTCCAACTCTGAGGAAGGCGAGATGGAAGAACAGGATCACAAGTCGCAAAGGTTCCTTTTTCCAGTAGAAGATAAAGAAGGCCTCTTGAACTTAATCTACACTCCAGACCTAGAAGAGGAACAACCGGATGTTCCCCCTGTCAAATAAATCAAAATCCACGGATCTATCCTTCAAAGATGGGGGCTCCCTAAAGGACCCAATTGACCGCAAGGTCGACACATTCCTCAGAAGAGCGTGGGAAGCTTCTACAGTTAACGTTAAATCAGCAATAGCAACAACCTGCGTTTCCAGAACCCTAGACATATGTCTTGGCCAGCTCCGCTCTCACCTTGAACAAGGCACACCGGCAGAAGAAGTTCTTAAATCACTACTGGTTTTGGAAAAAGCAGTGGCCTTTGTTGCAGACGCATCAGCTGAAACCATCAAATACACAGCAAGATCAACTGCGCTCATAAACTCAGCCCGAAGAGCCATTTGGTTGAAATCCTGGCAAGGGGACATTGCTTCCAAATCCAGACTTTGCTGCCTGCCCCTCGAGGGAAACCTCTTTTTCGGGCCAGAACTGACTTCGGTCCTCAAGAGGTCTGACGACAAAAGGAATGGATTTCCAGTTCCCAGCAGGCTAGCGGGACTGAAAATGTTTTTGAAACGCCTACAGGATAGAATTTTCATAACTCCCCCCTCACAGGTTCCTTGCGACTCCACTGCCAAGGTAGGAGGGAAAGGTGGGTGCACTTGTGAACCTCCTGGAAGAAATGCTCCAACAGAACATGGTCAGTCAGTTGGAGGAAGAAGAAAAGGGAAGGGGATTCTACTCCCATTTTTTTCTAAGAAGGAAGACATCTGGGAAATACAGAATCATACTCAACCTAAAGAAAGTGAACGAATTTGTAAAACCCAGAAAATTTCAAATGGAGACGATCTACATGACGAAAGAAATCCTCCCTCCCGGAGTATTCATAGCATCAATAGACCTAAAGGACACATACCTTCACATCCCGATAAGGGAAGAGTCAAGGAAGTTCCTAAGGTTCACGCTTAAGGGCAAGAACAGAACAATCTTGTTCCAATTCAACGCACTTCCCTTCGGTCTGTCTTCTTCAGCGCCAAGGATATTTTACGAAAATTCTAGCGGAACCTCTGCAAGCCTTGAGGCTAGAAGGGATAAACATTATCCCCTACTTGGACGACCTACTCTTGTTTGCGGACACGGAAAGAGCTCTGAAATGCCATGTGGAATATACAATATCTTCTTGGAAACCCTAGGGTGGCTAATAAATACAGAGAAATCACAGTTAGTCCCTTCCAACAGAATCACATATTTGGGATACGTTCTGGATTCCACAAGCACCTGCTTATACCGAACACCAGATAAAGTGCTCAGAGTACAAGACATGAGGCCAATTTGCACAATCAGAAACACTATGAAGCTCATGGGCCACATGACCGCAGTCATACCGGGGGGTACAATGGGCGCAACTACACTCCAGAACGATACAAAATTGTGTCTTCTCTCACTGGGACGGCAGCCAAGCATCTCTGGATTCTAGCATTCACCTCAGACGCAAAGTGAGAGTCGTTGGAGTGGTGGGGAAACATTCACATGCTGGGAGATGGGAGAAGATGGAAACAATCCAACCCAACAAAAATCACTACAGATGCAAGCATATGGGGGGTGGGGCGCACACATGGAGGGCTGCCTGACAAGTGGGACCTAGAAACCGCAAAAAGGTCATCAAACTTCAGGGAGTTTTCAAAGCGCTCACGGCCTTTCAGGAGAAAATAGAAGGGAAAGAGATTCAGATCCTGTCAGACAACATGACGGCTGCCGCATACTTGAGCAGGCAAGGGGGTACAAGGTCCCCAAAACTAATGGAATTGGCAGAAACCCTCCTAAGCTGGGCAGAAAAAAACTGAAATCAATCATGGCAGTATATCTGAAGGGAGATCTAAACCTGTTAGCGGACCAGCTGAGCCAAGAGGAAATCAACCAGTCAGAATGGTGCTTCAGTCGCACAGCGTTCGCCCAGATCTGCAGCAGATGGGGCACTCCCTCCATAGATCTCTTCACCAACAGAAGGAACGCAAAACTAGGGAAGTACTTCTGCCTTCAAAGAGAACCTCAAAGTGCAGGGACAGATGCACTGGCCCAGCCATGGGAGAAGAACCTCCTTTATGCTCTTCCACCATTCAGACTACTACCAAGAATGGTACAGAAAATACAGATGTCTCAGGCGGGAGCCTGAGCATTGCCAAAGAAATAGACTACAACAAAATTGATGTAAGAAGATGCCTAATTGCTTACATCGAGCGCACTAAAGCATGGAGGTTCTCGTCCAGCCTCTTGGTCTTATTTCAAGGACCAAATAAGGGATACAATGCCTCTAAAGGCACCATCGCAAGATGGATAAAAGAAGCCATCTCAGAAGGATACAAATCTTCGTCGTGGCGCCACCACCTGGCTTGACAGCGCACTCAACTAGGGCCACTGCAGCTATGTGGGCAGAGAGAGCTGGCGCCTCACCCGGACAGATCTGCAGGGCTGCAACATGGTCCAGCTCTAGCACCTTCGCCAGTCACTACCAGTTGGACCTGATCACCAACAAGGACCAGGTGTTTGGCAGGAAGGTCTTGCAAGCGGCAGTACCGTGCTAATTTACGTATTCCTATTCAATCCTCTCATGTGAAGCTGTCTTGGAAGATGACTTGGGAAAATGCAGTTATTTACCTGTTAACTGTATTTCCAGGAATCTTCCAGGACAGCGTAGCTCCCTCCCGAGTACTGTATAGTCACATGCTGGCGTTCCGTCATTTAATGGACTAGACATATGTTGTTCCTACTGTTATCTTTGTGCTTTATCTTAGGCCTTCGTTTATATTCCTGTACTGCGAATCCCTGGGAATTAGGATTCGCAGTACAGGAATTTAGGAAAAAGTGGATCAGGTGTTTCCTGGTGGGAGGAGCCTATCTCAAGTGAAGCTGTCCTGGAAATTCATGGAAATACAGTTAAGTGTTTTTTGCTTGATGCTTGGAAATCAATGGGAAGTACATGTCGGCACACGTTAACAGTGTGACAATGCACTTTAAATAGCACATCAATATGTGCCCTAGTGCATGCAACAAGTGATATACCTCATGATATTCATTGATGTGTGCTGACCTGCATTTTAATGTGTTAACTTGAATTTGTTAGCATTTTAACTTATTTCAGTGGAAAACGCATTGGGTAAAACCGCAAAGGTGTGAATTCAGTCAAAATCTGTAACCTCACAATGCGTGTTTTCCTTAGAGATGTTCAATATACACATACACAAAGAGACATTGTTACCATACCTTTTGTAGGGCAAAATGGCTGTATACATTTACTAAAACTGGAGCACTCAGAATCTGGTGCAGCTATGTATGGTAGCCAATCAGCTTCTAAACTCAGTTTGTTCAAATAAGCCTTGACAAAACCTGGAAGCTGATTCCTTTCTATGCACCATATTTTACACACTCCAGTTTTTGTAAATAACCCCTTAAGTGTCTTGAAGGGGATAAAAATGTTATATTAAATTCACCTCTCCCCTAGCCTCTGCCAGTGGTGCCTAGGCAAAGTGGATATCCTTTTTATTTTCCGGCTAGATCTGGAGAATGTAGATTACTTCAAATCTCATTGAGCAGGTGCTCCCTATGTGCAAAAAGCACCCTCTCATGAAATTTGAAGTACTCTCTGTTCACCAGGACCTCTTCAGAGTATAATGATGTCGCCCGCTGCAACAGAAAATCCAGAGGCAATGTTAGTATAATAGATTTTTTATTTATTTTGTAACTTTATTTCCTGAGTTTCAGCAAGGAAGTGGGGGGCTGGCAAAGTAAACAGACTTTACATGTACTACGTGATTGTATTACATTAATAAAAACTTGCAGCATGATTACTGACATTTTCAAAAGATCTTATGCCATGCTATTGCATAAAACCTTCCCAAGCTGGTGATGGTACTGCTGCTAAGCTCATTGACTGCCCATATATTTATGCATGGACTGCCAAATGAGATACAAGTCATCTGTGCTGTTAAATAACCTGCTTACTCAACCCACTCTGGAACTGAATAGGTAAAACTGGTAAAAAAGAAATTGCAGATTTTGCCATTTCTTGCGATAACTTTAATTACATTTTTGTTTTAATGTTCCTGGTGCAGTTAAAATAGTAAAGACTAACTTTTTCTTCCCACTGCTTTAATCAGTCCTTGTGACTTTGCAAACTTTAAACGGGAGAAATGAGCAATTGATTGAAAATGGTCACTACTGCATGTAGTGCAGTCTGTATGATAAATCTGAACATATTTGCTAAGATAAGAGGACGATTTATGTAAACCTGTGCTTTGCACATGCAGGGTAAAGCAACAGGTTTGCTTTATTGTCCCCTCTGCAGCAACACATCCTCACTGTTTCTCCATTTAGCCTTTGACTGCCAGGAAACAAATCCTTTTGTAAGCAGTCACTCTAACTGAAGCTTACACAGGGCCGAGGACTTTCCTTCTCACTTTGTGATAGTGCTGGGGCAAGCAACAAAGCTGTCACATGACAGGAAGAGGAGCAAGTTACATGGCCCTTTATACCTTAAAGGATAACTTCACCTTTGGCATGTTTCATAGGCTGGAACATGTAACATGTTCCCAGTGCTGCAGCTGCTGCTGTACGGGATGTACGGGCAAGCAGATATACTGACAGGTCTCCAGGAGACCTGCATGGCACCAGCGATCTGCTGATTACTGGTGCACTGCTTTACAGGCTCCTGCAACAAAAATAATAAATGCACATTTTTTTTACCAACAAAAAATGTATTTTTATTTTTGTCAAAAGGTGAACTTATCCTTTAAATTTCAAGGTATTTTCTTTGTTCTTGGTGTCAGAAAGTGAAGTAAAATGAGTATATTCGGTTGAAAAAGGAGATTTTAACCCCCATGGCGGTATTCTCGAGTGTAGCTCGGGGTTAACTTTCAGTACCAGAAGCGGTAACCCCGAGCTACACTCGAGGATTTCACTGCAGCGTTGCTCTGGGATCCCTCCAGCACTTACCTTGTCCTGCGCTCCCGCAATGTTTCCCCTGCAGTGTCCCCGGCCATGTCCTCCGGCGGATGCCGGCATCCGGGTTCCATTCCCTGCGAGTGTCGGGACTTACGGGTTGGAACCGGTGGGAATTTAAAAAATGTAAAAATTTGACATTCACTTAATACACTAAAATTTGATAGTATTACATTACTGTATCAAAGCATTTCACATACATTTTGTCCCTAGTGTTTTGTCCTGTGCCCTGCCTTCATTTTTACTTTTCTTTCTGCCTGGAAACTGATAAATGTCCATGGCATCCAAAAAGCATCCCTTTTAGGTCAAAAGCAGTTTTAGACCGGCTAGAGAACAGCGATAGTAAATTAGAACCACTTGCAGAATTGAGTGATAATGATTAGTGGGGAAATTCATCATCAGACACTGAAAACGATTTTGCGACTTTGCCCAGTGATGTGCGAACTTGGCGCTATATTTCAAATTTCAGTGTTTTTGGTTTGATTACATGATTGAATTAAACTTATTATTTTTTGATTATTATATTATAATTTATGATTTCATGTTTTAAATTTTATCATACTCAGGATCTTTACTAGACTCTTGTGACAGGTTTTAGTGAGTTATTCCTAAGAATTACAGGTCTACAATAAAAAAAAAATACATATTTTCGTTGAAAACAATGTACCGCTTTGAGCACAGAAATACTGACCTAATCAGACCGCTAGGGAGGTTAAAGAAAACCTGTTGCCTTGCCCTGCATAGGCAAAGCACAAGTTTTCTTTCAGTATATGCGAAACCCTCACCTTGTAAAACAATGCATTCAGTTTAAAATAGAAATGAAAGGCAAAACATTTGTGTATACATATAAAAAAAACATTATAAGCCTATTTTCCCCTCTTTTATATTAGTGATCACACACCCTCATTTCTCAGCTGCATAAGGAGATTGGAGAACTGGGGTAGGGAAAGCAGCAGCACACTGGTCTTCCCAGTGAATGGTTGTGCAAGTTGGAGGGGGGTGACATGTGAGCATGAGTCTGATCATTGGAGGAGTGCAAGCTGTCTCAGGACAGCTAGAAAAATGACCTGCCTCATGGGACTGTGCTCCCCTGCCTCATGGGACTGAGATTGAACTCTGCAGTGACTATTGCAGCAGTCTTTTTCTTATCCAGGTCACAATCCTGCGCAATGTCCTTCTGTTTCTTTCGATCAGTTGACCATGTTGACCGCACTTGCGCTATCAGACAGTGTGATCCCGGGAAACTGTATATGCCGTCATAACCTTTGATACTGTACCTCACAACACGCGAATAATTTGGCAACTTCAGTCACAGAGGCACAATCCAAGCGGGCACCAACAATTTGCCCTCTTTGAAGCTCCGTAAGCTCTGACATGACTCCGTATTAATAGCAGTGCACGCAGTGCATGACGAACGTGAGACTTCCCACCTGTTAGCTAGGTGTCTCATCACACAGCGGTAGCAAAAGAATATTACATCACTTCCACTATCTATCTATATATATATATATATATATATATATATATATATATATATATATATATATATATATATGTGTGTGTGTGTGTGTATTTATTTATTTTAATACAATGTTTGTGATTGTGGTCCTAATCATTCACAGATCCAGCCACGCCAAACTTTGAACAAATTACCTCTTCAGGCTAATGTTTATCCAATGAGCACAATGGCTTATATTCAGGACATTTTCAATCGATTAACGCTGCATGCTGCACAGCCTCTTGGCATTGCCAGTTTGAGAAATGGTGAGTAGATAATAGTATTTGATTTATGCTATACTGCCTGACTTTTATGCTTTGACCAGGTTTGTTTTCTAGAAGTGACTTTGGCTAAGGTAATAGCCTTTTTAATGAATTGGAAATGAATGTTTATTCATTTCAAATTATTTTAATGGTACTGCCTGAATTTAGCAAGGATTACAGTACTACTACAATTAAATGTTTTTTTATTTACAGGATTTGGGCTATAAAGCTGTGGTTTTCCATCAGTTATGTTTTATTATTTTATTTAGTGACAGTTGTAACTTTGTGCAGTCATTTTCAGGTGAAAAAGCCTACAAATATATAAATAGATTTTGGGAAGAAAGTAGTATACTCCTATGAGATTAATGTATGAGTTTCTTCAGGGTAATCCTTAATCTATATCTTTACTGATAGATTGATTTGTGCTTAAATCTGGTTCTTTAAAGTCCAGGTCTATAGGAATGAAGTAGGAGCAGCATAGTTCTGCCAGAGCAGGGATTGATGTAAGTGCCATATGTATGAAGTGTTGTGTTCCTAGCAAATAAGGGAAATATATTAACACCTGCTTTTATATTCTTCTAAAGTCTGCATTATTTCTCATTTTCAAGATTACACCACTATGAAACCTTACTAAATCTCCTCTTTTTATGCACATATCCATTTATTTTAGTTGTATGCTGGAAATACTTCTGTGTGGGTTCATTGGGTTAATGATCACCTTTCAACAAGATTTTGTTTTCTCAGTTTCTTATCAGTAGTTGTTGATCAATTTGTGATGGATTTGACTGAACTCATTTGCTTCCTGTGTCCCTTATCTTAAATATTGATTGTGTGAAAAAGTCAGTCTGCAAGTATTAATTTCTGTTTATTGGTTACAAACCCATCAGACAGCCACCTTTACAGCATTTTTGCATGTTAACAATGGAGAAAGTGACTATTGCCTGTCTCCTTACTTTTATAAAATTGCTCAAGAATCAACTGTTTTTGGTAATAAAGTAATATTAAAGGTTACATTTTTTTTTGTCTTAAAATAAAAAAGATGTTATACTTGCCTGCTCTGTGCAATGCTATTGCACAGAACAGTCCGTTACCTCCTGTATGGTGGTCCCCTGATCCTTCTTCCTTTGGGTGCCCCCTTAGCAAGCCGAGTGCTTGCTGATAGACACCTGCAGCACCAGCAAGCCATGCCAGTGAATGCGTTGTGGTAAAAAGTGTTTTGAGTTTAGAACCACTTTAACTATTTCATACAGTGATCATGGTTACAGTTTGAATTTCATATCACATTTTTGTTTTAAGAGCTTTTACCCATGTTTCCCATTTTCCTACATTTCGTTTTATCTCTTTTGCTTGGTAGTTGATAGTACAATAGTAAGAAAACCCCCATATCTGAGAACATAATTTGATGGGGAGAAAAAAAATGTTTTCTTGGGCCAGCCTCTAGCACCATAATTTCTACTTTACATACTTTACTTCCAATACAAATAGATTTTTACTGCTTTCCAGAAAAGAGGGTGTCATACCTTTCAAGGAGGTGGAGTATAATGTAAGGGGTATATAATATTTTGTATGGTAAAGTGTCTTGTGCCTGGTCTTGTAGGCAGTTCCAAAATTGGTGAAATACTGCTGACAGCTGAACGTTATTGGCTCCCTAAAAGCCAGATTAGCCTAACAGACATGTCTGCAGAGATGGGAAAAAATTGCTCTTTTCTAAGCTGCTGGCTGTTTCGCTTCTTTTGTTTTATTGCAAGCTTCACAATGCATATTAAGCCTGACATCTCTATCTGTTTTATGGAGAGAATGAAGGGAACATAATGTTAAACTATAATTTAAATGTAATGTTTCCAGACATTTGATTGTGTAAACCATTGCCTCATTTTACTCCCAAGGTCAGTTGGAAGTGTTCATGGACCGTCGACTGATGCAGGATGATAATCGTGGTCTTGGGCAAGGTCTTCAAGATAACAAAATCACATTTAATTTATTCAGGCTTCTTTTAGAGCAAAGGACTGGAATACATGAGGTTTGTAAGCATATTTGCCTTGCATGTACTCTGTAGCAAAGGGTGCAGTAGAGATTGCAATAGGAAGCACATACTTTCATTTAACTTCCCATCTGGTAACAAGCACATGCCCAGTTTCTCTCTGTAATTTCATAAAGCATTTACAGAATGAATGTGTGCTCTACCAAATTAAATACCTTTTCATATCTTAATTTCACATTTCCCCTAAGTTAAAAAAAACAATCTGACCATGAACACCAAATCTAATTCACATCTAGCTTTTATTTGCAAGCTAACTTTTCTCCACAATGCTGATACTTTTTGATTTTGGTTTTTGATATCATTGGCACAACATAGACTTTGAATTGTAGCCAAACAGTATTGCTTTCCAAAACTGGTCTATAAAACGGAAGTGGGCACTAAGTAACAAATCTGGATGTCTGCATGTAGGCTATACACCGATGCAGCATTGCAAAAAAACAGGCAGGGCACAGTGCATTAGGAGTATGTTATTTAGTAAGTTTCAAGTGTACTCTAAGGGACTTTAATGATATTCAGCTAACACTATAGGAACAAAAATCACTTTGTAGTGCAGTGCTATTGGAAAACTAGAGAAGAAACAATGCTTAATGTAAACCTGATGTGAGCATAAGCATCTGAAACGAACAAATCCCTAATCAAAAGATATTAAATGGAACTTTAAACTTCCTATAGATTGCAGAAATCTTTCTGTATGTCTAGGGAGATTGAATACCTGGAAAAGGAGTGTAATTCGGTATTGCTACAGAGATGGCCACTCAATTGAAGGATATGGGAATGTAGGGCAAGACTGCAACTTGTGGATCAATCAGAAGACTGCATAAAGGTTTGCAGAAACAATTCTCTGCTCTTAGACTGCCTTGTAGATCATGAAGTTCACCCCATATGGACTGTGAACCTGCATTCACCTCTGAGATGCACAAAAGTTCCTGCAGGACATGGCTGGTGACAGACGAGGTCTGCATTGTGGTGGACTTCTATCCAAGTTGGAGGACAAGTGCAGACTTTAAGATCTTGGATCATCAAGTGCTGCCTCAGGACATTGTTAGTTTTGTACATTAGTGGTAATGCAGCATAATATTAAAATTGTCTTCTCCAACAGCTTCTGCTTCACTGTAAGGGTCTAGCTTTTCTTTTTTTTTTGGAAAAATCAGGAGCTCTTGTATAATATTTGCATTCTCAGGCAGCTCAGTCATTGCATTTTTGCTAAAGATTTTTTCCTGTAACCTTTATTTTCCTCTACAGGGTGAAGACAAAAGAGCTGTCAGTTACCCATCCCTTTTGAGTCATATAACATCAACCACCTTAAACCAACCGGTAATCTCAATGGCTGCAATGATGGACACTGATGCTCCCCCACTACTAGATGCCTTCTCTCCTCTCATGTCTTCAATGCCTTGTGATGTTCACTTAGTTAATTTGCGAACTATTCAAGCAAAGGTATGTCACAGATCATACAGGACTAGGTTTACATTGTGATTAGTCTGTTGGAATTTAACAAATGAACCAATAGAAGGATCATACATTCTTCTATATAGAGTTCTTAATTGCAGTTTAGAATGTAGAAAAGCATTTGGAGGGTGTTACAGTTTGTTATAACTGATGTGCTCCTATTAATGGTTCCTTTTGAAGGGAAAGCAGGTAGTCTCATATTTATGTACAGTACTATGTAAAAGTTTTAGGCAGGTGTGAAGAAATGCTGTAAAGTAAGAATGCTTTCAAAATATGTATCTTAATTGTTTTAATCAATTTGCAAAATGCAAAGCGAGCAAACAGAAGAAAAATCTAAATCAAATCAATATTAGGTGTGACTTAAAATCAGCACCAATTCTTACACTTGCACACTTTTTACACTTGCACAAAGTCAGGGATTTTGTATTGTGTATTATTAACCAATTATACCAAGCAGGTGTTAAGGATCATCAATTTCATATGTAGGTTGAAACACAGTCATTAACTGAAACAAACAGCTCTGTAGGAGGCTTAAAAGTGAGGAACAGCCAAACTTTGCTACTAAGGTGAGGTTGTGGAGAACAGTTTCCTGTCGCAGGTCATGGCAAGACTGAGCACAGCAACACGACACAAGGTAGTTCTACTGCATTAGCAAGGTCTCCCCCAGGCAAAGATTATAAAGTAGACTGGGGTTTCAAGATGCTCTGTTCAAGCCCATTGGAGGAAGAAGCACAAAGAAACGGAGCAACGTAGACACTGTGTTCGGCCAAGGAAACAATGCAACGGATGAAAGACACAACATGCTTACCTTCCTTCAACTTCACAAGAATTCCTCAAAAATTGTGTGCAAGTGTACCAATAATTGATGCTGTTTGAAGGCAAAGGGTGGTCAAACCAAATGTTGATTTTAATTCGATTTTGTTTCTGTTCATTTACTTTTTCTTAACTCATTTAGTTAATTGAAAAAAATAAACTATTAACACTTCTATTTCTGAAAGCTTTCTTAATTTACAGCATTTTTTTTTTTGCACACCTGCCTGTTGGCTAGGTAGGTTGCAGTAGTAGGCAGGTGAGACTTCTTCCATGTTTCCCTCCTAGTTGGGTGCCAAATATGGGGCACATAGGAGGCCTACCGGGGGGTGGGTGGGTGGTTTTAGGTTATGCTAGGCATCAAGAGCAGGATCGCTGCCTCACATTTGGGGTACCTATGCTTTGATATTTGGCGTGTCAGTGTACAACTTCACTGTAACTTGAGGCACTTAGGAGAAACATGCTGAGCCTTTGCCCACTCCACCAGTCCAGTGTATCTCCACTACCTCACTCCCAGTAACTGAATGGAACCCGCTGTGCACCTAGCTCGGGCTCTATGCTTGTAGTCACTTAACTCTTTCTGTACCGTGTACAGGCCAGAGCGTTGATCTTCTCCCCTTGCTATGGGAGACAGATCACTAGGGGGGATATGCCGATAACACTCCCTTACTACAAAAGGATGCCCCACCTGTCACAGGTACACACTTAACAGGCTGCTTGCTTGGACCTCTGTTACCCCTGGTAACCACTTGCTGTCTTCATACTCCAATGTGTCCTAACTGACCAGAGCTGTAGACTGTGTGATGGTTACTTGCATTGCACTGCTTTAGTAAATTCAGACCAGGCAAGGACAAAGTTTCAAAAGTTTTACTTAAAAATTCTAAATATAACACAGTTCAAAGTACAATACTGTAATTTCCATACTTCCCTATTCCCTATCTCAGACTTGTATGCTGCCCTGGCATACCTGCATAGGTAAAGTCCATTTGCAACAGAATCTGATAGCTGGTGTCTTCAGGGAAAACTAGCAGTCTTCGTACATAGTGGAAGGCTTTGACAAATAAGTCACCTTGGACTCCAGCATCGGTGGTGACATCCAGCTCACAGACCACGAACTACGGAATCCAGATCTTTTGTAATGCAAGACTCAGATACCCAGCAACTACGCTGCTCCCTAGGCTCCGGACAACTCTCCCTTTTTATAGATACAGGATCAGTGGGTCGGACCCAAGAAAGCCCACCAAGGAAAACCCTGGAAATAACATTAACCCTGGCCCTCCCGTCTGGGGCAGCACCTATATAGGCTAGCATAAGCAAACTGCTTACATGCCTAAAACTTTGCACAATACTGTATATATATTTTTTGCTAAAGAGATGGGAAATCCAAAGTGTCTCTGAAAAGAGGCAAGAGATCTTCCAGTGAGGAAACTTGTTCAGGTAGCAGCTATGTAACTTTGGATTTTTTCACTTTTAGAGATTTTTCCTCTCATTTTTAAATGCCCAGAGGGACAAAAATAAACAACCGGGTAGAAATGTTTCGGTTACACATAAACTTTAAAGATGGACTCTGAGCAAGTATTAAATTTTAATATTGTAATTTTTTTTTTTCTAATCTAAACTGTGAAAGTTCCTTATTCTAGTTTATTGGACTCTTGCAATCTCCAAAGGCAGTACTCAGACTAGAAGTAGCATTTTTTTTTTTTACTTTTTCAATTATATCAGCACCCCAGTTAGCTCAAATTTGCTCCGAGGAACTGCACTATCCTTCTCTCATCCTTGTCTTGGCAGAAACCAGTCTATGAAATCTCAAGTTGTACAACAGGCAGACTCTGGGTCTTTTCTTCAAAGTAGGAGAATTTTTGATACAGTATCTGCAATAATGAGGAACATCTGGAAGTTTTCTTGAGTCAGATCTATTGGAGAGAGCCTGGCTTGCAGATCTTTTCAGTCTAAAAGAATTAACTGTAGGCAACCACTAACTTTATTTTAGTAACAGATCTAGGCTTACACATACAAATCATTTTAAAAAAGCAGTGTTTGGTGACCAGCATCAACCTGCATGAGATCCTGTATCAGCTTTCCCAGGAATTCACGGATTGCATAATTAACATGCTCTCCTTGTCTTTCAACAAAAGTATCTTTAAAGTCTGCCTTTTTTACATATTACACCCGTATTTAGGATGGAACATTTTATAATAATGCGCCTGCCCACAGCACCTGCCATAAACCCCCCCACCCCCACTGTGACGGCTGGCAGGGAAACCTTTCCACACACCCACTGTCACAATTTGAATATAAATCAGTCATTCACAGAGATCTGTGATTGAGTGAACTATAAGTACAGTCATCCACCACAGCAGATGGCTTGTTCTCCATGAACTGCAAGGTTTCTGGTGATCACTCTTTTAGTTCATTAATTTCTTCCTGCAACTCAGTAATTGGCTGCCCGTATGAAGCATTCTGAAGCACCCTGGCACTGTGCCCCCAATTTGATGTGCACAGGTGCAGTGCTTTACAAGCTGTAGTGTTAAAAAAAAAAAAAACAATAAAAGCACTTTTTTTTTTTTTTTTATTTTGTAAAAGGTCCCATTGCAGGTTAATGTCATAGTGTGCTAGTTATGCACCGCATACTAGCACAACTTACTTGTAAAGCAGATCCCTCTAGGGCATGCTGTCACCACTGACAGGGCTTTAATCTTCACCTGGTCTTCCTTACGGGTTCACGCTCTCCAGCCATTTCAATGGTCTGGCCATGATGATGTCACTACTGCACATGTGCACAGGAGTCATGATCGCAGCACAGCGCTGTGAATGGACAACACACGAGAGTGCCATCTATCCAGAGTGCAATGTGTATGTACCTGAGACATCACCGGCTGCTACGCATGTGAATATTTCCTAAACGGTTCACGGTGCCAGGCATTCCAATCATATGACCGCTGTGATTGGCTGCCACAGCGGTCACATGATCAGAAGCTCCTAATTGCAAATATGCATAAGGAGCTTTCTGTGACATTTTAGTTATTTTGCTAGGATCACGCAATGAGCGTGCTTTCAAACCAGAAAACCCTTCATTATGGATGCATATATGCGGCTGCCTTAAAGCCCACCCAGAGGCTGCATGTATTGCAGACAGCTGGCGGGAAGACGTAATGTAAAAATAAGTGTTGATCTTATCAGAAATCTTTTCAGCTGCTTTTTTTTTTTTTTTTTTACCGTTCGATTATGTTGATTGTATGTAGTCAACCTATAGCAAGAAATGTTAGGCAGGCCATACATTATACAATTTTCTTGTACAATTTTCCTTTAAATTTACTAAAACCACATAGTGAGGTCAAACCAAAACACTTTCTATTTGTATGCAATCAGGCAAACCCTTGTACTACATAGTTGATGGTAAATATAAAGGACATTAAATAAGAAAATTGTATGACCAGGTTTACACGTGAAAAAAAAAAAGAAAATGAATGCAGCCTCAACATCTAATCTGCTTTTATATTAAATTTTTATTTTGGGTTCTGAACCACCTTGATTGCTATTACCTGCAGCCCTGATCAGTTAGGAAAACCTACTTTTTATGACCGAATTAGAAAATTGCATAATCTAGGTCTTTAGTTTTGCTATTTAACTCCGTTTTCAGTAATCTTCCAGGGCAGCAGACTTTCCTCACTTCTATTCTCTATTTTTTTTTGTTTTTCCTGCTATATTTTAGCTCTCTTCTAACGTTGACCAGTTTTAGCAGGTTAGTCCTTTGGGTTGATGTTATGTGTTTTCTATAGCTAGTGGTCTAGGTTACCAAGCAAGATAGTAGTTTTATTTTAAGCTTCCAAAAATTTTATCAGCAGCCTCAGTTTCTTAGCTTGACACAATTTTAAACCGTAATTCTGTTTTCCACTTATGACTGGCATTTTTCTGTACCATGCTGTTTTCTGTATTGATTACTGCCATGTATGACTGTGTAGTGAAATATAGGTGGGCAGTTTAAATTTATCTCTAAGGCATAGATTTGTTTAGTTTCATTTGAACTATGCAAAAAAAATTAGTTATGCTTTTTTGGCATGCCATTTGTTATAAATATATTGTAAATAAAAATGAATGCCACTGTTGTGTCAAAAGAATATTTCTAAACTAATGTCTTTATGCTTGCATTCAGGTGGGGCCATCAGAAGAGGCAGCACTGATTTTGCATAGGAAAGGATTTGACTGCATGTTTGCAAATAAAGAACTTGGGCTTTTCTGCTCTACATCTCAGGGAAAGGTATTTCACTTCAGAGAAGAGAACTGCAATTTTTTTCTGATACCTTAGCTTTTGTGAACTGTAGGTCTTAGCTAAACATGTATGCTGCATGTAGCAGAGCCACTAAATCTAATTCTAAAATGTAAAGTTTTAAATGTTTGTTTCGAAGGCCTAAAATACATTGGTTAGATATGTATGTCTCACATACAAAAAGAACCTTCATGGGGGGTGGTTGACCATGTGAGCATGAAGAAGTATCTGCACTAACCAAGTTAATATTTCTAGCTTATCCTGATCCCCGAATGCCTAAACACACTTATGTCTAAACAGAGAAGATCCCAAAGACCTTCTGACACCTTGGTAAACACTAACATCCAACAGTATCGAGTGCCTGCGGTTTTAAACACCAAGATTAAGGCAGAGCAAGATGGTGCTGACTCCGTCTTCTTCCCATTTGGCTTTGGGAAAGCAATGACTTGCCCAACAATGATACTGAATCTTCAGCTCTGCCATGATCAGAGACTAGAGACTCTCCAATGGTATTTCTGGAACTAGATGTCCCAAGTTCCCTATTATTCCTCCATCTGTTTGATGGCCTCTAGAGACACAAAGACGCCTTCTGTGCCCATTCTGAATGACCTGCTCTGTTGCTATGAGCTCTCCTCATAAGTGGACCCGGGAATGCAGAAACAACTGCCTACCAGAGAAGACTTGGATATATCGGCTCAACAGTTCAAACTTTTACTGCAAAAAGAGAGAACATTATGCAACAAGGCACCAATAACGAGACTAGGGTGCCTGCCCTTGAGACCACTTCCATCTCACAGGAGTCATGGTTGGTCACTCTTGAGACGATAACAGCTGCCCACCCAATGTTGCAGGCAGAAGACAAAGAAAGCAGAAGTCGCTGGAATAACATCAGGCTTTGAGGCATCCTGGAGGCTACATTGGAGACTGACCTTAAAGCTACCATTGTAGTCATACTTAATCTAATTCCAGTTCTGCAGTAGGTGAATTCCCCAGAATGTTGAGTACATTGCACCCTGAGGTTGTGCAATACCAGATCTGACCTCCTCAGAGCATGCTATTCTGGTCGCATCCTTACATGACCAAAGAGGAGATCATGATGCAGGCAGGGCAATTGAGTCTCATATTCTTCATACATCTACTGCTTGATTTGTCCTGACTCACCCTGATGATGAGACGAAAAGTAAAGTCCCTTCTAAATCTGCTGCACAGTCAGAATGCATCATACAAAATGGAGCAATCCTTTCTACTCTTTGATGAGAAAGGCCTCTGGAGTCTTTGCCATCCACCAATTCCCGACTTGTTTGTTTAGCTGGAAGGAGCTTCAATGTCACTCCTGAATTACTTGCCGCTAGATTTGCCTGCAGCATATCCTTCTTCCACAATACACCAGATGCCCTGGATCGAACACCAACTGGGCTGATCCACTAGCAACTCCTGGATCCAGTAAGCACATCACAGCATTCACATTCTCCATTAAGCTATATTCTGAGCACCCATCTTCTCCACACTACACAGATGAACCCAGGAGATCCATATTTCTACCACCCAATGGGTACAAATTGAAACCCATGCCCCACTTCTCGCAACTGAACACCCGCACGTTTCACCAAGGGAGGGTTGGATTGTGGAGATATTACTTTGGCTATATATCCTCCTATGGCTGCTCATGAATACCTTTTACGTGGTTTGTAGTCCTTCACACTGTATTGAGCTAATTGCACCTAGCCAGAAAGGTTAGCCAATACTCCTCTCCTGGATGGTCTGTTCTATCTGACCTCCCCACTATAAACTGGATTCCCCCCTATAAGACCACACTGGGATCTGATCTGCACTGTTACAACTTTATTCACATCTCCTGGGAATCCGTGTATACAGTGATAATATACTAACAGTCTGGTGGACACCCTGTGGAATATCTGTTAATGGAAAGACCTGGGTTTAATTTTTAGTCAAAGTATCTCAGTACTGACAATGGTTATATATTTTGTAAGTTCAGTTACAACATGTTAAGAGCTTTAAGGTTTAGGTTTTACCTTTTTAGAAATTATTACCACAACAAATGCACATCTTTATTACAACTTAAAATTTTCCAACCACATTACATCTTAGATTGTTTGATCTATGATCAGGATGCTACTCAGGATCTCCACTCCAGGGTAATCCCTTTTCAAGGAAGTAAGGGCACATCTTGACTGTTGAATATTGTCCAAAATTTTCATTGTCTATTACATTTTGACATGGGGCCTACTGCATTCACAACCACTGAGGAGACATACTTATCAGTTAAGCCTCACCGACACAGGAGACCTTTAATGCAAGGTGATCTGTCCAATGGTCACAAGCTGGGTATTGGAAGAGGCCCTGAGGGGTTTGTGCCTCCCTCAGTAGGTTGGATAGAATCCTCATTAACTTCACATCATCTATTGATCCAGGAACCATGACCCATTATCAGTGGTTGAGGTTAAATCGCCATAGATTTCAAATTTACCAGCGGAATAGGGATTGTTTAGTCACATTTTAATGTAGCAATATCGCCAATCGGCAGTTTGACTCGGTTATTTTTTTGCTTGCCTACCCTACCACATGCAGACCTTACATCTATCTGGTGTGTGTAAATTTAATAAACACTTGTTTAGATTTCCCCCCTATATGACTTCCCCTCTCACTTCCCTTCTTCCTCATCTGCTAGTCCTTCCTCACACTCCTAGCCCCAGCCCACCTCATGCCTTAACACATCCTTCACAACCTTCTGTCCATTCCCTTTGCCCTACCTAGGTCTGAGCTTATCTTGCTCCCCCCCCCCCTTCCTGCATTAGACCCCCACCCCACCTCCTCTGGATTCCAGCAATGGGGAAGATGATCATAATCTCACTAACGCAAAGTGTTTAAACACCACGAGACCAGAGTCCCCCTCGACCTGAAGAGAATGCATGTACAAATTGCATACATTCAAGAAACTAATTTTAAGAAGAACAAAACTCCCTGTCTGCGAGTTTGCTATTTCCTGACATCCTGTCATACCAATACCAGAAATTTTAAACTGAAGGGGGCTTCCATTCTGATTTTCTGCCAGGTTCCTTGGACATTACTTGATTCCAAGCGTGAGTAAAATGGCAGATACCTCTTTCTCAAAGGCCTGATAGGCTCCACTAAAGTCACCTTAGCAGCAATCTATGGCCCATATTCTCACCCAGATTGCTTCCTGAAATCCATTATGGACAAGCTATCCACCATCTCAGAAGGGATCCCCATTGTGGGGGGGCGACTTGAGCATCCTGCTGAATTCTGATACCTGATGCAGATGTTTTATCTAATTCCTAACCCATCACCCATGCCACCTGTAAAGACATTCTCCATTCCCTACGTCCTACACAATATTTTGCAGTTCTACCACAGAGACACAGCAGACTGTACCCGCTATTTCTCTCCCCACAAAGTTTATTCCCTTATCTATTTGTAATCCTGCATCAAGGCATCCACTATTCACTAAATTCAACATAGGAAATATCACTTTGTCAGATAATTTTTTTTTTTTTTTTTGCTCAAATGAACCACAAGTCAACTGCCCTACCCTGGCACTGTAGCTTGAATGAAAACCTTCTCCAAGACCCCAGATCCTAACAAATGTACTCAAGAAGCTAGGTTCATTACACGTCAGTGAACAGTGATCCCAAGCTGGTATGGATGACACACAAAGCTTTTATCAGAGGTGTCTAAATTAAACATGGACCAAGGGCGAGTCACTATCTGGAATCCAACCATAAAAATAAACAATATACAGAGAGAGTGTGTTGAGTTCTCTGGAAAAAAAAAAACATTTAAATTCTCTCAACTTATAAAGAGCTAAGGCAGCTCTTCCATGTTGCAAGTGTCTATACTATGAACATTGCAATAAATGTAGCCACCTTTTAGCCAAAGCCCTCCAAGATCTGCACCTACCTCACGGTGCCCTCAATTCACTATCCCACTCACAACATTTAAAAATTTCTAAAAGCTAACCTATCTGTTCTCCCCAAGGACAATAAAAGATCCATTGTCTTGTGCTAGCTATTGCCCAATCTCAATTAAATATGCTTTTCAAAATATTCACCAAAATGCTAACTACCTGTGTCTGTCCACCCCGTACTACACTTATACATTTAAACCAAGTTTGTTTTAAGGCTGAAACAACGAATCAACATAATCAAATGTAATTGATAATTAAAATAGTTGTTAATAGTCTTCATTCTTGATTAGTTGGTCAGCTAATTAGTTGGACTGCATACAGAGTGCATGATTTGTTTACATGTTACATTTGTTACTCGATACACCGTTCATGTATGTCAAGTGCCTGAGAACCAGTGAATATGAATGATTTTTTACCTTAAAGTGTTAGTAAACCCAGGACCCTGCATTCACTATATCTGGTCTCCCACAGTACATGAAAATGCAATTATTTTAGTAAATATAAACTGCTAAATACCTTTTCTCATCAGCAGTTAGAGCAATCTTGTGACTTATATCAGTGTTCAGCAGAGCTCTGGTTAAAGCTTGCAGGAGGAGTTTTCTTAGGGAGGATGCAGAGCGTCTGACTTATGTCTGGGCAGTGCTGATTGGCCCTGTGCTGATCACATGCACACTCCCAAGGAAAAAAAAACAAAAAAAAAACTCTGTAGCAATACACACCAAATTGAGCGTGTGCAGTGTCTCCACACCATATTTCTTATCAGGAGATTAGAGGGAGACACTGGAAGAATGGGAGGATCAGAGAAGACAGGATCAAACAGCCTTTTTACAGAGGATTAACCCCTTAGGTTCCACATAACAAGCATGCTTAACTGCATATACAGACTGATTTTACTGTTGTGGGTTTAGTAACACTTTTTAATGCAGTCTCTGTGGTCAGCTCTCAGCCCCCTTTTATTATACTTAACCTGATCTCAATCTTGCTCTGTGCCTCAATGCTGCCCTCTCTCTCCCTCCTCGCAGGACTCAGATGCAGCAGTGGGAGCCATTGGCTCCTGTTGCTATTAATTGTAGCCTGTGAGGAGGTAGTGGGGGGCTAAATTGCACAACACATTTATTTTTCTTTAAGGTTTGTATCTGAATAATTAATCAAAACAATCGGCCATCTAATTGATTATGAAAATACCATTATTTGCAACCCTAGTTAGTTTTCTGCCAACACAAGAGCCCCAGAATAATACAACCAAAATACTTTGAGCCATACCATACCATACACTGATCCATGCAGCTAATTCCGTCTCTGACCCATGCCTCCTGTTAGCCACTGATGCCAAGAAGGCATTTAATTAGCTGGAACTTCATGTTCTCAGGTCCATATTGGTATAAGATGCAGAAACAGATCCATTCCATGCTGACAGCATTAGTTAAAGTGAATGGAGTCTTCTGATGTCCCTTTTTTCATTTTGAAAGAGACAAGGCAGGGCCGCTGCCCCGTGCTTTTCCTTTTCCTGCTTTAGCCTAGATCCCTTTCTATGCAGAATCAGAGATAACCCAAACACTCAAGGCTTGCAAATATGTAAACATAAAATATTGGCATTTGTCAATGACCTCGTATTCTCCCTGACCAAGCCTATCTTCTCCCTTCCCAGTGTACTACAGGAATTTGTAGTCTTCCCATCTGATAATAAATATTGCAAAATCTGAAACAATAGAGGGCTATCAATACCAACCAACTTGAGAACCCCATTCCAACAAAAGTTTAAATTTAAATGGGCCTCAAAGGCAGGTAAATATTTGGGCACTTACATTCCATTTTACCTGAAAGATACATTCTCTATAAACTTCCCACCACTCCACTGTAACCTAAAACTATTGCTAATGAAATGGCATGGGGCAGTCATCTCATGGTTTGGACACTGCAGCATCATTAAGATGGCAATTCTTCTCAAATTTCTCTCTCCTGCAAGACCCTACCTGTACACATCCCTTCCTCTTACCTCAGAATAGTTAACATCACCCTTAGTAATTTTTTCTGGGAACCCTGACATTTCTCCAGCCACACAAGACTGACACAGATCATTAAGCTACCTCCTTTTTTAAATGCCTTCATAGAATGACATTTCAAATATTCCTTTTGTTACTGATTTTGTATCATATTGTACCATAAAACACGCATAAAGAATTAGAAAATAAAAACTGTACTGTATTTAATGCAATCAATGAAACCATGCAACCAGAGATATATTATATTAGTGAAACAAGACTGATTTACAAAAAAAGGAATGAATCAATAAATACACACCATAAAGAACATAACAAAGATATCTGCTTCACTTATGAGAGATATCATTGCTCACAACCAGACCCACTGTATGGAAGACATAAATGCTTTAGTTCTTAAAGTGGACTGAAAACTCAGATTAAAACTTTGACCTGATCATTCTGTCTGATGCAAGAGAACTACTAAATATGGATCTCCACCTTCTAATTCAATATCACGGTTTTGATTATTCTTACCTCTGCAAGTCCCTTCCTGCCTCCAGATTTCCATGCCCACACAGGGGACAATTCGCAAAGCAGTATCTTACTGCATCCAAGTATGCGGTAAGATACCATACAGCATTTTTTAAAAATGTTGATGGCATGTGGCCTTGTGTAGTTGTATGCACCGACATAACGCAAGCAACAACCTTTGATGATTTCTCTCCACTAACCTTTTTTTTTATTCCTCCTAGAGATTGTTGTCTTTCGCATTTTTTTTTCTTAAAATTTTACTACACCTTTCTTTATTAGCATTGCTTACCTGCCAAAAAGAGTGAAAATTTGAAATATTTGTCCTGAAAATTTAACTGTCAGTGCAAATAAAAAAAAATTATCATGGACAGTACTTAAAAGCTAAATTTATCTTTGAAAAAGGATAATAAATGCTCATATTTGTGCAGGAAAAAAAATTTTTTTTTTTTTTTCACAGGAGCTTGCAAAGCATTGCACCCGCAATCAGTGGATCATGGGAGCAATGCCAGGCTCCTGCAAACTCTTCCTCCAGCTTTATGCCCATTCTTCTGTATGGGCTCTAAGTTGTAGAGCTCAATGGACTACCAATCTGATGTTGCCACCAACGATTTCGAAAATCGGTTTTTCACAAAGTTTCCGGCATGATCGATAAACGAAATGAGGAACCACAAAAATCGGCCAATGCCATTGCCCAACTAACAGTGTGAAAATCGGCCAATTATTCTTTCGGACGAAAAATCGGCCGATTGTCGAACCGTCTATGGCCTGCATTCGTTTATTCACAGCTGTTTGTTCATGCATGATGCAACTGTGCAGGTGGAGCCCCATTCAGCCACACTGATTTTGAAAGTGATAGCTTTTATTTTTGTAGTCCTGATTAGCAGCTGTCTCTCTCTGTTTGTCACTATTGCATCACAGCTGTTTATTATATTGGTAATTATCAATTATTCTGATCACAAAGTTTATTATGAAGAGAAAATATAACTATGAAGTGCCCTTTAATTTGAAAAAAAAATTAAAAAATCAGTGAGAATTGATTGTGCTTTTCTTTGTTTTCAGATTTCGGTTTATGAACTTTTCAGTGCATTTAAAGTTGAGAGTCTCAGATCATCAACTTTATCTTTAATGCATACATCTACAGATGCTCAAAACATAAGCACGATCACCATGAGCCCCATGGACATTAGCACATTTCGAGTAAAACTGAGATGAACTTTGCTGTAAGCAACAACTTTCTCTTATGTGTTTTACATGCAATAAAGAAGCACATTGCTATACCAGCTTCTGGACACTGTGAGGATTTGATTTCAACGTTTTCTGTTGACAACACCTCCAAGAAAAGCCATGTTTTATCCACCTTCATCCCGTACATGAAGTATATTTTTTTCTTTTTTTTTTTTTTTCTAAAGAACCTGAACTTAGACTCTTTAATTGATTTCCTTTGTTCTCTCTAAATTCTAAAGTTGAGTATTATGATGGTAAAAATATACTTAACAAAATGTTTTCTCAAGTGAAGCAAGTGGCCAAATAATTGTTACAATTGGAGAGCCACAGAATTGATATTTAAAACAAAATGCAAAGAACATGTGAAACATTGGAGGAAGTAGGTCAAAGACAACTTTTGTTAAAGTTACCAGTCTGTATGTTGCCAAAAGCTGTTTAATACGGTGTCAAGGTAATTTATTTAGATTACTGTAAAACCGTCCTGTCCCTTCAGTTTTAACTGGTTTCTGTGTAGGATAATGTCCTTCTCTACATCCTTCCAGCATTCCACTCACCCTAGCCATGGTTTGTCACAGTCTCCTTTATAGCTGTCAATTTAATATGCCAACTTACCTCTTGGAACTGTGTGGCAATAAAATAAGTTGAGGAATTGGTTGGCAAAAAGGTAATCATATGTCAGCCTGCACAAGTAAGCAGTCTGTTCATTAAATCCAGTCAGATTAACAGTTGTTAACAAATGCTATACATTGGAAAAGTGTCCGATGGGCACTTTTTCATAAGTTGGGGAACATTTATAAGTTCTGTCACAATGCAAAGCAGTGCTAAACTGGAGCAATGAGACAGATTTATTATAATTGGGCAGTCTTATTTATAAAAATCCTCCCCCTGCTGCTTTGAAAGTAGCACTGTGACAAAACAAAGCCTTCCCGTTAATACTTCATAATTGTGTATGTTTTAAGTTTATATATGTCTCCTTTCCAGTGGTAATTCAGCTGTATACCTTTGCAACTTGCTACTCAGGATTTTCAGGCACAGGGGTTGCAGATACAGATATAAACTGTTACATAAACTTTACAGACAGGCAAGCCTGATTTAAGTGCAGTTTTGTTTCTAATTTGCTTGATAAATGTTTCTCTGTTTTTTGGCTATCAAGCTTTCAATCACACTCTCTCGTGTGATAATAAATCCAATCCACATTTGTTTAGTTTTATGTGGTTAAGCAAACGTGGAGATATACAGCATTTTCCTTTTAAAAAATGTAATTTTGCCCATCTAACATCACCATAAGAAAAATTGCTTTTAATAATACTAGATCATAAGTGCTTGATCTGTATTTATAAAGCTGTAAATGTTTGGGTTTTTTTTTTTTTTATTAATCTAAAAGTGTGATTCAGAAATAATACTTTAGCAAAGTGTGTTCCAAAGAGAACATGTCACATTCATTATAATCTTAGTCTCTGCTATTAAATTGTTAAACAGGACAGCTTTACCTCTTGTCCTGTATTCTCCTCTTTCCTTTTTCAGGAGATCAGTTCAGTGTTGGGCCGAATGTCCCTACAGCAGCTGTCCTATATCTTGCCTCAGATCTGTGTGAAAAGCAGCTACTTGGAACATTAAAAGGTGCTCTCTGGGTTATATGAAAGAAAGCTAAGACAGGTGATTAGTAGCTCAGTTGTACTATAAAATCACTAAAGATAAATCAACATTAACAAATGATAAACTGATGGAAAGATTGGTTTGCTGTGCTATAATCTACAAAAGTAGCATATAGTAGTGAAAAATATTGTGTGATTGCACAATGCTCTAATTGTGTTCAGTTGATCACATTCTATATGCATCTTGTGTAGCCTAGACAGTAGCAAGCCAATTGTTCCATCTGTTTAGCAATAAAACGCTAGTGCAATTGAGCTTCTAAAAAAGACATGTATAGCAAGCCTAATTGCTTTGACATTTTTGCCATTCCTAAGCAGCTTGAAGAGAGTATATGTTCTCGGCATTGAGCTGAGGATAGAGATTCAGCTACTTCCAGGGCTTACCTTCTGACACTGAGCTGATGCTTTTGCTCTAAGAGGTAAACCTTTTTTAAAGAAAATGATTATCCTGAGAGGTAAAGCTGCACAATTAAAACAAATTCAATAGAAATTTAAATGTTTATGAAATTCTTTGCTTATCTTTAAAGTTCTGCTTAAATAATTTTTACTATTTTGATTTGTAAGCAAAAAATTGTTTGGCTATATTTATTTTCTTTCTTGGGATGCCTGTAATCAATAGTTCAGAAGAAGAGGACTTTATTTAGAAGAACATTTAACCAAAAATAAGAAATTGTACATCACAGCAACCTTTTGAGAAGAATAGTTGTTGAATTTTGATGGCCTATGATTTTTTTTTTTTTAATGTAAGAACTTATGTGCAATCTTTTTTTTTTTTTTTTTTTTCTGCTCATTGTTGTTCAGTGATGAAATGTATTACCTGAAAGTTTGGGATTTGTGCAATTTTACCATTGCTTTTTCAACATGGAGGTGATTTAGATATTCAGAGGTCCAGTTGAGGATTAATGTTTATCTGCTTCCTAAATAACCATATCAAAAACAATGTGCCTTATTTTTTACATTTCTTACAAGTTTAATGACAATTGTGTTTTGAAGAGTTGGTTTCTGGTTTTTTTTTTTTTCTTGTTGTCTGAACCCATGACTCTCGGCTGAATGTGTGCTTGTGTTATAATGACATTGTGGCAAACTGAATGTACATACCTTCCATTTTATACCACCAGTTTAATGAAACACATTCCTTTATGTACATTAGCTAATGCCAAGGAATTTAATTTCTTCACCAATCAAAAGCTGCCATCAATTTTTTTTTGTGCTACACCAGTTGTAGGCCACTGTCAATTTGCATGCAGCTTAGAACTACAGATTCCGTCATGCCTTAACAGCAACAAGCAACTTCCTAATGCTGTGTTCCTGTAAGAGGATAGCAAGAACTACTTCACATACAGATAATTGATTACATAATTGTCAAGATAAACATTGCAAATATTAAATAAATTGGTATTCCAAGTATTTGCAAGTACATGTATTTTCTTTTACTAAAGACCAATTTCAGCTGAGAATATTCTCTCTGGATTAACAATTCATTCAAAAGTTCATTAATATGTAGTGCCGTATACTTATACCAAGATCATATTTAAAAAAAAAAAAAAAAAAGAATCCTCCATATATAGTTTTAATAATTGGAATTTTTATAGATAACAGGGTTTTTTCCAGCTTTGTTGATAAATTACATTTTTCATGAAATATTTGCATTACAACAATGTAGACTTTCTTTTTTCACTCTTTTTTTGTTTTATCTGACAGCCAAAACCTAACTCTTTTGTGAAGCTGAGGGCTTCCTTAGAAAATAAAAATGTAGTATAAACCACCAGCCTTAAAGCAGACCTTTCACCCCACTGATAACAGTAATAAAAACCAAGGCATTTATTTAAATACAGCACTTGCATTTTTCAGCTACCTGCCTACTAATTCGGCCTGGTAGCTGGTGATAGTGTCCTTCTACAGCCTTTTGCGAAGGCTACATCACCAGAGCTTGAATGTAGATTTTGGAACCGTATTAACTGATCTCATGAAATTTCAATTGTGCTTGTACAGAGATGCATATGTTTGTGTAAGTACAAAGGAACTCTTGCCAGAGTTCACGATTGTATGCCTGAAATCTGCCTTCAGGCTCTGATGATGTAGAATTCTCAGAAGGCTTTGGGAAGCCACTGACTGTCACGTTTGACCTAGGCTTCTGGCATGGTAGTAGACGATTGATAAAAGTAAGAGCTGTTTGTGCAATAACTGCTGCGGTTTTGATTACCATTGCACGATATCGTTTTTTGGATTGGGGTTAGGGTGACACAGAAAGGTGGTTACATTAATGCTGAAAAGTCCACTTAAAAGTTGGGTGATTATATAAACGTTAAGATATAAAACTGTTCTAGAAAACATTTTGGAACAATACATTACTCATTTTAGATTATATTAACAAGTCAGTTCACCCAAAATCAATTATAAATGAAGTCTGATGTGTTAATTAGCTTGCAAGCTTCTTGCTTTTCTTGTGGATGGCAGTGATCAACTCACCTGAGCACAGTTTCTGGCTCCCTTTCCTCTTTGGGGGCTAGTTATGAATGAGGATGTTTGTTCCTCTAGCTGCATTAACTATAATATAAGGATAAAAAAAAAAATCAAAAATACCCTATTTATTGCCTTGGTACATGTGCAGAGAAGAACTCTCAAGCATCTGCCAGATATAGAAACATTTTGTTTTTTAATTTTGGGTGGATTGACTTGTTTATAGAATGGATTATTACTCTTGTATTGTAATATGTTCTTGCTTTTGACAAATGAACAAATCTCTCAAATGGAATTTTTTTCTTACTATTCCTATCTCCTTTCCAAGGGAATGCCACATAACTCCTACATGCCATAACTGCAAGTATTAAAAATATTGTGAATGTTCTTTTTCTTAAGAAATGATCACTCTCTTGCTGTTTTGTCTGATTGTATATTTTTGTCTCAAAATTTCTTGAAACTGATTAAAGCTTTTGATAATTTCTCTAATGTTTTTACAAATAAAATGGGAGCTGTAAAATATTAAAATTATCTTTAATAAGAATTTGTCCTCGTTTATTGACTTATTAGATTTAAGGATGGATATGCCAATTCCATTTTGAAAAAAAAATAGTTATTACTTTTAACTAAATTTTTTTTTCAACAGCTTTGCATTTGCCCTCAGAGGTTTGTTAGAGAACATTAGTTGACAAACCGCATCATGAAGGCCAAGGAATACACTAGACAGGTCAGGTATCCCAAGTGTTGAACATCTCACAGAGCACTGTTCAATCCATCATCCGAAAATGGAAAGATTATGGCACAACTGCAAACCTACCAAGACATGGCCGTCCACCTAAACTGATCGGGCAAAGAGAACATTAATCGGAGAAGCAGCCAAGAGGCCCATGGTAACTCTGTAGGAGCTGCCGAGATCCACAGCTCAGTTGGGAGAATCTGTCCACAGGACAACTATTAGTCGTGCACTCCACAAATCTGGCCTTTATGGAAGAGTGGCAAGAAGAAAGCCATAAGAAGTCCTGTTTGCAGTTTGTGAGAAGTCATGTAGGGAAAACAGCAAACATTTGGAAGAAAGTGCTCTGGTTAGATGAGACCAAAATTGAACTTTTTGGCCTAAAAGAAAAACACAATGTGTGGCAGAAAACTAATACTGCACATCACCCTGAACGCACCATCTTCAGCTTCATGTTGTGGGGATGCTTTTCTTCATCAGGAACAGGGAAGCTGGTCAGAGTTGATGGAAAGATAGATGGAGGCAAATACAGGGCAATCTTAGAAGAAAACCTGTTAGTCTACAAAAATACTTGAGACTGGGGCAGAGGTTCACCTTCTATTTGGACAACAACCCTAAATATATAGCCAGAGCTACAATGAAATGGTTTAGATCAAAGCGTATTCATGTGTTAGAATGGCCCAAAGTCCAGACATAAATCCAATTGAGAATCTGGCAAGAATTGCTGTTCACAGGCACTCTCCATCCAATCTGACAGAGCTTGAGCTAATTTCCAGAGAAGAATGGGCAACAATTTCACTTCTAGATGTGCAAAACTGAGACATACCCAAAAAGACTTGCAGCTGTAATTGCAGTGGAAGGTAGTTCTACAAAGTATTGACTGGGGGCTGAATACAAATGCATGCCACACTTTTCAGATATTTATTTGTAAATTTTGAAAAACATTTATCATTTTCCTTCCACTTAACAATTATGTGCCACTTTGTGTTGGACTATCACATAAAATACATTTACATTTTTGGTTGTAATATGACAAAATGTGGAAAATTTAAAGGGGTATGAATAATTTTTCAAGGCCTTGTATATCAAGTCATGCTCTGTCTCAAAAAAAGGATCTTCAACAGTCATTGAAAGACCAAGCAATGGTCTTCCATCTACAAAATCACAGAAATTTTGACAGAAGAACTTTCCGGATGATACTCTGGCGGATCAACTCCTTGAAGTATTTCACAAAACTTGCAAATTATCTGCAAGAACTGGAAACACAATTTAAGCTTTTTCATAGCTTTCTTTCCATTCTGAAGGGAGAAATCTAATTACATGCTCTACGCTGGTTCTTCAACCATGGAATCGCCATGCTGTCCTAATGTTCTAGGACCAAGTGCTAAGTTTCATCTACGGAATTACCTCCGTAATTGCCAAAGACCCTTTTCTTTGTTAATTGGGTGTTGCAGACCAACTGACTCGACTTCGTTATCTCAAAAAACTTTTGTCCGTTATTGGACTTCTTTCCTTGCTAACGGTTTGTACACCAATGCTGAAATCTATGATGTCACCAATAGACCCAACAATTGCCATGGTGATAAGAATACTGAAATCCCAGATGTACATTGAAAAACAGGATAATCTAGTTCAGGCCCATATGCCATAAACCAGTAGGCAGTTTAAGGTTAGTAAAGGATGCTAGAATCTTGGCTTTAGAGATTATTCCTTACTGCAGCTTCTGATCTTTCTCTCCAGATTTCTTAAGCATATTTAGAGCTTAATAAGATTTTACTAAAGAGTGGAACATGCAAGCCCTCGACAACCTTGGTGGCCTTCTCAAAAGCTTGTCTATCGAACAGATCCTTGAAGGTGACTGCATTGCCTAAGGGAAGCATCACTTACTTTGCCAGTCTCATCAATGTAGCATCTACAACCAACAGGAGGATCCTCTAGATTTTTCATATCCTCTTTCCTGAATGGATAAGGTTTTGGAAAAGCAAAATCTCCTGTCCGGCTGTTTCCATTAATCAAGAGTAATCCTAATCTCCATACATGGAAAACACAGGCTCTCTCTTTTTCCGTTTTTGAAGAACTTCCTTTGCTTCTTCTTGGGGTTTATCTAACAGAACCTCCTACAACGGCACCTTTTAAGAAAAGGTTGAACGAGGGTGAAGTCAAACCCTCCTACAGGGTATCCTCTTCATCTGAAGAAGAATCCTTAAACTGGTATAAACTAGATGGTCCTCAGGCTTCCCTGCCAGATGGATCTAGCTGTGAGCCTGAAGTCTGCAGAACTGGCCCTGACCCAGAGTGCTGGTCAAGAGGTTAGCTTTCAGCTTGAGAGTTTCAGCATATCGTCAAAAATGTTTTTTTCATCTTTGACATGTTCAGACTATCTGCCTTTTTTATGCTTAGTTGCTTCGCAGAAAAATAGTTTGCATGCTGTCTTACCCAAAATCCCCATATTGAGACAAGTCTAGGATCCAGTCTAGCATCTACCTGGCCTGGGCTGCTCCTGGTGAAACGGCTCCCTAGACCTACATTGGGAAGGAGACTCCCTAGAGCATGACCTAAAATGCCTATCCCCAGAATGTAAATAAACTACAATAAAAAAAAAAAACTGGTTTAGACTACCTCCTTAGCATGAACTCCTATTAAAAAAAATCAATAGAAAAACAAATCATAATTTAAACTCCATGTTTCAACACTCCGCTTGAAAGATGCATATCACAGATATTTAAGTACAGTCTGTTAAAATCATTAACAAAGACAAACATCTTACAATCCTAAAATGGCCAACAGCAATGCCCTTCTCTCATATTTCCTCAAATTAGATAGATCTATATTCACTGAATAATTTACTCCTCTCTCAAACTCTAAGCTACTCTGCCCACTGTTGCCTTCGGTAACCACTGAATACACTCTTCTCTCAAATGCTAAGCTACTTTGCCCATCTTCAATTGACATCTGCCTGCTGTTGCCCTTGGTAACCACTGAATTCACTCAAACTGTAAGCTGTCTTGCATGATTGAAATCATCTGCCTTGTTAGACATTGTAGCTGCTGTTTGTACTTGTATTAACTTACTCTCATAGTTCTTTGGTCAAGATCAAACACCCAGCCTTATCTTGTCTCCAGCCTGCTTGCAATTTGTTTAGGGCAGCAAACTTTCACTATGTGTCTTTTTATTAGCTAACCTCCCCCAGTAAGTCCATCCAAGTTTAAAGTCAGTACAATTCTTGGGATGGCTGACAAGGGGTACAGGCTAGCTATTCCTTGCGCAAAGTGCCATTGCAGCACTAAGTGCACTTTGAACATGGCACCTTTAACTAAGGTGCTTCAACAAAGGCAAGTACAAATATCAGTGCTCCACTCCAAGTAGTCTGAAAATATTCTTTCCGCTCTGATCTCTTTCCCTCAATCTTCTGGTTTTTTTTTTTCCTTTAAATTTTATCTTCACCCTCCAGCATGCTCTTACTAACTTTCCTTTTTGCTGTAATTCCCTCTCTCCTCAAACTCTCATTTCTTTACCCCCTCCTCCCCACCTCACAACCTGTACATATCGCCTTCACTTCTGCCCTCTCAATATTACTGCATTTATCTCCTGCTCTTTATGAGCCCACATAATCCCAAATCAGTGCAGCATTTGCCCTCATAAATTCTGCTTCCACCTCCCCCTCCTACTGCTACTAACTTCTAGAGATATTGCCCCAAACTCTGGTCCTTCATCAAATTCCCACCCACAGCTGCAGCAGTCTCCCTTCTCTGGAAGCAGTCAAAATCCTCACTCTCTTATCTCAACTCCCCTGCTTCCATGAGCTACCACCCCCCTCCATATGTGCCTTCTGGAATTACCGCTCCAACAAACGTTTCTCTTTCAATGGCCTCTTTCTTTCCCACTACCTCAACCTATTTGCTAGTACTGAAATCTGGCTCTAGAAAGCTGACTGTCTCTTCAGCTGCCCTCTCCCATGGTTGCTTCCTCTTGACTCACCCAGACCCAGTGTATAAAAAGGGGGCAGAGTTGGACTTCTTTCCACAGAAAGCAAGTTCTAGGTTCTTCCTGCACCTCCCTCTTTATCCCTCTGCTCTTTTGAAGTGCACTGTATTCATTTTTTTGAGGCGTGCAGTCATTTACTGGCCTCCTGGCCCAGTGTCACGCTTTGTTGATGACTTCTCTACATGGCTACCCTTCTTTCTCTCCTCAGAGAGGTTCCTGCCAAATTGTATTGTAACTGTAATGTCTGGCTTATTTTTGTAAAGTGCTGCGCAAACTGTTGGCGCTATATAAATCCTGTATAATAATATTAATAATCATCCTCAGTGACTTTAACATTCCAGTCAATGTTAACACCTCAGCCAATTATCAACTAATCAACCTTATCTTCTCCTTTAACCTAACACAATGGACACACACCAACACTCACCCCAACGGCACCACTCTTGACTTTGTATTCTCCTACCTATGCACTCCTTGTAACCTCTTAACACCTCTTTTCCTCTCTCTGATCACAATTTTATCAGTTTTACACTCTGTCTCCTGCCTCCGAAGCCTCTAACCAGCAAACGCTTGCCCGTAGAAACCTCCTCCAACTCAGCTCTTCCTTTCTTCACCCTGCTACTGAGTGCCTTTATGATAAAATTGCCTCCCTGTCCTGCTCAGTCCTGGCCACATCTGTCTAAAACAACTTACTATAATCCTCCCTGGACACACTTGCTCCTCTAGCTACATGCAGAACCAGGCCTCACCTGCTACAACCCTGGCAGAGACAACACCAGAAGTCTCGAGATGTAGCTGTGATCCTGAGCGAGCATGGTGTAAAACTAAATTTCTGCAAGACTTCACCCTCTACAAATCCACCCTTCTCCAATACAATGCTGATCAGCCACATTGGAGGCCAGAGGGAAGATTTGGAGTCATGGCCCGTGCTATCACAGGGGATGTCGTTCATCTCTTGTGATAGCAATACAGTTGATAAAAATAACTACAATTAAAGGGACAGTGTAAAAAAAAAAAATTTTTTTAATAAGAAATTTAAAGCACCCCCATTCCCCCGTGGTCATGTGCAAATGCGAACGTATGCATACCTCCTGCACAAACATGTGAACAGTGATTGCACCACACGGGAGCAATACATCTAGCAGCAGACCTGTGTAACTCTAAACTTGTAATCTGTAAAGGCTGTTAAAGCATCACCTCTGGAGACTTTTAGGTAACATAGTTTGGCACCGTTCCAGGGGCATACACAATTTTAAAGTAAGACATGTTGGGTATCTATTTACTCTGTGTAGCATCATCATCACCCAAAACTGGATATTATATTGTGTTTGTGTTCACTAACTGCTGCCCAAATACTGTGTGACATAAAAAAAAAAATTACAATCCCACCAGTTTATTCTTTAAGGCCACTGTTTTAAAAAAAAAATATATATAATGTTTGGGGGTTCTGAGTAATTTTCCAGCAAAAAATGCTAATATTTCCATTATGTGAGAAGTGCCAGAATTGGCCCAGTAGCCAAGTAGTTAAAGCATTTTCTAAATTTAAAGTGGAACTATACTCACCTTGGATCCAGTGTCCCAGATCTCCCTACCTGATTGCTGACATCTTCCAGCGGCCAGCTTTCTGGTCTCTATCACCAGTCGCTGTCATTGGGCAGGCAGGGATGACTTCACTCCCACCCATGTGTGAAAGTTCAGTCAGATTCAGCCCCTCCAAATTTGTACAGTGAGTTGCGCATGTTCAGCTCACTGTACAAGGGTGGACAGGCAGGTAAGTAACTTTGATGCAAAGCTTGTCTCTTGTGCATTAAAATTCCTGCCTGTTTGCCAATTTTTACTTTTTATTCTGAAGTTCCACTTTAAGTTTACACAAATACACATAATTCACTCCTCTCCTACCAGACCCACAGTACTTGTGTCTTCTTTGTGTCAGTCACCATCTTTCCCAAAAGGTGAGGGTGATGTAATCAATTCAAGAGGTAGCACAGTTTTCAGACCTGGAGCTGACCATATGATAGTAATTCATGTTACCAGTTGTAGCAATAAACAAATATCTTATGTGCCCACCAATGATGTGGATTGGATGAAAAGGTGATAATATAAACATCTGCAACCAAGGCAGAAGGTACATACAGTATAAAAATTGATGCTGATAGCTGAGCATGTACTCAACATCCCCTAAGCCAACAAGGCTTATTACAAGGTAATAAAAGGTCTATGTTCGACAAGGGGAGAATCACCTTATCCAAGAGCAATTAAATTAGGTCATGGACCTTTCTGACTCTCTTCTTACAAGGCTCCATATTATATATGGTTTTGACTTGTCTTCCACTTTAATATGTGTTCTGAGGAATTAAACACCCTGCAGGGCATTTCATTATTTTAGGTACCCGTCACTCTTCCTCCAATCATTTTTACATAGGTTAATTCAAAGTCTCAGTTAACCCAACAAAATTACATATCTTTGAATTACTGTGACAGCTATGTGGAGTGAGATTGCCACATTCGGATTTGTTGACATTCATTACTAGGTGCATTCGGAGAATGTTATACGTGTGTCTACTATCCACCAAAGCATGATTTATCACCCATCTAAGGCAATAGGCAGGTAGATTATCCTAGGGTTTACTCATGTCCTTAAATATGATTACATACTATATAGCCCCAAATATTCCTACCAATATAGTTGGGACACCTGTTCATTCTTGAAATATTGTGCTCTATACTATTACATTAAGACACATTAATTCAGCATTGTAGTCAATAATACATTAGTAAATTTAGTTTTTAAATGCAAGCAGTCTATCCTGCAGATACCTGAATTTGACCTGGTGCCAGCCTCTTGTGACCCCTGTAGAGCAAGGCTGGAGTTTGATAGAAAGAGCAGTAGAAGGAGCCAATCCATCATGTGCTGACAAGAAGCTTGCTGATAGAAGGAGAAAGCAGAATGACAGTAGGGTGAGCTCATCACTTTGCTGCTTGGCACATTGTTCGCCCCCTCCCTGCCAGTGGAATGGTAAAACTATATTACTTTAAAATTCCATCCCCAAATGTACAACACTGCATGTATTATGTCATTCTGTCTGCAGTGACAGAGATGCAGGACCCAGATTACCAGGTTAGGGCAAGTTTGAAATTACATGTAGGAGTATATATTTATTATTAGGTAGGTAAGGAGTTGGGTACCATTTCTATTTCTGCTCACACAAACTTCTACCCAATCCACTACATGAAAATGTGTCCACTCTGCAGAGAATGATGCAAAGGGGGGGATTTACTAAAACCAGAGAGTGCAAAATCTGGTGCAGCTCTGCAAAGAAACCAATCAGTTTCCAAGGTTTTTTCTGTCAAAGCCTAATTGAACAAACTGAAGTTAGAAGCTGATTGGTTACCGTGCAAAGCTGCACCAGATTCTGAGTGTTCCACCTTTAGTAAATCTCCCCCAATTTCTATACAATTATGATTGCCCACATTTCTACATTGATTTTCTACAGATCAGACAGATCTGAGAAAATTCAGATAAATAAAAAAAAATCATAAATTTGCAAATGTCCTGTTTTTACACCGCTGTCATTTCCAAAGCTGAAAGCATCTCCCAAAAGCTATAATGCCAAAGTATACAATTTTGTGTTTGTGTTTTTTTAATTAGCACTTTTAATAGAAACAGCCATGCATATGTCTTACACCCCAGTCACATCGGGTGCACCTTGGCATGCGATTTGCAAATTGTATGCCAAGTCGCACCCTATTGTCCACAAATAGAGCAGTCACACCGATTTCTAAAGTAGTACATGTATTACTTTTGGTGCGATTTGCATGGACGTCTGTGTCAGATGCCTTGCAAATCGCACCTGAAATCAGCATCTTGCCTGACTTTAAAATCATGCGACTTCAATTTCAAAGTTAGGCTTGATGTGACGGGGGTGTTATAGTAATTAAAAACTGAGTTTTTTTAATTTACCAATCCTTTGCGGTTTAGGACAGGTTCACTTGAACCATTTAAGTAGAACTTTATCCAAAATTTAAAAAAAAGTTTTGCCTAGAGTAAGGGAGGGTTATAACCCGTCTTTTTTTTTTTTTTTTTTTTTTTTTTTTTTACCATCTGCATCCCATTAGGGAGATTTCCCTTCACCTCCTGTCCAACAGCCAAAACAGGAAGTGAGAGAAAATCTCTTTGGGGACCCCCAGGTCACGAGTACTTGTGTCCCCTTTGGAAAATGTCCCCTCTATTACTTTTCTGAGGACAGCCGAAAATGTAGGGTTTCCTTTTACTTTCACTTTCAATGATAATGGTAAAAAGGACAAAGAGAGAGGGTGAATCTTTTTAACGGGGGCACAGGCAGCAATAAAAACCTAAAAGGGGTTCTAATCAAACTCCACTCTATCCAAAACTAAGAAATGCTTTGCCTTTAGTTATACTGTAATACAGTATGTATAATCCTAACTATTTCTGCTTTTGTACAAATGTACATGTCAACTTCTGTAAGACCAAGTTTTATTAAGTTGCTTTCTAAAGGCTATATAAAGATACTTGTTCTTGTACAGTACATTAATTTTAGTTTAACATTTGAAAATCATTTATTAATCATAACTATTTTTACTAAATGCTCTGCACATTTCTCCCTGTATTTTTTTTTAGATATCTTTGTATAGTTAACTATAATTTAAAATGCACTCAGTTTATAAAATGAAGGAAATGAAGGAAATGTATATGTATTGCACTGTAATGCGCAATTCTGCAGTCAGTTTTATAGTTAATTGAATTTAAATCACTGAAGTTAAATGTGCTTTTATTAGCACCGTTTGCATTTACAGCCCATATTTACAAGAGTGGCTGAAGACTGTACATACTGTATATATCTACAATAGATAACTATTCTTTGGCTTTGTTCTATTCCTAGTGTTGCCTTGGTACCAGGGGCCCCTGTGTCCTTGCCAAAACTCAAAAAAGCCTATGAAAAAGGTACCAGGGGCATCTCATGGGGTCCCCTACTGACCCTTGGGCAGTGCTCGAGTTTCCAAATGGTCAGTCCACCCCCGCTTGGTACATGAATACTAATCCAAACATTTAGGCTAGCGATGGGGTAAACAATCTAGCATTGTGATTTTTTTTTCTCTCTCAGCTCCTGTTAACATTTCTAAAGCAGGGCTGCAGCCCGACAACTAAATACTACAATTGCATTATAGTTCTGAGAAAGAAATGGCATTTGCCAGGATTTTCAGGATTTCTGCATGAATCACTCACAAAATTTGATCTAATCTTTACCAAAGACCAGTTAAGGCGGTATTAAACACAAAACCGAAATGTATATATTGCAGCTTATCAATAGATGTGGTGGCTGCATTAGTTTAATTTATTTATTTTTCCTTCTCTTTTCACCAGGTGATATGGCCATAAAGACTCCTACTGTATTAGATAGCCTACACTCTGGATGAAGGAGCACAGGGGGCATTGTCATTCTGGGGGGAGGGGGGTAAGGGTGTTAGATGTCCTAGAAGATTTGAATACACTAACAAACTCAAGCACACATTTTATAATCAGTCAGAGCAAACAGTATTTTTTTTTCTTTTGGGATAAAGGTTTTACATGAATAAAAGCTGATCATTGTAAGCACCCCTGTCAGTGTTAAATGGTTTGTCCCATCCCTATCCCTGGAAGAGAGCTTGTTCTTTTGAAAAGGAACACTTACTGGCTGGACAGAGGAAATCCCTGCAAATTAAGGAAATCCTTTGGAGCCCCCTAGGTCACCAGAACTGGTGTCCCCATTGGAAGATTTCCCCGCTTACATTTCTGGGGACAACTCAAAATTTGGGAATTTCTTTTACTTTCTGAATATCTGTAATGGGGCCACAGACAGCAATAAAAACCTAATAGGTGGTCTAATCCATCTCAACTCTGTCCAAGACTAACAAAACATTTTGCCTTTAGTTATACTTTAAAATTGACCCTAAATGTAAGAGATTTGCTGTTGAGGTTCCATGATTGACAGCATTACTCTTAGTAATTTGATTCTTTTTTTGGTACATATGTTAGCCCAAGGCAGATTTTTGAATGATTTAGTTCCAGAGCCACACAGTTTTGTTCATATGAATCAGGATCATACTTCCTAGCATCCATGACCTTTTTAAGGCATGGCTGTCAAACTGCGGCCCTCCAGCTGCTGAGAAACTACCCATCATGCCCCTGCCTTTAGGAGTCATGCTTTTAACTGTCAGCCCTGCAATGCCTCATGGGATTGGTAGCTCTGCAACAGCTGGAGGGCCACCAGTTTGACACCCCTGTTTTAAAGATTGCAGATGGGGATGGTTGCCAGTTGTGCTGTACAATAAGGATGTTGTAGTTTTACTAAAATATTGTTTCCTGTTACCATCCATAGAATGTATTTTTGGATAAGGAAAAAATATGATTTCTTGCAAATTCATGTTGATTCGCACTCTGTAACTGTTCAATAGATTACACTCACCATAAATAGGAGCAGTGAAGCTTTAGGAAGATAATGTGCTCATGGATCAATATTTGTTTACGCATTGCTTTTTAAATACTAATCTGTGTCTCGCTGAGTTACAAAACGCTCTCTTAACAAAAGCTTTAATCTGTTCTGCAGTACTTAATGTTTTGTTAAGGGATACATTTATGAATTTATTATTCAATCATAGTTCCCAACTGTTCTTTCTTTGTCAGGTTAGTCCTTTATTTAGATACCCCAAGTTAGTGTGCTAAAAAAAGCCACAATAACATAACAAAGTAAAGATTCTCATCTATAATAAGACAAGTAATACACAGAATTTCCCTGGATAGCATGTATACAGTATATTCATACATATACTGTGTGTATATATATGCACACTTAATTATTGAATGTATTTAGTGCTAGTAGGAGTATCAGTAGCAAAAAGGCTTAGTTCTTTATTATGACTTATGTACTGTATATAGTAAATTTGTAGAAATGATATACTGTCTAAAGCAGATGTAAACCCTGGCTGAATGTCATTTAGTTGCACTATGCATTGTTGTATTATGCATTGTAAAGGAGATCACTGCCAGTGTGAGGGGTCCCTGAAACCTTGGTGTTTAAAACTATATTAGACCTCTGGCTGGATATGAGGTCTGCATAAGAAGGTGAGGGCACACCTTTAAAACACATGATGGCTTCTCTGAACTGGATCATCTATTGAAAACCTATTCATAAAAGGGGAAAAAAAGTCTACAATCTCTGTTTTTATCTTGACTACACATAAACGGAAGGGAGGTGCAGGACTTCCGCATATTGCAGACTATGATTGAGCGGTTTTACTAGAGCAGCTGTGGGAGTGTCTCTCAACCTCAGGGGAAAAACTTGATATTGAAAGGGAGGTTATACCTCGTCATGGACCATCTGCTTTATTAATGGCCGCAGCCCTTTCTCCTACTATATCCATTCTGGATTTCTTTACTATCACGTCCTTTGTAGAGGCTTGGAAATCTTTCCTAGTAACTGTATCCCCTTGAGACCCTTCACTGTAAAGTCCCCTTGCAGGCATATGAATATCTAATCCCCCACTTCAGTGTCCATAAATGGATCTTCAGAGGTTGTAATTACCACTCATTCTGGGAATGAGCGATAAATCCCAATGGTACATTATTTATCATTTTCAGAAATCCATTTCTAGGGTTGATATTCCCCAATTCCAAAAGTGTGGAACGTCTTTTCATCACCCATCCCTAAGCCAATAAAAGGTATATCATTTTTCTACAGTTTATACCAATATATTGAGGAACCCATTAAAATTCCTTCTAGGTTAGAATGGGAAACTGACCTCCACCAATCATTTTTCAGAGTACCAATGGCTTCAGGCTATTCATGTTAACAGTACCTCATCACTCTGTATTGATGATTGGGACAACTTCCAGAAAATATTACATAGGTCGGGACCCTTTTATAGGCTCTCCTAAATCTACGCGTCCCAATCCCCTCTATGCTGGAGCAATTGTAAACAAGCAGGGAATCTACTGCATATCCTGTGGAGTTGTAAGAACCTTGGAAAGTTTTGGGGAGCAGTTTCTAAACTGATCTCAGAATTAACTGGCAACCTCTCTACATTATCCCCTCCAATGGCTCTTTTTAGCATAGGAGTTGATGTGCACCCCTATGAATATAGAACCATAGTAGTTCACATCTTGTATGTGGCTAGATTGACTATAGCTAGTAAGTGGGAAAAATGTAGACTCCCCCAACCTATCAGAAGTTTTACGGCACCTAAATCTCCAATGTCAATATGAAAGAATGTTGGCTTGTACTGAAGGTACTTTAATATTTTTCAATAAAAAAAGGGATGCATGGTCCAAATATCAAATGGTAACACTTAACGTTTGACTGAGGTTTGTGAGTAGACGTCTTTAGCCTTCTGATTCTATAATATCCAATTGTAATGGAAGTTCCTTTTGGGTTTAGTTTGTTATTGTTATTTTTGTTTTTGCTTCTGCTTTTCTAAGACTATACTTCAGTCTGTGTTTGATTTACACTGGTTCCTTGTGTCATTAATATGTTTAACCAACACTACTATGTTGGTAGCAAGAGTTTCTTATCAGCACACTCTACCTGAGCAATCTACCCACTCAGTTGTAAAGTTACTTGCCCACTTTATGTGATGATGATTGTTATGACTGTAATATGATGGACTAAGAGCCTTTTCTTTCTCTGTAACCAACTCTGCCTTAGTTTATGGATTTGTTTATCTTTGCTTAAAATAAAAAGCTATTGGAAATAAAAACACTTGGTAGCATAGAGTAAAGTGGAATTTGGGAAAGTTGTAAGCACGTCCCCTGACAAGGAGTTAGATATTCACAGTGATGAAAGTTCTGAAGATGCTTTTGGACACACAAATTGTGTTTTGCATGAGGTTAAATGGTTCATGTTAATCGGAACTTATATTTAAACAAGTAGAATTTTCACACTGAGGGATTTATTGTTGTATATTGAAAGTTATTGACTTGTATGTACTGTTTAAGAGATGTATATAATTCACTGAATAATATGTGGTTTCCAATATGAAAAAAGCTATATCATTTATTGATTAAGTATATGTATTAGGGGTTATATATATATATATATATATATATATATATATATATATATATATACAGTTGTGTTCAAAATAATAGCAGTCAGACATCACTAACCCGATCAATCACTGTTTTTGGTAGAAATGATATTTCTACATTGCAAATAATTTACTAGCAGGTGTAGTAGAGTAATAGAACTCCAACAGACCCAACAGCCATGATATGCATGCTGCTGATTCTGTATAATTGAATCACTAATTGAAAGGGGCATGTTCAAAATAATAGCAGTGTGGAGTTCTATTAGTGAGGTCATTCATTCTTTGAAAAACAGGTGGCAATTATTGCCCTTATTTAAAGATGGAAGGCAGCAAATGTTGTTCATGCTGGTTACAGTGCATTTCTCTCAGCTAAAATGATCGCAAATGCTTTAATATGGCAACCAAAACCTGAAAGACGTGGAAGAAAGCAAAAAACTACCATTCGAATGGATAGAAGAATAGCCAAAATGGCAAGGACTCAGCCAACAATCAGCTCCAGGAAGATCAAAGAAGGTCTAAAGATACCTGTGAGTACTGTTACAATTAGAAGACGCCTATGTGAAGCCAAGCTATCTGCAAGAAGCCCCCGCAAAGTCCCACTGTTGAAAAAAAGACGTGCTGAAGAGGTTACAATTTGCCAAAGAGCATGTTGACTGGCCTAAAGAGAAATGGCGCAACATTTTCTGGACTGATGAAAGTAAGATTGTTCTTTTTGGGTCAAGTGGCCGGAGACAGTTTGTCAGATGACCCCCAAACACTGAATTCAAGCCACAGTACACTGTGAAGACAGTGAAGCATGGTTGCACAAGCATCATGATATGGGGAATGTTTCTCATACTACGGTGTTGGGCCTATTTATCGCATACCAGGGATGATGGATCAGTTGGAATACATCAGAATACTTGAAGAGGTCATGCTGCCTTATGCTGAAGAGGAAATGCCCGTGAAATGGGTGTTCCAACAAGACAACGACCCCAAACACACCAGTAAACGTGCAACATCTTGTTTCCAGACCAACAAGATTGACATTATGGAGTGGCCAGCCCAATCCCCAGATCTTAATCCAATAGAAAACTTGTGGGGTGACATCAAAAATGCAGTTTCTGAGGCAAAACCAAGAAATAGAGAAGAACTGTGGAATGTAGTCCAATCATCCTGGGCTGGAATACCTGTTCACGGGTGCCAGAAATTGGTTGACTCCAACACAGATGTACAGCAGTTCTCAGAAACAGTGCTTATACAACTGAATATTAAGTGATTCAAAGGAAAGCAAAATCTTCAAACATTTTTCAGTTTATATAGTGAATGTTTGAGTTTGTAAAGAAGAATACAAACACTGCTATTTTTTTGAACAGACTAATATTTTTTCTTCAGTTTTTTTTAGAGGAACAACACAAATTTGATATATTTTTCTTCATGTTTTGATTTGGAATAGAATGTGTAGTGTTCCCAATGCATTTGTGTGTATGGAAATAAAAGCTATTAGTAGAATTGTGAGCTTTAATCACTTTTTTCAACACACTGCTATTATTTTGAACACAACTGTATACGGTGGGTGTGTGTGTGTGTATATATGTATGTGTGTGTATATATGTGTGTGTGTATATATATATATATATATATATATATATATATATATATATATATATAATTTATTTTTTTAAATCTCATTTTATATTTTAAGGGAGAAGCACTACACTATCTATCTTTATTTTACAAATATCAATTTAACATTGACAATGCAGGAGCACAAGTGGGGGTGTGTTATCACCCTACTATAGGTGCCTGACCCAGAAACTTCATGGCAGGATCACTAGATATTATTTGACATTATGTTAACATATTAAAGACTTTGTGAGATTTAAGTGATTAGGTTTAAATATACTTTAAGGTGTATGTTTTTAAAAGAACACATAGAAGAGTTTTTGCTAGAAAAAAACATTTTAAGCAAAAGTCAGCATGGATTCTTGAAAGACAGAACTTGCCACACATCTGATTTTTTTTTAAGAGGAGGTAAGCAAAACCTTAGACGAAGGTGTGGCTGTGGACACAGTATTCTTAGATTTTGCAACTGTTGGTTGAACTGGAAGTCTTTTTTCAACTAGATTAACTATGTAACTCTGTCAAGGAAAATGGAAAAAGTATGCTGTTCATTGTTGCAATACATGCACATTTTCCCATGTTTTATCCCTCTGAAGATTCTGCATTCTGCATATCCTTCACTTGTATCAAAATTGCTGTATGAAGAACATTGGAAGTGTACCATCACTGTCAACCTATGTCGATCTATATGCATTGTTTCAAGTGGTAAAAAGCTATGGAAAGCACATATATATCAAATGAGCATTTTTAGCAATCCAATAACCCTAACCATAGAGTGAAATTATGCTTTGTGGATGAAATTCCCAATGGATCTGGGATATTCGATGTATGCCACCAAGTGGACTTTTGACTGTACATGACTTGATTGATTATTTACTTAATTCTATGGATTTACAAACCTCCAAAAAGAAACTTTAGATCATGTGAATATACAAGCTGGTGTCATCCTGCTGTTAGAAACATGATGCCTAGCGTATAGAATAAATAAATGAGTAAAGCAGTTTACAGTCTCACTTTTTATGCTGGTAATAAAATCTGAACAGCTGCCCTGACAATCACTGAAATATCACTGCTTGATAAATGTTCAGCACTAACGGTCATCATTTTAATGATATGAACTGCAATTTTCCTTCTGGCAGGGGAATAAGAGAGTTCAAGAAAACATATGCATTAAACAAACCATTAGGGGAGACTAATTAGAACAGAGTAAGACCTTCCTATGAAGTCAGAATGAAAATGAAAAAATTCTGTGTTTTTATTTTCATTTTTTTATATAGAGAAATCTAAAATTCTAGTTACCATTATAGAAGAGAATTAATAATATATAATATATTTCGGAATATAAAATAGATACTGTATCTGACTTTTTATTTGCTGTATAAATGCTATGATGCCCAGTAATGCTTACAGTTGACTATATTTGGAGGTGTCAACTCCACTGAAAGCATTCAATCACTTTGATGTCCCCCTTTTATATAGCATGCATTTTTTACTATTCAGTGCATATCCCATGACCATACATGCAGTGCAGTAGAATACAAAGATATTTTTAATTCCTGTAGATTTGACATGGATTAAACCCACTGGTATGACAACCAAGCAACTAGTATTTTTAAGAAGTCAACAATTATTATGTTATTATACAGTTTATAGCGACAAAGGGTTTGCTCAGCACTGTACAATAGTGACCTTCATATTTCTTTATTAACAGGTTTCCATACCAAATGTAAACAGTAGCAGCAATGGGATCTTATGACACTTCATTCATCTCTGCACCACTATTTAGGGAAACTGTACCACACAGCACATATGAAATGACCGGCAAAATGTCATTAATCTTTCACAAACCTCAACCTTTCCTGTAAAGCCTTGCCCCTTTTGTTTGCAGTGTCATGGCTGGCACGAATATGAAGATGTATAAGCAATCTACATAACTTAATATCCTAATTAGCCAAAATTGTACTAATTTTAATAAAGTACATGATTTCAGATTAACATCTATGTAGAAATTTCAAAATGTACTTTTCTGGCTAAAATTAGGATGGAAGCATTCATTTTTATTCAACTGGAATATCCTATTTCTTTGTTCCTAAAGCCGTTTGTGTTAATACAAAACTGCTACAGATACTTTTCCATGTAATAATAGGAAGTAATCTTGCATCTGAAATCTGCTGAAAGAACACTTCTGGACAACTTCCCAGACTTTATCCTCCCTTATAAAGACAAAGCAACACTGACCAACAAACTGCCAATTAAACTGAAGCAGTACTAACAAGAAAGTCCTCAGACTCAACTGCAACTTATTAGGAGAAACATTTTTCCCAGAAAGGCTGTTAACCCCTTCACGCCTAAGGGTAAAACAAATCTTAAAGCCTAAGTAAAATTTTACAACTTTGACATGTGTTAGTAAAACTGTACATATCATCACAACTACTTTGTACATCCAGGTGGATTATACCTTGTTTTTTTCAGGGCTTTCATATGGTGGTTAATTGTAATGAATTTCTCCTGAAAACTGGGCCAAAATAGCTGTGTATTTCTTGTTACTGTCATAACCTACCACCAAAGAACAACCCAAAATACATTTTCCAGCTCTTGATGATCGCAGCGATACTATATATGTGTTTGTTATTTGTTGTTTGTATCTGTACTACACCCCAGAAACAATAGTGTGCATTTTTTTACCTAAAACACACTGACACTAATACTAATTTCTAAAAAAATTCCTGACCTTTGAAGCTAACACTAACCCTGGCACTGAACTAGATCAAACCTTGATCTAGGTATTTTTTCTTTATTTTTTCTTTTCTTTTTTTTTAATTCTTTATCTTTGTAAAAAAAAAAAAAATGTCTCTCTCGTCTCCATTCAGAGAGCAAAAAAACCAAGGGGGGGCGAGCTTCACAGTGACTGATCACCGTGAAAGCCAATCAGAGGTTATCACAGTGATTATCTAACCTGGAATAGGGAGTTCCAGGTCCCGATTGTTAGAACAAGGCCCAGGGCTCTCAGTGACACCCCAGTCTTTGTGTAAAAGCAATCAGATAACAGATCAGTTTTTCACTTTTTTTTCATCAGAACCTGTGGTAGGTCAAAAATATTGAAGTTGACATAAGAACATGAGACCAGGCACCAACAGGTGCCACTATTGTTTTTTTTCCTTCTTCTATGATTTTAGCTCTGTCACCATCCTCTTGTAATATACATCTCCCTGCTGGTCAGAAAAACATGGCTAATTGCACTTTGTGAAGCTTTTCTATGTTCAGTAAGCACATGTGTTTGAGAGCTTGTAAGGTGTTGAAAAAGATTTAGTAAGTGTGTGAAGGTAAGTCTTGATGTCTGTTTTAAAGTCTTTCTTCACTTTAGATCCACTACAGATTTGCTTTATATAATTACATAGTCTGCCTGAAAAAAAAAAGACAAAGGTCCATCCAGTTCAACCTTAAAAAAATAAAAAGTTATCCTATACCTACAGTTTATCCAGAGGAAGGCAAAAAAAACCCAGCAAAGCACGATCCAATTTTCTCCTGCAGGGAAAAAAATTCCTTCCTGATCCCCCGAGAGGCAATCGGATATTTCCTGGATCAACTTCACAATAAATGTTAGTATCCTGTGTTAGTATATTCTGTGTATCTAAGAATCCAGACATTTTTTAAGCAATCCACTGAGCCGCCCAGAACCAACTTTTGAGGGAGAGCCCCCTTGTCCTCTGTGATGACCTCAGGGTGAATAACTCTACACCAAGTTCACTATATGAACCACTGATGTATTTATACATGTTGATCATATCCCCCTTTAATCTCCTCTTCTCAAGAGAGAATAAATTCAGTTCCTCTAATCTTTCCTAATAGCTGAGCTCCTCCATGCCTCTTATCAGTCTGGTTGCCCTTCTCTGTACTTTCTCCAGTTCCTCAATGTTCTTTTTGTGAATTGGTGAGCAAAACTGAACTGTATATTCCAGATGAGGACTTACTAATGATTTGTACAGGGGGAACATTATTTCTCTCTCTCTCTCTCGTCAATACCTCTTTTAATACAAGAGAGGATTTTGGTCGCTTTAGAAACCGCAGCTTGGCATTGCATCCCATTATTAAGCTTGGGATCTACCAGAACTCCCAGATCCTTCTCCACCATTGATTCCCCCAGTTGTACCCCCCCTAGTATGTATGATGCATGCATATTCTTAGCCCCCAAGTGCATAACTTTACATTTATCAACATTAAACCTCATTTGCCACATAGTTGCCCAATTAAACAGTGCATTGAGGTCAGCTTGTAAGGATGTTATTCCACTGCACAGCTTGGTGTCATCTGCAAAGCAATTTCTTGAATATTGTATTTTGTATGATGTGCAGAAACCAATACTCCCAACTGTATAGAATATATGACGAAATTAAATCGTGAAAGTACAAAACATGTAAAAAAAAAAATGCCCAAACTTGCAAATAAACATACACACTGTGGCTTATGACAGTCCTATAGAACTTAAATGAAAGAAAACAACACGCGCCGACCTTGTGTGATAAAATTGTTTAAATTAATATAAAAAATGTTATTACATATGATAAATTAGACCTATAAAAATTAACTCTAGCAGTTCTAAGAGTATTTATAGAACACTTCTATAAAATTTTTATGGTTTTACATTTTTTGTTCTAGTTTTCAACATATTGATTTATTCTCATATGAAATTATGGATTGGTTTTACTGTGATTTTATGTATGTTATTAATCTATTTTAATTTGTACATTGTTAATGAGGATTAAGAGAAACGTATTAATTTTTAAAATTAAATGTAGGACCCGTACTGGGACCCAATAAGATAATTATTTCCAAACTGTCAGCAAAACCAAACAATGAAAAAAATGGCTGTTCGATACATTGTGGACATTTTTCATTATTTATGTTAGCTTTCGTAAAGCAGAGAGAAATACATTATTATATTTTCTTTTTGTCATTTTCAGCTACCGCAAGGGTCTCTATCCCTCACAATATTCTCTGTTTATTTACCTTCAACCCCTCCTTACACATGTTCTTCTCCCCCATACATTTCTGTGCTGTCAGTTATATTGCTTTGTTTCACAGGGTTTGAGAGGGGTGGAAATATTTATTATATTTTCATCCTATAGAAACAAACATTCTCTTTGATACATTACCACGTTGTTTATAGGCTATGCCTCAGATTGTGGTTGTATATTATTTGTAACATAGATAAAATGTGTTATATCAGTTGGACAAACCAGACTACCTTTAACACAGTCATATAGTAACTCATCTGGGTCTCTACCAGACTCTAGAAACACTGTTCTATATGAACCTTTAGGTTTTATTTTTTTATGGATGTAGTAGTTTTTCTGAACTCTTTGGTATTTTTGTGAATTCTGTAGTCATCAATGGGCTGTACTCAGCCGAACTGGACCTCAACGGTAGTGTTTCTGCAATCATGGGAAGTATGTTTTCTCTGCCACATGTGGTATGAGCTTGCTCCAGCAGGGTGTGCTAGAGAAATATGATTGTGTGTTATGGTTATCTTTTAACCTGGTCAATCAGTGGGCCTGAAGAACCTGCTATGCATGCTGGGAGTACTATAACTGAGCCACTTCCTGTTCATTCTCTTCCCTCATGGGCTTTTTCCTTGTGAAAATATCTTCTTAGTCTCTCCTAGGCCTTGGACCTAGGCACAAGGCAAAAGATGCAGAGAACTACCCTGCTGGTGGGAACCCCTGAAGATACTTGGCTGCTAGAAGAAGAGAGCATAAGGCCTTGGGGAAGCAAGCTGCAACGACTCCTTTAAGTATTGAGACGTGGAGAGGTATGGTTGAGTAGGAAGATCTACACAGGCACTTTTCTATGCTGTCCTGCCCTAGAGATGAAACCTGAGATACCACTTACTCTGATGGATACCTGCTCTGATGAGTCCAGCCAACACAAACTGTAAACTGTAGGTAACAACCAGAGATTTTAAAGGAGATGTATGTTGATGGATTTAGGAATGATTGAGGCATAGTCTGATGTATGTTATACAGTGTATTTGGGGATATCTTGATCTGTACCTCACCCTGCTTACCATATTGCCTTGTGCAATTAACCTATTTTCTATTTAAAATGTACCAAAGTGATTGTCAGACACTCATTCTGAACATACAAAGAAGGGAATCACATCTATGATGAATGTTCCTGGAACAGATCAGCAAGAATAGCACTACATTTTATATTCTATATATCTGTATGAAGTGGACTCCATAGACACTGTTTTCCTTTGTTCCAAAGCACAGTGTAACTAAAGCTAAGGATCAACTAGTGGTACGTTTACATGATAAAAATAACTCTTTTGCATTGTCTCTGAACATTGTAATGGACTAATAATTAATGGCAATAAATACTTATATATTAGGCATTAGGATTAATTTTGACAAAAGGTGAATGCCAGCAAACATATCTCCATAGCTGTAAGTGTGAACTGGAATGAGACACTTTACAATCCTCATGGTAACTTTAATACAGCTAAAGCCATTCTTTTAACTGGGTCTCTGGCATATGCCAATCTCAAGATCCACTTACTATCGAACTGGTAACCCTACCACTGGTTATGGTGAGACAGTGAACCTGGCTGGTTGCTAAACATTACATAATGAATTTGTTAATTGTATCACACAAGGTTGGTGTGCTCTCTCTATACTTTTTTTTGTAAAGTTAATTTTCAATAACCCTCTCCTATTTTTAAAGATTTTACTATAATATGTAAGTATATGTGTTTTACATTATGTAATACTTAATTCCAGATCAGTGTTCCCCTGATCCCTTTTTCATCAGAACTACCATCTTCTCTTCTTCCAGGACCAAAGTCTTCAGTCATCTTGATTGGTTTGACTGGGATGAAGCAACCTTGATGTTTTCCCCGGCATCTGGTGCGTAACCCAGGCATTTTACAGATTCAGGACTGTACACCAAGCTGTTCACATACAGCTGTCAGTGTACAGCTACCAATGAACTGATAGCAGACATAAAAAAGAAATTCTATGGCAGAATAACCTCCTCTTTTGCACTCGCACAGTGTATACAATCCACCACCCACTCCGACGGGAACATCCTGGACCTTGTATTCTCTCATCTCTGCACTCCCCACAACCTCACAAACACCCCCTTCCCTCTCTCTGACCACAACCTTATTACCTTCTCCGTCTCCCCGTCCTCAAACACCTACCCCTCCAAATGTCAAACTATCACCAGCCGAAACCTCCGCAACCTGAACCCTGCCCCCTTCCACTCTGCAGCTGATGAACTTTACGACAGTATCCTTCCCCTGTCCTGCCCCAACCTGGCCACTACTGCCTATAACAACTCGCTGTCAACCGCTCTAGACTCGTTAGCGCCTATAACCACATGAAGCATCAGACCCCGACCGCTTCAGCCCTGGCAGACTGATCATAGCAAAACTCTCAAACGACGCAGTCGTGCGCTGGAGCGACTATGACGCAAAACCAGATCCCAACTAGCGTTCACCCAATATAAATCTGCCTTCCACACCTACACTTCCTCCCTCCATGCTGCCAAACAAGCCTACTTTCTGACCCTCATCAATACCCTCTCCTCCAGTCCTTGCCGACTCTTCTCTACTTTCAACTCTCTACTCTCTCCGCACCCACCTCCACCCAGTACCTCACTCACCGCCCACGAGATTGCCAATCACTTCAAAAACAAGATCGACACAATTCGCAGGGACATCGCCGCTGCTCAGACTTCCACCCCAGCTATCACCCCTCACACAGAAACCCCCTCAACACCCCTCTCCCTCAGCCTCACCACTGTCCAGACCTCCACCCCACTTAACACCCCTCACACTGAAGCTCCCTCAACACTCCACTCCTTCGACCTTACTACCACTGAGGAGGTCACTAAGGTCTTCTCTGAAGCCCGCCTTACCACCTGCCCCCTTGACCCTGTCCCCTCACAACTCCTACGATCTCCCTCCTCCTCCATCCTACGCTCCCTCACCCACATCTTTAATCTCTCCCTCTCTTCTGGTGTATTCCCCTCCCCTCTGAAGCACGCGCACATCACTCCCATACTTAAAAAGCCCTCCCTGGACCCCACCGGCCTGAACAACCTTAGACCCATATCCCTGCTGCCATTTACATCCAAACTTCTTGAGCGCTTAGTCTGTAATCGGCTAAGCTCCCACCTCAACGACAACAACCTCCTCGATCCCCTACAGTCCGGCTTCCATCCCCTACACTCCACCAAAACTGCCTTACTCAAACTCACCAACGACCTGCTAACCGCCAAAGCTAATGGCCACTACTCAATGCTCCTACTTCTCGACCTCTCCGCGGCTTTTAACACAGTTGACCACCCCCTCCTCCTCAAAAAACTACACTCCCTTGGCCTCAGAGACTCTGCTCTCTCCTGGCTCTCGTCCTACCTATCACAACGCTCCTTCAGCATTACCTATAACGCTACCACCTCCCCCTCACTCCCCCTCTCTGTTGGGGTCCCTCAAGGCTCTATCCTCGGGGCCCCTTCTCTTCTCCATCTACACCTCCTCCCTTGGCCAACTGATACACTCTCACGGCTTCAACTACCGCCTCTGTGCCTATGACACGCAAATCTATCTCTCGACCCCTCGCCTCACCCCTTCAGTCTCTGCCTGAATCACTAGCCTACTGAATGACATATCAGATTGGATGTCATTCCACTTCCTTAAACTGAAGCTCTCCAAAACCAAGCTCCTAGTTTTCCGCCCAGCCCCCCCCCCCCCTCCTGACTTCTCCATCATGACAAACAATGCCACCATCAGTCCCACCCTGCAAGCCAGAGTACTTGGTGTCACTCTAGACTCCAATCTGTCCTTCCAGCCCCAGGTCCAATCGCTGACAAACGCATGTAAACTCCACCTCCGCAACATCTCCAAAATGCGTCCATTCCTAACCCTGGAAACTACCAAGCAACTTATCCACTCCCTCATCATATCACGACTTGACTACTTCAACTCCCTCCTCACTGGCCTACCTCACCACAGGCTATCCCCGCTTCAGTCGATCCTGAATACGGTGGCCAGACTCATCCACCTTACCAACCGCTCCATTTCCGCCACCCCCCTCTGCCAATCCCTCCACTAGCTTCCGATTGCGCAACGGATAAAATTCAAAATGCTAACACTGATGAACAAAGCTGTCCATAACACTGCCCAAAACTTCATCACTGACCTAATATCCAAATACCACCCAAAACGCACTCTCCTCTCCTCACAAGACCTCCTTCTCTCTATTTCCCTGGTCTCCTCCTCCCATGCCTGCCTCCAGGACTTCTCCAGGGTATCACCCATCCTCTGGAACTCCCTACCCCAATCCATCAGACTATCACCTACTCTCCTCTCGGCGCACCCTGAAAATCCACCTTCAGGGAAGCCTACCCCGCCCTCAGCTAATTGCAGATCTCCTCCACTCTTCCTACCACTCCATCCCCCACAGCTATTCCTCCCGTACCACTATCCCCTCCCTCCTAGATTGTAAGCTCCAAGGAGAAGGGCCCTCGAACCCCTGGTGTATCGCATTGTATTATTATTGTACTGTCTCATTTATTGTCTCCCATTGTAATGTACAACGCTGAGCATACTGTTGGCGCTATATAAATACTGTATAATAATAGTAAAATTCTCATCTACAATACAGTATATACCTAGCTGCTTGCAACTTTTCAAAAAGTCCAGTATAGTTCTGCTCCAAAGCCCAACTCTGAGCTTGGGCTCCCCCTTCTGGCCCCATATTACTTAGAGTAAGAGTGATCAACCTTTTGAAGAGCGAGAGACACTTAAGTGTTTTTTTGGTAACCATTCACAAGCCACAATGAAATTAAATGGTTCAGAATTTAAATTTTTTATTTTGAATAGCACAGAGAACATTTTCCTCCTACAGCCGCTGAATGCTGTGGGAAGGAGAGGAGGAGAAGCTGTCTTTTAGCAGTTGCAGGAAGAAATGGAGAGGATCAGTTCCTGTATGCCTGACAAAAAGGTCCTGTGCATCTCCTAAACATTGCATTTGTTCTTTTGTGATGTGATCTTGCAGCAAAAAAGGCTTTTGGGCTACATTTGAAGATCCTTGGTGTGCTAGCGAATAGGTGCATTGATCTGTGATGTTTCCAGTATCTATCTGGTAGTGGCTGCAATACCCACTACTGATGAGCCCTGTTTCCAGGAACATGTGCAATGGGAATATAGACAAAATGGTTCCTGTATATGCCACCCTCACCTCCTCTCCTGTCCAAGTATAAAATAGGGAAGCCGCACAGGCCCTCTGGAGCATGGGGTGGGATCACCATTGCGACCCCTGACATTACACCAGTGGCTAGGAGTGGTGATAAGGACACATCTCAACTATGGGGTTTTACCGCACACCAAACCACAAATGTAAAGGAGTCCTTACTGTTCTGAGCCCCCTATATGGCACATGTGGCTTTCCTGTGGGTTAGCTATGCTTTGCTATAGACGTCTATTATATCTTACGGGTGTGGTGCACTTTCTGAAAATGCACCAAAACTCCTGCATTCAAGAGTTGTGGTGGGTTTGAGAAAGCGCACTAAACCAGCAGGATATATTAGAAGCCTATGGCTCATTGCAGCTAACCTCAGGTGCACTGCACCCTGGGATCAGTGTGAAAGCAGCCTAATAGTTGTTAACCCTTTTATAAGTGCTAACATGCCCATTGCAATTGTGTATGTGTTATTTCACATAATAACGAATATCAAGAAAAAACGAGCGCTAGATATATGTAATGGAGCCGCTAGCAAGAAAAGGTAAAACCTCTGAAACCTCTTAGAATGACATATATGTATAAAATGAACCTGCAGCGCTCCTACAAATAATACAAAGCAAATACAAATGAAGGCATGTATATATTACTCTGAGAATGACATTAGGCATATATATGTGCAAGATAGTGTATAACGCACACAACCATGGATCACCATGCATGAATAAGTTCATGAATTCATTTTCAAAAATATAAACGTGAAGATGGGTGACAGTCTATATATGGTGAGCGACCATTATTCGTGACATCAATGGTGTGGAAAATGAGAATAGGTTGCACTAACCAGATAGCGCTTTTAGAAACGCATGTAGATGATGATATCATCTAGGTGTGAGCATCTGGACCCAGGTGTTCTCGCTAGTAACAGCATCTATCCCAGCATTTCAACTGGGTTTCCGAATAGCAGGGTTCTGATTGTAGACCACCATAGGGAGCCAGCAACCAGGATCTCCTCAAACAGGTATCCCAAAAGGTATGATGTGTTCACCGACCACCGGAGGGAGATAGAGCTTTGGAGAATATCCCACGATTTTCTTAGGGAAAATTGGCTCAGGAAAAAAAGAGCCAGAAAACAAAAATATCTAAGTGCAGCATTGCTTTATTCAAGTGCAAAGAAATGGTTAAAATATAACTCACATGATATGCAAGGGCCTGTTGGCCAGACAAAAGGGATCCACGTGGATAGAAAGTCACTGAGGGCAGCTTTCTGACATGTTTCATGCCATGCACGTTCTCTAAAGCTCTATCTCCCTCCGGTGGTCGGTGAACACATCATACCTTTTCGGATACCTGGTTGAGGAGATCCTGGTTGCTGGCTCCCTATGGTAGTCTACAATCAGAACCCTGCTATTCGGAAACCCAGTTGAAATGCTGGGATCGATGCTGTTACTAGCGAGAACACCTGGGTCCAGATGTTCACACCTAGATGATATCATCTATGTGCGTTTCTAAAAGTGCTATCTGGTTAGTGCAACCTATTCTCATTTTCCACACCATTGATGTCTCGAATAATGGTAGCTCACCATATATAGACTGTCACCCATCTTCACGTTTATATTTTTGAAAATGAATTCATGAACTTATTCATGCATGGTGATCCATGGTTGTGTGCGTTATACACTATCTTGCACATATATATGCCTAATGTCATTCTCAGAGTAATATATACATGCCTTCATTTGTATTTCCTTTGTACAGTTGTGACCAAAATTATTCAACCCCCAATGCTGTAAAGGGGTTTAGGGACTATAGTGTACATTTGGAATTGTATTCAGAATCAAATCCTACAAGGACGTTGTAACTACCCAAATGCAACTAAAATGACATCAATTGTTTATGTAATACAGTAGTAAATGGTTCTTATGTGGTTTCTTCATTGCCACAATTATTCAACCCCTTAAAGACTACCACTCTGAAGAACAGAGGTTCATACAGGTGCTTTCCATCAGGTATTGAAAACACCTGTGGATGTCACCGAGCAGCAATCAAGCATAATAAGCACCAATTAGGCAGCTTTAAAATGACTGTGATACTCAGCTCCTTCTAGACATTTACTGGTGTGGTTACAAACATGGTGAAGGCAAGAGAATGGTCCAGGAAGACAAGAGAAGAGGTGATTTCTCTTCACAGGAAGGGCAATGGCTATAAGAAGATTGCAAAGATGTTAAACATACCAAGAGACACCTTAGGAAGCATCATTCGCAAATTCAAGGCAAAGGGCACTGTTGAAACGCTACCTGGTCGTGGCAGAAAGAAGATGCTGACTTCGACTGCTGTGCGCTACCTGAAGCGTAGAGTGGAGAGAAGTCCCCGTGTGACTGCTGAGGAACTGAGAAAAGATTTGTCAGATGTGGGTACAGAAGTTTCAGCCCAGACAATAAGACGCACACTGCGTAATGAAGGCCTCCGTGCCAGAACTCCCAGGCGTACCCCCTTGCTGTCTCCAAAGAATAAGAAGAGTCGACTGCAGTATGCCAAAAGCCATGTGGACAAACCACAAAAGTTGTGGGATAGTGTTCTGTGGACTGATGAAACAAAATTAGAACTGTTTGGGCCCATGGATCAACGCTATGTTTGGAGGAGGAAGAACAAGGCCTATGATGAAAAGAACACCTTGCCTACTGTGAAGCATGGTGGAGGGTCAATCATGCTTTGGGGCTGTTTTGCTTCTGCAGGTACAGGGAAGCTTCAGCGTGTGCAAGGTACCATGAATTCTCTTCAGTACCAGGAGATATTGGATGGAAACGTGATGCAGTCCGTCACACACCTGAGGCTTGGGAGACGTTGGACCTTTCAACAGGACAATGATCCCAAGCATACCTCCAAGTCCACTAGAGCATGGTTGCAGAGGAAAGGCTGGAACATTTTGGAGTGGCCATCGCAGTCACCAGACTTAAATCCGATTGAGAACCTCTGGTGGGACTTAAAGAAAGCAGTTGCAGTGCGCAAGCCTAAGAATGTGACTGAACTGGAGGCCTTTGCCCATGAAGAATGGGCGAAGATACCCGTAGATCGCTGCAAGACACTTGTGTCAAGCTATGCTTCACGTTTAAAAGCTGTTATAACTGTAAAAGGATGCTGTACTAAGTACTAAGATTGAATGTCACTTGGGGGTTGAATAAAACTGATAATGCTGTGAGCACAGAAAAGACATTTGTGGTTATTTCATTATAACTGTTATGTTATATTTGTCTGACCTACAAGTGCCTCTTTAATGTAAATGTAAGCAAGATGACTGAATGATCAAAAGCAATGTCAAACTGGCCAAAACACTCAATTTCAGTGGGGGTTGAATAATTTTGGTCACAACTGTATTATTTGTAGGAGCGCTGCAGGTTCATTTTATACATACAGTATATTTCACACACTAACCTACACTGACCTTTTCCTCTTCCAGCTCTCCAGGCTGCTAGAAAGGTCCAAGGCAAATTGCACTTGGTATCACTCCGCCTGGGACAGGAGCCAATGCTGCTGAGGATGCATTGGCTTATGCGGCTCCTGGTCTCTCTGTGGGCCACAGGTTGAACACCCCTGCCTTAGGGCATCAGGGTATACTTAAAAAAAGCTCTATACATGCAATAAACCGTCTTCTCTGTTCTTGTATTACCCTGTTTGAAATTATTTAACAAGTGGCAGTCTGTGTTCTATATGTATCATAAACAACTGCCTTTTTTGGTTATAAAATACTAGTTTTCACCATTTGTTACAACTAGTACAGTGAATCTCTTGCATTTTATTTGCTGAGACTTTGTCTGCATGTGCCCTCCAGGGTTGGCTGCATGTCATTACTCATGGTGGTGTTCATGGGTCTCTAAGTATTTGTATAATAATATTTGCAGATTTAAAAATAGTAATAAAGTCCGAATGAAATTACCTTTAAAGCTTTTATCAGATTTTATTTTTTTGTGTTTACTTTAACATGTAGATCCATTGAGTTGTTTATTGAATAGTGGCACACAAGAAGATCTGCAAAATGACAAACAATTATCATCCTCTGGACAAGTTCCACAACATTAATGGAGCCCATTCATCTCACTTGCTCCTGGCTTATGGATGTGTCTCCCAAAATTCTGATTTTTTTTTTTTAATCACCCACTCAGGTCCCTGCTATGTTTGCTGGGAAGTAATTTCAAGATATTTTTCAGAAAGTGGAAAATTATGTGGAGTTCAGTTGTAATCAACTTATGAGTCTGGTGTTTAGATTAAGCATGGGACACATTGTAGAATATTTTTCATCTATATACCTATGCTTTTTCCTGTATGTATAGTACAGGGGTACTGAATTAAAATTCATGGAGGTCCTAACCGCATTTTTTTTCCAGCCCTCTCCTACTGCATATCACAATCCCTATACTTCAGTGTCCTTAGTCTCCCCCTACATGTTACAGTCCCCCACTTCACATTATTTTCACCTTCACAGTAGTGTTCTCAGGCTCCCTACACATACCCCCACCCACCCCTTTACAGTACACCTCCATTATTTTCAACAGTCCTCAACCCCACCACAACTCCCAACCCCACACCACAACACCCCCCCCCTTTACATCTCCCCTTCCATAGCCTTGCCCCAACTCACATCACAAATCCCCCCCCAACAGTAGTTTTCTCTGCCCTCCTAACATCAACCCCCTCACTGCACTGCTCCCACCACCACCACATGAACACAGCACTGCCCCTCTTCACATTTTGCCCCCCCCTTTACATCCACACACAGCCAGAGTAGTGTCCCCGGTCCCCCTTCACTCTCCTACCTTAGAGCAGAGAGCGGGAGGCAGAGCATTTCTGGATCTGGTGTGTGAAGCACAACACATCATTGAACAGAGCCACCTCTTTCCCCCCATCCACCGACTCTGTTGTAACAGCAGAGTAGACAGCAGAAGACAGAACATTTCTGGAGTGAGTGTGGAATAACAGCACAGTATCGAACAGATCACAGGAGTAGGAGCTATCATAACATTTCTGGATCAGATGCGGGAAGCACAGCCTTGAATAGAGTGCAGGAGCTGCCGTGGTTAACTTTTTGTATTAACCAGCAGGTGATTGGCTGCTGCAGGTGATTGGCTTTGCTTCCAATCGGCCACTGGTTAACTTAAAAGTTAACTCTTGCAGCTCCCATGCTGTATTCAACGCTGTGCTTCCCGCATCCGATCCAGAAATGTTATGACCGCTCCTGCACTTGCTCCAGAAATGTTGTCTCCTGCTGTCTGCTCTGCTGTTATAACGTCAGTGGAGGATGGGGGAAAGAAGCAGCTCCTAAATGGTGTGACTGGGACCGGATGAAAAAGTTTCTAAGTCCGCATCTGGACCGCGGTCCACCATTTAGTGATACCTGGTATAGTACATCTTAAAGTATCCAAGTGCCATTAAGAACTTTGTTTTTTAACCTAACAAAAAATTTGATTTGTGTGCTACCAGCAGATTTACATTATATTTGCAACTTTAACAGTCTCTGTCCAAAGATAGTGACCAAAGTATTGCCACAATAACTAATACATATATGGTAGCTCTAAAAGACATCTAGATAAACTAAAATAACAACTTTAAACCTGCAAAGCAGCAAGTCTTTTCTAGAGGCTTATGTAGAATAGCAAGTTTGTTCATTATTGAAAGTTTACCCCCTAGAGATGTTTAGTTTGTATTGATCCTAATATGCAAAAATGTGTTTGATCTTGAGCAGAGACATCACTGGTAATTCAGCTTTAATCATTTTCTATTTAAATGCTTTATTTGTTATGTGCTTGGTGCTTTTCTAATTCACACAGCATCTCAGTTTTAAAGTTTCACTGTTTTCATCTTTTTTATTTTTTTTCTTGGTATGCATCAGATGAAAATGACTGCATCTGTCACACTGGACAATTGATTTCATATGTAATACAATTTTTCCATTTTTGTCATGCATCTCTTAATATGATTTTAATTAAGTTAGGTTAAGTGAGAAGGTTACTTTCATATATACAGATCTGTAATGCACAATGTTGCGTTGTTACATTTCAGAGTTATAATCAGAGTTTGGTTTTGTCAAACCTCTTCCGTTTGGTCTATTAAATATATTAGACTTTTAGAAGACTTATTCTCAGATTTCTAATTCTTCTTTTTGAATATTTTTCTATGGAGCAATGATATGTGCTAGATGGACTATTAAAACAAATTCTTTACCAATCTGCCAATTCATAACTGCCCATACTAGTTTACAAAGAATCTACACTTAAAGTGGAGCTCCTCACAAAAGGGGAAGTTCTGCATTATTAAGGCTTTGTCCCCTGTTCCCTATTAAGGATTGGCACCTTTTGGGGAGCGGGTACCCAAATTTGACAGGTACCCACTCCCACTTCCGCTGTGATCGCCTAGGTGATCGGTAACAGAAGTTGTTCTTCCCCTTCTCTCCCTGTAGTCTTCTGGGACAGGTCCCAGAAGACTACAGGACCATTCACAAAGTGCAGCACTGTTTGTGACAGCTGTGACAGCTTGCGGCTTCACTGAAGATGCCAGCGCCGAGGGAGAGAGGGACAGGTAAATGTCTATTTTAATAGTCAGCAGTTACAGTTTTTGTAGCTGAATAGTATGCGTAAAATGCCTGAAAAAGCACCCACTAAAACTACACCTCATTAAAGACTCCGGGATGTACTGAGGCCTGTCAAACACTACTTTCATACTAGTTGTCTTAAATTGATGTGCATGGAGAAATTACGTCCATTAGAGGAACTTAGAGAGGTTTATGGTCAATTCCTCTTAGATGCTTGGTGATACCAACATCTGCATTTTACTATCTCACATATGAAGAGACTTAGAAGGGTAGAAACCCTTACAGGATTTGAAGCCCTTTGACTTAAACTTCCAGTTGATAGTGGACTGTTATTCAATTACTGAACCATTATGGACTACATACAAGTCTTAGGTTTTTCAGAGAATGGGAGGTGGAGTTAGAGCTTAATTTCTCTGAAATGCAAAAATGTGCAATCCTGACCTGCACCTACACTGCCTGTGCAAAGACACAGGAGAGGAATTATAAACTCTTAACAAGGTGGTACAGAGTCCCTAAGTTGGTGGCCTGGATGTACCCACGTGTTTCAGACAGATGTTGGAGGGGGTGTGTCCAGCAGGGTTTGTACATCCACATGTGGTGGGAATGTGCCAAGCTTGGACCATTTTGGATGGAAACCAGAAAACTGATTTGGTCTGCCATTCCGATTAAGACATAAGAAAGTCATAGTTCCTGATCTTTTAAATGCTGCTAAAGGCTTAATTCCCATTTATAGAAAAAAAACAAAAGTAACCTCTATTAAAGACTACATTAAACAGGTTATTTTTTTTTATGGAAGCAGAGGAATAGATACATACTTGCCAGGGAAAATATTAGAAGTTTAATAAAAAATGGAAGACTTGGAAGAATTTTGTCTCTCTGAGGGGAGGACAGCACTGAATATAGAATGGCTTGATTTGATGTGTGCAAGAACATACATTAACTCAGGGCAAACCAAGACTTATTATATTTTTTCCAAGCTCTCTCTTGCCTTCCTTTTTTTTTATCCTTTCCTCTCATCCACTGTCAAGGTAATTATTAAGGTGTATATCTTGTACCGATATCTGATACAAGTTGTGTGGGAAGGAATGGTGTAGGATGGTCCTGTGTGGGGGAAAGTGGAATTGTCTTTTATGGGGGGTTATGTTTGAGTCCGTGTTCTGTATTTTATGTTATTGGTATATTTGTATTGGAAAACTAGTGATATGGATTATAAGAAAAAAATAAAATCAGAGATGTGAGTATAGCTTGAAAATAATGGTCTTCCAAATACTGTATATGTATTTGCAGCACACATGCCTCACCCCTGCACAGCATTCTTTAACCTCTTGCCCTCCAGAAGATTTACCCCCTTTCCTAACCAGGCCATTTTTTGCTATTTGGTGCGCCACTATTTTAACTAATAATTGTGCGGTCCTGCAATGCTGTACCCAAAAAAAGTTGACGCTCTTCGTTTTCCACACAAATAGAGCTTTCTTTTGGCAGTATTTGATCACTGCTGGGTTTTTTATTTTTTGTGCTGTAAACAAAAAAAGACAGAAAATTTTGGGGAAAAAATTCTATTTTTTACTTTCGGTTATAAAAAATATATAGTAAACTCAAAGTTAGTCATGAATTTAGGCCAAAATGTATTCTGCTACATGTCTTTGGTGAAAAAAAAAAATCTCAATACATGTTTGTTAATTGGTTTATGTGAAAGTTATAGCGTCTACAATCTATGGTATAGATGCTGGAATTCACGCCATTTTTTGCTATACGGAGCTGCACTAATTTAGCTGACAATTGCGCAATGCTGTACATAAATTTAAATTTGTCATTTTTTTTCCCATAATTAGAACTTTCCTTTGGTGGTATTTGATCACCTCTGGTTTTTATTTTTTGAGCTATAAACAAAAAAAGACCAGAACGTTTGAAAATAACCCCCAATATTTTCTTTTTTCGGTTATAAAAAATATCCAATAAGATCAAAGTTCGTCATAAATTTAGGCTAAAATTACTTTCTCAAATTTTAGTTGAAAATTTGGGCTCAGAAGTTGTTATGGCTTCGCTACCTAGACGATGTGGTGATGTTTTGGACAGGATCTTTGGATGAACTTTTGGAATTTAAGGTAGTTTTGAATGAAAATGACTTTAATCTCAAATTTACTGTTCAATATGATAAAAACTAGATCTCTTTTTGGGACATCCAAATTGTGATGGTAGAGGGTCGCCTAATAGGTACCACTCTTTTTTGTAAACCCACTGCAGGTAATACGTCATTACATGCTGATAGCTTTCATCCAAAACCTCTTATACACAGTGTCCCATACTGCCAGTACCTGAGACTTTGACGCATTTGCTAATATGAACATCAGTTCAAATAGGAAGCAGATGAGTTATGGGATAAGCTTCTTATGAGAAGATATTCATGTACAATGCTTAGGAAAGCCTATAATAGAGCCCATAATAAAAAAATGAGAGGGCCTCTTATTCAGACAGAAGAAAAAATCACAATCTAATACAGTCAGACTGATTACTTTATATACAAGACAACATGCACAAATCAGACGAATTATCCAATAACACTGGTACTTGTTGACAATTGATGATATTCACAAGAAGTACTTGAAAGTGTTCCCCAAAATTACATATAGATGACCATGCTCAGTTAAAGATAGGTTGACTTAGAGCCATTTCAGAATATATGAGAGATGAGATGATAGATCTCCTAATGGTACATGGAAATGTGGATCCTGTAGCTTTTGTAGTTGGGTGTACGAAAATCAGTCCCTATTTCTGCCAGATGGTACATCTTATGCCATCAACCAATTTATACACTGTCGAACTATTGGGATTGTTTATATCGTGTTTTGTGAATGTGGCACATTTTATGTAGGTAAAACAAAAAGCCAATTTTGGCGCAGAATAAAAGACCATGTATACTATGGAAGAAATAATCTACTATTACCTCGATTGGTAGACATGTGGTATTGCATCATAGAGGAAATACAAAAGTCCTCAAATTTTCAGACTTGGAACAAATCCATGAAAACACTAGAGGGGGCAATTTTGATAAAATTATTTTACAGAAAAACGCTGTATTTACTATCTAAAAGCGACAACACCACATGGAATAAATGAAACGATCAGTTTCAAACCTTTCCTATGACTCAGTTGAATTTGTGGCATGTTCTATGCTTTATGATGTAGAGCGATTAGTGTGAAATCATATGCCTTATGCTCTACTTTATAAGGCGTTTATTGTGAAATATAATGGAATTAACTCTGATGATTATTATACATAAACTCGCCCTGATATGTCCAAAGCCATATGTATGATAACTGATGGCTCATGGTCTCTGGAAAAATGGTGGCTGACTGCATTGGGGCCTGATTGGTCTTTGGGCAGACATATGCACCCCTGATTACCACCCCTTGTTTGGGGAAGGTACTGGTATATCGGGTCTAGCAATTCCCTTGGGTTTATCCCATGGGATGGGCATGGGTGTAAATCACTCAGCCTCAGTGCATTTTGCCTGTGTTACATCCTTTGGCTAGATGCTTTGCCAATCCTTTTGTATTGTACCATGACGGGTGCTATCTTGCCCATTTTAGGAGCGGTGGCAGTCATTGGGACTATACCATTTTCCATCCCAGATGAGAGTATATATGTGTACCATGATTGGGCAATAGGTGTATGTTTTATACATATCTACATATATATACTGACATATTAATACATTTGTAGAGTGGTATGGGGTTTTCGTAATATACATTTCAGATGAGAATCCAAAGAATCATGGTTGAGGCCTATTTGCTTCAAGGGTCCACACATTTGTAAGCTAACAGTGACCTGGTCGTAGATTGTATCCACATATAATAAAGCATTGCAGATGGTATGCATATGAGTAAGTGGTTCAATATATCTCCTTTTGGTATGTTTATACACACATATATGCTAATAAAGCAATAAGGGTATTTATTTGGGGCTTATGAAATATGAGGAAGTTTGAAAATTTTCCTCCTTTTTGCACTTGAGGCTGTTCATGTCGGTATCCACAGTATGTGTGCCAGTCTTTTTGACATAACTTATGTACAAAAAAATAATGTAATTCAACAATTTTTTTAGATCGTATTGATGATCGGTATATTTTTGAAAATGTGCCCCTCAGACAATAGTCCTTTTTGGGTCCCCTATGTTGGCCTGTTAGACCTCGCATCTGGGTCCTTCTACAGTATGACCTATTAATGTGAGCCTATGTATATATACTATATTTTGCTTATTAAGGGTTCAAATGTACCCTTTTTTTATTGGTAATATACTGTATGTACTAATGTATGTCATTTTTCTATACTGTTAGTGTTCTACCTAATATACAGTCCTGAAGAAGCTATATGCGAAATGCGCTGACAGTTGAAACTGGACAAGCTACAAATACAGCCTATGTTGCTACACAAGTAATTGATAAGAAGAGGTTGTGTATTTTCAGGGTTTCTTTCCCCAAGTCCTTTTTTAAATGTATGAAATGTTTCAATGTATTTCAAACTGTCTTATACTTATGTAGAATAAAATGTTCTTTTTTAATGAAATGAAGTGTGGTCTCATGTAGTGCCTACAAAGTCCGCCATTGTACTGTCTAGGTCTCTAGCAGTTGTTTTCCCCTTATGCCAAAATGTATTTTGCTATATGTCTGGGTAAAAAAAAATCCCAATAAGTGTATATTAATTGATTTATGTGTAAGTTATAGCATCTACAAACTCCTGCAAAGAAAACAGCAATGATTAACAATAAAACCGCAACAATAAAACAGTAACTCAATAAAACAACTATTTTAGTTGTTTTTAATTTATTTATTTTACTTTTTTTACTTTTTTTTTTTTAACTGTAATAAGCAGGTATTGGAGTCTCTTGCATTGCGATAGGCAATTTCCTGACTATCTTACATCTTTCGAGACCCAGTGTATATATGTGCCCTGGACTGTGGTATGCTGTACCCCATACTAATATTCCACTAGTGTATGGTAGCGACGGAAGCAGTCCTTGAGGCAGAGACCAGGTTGGCCAGGAGAGACAAAAAAAGTGGGTGTCACACCTAATTCCATGTCTGCTAAAGACACAACATCTTTTTTGGTGTGACTTTTGGGTTGGGGTACCAGGAATGGCATCAGGAATATGCCTCTCATTCAGCCGGCTCACTGCATCTGGGTTAGGTGTTTGGGCCACAGCACCTTCTGGATACAAAAGGGCCGTGATGATCTCTTCCTGGAATTTTAGGAAGGATCCACTTCATCCAATTGCTTTGTTGCTGCTGTGGAAATTTGGATGGTCGTGTCTGCGTGAATGGAAGACAGGACGAAAACATTCCGTTTTTCCTTTCACTTTACTGCGAGCAATTCATCATTTTTCAAGCAGGCTTTCTCCCCATTTCTAAGATGGGTATTTACAAGCCGTTGGGGGAAGCCTCGGCTATTCGGTTTCACAGTGCCACATGCACCAATTCCAAGACTGTACAAATGTCTAAATAGTGGCACACTTGAATAAAAATTGTCCAAGTACCAAGTGGTACCCCATATGGAAAAAGGATGACACCAAGTCTCAAACTATCTTGCCACTCATCCCCATGTAGTCTGGGCATCCTTGGGATTCCCTCGTAAATCCAAGAATTTCATATATAGCCTGTTTCTCTCTCACAGGTCTTATACATTTTGACCCCATATCTGGCACACTTGCTGAGGAGAAATTGTTTGAATGCAAGGCGGCCAGTAAACTGAGGACTCCTCAACGCAGATGTTTTGCTGGGGAGTATACACATCTGCAAATTTCTGATTAAGGTGATTTACGAGGGGCCGAATTTTATGGAGCTGGTCAAATTCAGGGTCACCCCGAGGACTACAGAGTGTATTGTCATTGAAATGCATAAATCACATTATATTCTCATATCTATGCCTGGCCATGGCAGCAGAGAACACTGGCATATGATGATTCAGGTCTGTGAACCACTATAACCGCAATTAATTTTTTTTTCAGTAATGCCCATGTTGAGGGTTAGGCCCAAAAAACCTTTAAATTCAGAAACCGTAATAGGTTTCCATGCAAATGGTCTGAATTTGGGTTGGCAGTGATAAATTGTTGTGTGTATAAATTTCTTTGATCCACAATCAATCCATACAGATCTTCCATGAAAAACCGCTCCAAAATATCAAGGGTAGTCGTTAAATTTGCTGTTTTCACCTGAATTCTGGGTTGGGCAGTGAATGGGTGAAGTACAGGTGCTGCAGAATTTGTGGGCTGCCAATAAGATTTGCAAGCACATTCAGAAGGACGCTATGGGCTCTATGGGCCTGTGTTTGAAATATTGGTGGATGTGGGACACTACTTGTGCTAGCCACCACACCAGCTTGTACTGCACTAATGGGACTCACCACGTCACCAAGTGATACAGCAGTTCTGGTAAGAAAAAGACCAGGATGTGCTAGGCTGCTGATGCTCGCCAGTTCACCAAAAGGTAGAGCGGCACTAGTACTGACACTCTGCTGCATATGAGAATCATCATGCAATTGTAACACCTTAGCAACCTGGGAAAGGTGTCAGGTACTCCTGACCGTAGCAGGGACTTTTACTCCATCATCTGAGCTATCTGTCAGGGTGCCACTGCTGTCTACAGGTTCATATTCTGAGCCTTATTTTGTCAATGAGGCTTCCCCTTCACTCTGATCTGACATGCTCAGAATCCTGTAGGCCTGTTCACTAGGTACTTTTCGTTGGACATTTTGGCCACTAAATTTAGAGGTACCTAGTGCGACTCATGGGAAAAAAAGCACCTGGCTGTCAGGGACTGCTCGCTACAAAAAAAATGTACTTGCTAGTGCTAGCAGAGATCAGGCCTGATCTTGCTAACCCTGCAGTTTTGTGTGCAATGCATCAAGTGACAGTGATATACTGACACTGCACTTGCTCGGGGAAAGGGGGGGGGTTAAGTGTAGGGACTAAAAGCATGTGCTGGCAGGTGCTAGGGCTATTTCTGCTAACACTGAATTTTTGAGGACACTATACTATTGTGAACGATGGTATAGTGCTAATCTGATCAAAGACATTGATCCGTTCAGACACTATACTAGCAATGGAGATTTATTGTGTATGTGAGCGTGTTCCTGGCAATTAAAGGGTTAAATGTGATGACTGATGTAGTGGCGGGCAATCTGACGCTATCTGGGAGGAACGCTAACTGCTGCTAATACTATCTGAAGTTGCCTGTGACATGAATACAGTGATCAGTAAAAATCTGCACACTGTACTAATGATAGTGATCAGGTGGTTAAATGTGACCTATCAGTGCTTTTACTGTAAAAGTGTAGTGCTTTGACTCAAGTGGATCTGCATTATTCTGTCTGTGGAACAGAATGTGGTCCAGGGAGAGAAGATTGCATCATTTCCTGTGCCTGTAAAATGTAATCACATGTATAGGAAGATCTGTGATAGGGCAGTGATCACTCAGCAGATCCACGCCAAAGGTCACTGGCCTGAATCTGCTGACTGATCTGTGCTGCACCGAATCGCAGCACTGCAGGGTTGGTAGGCTCTCGCGCATGCGCTCCCTACCTACGATCACAACAGGAGCGTCAATCGCCTTTATATGCATGATTTTGCGCAGGGAGTTCACCTTGTAGCAGAAATCCTGCTGTAGGACGGAGCTTAACTGGTTAATTACATACAATACATCACACTTTATAAGGCTGAAGAACCTTTCATCATTCTATCCATTTTAACCTATGTGTGATTTTATATTCTCTAACAATTTCCATAGCCCTGTATATTCTGTTTCCTGAGGAAGAATTCTAATCAATCCTCATAAAATTAGTATACCCTGTGCTTAGTTAATTATTATGTTAGAATATTATAATAAAGGAGTGCTGCAACCAACATAGCCCATACACTGCAACTTATGTAATAATCTAAAAATATGGTGCGCTACTCAAATATCATCAAAATTCACCTATAGTGATAAGAATGAAATACTCCTAGTATTGCTTGAATTAATACATCACGAAAAGTGCAAATATGCAAAAAAAATATAAACCAACAATGAACAAATAAATGTGCATTATGTGATACAAATGATATGTTTGCAAAACAAAGTCAATGTAATAAAGTGCTTAATAAACTAGTCCAAATTAAAGATGTGATGGAAATCAATCCACGTACAAAAGTGCCACCACATATACATAGCTTTTTTACCAGATTGTTTGATCTCAGTTTGAAAGAGATCAATATGCGCTTCTTTATGTGACTCAAGACACTCTGCAATCCTCCATGCGGTTTCTGTGACACCTGTGTCAGAAGATGGATAATAGTTCTCTAGTAATAGCAATATTAGTACCTCCTTCGTGTATGTATGTATGTGTGTATATATACAGTCACGTCCATAAATATTGGGACATTGACACAATTCTAAAATTTTTGGCTCTATACACCACCACAATAGATTTGAAATGAAACGAACAAGATGTGCTTTAACTGCAGACTGTCAGCTTTAATTTGAGGGTATTTACATCCAAATCAAGTGAACGGTGTAGGAATTACAACAGTTTGCATATGTGCCTCCCACTTGTTAAGGAACCAAAAGTAATGTAAATACCCTCAAATTAAAGCTGACAGTCTGCAGTTAAAGCACATATTGTTCGTTTCATTTCAAATCCATTGTGGTGGTGTATAGAGCCAAAAATGTTAGAATTGTGTCGATGTCCCAATATTTATGGACCTGCCTGTATATGTGTGTGTGTATATATATATATATATATATATATATATATATATATATATATATATATATATATATATGAACCATACCAACCTCTAGTGGTCAAATTTATAACCAATATTTTCTCTGCACAGATGGAACTGGTTCTTATAAATATTGGAACAACTACCATTTCCTGGAAACCTTTTTTTGATATTGGAAATATGTTAATTAATTCTGACATGTAATGTTTGTGCAGTCCTCCCATTATATTCTTTTTAGGGTGGCATGGGAAATAAACCCCTTGTTTTTCAATGCCCTCTTACCCAATGTTTTACATACAGAACATTTCCAACAAGGAAAAAATTCTCGCATGTCTCCAAACATGGTTGTCCTGGGAGGAGGGTCAATCCCATTAGGAGCAATATTATTTCTCTGATTCCTAGCTCTTCAGGAACTGACCTGAGGGTTATTAGGTTAAAGTGATCCCAGTATTTTATCGCTTTAAAACAGTGATTGTCTATCAATCAAAGATACATCTCTAATGACCTCATTAACTGAGGATTCCTAAAAACATTTTTCAACAAATCATTGTTTCAAAATTTGTGCAAATAAATCATTAATATTAGATCAATCAATCCTCATAGATGAGGTCCTCCATCCCTCTTATTAACTGGTACCAAATTGAGACAATATTGCATGACAGTCACAAAATACATTAACATTTGTTAGCCATGGATAGACCATTTTCTTCCCCCTACACTCTTGAACTGACTACACTTGGTCCCTTAAGAACAAATAAATCCTTTTACCTGGCTATCCAGTGATCCCCTGGGAACTCACCCCCCTTTACCCTACACCACACCCTATTCTTCCCTTATTATTTTCTCCTCTTGGTTTATTTAAAAGAAATTTTGGTACCTTAGCAAACTACCCACAGGTTCAACTAATATGTGGATACCTTTATCCAGTAATTGTGACTTTCTACTATCGCTTGTAAGGTTATCAGCTTATCTACAGCTTGGAAAATAATTATTTGATCCTCTGAAGATTTTGTAAGTTTGCCCACTTACAAAGAAGTGAAGGTCTATAACCACTTCAATACAGGGCACTTTTACCCCCTTCCTGCCCAGGCCAATTTTCAGGTTTCAGCGCTCTCACACTGTGAATGACAATTGCACAGTCATACAACATTGTACCCAAACTAAAATTTTATCATTTTCTTCACACAACTAGAGCTTTCTTTTGGTGGTATTTAATCACCACTGGGGTTTTTATTTTTTGCTAAATAACCAAAAAATTTTGAAAAAAACCAAAACATTTTTCTTTGTTTTTGTTATAAAAGTTTGCAAATAAATAATTGTTCTTCATAAATTTAGGCCAAAATGTATTCTACTACATGTCTCTGGTGAAAATAACCCAAATTAGGATGTATTATTTAGTCTGTAGGAAAGTTCAAAACTATGGTATATATCTGAATATTAATCAATCCTGAAGTACTGATGGCCAGTCTAATTTTTTGAGGTCCAAGAATGTCAGAACAGTACAGATATCCCCCAAATGACCACTTTTTGTAAAGTAGACAGTCCAACGTATTTCAAAACAGGCATGGCGAGTTTTTTGAAGTTGTAATTTTTTTGTCGTCATTTTTTTGAAATGAAGAAATAAAAAAATGATTTTCACTTTTTTTTTTTTTTACTTACTGTCACCAGTGCAGTACAGCATCATCATATAACTGGCATGGCAGTGATCAGGGACACTGACTGGTGACAGTACAAAAAAAAATTGATAATTTGTTTTTAATTGTTTTTAATTTTTTTTTTTTTTATTACATTTTTTTTTCTCTTTTTTAAGATTTTTTCTTTTCATATTTCACTATGACCAAAGTAGTATAATGTTACCATAGTAACATTGTACTACTTTGGGGAAGTGATCAGTATTTTTTTTTGTTTTTACACAATTTGCTTATAGCAAAGAATTACTTTGCTATAAGCAAGCATTTACCTGAATGACATCGATTCATTCAGGGGTTTTTTTTTGTGCTTTAACTGTGATTTGGCCACAGCTAATCACATGACACAGCTGGGCTGTGATTGGCCCAGCTTGTGCATATGATCGCTGTGACCATTCACAGCAAGCCACACTTGTATACAATGGATGGCATGAAAGGAAGCCATCCATTGTATACAACTGTCATATGACCTGCTGTGATTGGTCACAGCAAGTCACATGGTACTGGCAAAGGGGCCGGTAAACAGATCTGTCATCAGCCGTGTCCGAGGTAGCGGCCGGTGACAGATTGCGCCGCTGCACGGCTCTGTGGGGAGGCAAACTGCACACGCCTGAAAAGACACCATATGGCGTCCACCCGGAGGGACGAGCTGCTCGCCCGGCCTCCATCTGGCTATAAGCCGGGCGGGAAGTGGATAATTGTTATCATAGGTGTATTTTAAATGATAGAGACAGAATATCAACCAAAAATCCAGAAAAAACACATGATACAAATGTTATAAATGGAGTCGCAGTTCAGTGATTAAAATAAGTATTTGATCCCTGTAAGAAATCAAATTTATGATTCGACACTTATACTGATGGCAAGCTTGCAAAATATTTGGCTTTTATGATTAATCATAATTAATATTAATATGTTTGAATGGACGCCTTAAGCCAATAGTATTATTTAATTCTTCAGTAAAATAGCTGACATATAAGTTAAGCTGAGACCGTAAATATGAATGAGTTAGCTGAGACCAGCTAAACCAGCTGAAGACTATATTTAGGCATAGCTGGTTAAAAGTCTCTGGTAGTATAATTGTGCTGCCTTGTATTACACAAGGCATTCTTTAGCATTCAGCAGTGTCTGTCCCCTTACGGCCTGAGACTTCCTGTTTGCTAACTTGGGAGGAAGTGACCTCATCTCTTCAGACTGAAGAAATTCTACAATGCAAGTACATGTGGGATGCTGTTCCCTCTTCATATATGGGCTTGATTAGACCCCCAAAGTCTGTAAGTACCCCTCCTATATACTGAGGAATGTTATGTATATAGCTAGGTAGTTAGATATGTACTCATGTCTGTTTATTCTGTTTGTATTTCAGTTTTACCACATTCATCCGCGCATTTATTCATTCTCATTATGTCACATGTTATCAGTAAAAGATCATCGGTTATCAATCATCGACTCTTTACTGTGTGGACATCAAAGGTTATACTGCCTGTTACCCTCTGTAACCCTTTCATAACTGCAGAGAAGGCAGGACAGTAAAAAGACTTACACGGTTACTTCAGAGCACATTGTGTGAAAAATCTACAGCAAGCCCCACAACACAGAAAAGACTCTTAACTGTTAATACAGCAGCACGTGTGTGTGTGAAATCCCCACAGCACAGCCAGTCTAAGGCATAGCAAAGTGAAACTAACTCAGCTTTATGAAAGATATGAAAGATATCACTAAATTAACCCTTCCTAAAATCTCGTGCAAACAGGAAGAAAATATGCACAGTACGCTGGAAACTAGGTCACAATGCAGCACGCCGAGAACTTATAACAAATCGGATCTGTCGTCATCCAAAGCAGAAACCGCCAGATATAAGCGTTCAAGTTCCAGGCATTCAAACGTCACAGACCTATCGTCAGTCAGTGCTGGGGCAGCCAGGAGTAAGCATACAAGTTCCAGACATTCTAGTGTCACAAACTTGTCTTCAGTCAGCGCTATCGCCGCCAGGGCACAAGCCAAGGCCGAGGCCGCATGCGCCATGGCCTCCTATGCCATACAGGAAGCAGAGCTTATGAAAGAGCAAGGCTACCTAGATGAAGAGCGGCAGAAGAGTCAGGCTGAAATAAAAAAGAGACAAGTCGAAGGGGAGGCTGAAATAAAAAAGAGACAAGCCGAAGGGGAAGCTGAAATTAAAAGGAGAGAAGCAGAAACGCTTAGGAGAAAGGCAGAAGTACAAGCCTCTTTACACATACTCCAGCAACAGAAAATAGCTGCAGCAGCCATAGCTGAAGCCGAAGTTCTCGCGAGAGCTGCAGATATTCAGTTTGTAGAGAGCGATGTACTGGAAACCCTGATAACACCTCTCAGTACATTCCAACGCACCCGTGAGTACGTGCAATCACAAGCAACCCTGTACCCTGATAAACAGCCTAGTGATGCACCGAAACCATCAAGGACCCAGTTGGGAGCAGACAGCTTTGATATTACGCATCACTATAAGACTGAACCTGAAGCGCCACGTGATAAGTCAACCAATCACGGGCTCAGATACCAAACCGCCAACACGCTAAGAAACCAAGTAGATGGCGATATAACCTCTCCTCGTGCAAAACCAGATCTAGACTACAATAGAGGAGAGCAACCATCTGACCAAAATAGACTTAGTCAAATACCTGAACGAACCCATCAGTCACTATCAGCCAATAGTCCCGCGTTTGTACCCAGAACAAATGCACCTGACACAGCAAGGGTTACAGACGTGTCGAAATACCTGATGCGCCGTGAGATGGTGAGCACTGGTCTCTTGAAGTTTGACGATCGTCCTGAAAACTACTGGACCTGGAGGTCATCCTTCCTAAGCAGAACCCAAAACTTAGAGCTGACAGACAGAGAGAAGCTCGACCTACTCGCCAAATACCTAGGACCAGAGTCCTCAGAGCAGGCCAAAAGAATCAGGTCAGTGCATGTCCATGATGCAACAGCAGGACTTGCGATGGTCTGGCAGAGAATGGAAGACTGCTATGGGTCACCTGAAGTAATTGAAGAAGCACTTTTAAAGAAAATAGAAACTTGCCCGAAAATGACAAACAAAGACAATCAGAAGCTGAGAGAGCTCGGAGACCTACTCCTAGAGATAGAAGCAGCAAAGACTAGTGGAACTCTGCCAGGTCTTTTATACTTAGACACAGCACGTGGAGTAGAGCCCATAATCGAGAAGCTCCCTTTCAACCTGCAAGAAAGGTGGGTCTCTCAAGCATCCAGATACAAGAAAGACTATCGAGTTGCATTTCCACCGTTTGTCTTCCTTGCTGAATTCGTTGTAGACCAAGCTAAGACACGCAATGACCCAAGCTTCGCCTTCCTGAACAAGAGAGTTGCAGGTGCCCCAAGGACAGAGAAGCAGTCGCCAGTACACTACAAAGAACGCAGAGCAACAGTGTCTGTGCGGAAGACAGAAGTCCCGCCTGAGGCTGCAGCCAATCAGGAAGACAACACAAGCAAGGAAGTTGAGGATCCAGACAAACAGTGCCCAATACACAACAAGCCTCATCCACTAAGAAAATGTCGCAGTTTCAGAAGTAAGACATTAGAGGAGCGCAAGGCTTACCTTAAAGACAATCACATTTGTTTCAGATGCTGCGCCTCAATGCAACATCTTGCAAAAGACTGTAAGAGAGAAACACGGTGCACAGAATGCAACAATGACAGACATCTGTCAGCACTGCACCCAGGACCACCACCATGGAGATCAGAAGTTCCATCAACTCAAGAAGATCATGGTGGGGAGCAAAAAGAAAGTGCAACACCAGCGATAACTTCAAAGTGCACTGAGATCTGTACAGAACCAGGACTCTCTAGATCATGCTCCAAGATATGCTTAGTCAAAGTGTATCCCAACGGTCTCAGAGAAAAGGCAGTGAAGATGTATACAGTCCTAGACGAACAAAGCAACAGGTCTCTAGCAAAGACAGAGTTCTTCGACCTCTTTGGTGACAAAGGAAGTTCAACTCCATACACCTTGAAGACATGTTCTGGAGTTATAGAGACATCAGGGAGAAGAGCAAACAACTACACCATCGAGTCATTAGATGGCAAGACGCAGCTGACTCTTCCTACCCTCATAGAATGTGACATGATACCAGATGACAGGTCAGAGATTCCCACACCTGAAGTGGCACGTCACTACCCTCATATCATGCGAATAGCAGACAAGATCCCAACACTCAACCCAGATGCTGCCATCGTCCTTCTACTAGGAAGAGACATACTGAGAGTGCACAAGGTCAGAGAACAATACAGTGGGCCGCACAATGCACCATTTGCTCAACGTCTTGATCTTGGATGGGTTATCGTTGGAAATGTATGTCTGGACGGACTTCACAAACCCACAAAGGTGAATGTCTACAGAACAAATCTGCTGCAGAACGGTCGCACATCATGTCTTTGCCCATGTAACAACAGCATGCAGATTAAAGAGAAACTATCTAACCCAACACATCCCCAGAACATCCAGAGGTTCCTGGAAGATACAGGCTCAGCTGAAGATTCAGATCAGCTAGGTCACAAAGTGTTTGAGAGAACTCAAGATGATGACAAACTAGCACCATCTGTTGAAGATAACCTCTTCCTTGAGATCATGGACAGAGAAGTCTTCAAAGACAAAGCAGGCAGTTGGGTAGCCCCACTACCATTCCGTACACCACGGCATTGTCTTCCCAACAACAGAGTGCAAGCAGAGAAACGCCTTGCGCTATTGCAGCGCACTCTTGAAAGAAAGCCAGACATGAAAGAACACTTCCAAGAATTCATGCGGAAAATCTTTGACAAAGATCAAGCTGAAAAAGCACCAGCACTGCATGAAAAACAAGAACGCTGGTACTTGCCAATATTCGGAGTGTACCATCCTCAAAAACCAGGTCAGATACGTGTAGTATTTGATTCCAGTGCAAAGCATGAAGGTATTTCCCTTAATGATGTACTTCTCAGCGGACCAGACCTGAACAACACACTTCTTGGAGTCCTTATCAGATTCCGAAGAGAACTTGTTGCAGTAACAGCAGATGTACAGCAGATGTTCTACTGTTTCCTTGTCCGTGAAGACCACAGAGACTACCTGAGGTTCCTATGGTATGAAGACAACGACCTCAACAAAGGTATCATAGAGTATAGGATGAAAGTACATGTGTTTGGGAACAGTCCCTCACCAGCTGTCGCTATCTACAACTTGAGACGAGCAGCGCAGCAAGGTGACAGACACAACCCTGAAGCAAACAATTTGTTATGAAAAACTTTTATGTAGATGATGGACTTGCTTCCTTCTCCAGTAGTGGAGAAGCCATTAACATTTTAAAAAACACTAGAGACTTGCTAGCAGAATCTAACATAAGACTGCACAAAGTGGCTTCCAACAACAGCAAAGTAATGGAAGCATTCCCAGCAGAAGACCGTGCAAAATACCTCAAAGACCTAGATCTAGGTACAGATTCACCACCCCTTCAAAGAAGCTTAGGGCTTAGTTGGGACTTGAAAACTGACAGCTTCACCTTCCGAGTATCCAGGGAAGAGAAGCCTTTCACAAAGCGAGGTGTCTTGTCTACGGTCAACAGTCTTTACGATCCCTTGGGGTTCGTAGCACCCATCACCATGCAAGGCAAAGCTCTTTTGAGAGAGATTACAACTGAGCTAGAACAAAGTGATTGGGACACACCTCTACCTGAAAAGAAAGAAATGCAGTGGAAGTTGTGGAAAGACTCTTTGCTGGAGCTTGAGCGATTTAGCATCCAAAGACCATACGTCTCTGTTTCTTTGTCTGTTACAAAACGAAGAGAGATACACGTGTTTTCAGATGCATCCACTGTGGCTATAGCAGCTGTAGCCTACCTTAGAGTTATAGACACTCAGGGACAAAGCCATGCAGGATTCATCTTGGGAAAGTCCAAACTGGCTCCAAGACCTGCTCACACGGTCCCACGCTTAGAACTTTGTGCTGCTGTCCTAGCTGTGGAGATAGCAGACTTGCTCATTGCGGAACTGGACATCGAGATCCATGCAGTGAACTTCTACACAGACAGCAAGATTGTTTTAGGTTATATCCACAACGCTTCAAGAAGATTCTACACATACGTGTCAAACAGAGTAACACGTATCAGAAAGTGTACAAGTCCAGAACAGTGGCATCACATCAGTACAGACAAGAACCCTGCTGATCATGGGACTAGACTGGTACCAGCTGCTGTCCTCAAACAGACTAACTGGTTCACAGGTCCATCCTTCTTGACTGGACCAGAAACTGAAGAGACTGATCAGAAAGGAACTTTTCAGCTTGTAGAACCAGACCAAGACAAAGAGGTAAGACCTCTAGTTGCAGTTTACAAGACTCTAACCACCAGAGAAGGTCTTGGCTCATGTAGGTTCGAAAGGTTTTCCAGCTGGAAGTCACTCATCCGTGCCATAGGGAAACTCATCTGCTTGGCCAGATCCTTCAGCAAAACAGCCAGTGTTGACCAGGGTAACAATGACTATCTTGAGTGAGCCAATGTCACCATTATCAGATGTGTTCAGCAGGAAGCCTTCAAGGAAGAAATTCAAGGTCTTCTCAAGGAAGAAGAACTTTCTAAACACAGCCCGCTCAGAAAGTTGAACCCTGTCCTTGATGAAGATGGAGTGATGAGACTTGGAGGTCGTCTACCCGCAGCTGATATGACTATTCTAGAAAAACATCCTATTGTCATACCCAAGAATCATCATGTTGACGTTCTTCTGACAAGACATCACCATGAGCAAGTTGCACATCAAGGTCGCCACCTCACAGAAGGAGCAGTCCGCTCAGCTGGATTGTGGATCCTAGGAGGTAAAAGACTAGTCTCCAGTGTGATTAACAAATGTGTAACTTGCAAGAAAATCAGAGGAAAACTTGAAGTCCAGAAGATGTCAGACTTACCTCCAGACAGGCTGGCTTCAGGTCCTCCATTCACAAATGTAGGCCTAGACGTTTTTGGTCCTTGGAACATTTCTTCTCGCAAGACCAGAGGAGGCAGTGCAGAGAGCAAACGCTGGGCTGTTCTTTTCTCGTGTATGAGTACCAGAGCAGTTCACATTGAGGTAATTGAGTCTCTATCTACCTCAAGCTTCATCAATGCCTTGAGAAGATTTTTCTCCATTCGAGGACCAGCAAAACAGATTCGTTCTGATTGTGGCACAAACTTTATTGGAGCCTGCAAGGAATTGAAGATCGTTGCAACAGACTCAGAGACAAGTAACTATCTTCAAAACCAAAGATGCACTTGGATCTTCAATCCTCCTCATGCCTCACATATGGGAGGAGCTTGGGAGAGGATGATTGGAGTAGCTCGCCGCATTCTAGATGCAATGCTTCTAAAGATTGGATCTACTCGTCTCACACACGAAGTCCTAACCACGCTGATGGCTGAAGTCATGGCTATCATGAACGCCAGACCTTTGGTCCCAGTGTCTACTGACCCAGAGATGCCAACCGTCTTGACACCGGCAACGTTGCTGACCCAGAAGATGGAGATGGTGACAGCTCCCAACGGGGACTTTGATCTTAAAGACTTGTACACCAAGCAATGGAAACAAGTTCAAAGCCTTGCCGATATCTTCTGGAAGAGATGGAGGCAGGAGTACCTGACGACCCTTCAACCACGCAACAAATGGCAAGCCGACAAGCCCAACTTACAAGTTGGAGATGTTGTTCTACTAAAAGACTCTCAGGCCCACAGGAACGAGTGGCCAATTGGACTCATTGTGGGGACTGATGCTAGTAGTGATAGCAGAGTCAGGAAAGTAGAGGTCAGAGTAGTAAAACAGGGCACCCCTAAGGTGTACCTTAGACCCATCACGGAAGTCGTTTTACTCCTTCCAAGAGTTTAATAGTGGCATATCATTATTATGCCAGGTGGGGAGTGTGCTGCCTTGTATTACACAAGGCATTCTTTAGCATTCAGCAGTGTCTGTCCCCTTAAGGCCTGAGACTTCCTGTTTGCTAACTTGGGAGGAAGTGACCTCATCTCTTCAGACTGAAGAAATTCTACAATGCAAGTACATGTGGGATGCTGTTCCCTCTTCATATATGGGCTTGATTAGACCCCCAAAGTCTGTAAGTACCCCTCCTATATACTGAGGAATGTTATGTATATAGCTAGGTAGTTAGATATGTACTCATGTCTGTTTATTCTGTTTGTATTTCAGTTTTACCACATTCATCCGCGCATTTATTCATTCTCATTATGTCACATGTTATCAGTAAAAGATCATCGGTTATCAATCATCGACTCTTTACTGTGTGGACATCAAAGGTTATACTGCCTGTTACCCTCTGTATCTCTTTCATAACTGCAGAGAAGGCAGGACAATAATGTTAAAGGTATTAGAAGTGACTTACTATTACATTATGTATTTTAATAGTATCTGTGTGTATTTAGTATACGTTTCTAATATTGATACATATATAGATTAATGATTATACATTGATATGTTGTAAAGATATGTTCTTAAGTTAAATATGAATAGCTGAGGTTACATCATTAGCTTACAGTATTATGTATATCAGCATCTGTACCTGTCCATCAAACATCACATATATAGCGTCCACTCTCTTCTATGAAACTGCTTTGCCAAGCAGTAATAATTTCCATAAAAGGTATTAAGATCACTAGGTATGATGCTTGTTCCTATATAAAAGGTCCATAAGGGACAGTGGGGACAGACACACACTAACACTGACACTTTGACACACACACGTCTGAGAATCTTCTGAATAGCTGGAACAGCTGCATACTGAAGACAAGATCGTCACTTCCGTCTATTTCCGGTTTCTTCCAAAAGTCTCGTGAAGGACAAGAAGAAGATGGACGTTGCACATGGTCAGACAGTTATGACAATAATAGTGACTTTTTCTTTAAACTTCTGCTTCATATTTCTACAGTAGTTTTATCTACATGGAACTGTTCATGATATGCTTTACATTGTTATTTTAAGCCATTGTGTGATAAAATAAAATCACACTTTATTTTTTATTTCAACGGCTCTTTCATTCATAATCGACTCAAGACACTAAAGAAGTATATGTGTCTAAAACCCTACAATCCCCTACCAACCAACAATAATTCTGGCTACCACAAACTGGTTATATGCTCATGTGGTACACAGATTAGTCCTGTCAATTTAAGATGGTGCGCCAAATGACAACTCATTATGTGTATAAAAGACACCTGTCCACAGAATCTTTCTTTCATTCAAACCCCACCATCATGGGCAAGACCAAAGAGCTGTCAAAGGACATCAAAGACAATATTGTAGACCTGCAAAAGGCTGGAATGGGCTATAAGACCATCAGCAAGAAGCTTGGTGAGAAGGGGACAACTGTTGGAGCAATTATTCGCAAATGGAAGAAATACAAAATAACCATCAATAGCCCTCGGTCTGGAGCTCCATGCAAGCTTTTGCTTCATGGGGTAAGGATGATCATGAAAAAAATGAGGGATCAGCCCACAATTATACGGGAGAAGCTTGTGAATGATCTCAAGGCAGTTGTTGACCACAGTCACCAAACAAACAATTGGTAACACAATACACCGCCATGCATTGAAATCCTGCAGTGTCCACAAGGTCCCCCCTCCTCAAGAAGACATATGTACAGGCCCATATGAAGTTTGCCAGTGAACATCTAAATGATTCAGAGAAGGATTGGTAGAGAGTGCTGTGGTCAGATGAGACCAAAATTGAGCTCTTTGGCATTAACTCAACTCGCCATCTTTGGAGGAAGAAAAATGCTGAATATGACCCGAAGAACACCATTCCTACAGTCAAGCAGGGAGGTGGAAACATTATGCTTTGGGGCTGTTTCTCTGCTAAAGGTACAGGCCAACTTTGCTGCATTGAGGGGCCAATGGGCGGGGCCATGTCGTGTGAAATCTTGGATGAGTACCTTCTTCTCTTAGCCAGAACACTGAAGATGGGTCATGGATGGGTCTGCCAGCATGACAATGACCCAAAACTGCAACAAAGTGGCGAAAGAAGCACATTAAGGTCATGGAGTGGCCTATCCAATCTCCAAACCGTAATCCTATAGAAAATTTATGGAGGGAGTTGAAACTTCGAGTTGCCAAGCAACAGCCAAGAAACCTTAAGGATTTAGAGAAGATCTGTAAAGAAGAGTGGACCAAAATCCCTCCTGAAATGTGTGCAAACCTGGTAACAAACTACAAGAAACGTCTTACCTCTGTGCTTGCCAACAAGGGTTTTGTTCACTAAGTACTAAGTCATGTTTTGCTTGGGGATCAAATACTTTTTAGTCACTGAACTGCAACTCAATTTATAACATTTGCATCATGTGGTTTTTCTGGATTTTGGTTGATGTTTCTCTCTGTCATTTAAATACATCTATGACAAAAAATATAGACCCTTCATTTCTATGTAAGTGGGCAAACTTACAAAATCTGCAGGGGATAAAATAATAATTTTTCCCACTGTATGTCCTATTGACATTTTGCTTTGGTTAATAGGGGTCAGTTTGAGACAGCTACCGATGATTGGGTGATTGATGATTATTGATTACCAAATATGTTTCAGATATATTCTTTGTGTACATGTTGGCCTCTTGGCCATGACACTTATCTCCTTTGTGACCCAAATGTCTACCTCCAGTTGTACTACTCTATAAATAAACATATAGACCAAAACTGAACTGCGTCTTCAAGATAAGACTAAACCCGTGTTTTGTAAAGGTGTAGAATTATTGATTTCTTTTTTAAATGCATGTCCTTTTTAATGCATGCAAGTATTTTACTAGCTTTGTTAACAGCATGCTATTACTAGTCTGTGATCTACACGCACCCCCAGATCCTTTTCAATAACTGATTCTCCTAGGAAAGCCCCTACTAGTGTATAATTTGCATGTGTATTTTTGGCACACAAGTATATAACTTTACATTTCTCAATACTCAACCTCATATACAATGTAGCTGCCCAACCCCCTATTTTATCAAGGTCTTCCTGTAATGATGCTACATCCTGAGCTGAATTTATTTCCCTGCATAATTTGGTATCATCAGCAAACACTGTAATTGAGCTCTTAATTCCAACCTCTATATCATTAATATACAATTAGACTGCCCTACTTAGAGATTATGCACACACACGGCAGTAAGATTACAGAACTTTAATTGTTGCTGTAGGAAACCCTATAGTGATCTTAGCTCACCCAGGGGAAAGGCTTCTGTCACAATACCACATATGCTTGGAGGAGTACGACATTTACAAAGTCTTTCAGCAGACATGATTTCAGATGTATTATGTAAAACTCTGTCCTAAGTTTATAAGGAAACTATAATGATTTGAAGTAAAATTGTAATCATTTTTTATATTCATGTTTTATATATTTTTACTATACATTAGAACTCCTTGTTTTACAAATAAACATTTAAAGCAAGGTGCATCCATGGCACAAAGTTTACAATCTACTGTATTTAAAAAAATAGAAAAGACAACAGAAGCTACAGTATTTTCTGGCATATAAGACTACTTTTTATACTTAAAAATATACCCCAAAAATTGGGGGTCGTCTTATACGTGGGGTATAAAATGTGAATCTGTCAGCCCGCTGGATGTGCGGTATATACAGTATACTGCGCTGAGCCAAGCGGATTCAAAACGTACCGGTACATCCCTACTGTAATCAGCCCGCTGGATGCATGTATGTACAGTAGCTGTGGCTACATACAGTATACACTGGGCCAATCACGGCGAGTGATGTATTCTACTAATGAATACAAAGCCTGCTCGGATTGGCTGAGTCAGAGAGGTGGGCTGATGATGTCACAACCTCAGCCAATCCGAGCAGGCTTTGTATTCATTAGAATACATCACTCGCCGTGATTGGCCCAGTTTATACTGTATGTAGCCGCAGCTACTGTACATACACACTTCCAGCGGACTGATTACCGCAGGGACATACCGGTATGTTTTGAAACAGCTTGGCTCAGTATACTGTATATACCACACATCCAGCGGGCTGACAGATTAATCTGTCATAGGGACATTTGTTTTGAGCCAGCTTGGCTCAGCGCGGTATACTGTATGTACATTACTGCACATCCAGCGGGCTGTATATATACTGTATGTAGCCGAAGCTACCGTATTACCGCACATCCTGTGGTAACCATCTGATTTGGAATTTGATCCATATGATGACTGTCTTACAAATGTATCACAAGATGTCATTCATGAGCTACTGATGTCAGAGGATGAACATGAGGATTTTGAAGGATTTTAAGTACTGGTAAGTCATAACCATTTCAATTAAAAAATCTGATGTTTTTAAATGGTGTTGCCTCGGAAGGGGGGTAGTCTTATACGGCGAGTATAGCCCAAAACCTATGTTTTAACTGGAAAATTATGGGGTCGTCTTATATACCCAGTCGCCTTAGACGCCGGAAAATACAGTTTTTGCATTCAGAGACTCTCTCCATGATTAAAATTTTGTTTGTCATATCTGAACACAACAGATAGGCACAGGTAGGAAATTAAGAAGGAATGGCTCCTGAGTCATCTGCATAAATTTCAGTTATTTTCCCCCAGAAAAAACTGTGAAAATCATTGGGCAAACCTTTGCAAATGAGCAGAGAACTCTACCTATGGCTTTTCTATATGTTTTTGCAATATTTAATTTTTTCCTGACCTTTTAAAAGTGTTAGGAAAAATAGAGAAGAAAATTCAAATATATTTAATTAAAATCAGTATACATTCCCTTGTAACAGCTTGTTATTAGCAGAACAAAAGAGAAGGTGCAAACACTGGTCTCAACTTGCTTTAGCATCTGAAGACAGCTAGTCTTTTGTTCAACTGATCTGATGCAGAACCTGAGGATCACAGCAAATAAAAGCTGGCACTCACACATGGTCGCAGGTGTTAACATACATAGTTAACATAAAACACTGCTTGTCACAGCAGCAAATGCTCACAGCAATTTGCACAAGAAATTAGTCTCAAAGGTTAGCTCAAAACAGTGCACAACAGCCAAAGAAAGAAAAATTTTGAAAAAAATTAATGAAAAAGAAAAAATATATTTAAAATAATTAATTTATTTTAACATACTGTCACCAGTCAATGTCCCTGATCACCACCACACCAGTTATATGATGACTCTGTACTGCACTGGTGACCGTATATAAAAAAAACAGTTTAAAAAAAAAAATCTCTTAATTTTCCAAAATTACAACTTCAAAAAACTTGCTATGCCTCTTACTTAATACTTTGGCCTGTCAACTTTCCAAAAAGTGGTATTGTCCTGGCATTTCAGGCCTCAATAAAAGAGACAGGCTGTCAGTACATCATAATTGATAAATTTTCAGATATACAGTATATACTATAGTTTGTGGACTCTATAACTTTCCTACAGGCTAACTAGCAAACACTGATTTGGGTTATTTTCACCAAAGAAATGTAGCAGAATACTTTTTGGCCTAAATTTATAAAGAAAGATTATTTATTTGTAAAATGTTATAACAGAAACAAAGAAAAAGGCTTTTATTTTAAAATATTTTGATATTTTAGCAAAGAATAAAAAAACCCAGTGGTGATTAAATACCACCAAAAGAAATCTCTATTTGTGTGGAAAAAATTATATTAATTTAATATTGGTACAGTGTTGCATCACCACGCAATTGTCATTCAAAGTGTGACAGCGCTACGAGCTGAAAATTGGCCTGGGCAGGAAGAGAGTAAAAGTGCTGGGTATTAAAATGGTTAAGGTGTCCCCATTATATGAAGAAGCAATGGAGCCACTAGCAAATTTAGACAAACTTGACCAATAAATGAAAGCCAAACCTCATCTTTCAAGCAGTTAAAGCAATTATTTCTGTTGGGATAAAGGTTTTACATAAATGAATAACCACTGTCAGTTGTAAATGATTTATCTTAACACTCTAACTGTCACTTTTGCTGAACTGCATGGCCTTTTAAATTAGGTTGAAAAAAAAAACAGATTTACTGGTCAGATCACCAGATTAAAATAAAGCCTAAAACAAATTACCAAGTGAAACAAAAAAAAAACTAATGGAGCCGTCACGAAGAATTAGAAAGCTGTAGCATAAATTACATTTTTGTTTTTGGGTTTGGATGCATCTGTGTGGGGGGAGCAGTTAAGGTGAAGTGGTTACAAGAAAACTAATTAATATAGGCTATATAAAATATTTTTACTTTGGTATGCATTGTAGAGCTTCAAACTATCTGCAGAGAAACTTTGTTACCATTGTTTCAGATAATATCAGGGACAAATCTTCAAAGCATAGGTATGACCCTGTAAAAACAGGGACATTGTTCACCTACTGGATGCTTTTCTTTTTACAATTTAATGTAAATAAGACAAAGCTGTCAAAAATTTGAATACAACTAACCACTATGATATGTAGAAGACACCTTACATTTTTGCTTCTATCCCCCATTTGTCCAATGTGTGCTACCGTCCCATTAAAAACCCTGGTACATCTTGATATAGACTATGCACGCATTTTACTCCTGTACTACCACTTGGTGTCTTATGGCACTGCTACATGGGGGAAGGGCCTGCAGAGTTACATATGGAATAGTTGGAATTTGCACAGAATATGTGCTACAGCAGGAATCAGGGCAGCAGAAAAGAGTGGACAAGACAAGTTATGCACTTAAGGATCACGTTAGGGTTTATTTTCCTAACAGATGTTCAGACAGAGGAGCCACTTTTCCACACAGAAAAAAAAAAGAAGAAAGAAACTATAAATTGAATAAAAATACATGCATCAGGCAAAGAACGACATTGCACGAAAATAATCTAAATGTAGCATAAATGTTATTCTGGATAATGAAGCATTAAACTCAGTTAACCTCAAGTAGAAATGGTCCTTTTTTACTAATATGACAGAATGCAGTCATACGCATAATGATGAAGCAACTGGATATGACTTGAACATATGTGAACAGTCTGAAAATATACTATGAAGATGGACTGAGCTTTCAGAATGCTGATATTAAAAATAAGACCCATATTAGATCAGAAGAGACAATGTAATTTCACTTCATTTTTTTTAAGCTTATTTAATACTGAATAATATAATTTAATGTAGCTCTTTTAAAAATTATTGTAACTTTAAAATTCCAATTCTGCTTAATTAAAATAAAATAGTTATTACATATTTAACATGCAACCAAACTACTAAGCCCAGTATAATGGTATAGTACAATGTTTAAAAATAAATTATAGTAATATACAATAATAAAAAAATGCACAGTAGCTTAGCCTGTATTTTTTTTATTTGCCTGGTGCTGTTACCAGTGTATAAAGTGCTTTTCCAGTGGAAGTCAAAACAGGGGCTCTAAAGATGCAGGGGATAGCAGTTGTGACTGCACAAAAGATTGATGTAGCTTTTGGGCTGTGGTTTACCCTTTCCTTTAATTGATTCCTGCTTGCTATGTCCACTGGAAAAGCATTCTTATTGATATCCCAGTATCATAGGTATCTTGAAGGTGGCTCCAGGTAGGAGCCAAGATCAAGGTTGCAGACAATAGATTCTTACTTGAGAGGCTGGGACAATGGGTGGATGAACACTTGCAGTTTACCAGGATATATAAGAGACACTAAGGTGATGCTCAGCTACTTTGATGAAATGAAATGACTAAAAAGTTTTGCCTGGTACCCCTAGATGTCAAAGCCCTATATTCATCTATCCTCCATCACCTAGCACTGATACAGTTGTGTTCAAAATAATAGCAGTGTGTTGAAAAAGTGAATAAAGCTCAAAATCCTTCTAATAGCTTTTATTTCCATACACACAAATGCATTGGGAACACTACACATTCTATTCCAAATCAAAACATGAAGAACAATATATCAAATTTGTGTTGTTCCTCTAAACAAATTGAAGAAAAGTGAATATTAGACTGTTCAAAAAATAGCAGTGTTTGTATTCTTCTTTACAAACTCAAACATTCACTATATAAACTGAAAAATGTTTGAAGATTTTGCTTTCCTTTGAATCACTTAATGAATATTTAGCTGTATAAGCACTGTTTCTGAGAACTGCTGTACATCTGTGTTGCATGGAGTCAACCAACTTCTGGCACCTGTGAACAGGTATTCCAGCCCAGGATGACTGGACTACATTCCATAGTTCTTCTCTATTTCTTGGTTTTGCTTCTGGCACTGCATTTTTGATGTCACCCCACAAGTATTCTATTGGATTAAGATCCGGGGATTGGGCTGGCCACTCCATAACGTCTGGAACCAAGATGTTGCACATTTACCGGTGTGTTTGGGGTCGTTGTCTTGTTGGAATACCCATTTCAAGGGCATTTCCTCTTCACCATAAGGCAGCATGACCTCTTCAATTATTATGATGTATTCAAACTGATCCATGATCCCTGGTATGAGATAAATAGGCCCAACACCGTAGTATGAGAATCGTGCCCATATCATGATGCTTGTGCAACCATGCTTCACTGTCTTCACAGTGCACTGTGGCTTGAATTCAGTGTTTGGGGGTCGTCTGACAAACTGTCTCCGGCCACTAGACCCAAAAAGAACAATCTTACTTTCATCAGTCCACAAAATGTTGCACCATTTCTCTTTAGGCCAGTCAATGTGCTCTTTGGCAAATTGTAACCTCTTCAGCACGTCTTTTTTTCAACAGTGGGACTTTGCGGGGGGGCTTCATGCAGATAGCTTGGCTTCATATAGGCATCTTCTAATTGTAACAGTACTCACAGGTAACTTTAGACCTTCTTTGATCTTCCTGGAGCTGATTGTTGCCTGAGGCCTTGCCATTTTGGCTATTCCTCTGTCCATTCGAATGGTAGTTTTTCGCTTTATTCCACGTCTTTCAGGTTTTGGTTGCCATTTTAAAGCATGGGCAGCCTATCATTTTCTGCACTTCTTTATGTTTTCCCCTCTCCAATCAACTTTTTAATCAAGGTACGCTGTTCTTTTGCACAATGTCTGGAATGACCCATTTTCCTCAGAATTTCAGAGAGAAATGCACTGTAACCAGCATGTACAACATTTGCTGCCTTCCTTCCTTAAATAAGGGCAATAATTGCCACCTGTTTTTCAAAGAATGAATGACCTCACTAATAGAACTCCACACTGCTATTATTTTGAACATGCCCCTTTCAATTAGTGATTCAATTACACAGAATCAGCAGCATGCATGTCATGACTGTTGGGTCTGTTGGATTTCTATTACTCTACTACACCTGCTAGTAAATTATTTGCCATGTAGAAATATAATTTCTACCAAAAACAGTGATTGATCTGGTTAGTGATGTCTGACTGCTATTATTTTGAACACAACTGTATATAATACATATAGTGCAGAGTTTCAGTAGTGTTCATTGTTAGGAGTTCCTCCCAAGTCATATCTAACTTTTTTCTAAAGTCCACCTAACCACCTGCCTCCTGGATCCTGTTCCCTTGCAAATGATAAGGTCAACCTCTCTTCATTTTAAATCTCTCACATTTTAAATCTCTCCCTCTCTTCTAGCATCTCCCCCAACTCTCCAAAACATGCACTAGTCACCCCCCTACTTAAAAATCCCTAACTGGACCCCACCAGTCTTAACAATCTACTACCCATCTCCTTGCTCCCCTTTTCCTCCAAACTCCGTGAATGTCTGGTCTACAACCAACTAAGCAACCACCACACCGAGAACAACCTTCTTGATCCCCTTCAGTCTAGATTTCGCCCTCAACACTCCACAAAAACTGCTCTCCTAAAACTCACAAACGATCTACTAATGGCCAAAAAGAATGGACACTGTTCTGTACTCCTGCTCCTGGGCCTCTCTGTTGCCTTTGACACAGTAGACCACTCCCTTCTCCTCAAAAAACTCTACTCCTTTGGTCTTTGTGACTGTACTCTTTACTGGTTCTCATCCTACCTATCCCACTGTACCTTCAGTGCCAAAATTCTACTTCCTCCTCACCTCTTCCTTTCCCGGTCAGGGTACCCCAATATTCTGTTCTTGGAGCTCTCCTATCTCGATCTACACTTCCACCCTGGGTCAGTTAATCGCCTCCCATGGCTTCCAATACCATTTCCACGCTGACGACACTCAGATCTGTCTCCTTGCCCCTCAGCTCACTAATTTAAACTGATTAAAATAAAATTAATAGATAGTAGGTTGGCTGATGCCCATATGTATAAAGCATTTGTGTATAGAGTTGAGCAGGAAAAGCATAAAGTCCTCAAATGAAAGCTCCACGGTGAATTCTTGCTGATCTTCAAACAATCTGTGCAGCACCTCTATGAAACGGAAGAATCTCTATGAGTACAAATAAAGATAACAGAGGGTGCAATCTAAGTGTACTCTTCACTAAGATCTCTTCAGTTGAGCATTTCATAAGCTATGTGAAAAAAAAAAAACATACTGGATATTCACTCTGAACTCCTTGGCCCCTGCGGGCTAAATGGAAAAACTGAGATCAACACAGTCATTTAGTCCCATATATTGGTCTTATATCTCAGTACACTGTATACTCGTTCTCTCTCCAGATTACATTATACCTCTACATTACTCCACCCTACACACCTTTATCATTTATTTCATTTCTATAATCTCATTGTTTCTTCGGATACCTTTGACTAGTGTTTCCGTCTTTTAGATACATTCACACTCATATTACACTGGCTACAGTATTTCCATCATTCACCCCTCATGCATTTTGATTGGTGCTCTTTTTTCCTTTACCAATTGTGTAATCCTTCCTGTTCTTCTCTCCCAATCCAGCTTCCTAACTGATTGCCATGATCACATTTCACTGCATTAATGCATTTCCATTTCTTACTCTTTAATTCCACCTGTCCATACACTCTTCTTCACTTTCAGTGTAGCCTATTGCTATTTTGCATAGTATTTCTCATATTGCCCCACTGAGCCTTGTAGTCCTGCTTTATTATAAATAGATCAGCGCATCTGCAGAGGGGCATAGAGGCTGGGTGGCCTCGAAACATGTCACACTCCCTTAGTGATGTTTCAGAAAGTAATGTCACTTTCAGTCTGCTGTACACTTCAACAACCTCACCAGCTATTTCCTTCTCGTTTCTACCAGATTTTGGATTTATCAACAAAATTGCTGCCAAACTGAGAACTTTGGGATGGGGCACACCTGATGCAGACCTGAACTTTTTAATATGCACTGATTCTCCTACATATCTGTGAGTTGCTTACAGTGTTTACAATGCCTTTATATGCTGCACCTAGTCTGGCACCCTCTGGTGTTTTCTTACCCTAGACCTGATTCCTGGACTGGAATCTGGCTCACTACTGTGCTGAGATCTACACCACCCAAGTCTGACTTTGATCACAAGTGAACCTTTACTGGCTATACTGTATGTGAGTTGCCAATTTGCTGTTTTTATTGATAAATGTACCTTACTTACTACACTCAGATTTCGCCCCCTGCTATCTTTATTTCATTAAAATGAAAGTCCTGCCTAAATTCAGATATCTTTTCCATAACTCCCCATCCTGGATTCCCAAATCCTTCTGTAAACAACTTACTCAACTGTTTACCTCCTTCTTTGGTGTGCCGCATTACAAATTTACCACATTGGGTTGTTTAAAATATATGTGAACCCTCAGCTTGTAAAACAACCTTTTCAGTTTAAAATAGAAATGAAAGGCAAAACATTTGTGTGTAGATTTAAAAAATATCATACTGTACATAGATACCTTTTTCCCCTTTTTTTTTTATAAGTCATCACATACCCTCTGTTCCCATCTGCATAAGCAGCTGTGGGAGGAGAAACAGCAGGACACTGATCTTCTCATTGAATGGCTGTGCAGGAAATGAAGTCGGGGGTGTTATGGACAAGTCTGATCAATGGAGGAGAGCAGGCTGAGGTCTCAGCACAGCTAGGGATTTGACCATGCTCATGTCTAGTGTGGTTGGTTTTTAATAGGAAAGCAGAGGGACTAGCAGGAACACAAATTACTGTTTGGGTTTACATATTCTTTACATATGCCAGACTTTTATTAATTTTTTATTTCCAATCAAATGCTTGCCGATCACTGCTGGCCAAAGGAGAGAATATGATAACTCATCTTCCATGCTGAAGGAAGCTGTTCTGAATTCTCTAGAGGAGCATCAGTACCTCCTATTTTGTGGCCTCAAGGCTTCATAGCCACTCACTCCCTCTATGAAAACCACAATTAAAACCTGGACAGTATGATTCAGTTGGGATTCACAAGCTTCTGGTACTTTCTCCCCACATACTCCACTGTGGAGCAACCCATCTCTAGCTCATTTTACCATGATTCCTGACCATATAAAATATCGTTGAAAATCAGAATTTTCTACCATTTGACAGCCTTTGTCAAAAATATAATATACCATTTTATTATTGGGTTAGATACAATATATGCAGCTTTCAAACACCACCTATAACCAGTTCTCTGACCAAGGGGAGACTTGAGCTATTCTCTGGAAAATATTACTACGTCCTGACCAATTACAGAAACCAGCCTTGTATCTTTGTCAACATGTCACCCTAACAAATCTTTTGGATTTAATCACTTCATGTCTGGACACTTTCACCCCTTCCTGTCCAGGCCAATTTTCAGCTTTCAGTGCTATCACACTTTGAATGACAATTGCGCGGTCATGCAACACTGTACCCATATGAATTTTTTAGCATTTTTTTTAGACAGATAAAACTTTATTATGGTGGTATTTATTCACCACTATGATTTTTATTTTTTTGCTATATATGTTTTTCTTCTAACATTTTGCAAATAAATGATCTTTCTTCATAAATCTTGGCCAAAATGTATTAATCTATCTTTTTAGTAAAAAAAATAACCCAAATTAGTTTATAACCAAAAATTATAATTTTTCAAAAAATGTTTTGACATTTTTATTTTATTTTTTATATTTTTTTTTTTTTACATACTGTTACCCTAGCAGTACAGTGTCACCATAGTGACACTGTACTACTTGTGGGGGGTGATGAAGATTTTTTTTTTTTTTTACACTGATTGCTTTTACACCCATAAACGCTGTAAATCAATCATTTCTCCTTCTCTCTGGCTGCATTCTTGCAGCAATTGAGAAATACTGTGTGAGCTGTGATTGGTCACAGCTTGTCACATGGTACAAGGCTGTTGTGAATAGCCTTGTACCATGTGACCTCTGTGATTATTCACAGATTTCACTAGTAGTAAGAAATTATGTCAGGAAGTGACATCTTGCTTACTACTATTCATGCAATCACTGATTAGCCAATCAGTGATCACATGATTGGGACCTCACACAGAGGTCCCGTACAGCGATCGGTGTTCCACTGTGTCCGAAGGACACAGCGGGCACCGGATCACAGTGCCGCACGCTCCTAGGGAACACGCACAGGCAGGGAAGCGGGAGGATGTTTATAAATGGCCACCTGCTCCTGCAGCCAGACGGGAAGTGGTTAAATAATCTCCAAAGCAAATGACAACACGATATACCTTGATCTGGATGACTTGGATTTGAACTGGAGGGAAATAGTGGACTTTGTCAACACATTAGTTTCAGCCCACACCACATCAAAAATCTGTTGAGTCTAGTGAAAGACATAGCTCCCACTATCACTGAAAGGATGTTCTTGGTCCTCCTACTTTTCTAGGCCACAGAGGCTGTTAGCATGAGTTGGGAAAGAGCATCTTCCCCTTCCATCTTAATTTGGAAATGGCTGGTGAACTCTAACCTTCCTCTATACCAAGACACATATGAATATAGGGATCAAATAAATAAATTCACCAATGTTTCGACAAAATGGCTAGAGGGCCAATCAACAGCAACAGATCTAGCACCTTGATATCTTCAGTTTTGGCACTTGAAAAAAGCTTTTTGTAGGTCCCATTCCTTTAGGTTCACACTAGCACGCAGTCTGTGTCCTGGTTGCAAGTATAGGAATCGTACCTGTTCCTGTACCTGCAACAACCTACAGCCAAATTGCGCTGCTCTTATGAGATGCACGGGGCTAGTGTAATGGTGAGGCTGGATAATCAGCTGCCAAAGGAGAGGAGCAAACAGCACATTTTGTACCAGAGTTTCCAGCTCTTCACATGTGATTATGCAGCCTCAGCATTACACTGAAGTTGTCTGGTAGTACTAACTTTCCCCTTCGGAAACAGTCAAGCAGCCTATTTAACACTGTGTGGGAGAAAAGTGCTCACCGCATGGAGACACACTTGGGGAATTATTTAAAATAATTTGATCTTTCACAAAAAACAAGGTAAAAGCATCCAAATGCCAAAAATATTAACAAACGCCAGATCATACAGAGAGTACACTTACAAAGATGGCTCTAAAACCGGAAGCGGAGGCTTGATGTCAGTGCATAGATCCACCCAATGGGACACAAATGCGCTGATTACTGCTCTCCTTTGGCAGCTTTGGAGCTGGTGAGTGAGGCAGTGGTGTTGATCTCAAGTGGTGGGGTGGATCCTATAAAGGTGGAAGCCATTGATACAAGTGGACGCAGTTGATAGTAGTGGACTTTATTCACTTTTAGTTTACATTTTTTGGTATTCATTTTTGTCATTTTCACTTTGGATGTTTATTTTTCTTGTGATATAACATGTTTTAATTTGAGTGAATTAAGTACATTTGGTGCTGCATAATTATTCAATGTTATATGGATGGGTTTTGTATACTGACTTTCTGCAAGCTGCCACAGATACTTTAGCGCTGACTTTCTATTATATCCACTCATTTCGTTTGACTTGACTTGATTGTCGAGACATTTGAGAGTCCTGTCCACTGGTTAATACTCTGCCTAATGAGAGTATCCTTATTAGTTTAAAAAGTCCCAAATTCAGGGAAGTTCAAGTGAAACCTCTTTTAGAGTGCTAGGATTTTGGCTACTGCATATACAGTTGCAAGAAAAAGTATGTGAACCCCTTGGGATTACGTGGAGTTTTGCATGAATTGGGCATAAAATGTGCTCTGAACGTCATCTAAGTCACAACAATAGAAGAACACAGTCTTCTGAACATAATACTACACAAACATTAGATGTTGCCATGGTTTAATTGCACATAACATGTAAACATTCACAGTGCAGGGAGGAAAAAGTATGTGAACCTTTGGACTTAATAACTGGTTGACCCTCCTTTGGCAGCAATAACCTCAACCAAAAGTTTCCTGTAGTTGCAGATCAGACCTGCACAACGATCTGGAGTAATGTTGGACCACTCCTCTTCACAAAACTGTTTCAGTGTAGCAATATTCTTGGGATGTCTGGTGTGAATCGCTCTCTTAAGGTCATGCCACAGCATTTCAATCGGGTTGAGGTCAGGACTCTGACTGGGCCACTCCAGAAGGCGTATTCTGTGCTGTTGCAGCCATTGTTTTGTTGAATTACTTGTATGCTTTGGGTCATTGTCCTGTTGCATCACCCATCCTCTGCGGAGCTTCAGTTGGCGGACAGATGGTCATACCTTTTCCTGCAAAATGTCTTGATAAACTCTGGAATTCATTTTCCCATCAATGACAACAATCCGTCCAGGCCCTGAGGCAGCAAAGCAGCCCCAAACCATGATGCTCCCTCCGCCATGTTTTACAGTGGGGATGAGGTTTTGATGTTGGTGTGCTGTGCCTTTTTTTTCTCCACACATAGTGTTGTGTGGTCTTCCCAAACAACTCAATCTTGGTTTCATCTGTCCACAGTATATTTTGCCAGTAGTGCTGTGGAACATCCAGGTGCTCTTTTGCAAACTTCAAACGTGCTGCAATATTCTTTTTGGACAGCAATGGCTTCCTCCGTGGTGTCCTCCCATGTACTCCATTCTTGTTTAATGTTTTCCTTATTGTAGATGTGTCAACAAAAATGTTAGCATGTGCCAGAGATTTCTGTAGGTCTTTAGCTGACACTCTGGGATTCTTCTTTACCTCATGCAGCATTCTGCGCTGTGCTCTTGCAGTCATTTTTACAGGACGACCACGCCTGGGGGGAGCAGCAACAGTGCTAAACTTTCTCCATTTGTAGACAGTTTGTCTTACCATGGACACATGACCATCAAGGCTTTTGGAGATACTTTTATAACCCTTTCCAGCTTCATGCAAGTCAATAATTCTTGATCGTAGGTCTTCTGAGAGCTCTTTTCTGTGAGGCATGGTTCACATCAGACAGTGCTTCTTAAAACCAGTAAACCCAAAACAGGTGTGTTTTTTAAGGGCAGGACAGCTGTCAGCAACACATCCAATATCATCACACTGATTGGAGTCAAGGTTGGCTCACTCCTGGCTCCAATTAGCTCTGGGAGAAGTCATTAAGCTAGGGCCTCACATACTTTTTCCTCCCTGCACTGTGAATGTTTACATGTTATGTGCAATTAAACCATGGCAACATCTAATGTTTGTGTAGTATTATGTTCAGCAGACTGTGTTCTTCTATTGTTGTGACTTAGATGACGTTCAGAGCACATTTTATGCCCAATTCATGCAAAACTCCACGTAATCTTAAGGGGTTCACATACTTTTTCTTGCAACTGTAATAGCAGGAGCTACTGTGATGACTCATCCTATGTAAGACATTTTGATTTAAAAGTGTAGGGTAATGGGTTTGCTTTAACTGTGTATTAAAAAGATCTGCTTTCATATAATTGTTAGGTGTAAAAATCAGAGACAGATTCCATTCATACTCATGGTACATTTCCATGATTGACAGGCTTTGGTATGTTACATTACCAACTAAATATATACAGGTTATATGGACTCCTGTTGCCTTTTTGCATTTAACATCATAAGTTAATTTAATTTAAGCTAGCCAAAAAAATGTGTATAGCTTTCCTCTGCTAAGGCACAGGAATGTCCACAGTTCAAATAATATGAAGCTTTTTTAATGCATCTTGTATTCCATTTTTGGAAATAATCATGTACAATTCCCATGTTGTCCTTTCTTTAATATCACATCTGTACTTAGTATGCACCTAATTACCTCAATTTGTGTCAGTTTTGTGTTCCACCTGGAATACCACATTGGACTAATGAGACAGTCAGCTACACATATCTTATTAACATCTGCTCTGTAATTTGCTTCAGATTTGGTACAGCCTTTAAATCTTTCTCTAATGTTTCTCAAAGGAACTGACATCTGAGAACTGAAAGAATATCTCTTTCCATTATGCCTATGATGGCACTGCATTTCAATTCACATGCACAGTTCCACATGGCAAACACAGTTATACTGCTCTTTTATTTATGTTTTATGTCTGTTCTGTTTGTTATAAATGAGGACACATTCATCAACTGCTTAATCTTCCTATATTACACAGGAGGAGAAATCTCAAAACACGAAAAGTAGAAAACCAAAAAAGGAACGTAACTAACTCAGACTATAGAAATCACTTTTCACTGTCCAACATCTGATATAAACTCTAATATAATGCCTGAATTAATGAATGGAGCATCCACTTGAACAATATACAATAAATGCCAATTTATACCTTGGAGAAAAATTTGTCAGATATTATAATCATAAAGAATAATTTACTTTTCTTCTGACTTTCTATTGTTACCTTCTTGCTATTTGTCAAGGTAATTGCTTTTGTTAACACTATCCTGGATAAGATAATACAGAGAAACATTACATATAGATTTGTAGAAAATACAACTATTGTAGTTTAGAGAATATTTAAAGTATGGTCTCTAAATGTAAACTTCCCTTATACATTTGTAATCCTCTTTTGGGGATGAGGGGGTTATGAGAAATGGCCCTCCCCAAACAGGATATTGCGGTAAACTTATAGGCAGGGGCTGAATGACAACTCATGGGGCCCCCGGCAATAGGGGATCATGGGGCCCCTGTGTCCTTGCCCACACTCAAAGCACACCCAAAAAGCCTATAAAAGGTACCAGGGGCCCCCACTGACCCCGGGCCCTCGGGCTGTGCCCGAGTGCTCAAATGGTCAGTCTGCTCCTGCCTATAGGTAAATAAGAGGACCAGAACCTTTGTGGATCAGTGGTTTTGATAATAAAGTTGGCAATGCATCCACCCAGGACAGTGCCTTCTATGAACACAGAGGATTCCCTTCCTGGGAAAATTTTTAGTAATCTAATCAAAGTAATTGGGAGCAGAGGAACTACTGCAACCAGCATATAACATTAAACATAAATATAGATGCACATCAGTATGGGAATAATATACATTTTATATAACTAAATATTAATAGTAGTACATACATGCAATATACACTCACCGGCCTCTTTATTAGGTACACCTGTTCAATTGCTTGGTAACACAAACTGCTAATCAGCCAATCACATTGCAGCAACTCAATGCATTTAGGAATCTAGGTGTGGGGAAGATGACTTGCTGAAGTTCAAACTGAGTATCAGAATGGGGAAGAAAGGGGATTTAAGTGATTTTGACTGTACCATGGTTGTTGGTGCCAGATGAGCTGGTCTGAGAATTTAAAAAACTGCTGAGATTTTCACACACAATCATCTCTATGGTTTCCAGAGAATAGTCTGAAAAAGAGAAAATATCCAGTGAGCGGCAGTTGTGTGGACAAAAATGCCTTGTTAAAGATAAATAACCACCTGCGCTACCCACAATATGCGAATGGCCTAGGATTGGGCTGCTGCTATCACCTAACTATACACCTAGATAGAGTAACTGATAAGTGACGCAACGCGTCGGACGATAGACGGAGACAAGGTGACAAGACTTCTATGAGGTCCTGTGAGCACGTTTTTTGCTATTAACATGTGAGTGAGCATTTATTTGATTTACCATCTTGAATAAATGAAACAATATCACGCTATGGGAGGATTCTTCTTTTTTTCTTTATAATACATATGAGGAGGCTGAGTTTATTACACTATATGAGAATTACCCGGATACCAGGATCAGTGATACCTTTAAGTCCTGAAGAGGGATACCACCACTATTGTGACACCAGATCCGACTTGGAGAATTGGGCGGTCAGCTGCGCCTAATATTATGAAGGCTTTTTGACCCCTTGGGGTCGTGAGGGGCCAATTTAGCCTGTGACTGATCCCACTTTTTACACCTGCATCATTTATGGTTATTGCTGGAGTTTTCAATATATCTAGCTATATTGAGGATCACACACATGGACATTTGTTTTTGTTTTGTGGATTATTGGTAGCACAATTTTTTAGGACAATTTTGCATATTAGTTTGTTTTATGTATTTTTTATATTTATTTTTTATTAACATAGAGTGTCACTTTATTAATATTTGTGTGTTCACAAATTTGTTGGCTATTTATATAGCATTTAGTCCCAAAATTTTAGGGACCTGAGCATGATATATATATATATATATATATATATATATATACTTTTGTATATGGGCACCTGTCACGTGTTGGTTGCACATATATGTGGAAGGACTTTTTTTTATAGTCCTATGTTATTGTCTTTAGTCAGGTTAATTTATCCTGACCATCTCATTGTTCAGTCATTGTTTCACTGCACTTTTTTTGGGGCATCCAGTTATGCAAAGTGTTTATCACGTGTGGTTCAGCGATATTTGTCATTTTACCCTGTTTAGGGACACAAGTGTGTTTTTGTGTATTGTTTTTTTATTTTCTTGCACTATTTAATTTCAATTTTTTTGCCTTCACATATATTGATTATTCATTATATATGGTGTACACTTTTCTATGATTGCACGTTATTGTGAAGCATTGATTATATTCACCTTATACAGTGGATTATATAAGGGGATCACTATTAACCCATTTTTTGAGCATGCATTATATATAAGCATTGTGTGGGAGTGCAGCACCATTCTTTTTGTTGTAAAAATGCCTTGTTGATTTCTGTGCTCAGAGGAAAATGTGCAGTCTGGTTCAAGATGACAAAAAGGTAACAGTAACTCAAATAACCACTGATTACAAATAAGGTATGCAGAATACCATCTCTAAATGCACAACATGTTGAACCTTGAAGAAGATGGGCTACAGCAGCAGAAGACTACACCGGGTGCGACTCCTGTCAGCTAAGAACAGAAAATGGAGGTTACAATGCACACAGGCCGACCAGAATTAGACAATAGAAGATTGGAAAAACATTGCCTGGTCTGATAAATCTCTATTTCTCCTTTGACATTCAGATGGTAGGGTCAGAATTTGGCGTAAACAACACGACAGCATGGATCCATCTTGCCTTGTATCAATGGTTCAGGCTGGTGGTGGTGTAATGGTGTGGGGGTTATTTTCTTGGCACACTTTGGGCCCCTTAGCCCAAACTGAGCATTGTTTAAATGCCACGACCTACCTGACTATTGTTGCTGACCATGTCCCTCCCTTTATGACTACAGTGTACCCATCAATTGATAGCTACTTCCAGCAGGATAATGCTCCATGACGCAAAGCTCTAATCATCTCAAACTGGTTTCTTGAACATGATAATGAGTTCACTGTACTCCAATGGCCTCCACAGTCACCAGATCTCAATCCAATAGAGCACCTTTGAGATGTGGTGGAACAGGAGATTTGCATCATGAATGTGCAGCCGACAAATATGCAGCAACTACGTGATGCTGTCAAGTCAATATGGACCAAAATCTCTGAAGAATGTTTACAACACCTTATTGAATCTATGCCACAAAGAATTAAGGCATTTCTGAAGGCAAAATGGGGTTCAACCCAGTACTAGCAAGGTGTACCTAATAAAGTGGCCAGTGAGTATACAAATAGGTATTATCAGCAAAGGGCCTGACAAGAATTCTGATGGAATTGGGCACATATACCCGGGTAGTCATTGATAGAGATACCTCCAAATGAATGTTGCAGCAAAGTTCCATTGCAGGGGCCCCTAAAGATGATGGCGTCCATCTTTGTGAATAGGAGACAAGATCAGTGGTGATGTGGATATACTCTAATTTTTGTCCAACCAGACTGGAATGCAGAGTCTCACAGCAGAAATTTTTAAAACGAATTTCTTCATAAATTTAGGCCAAAATGTATTCTGCTACATATTTTTGGTAAAAAAAAATCTCAATAAGCGTATATAGATTGGTTTGCACAAAAGTTATAGCATCTACAAATGGCGGTTTATATACTGGATTTTTTTTAATACTAATAATGGCAGAGATCAGCGACTTATAGTGGGATTGCAATGTTGCGGTGGACAGTCTGACACTAACTGACACTTTGTGGGAATCAGTGACAATAATACAGTGATCTGTGCTAACAATATACTCTGTCATTGTATTCATGAAACTGGATGAAAAGGGGTTAAACATCTAGGACAATCAAAGGGTTAATTGTGTGCCTAGCCAGTGTTTGTGTTTACAATGTGCTGTTTTTACTAGGTAATTTGCTATATTTTATTCTCTGAATAAATTCTAGCAGATCACTATTGACAAGACACAGCTCTGCCTTGTTTACATAGGCAAAGCTGTATTATGTCAGTCTCCTTGGCGATCAACAGGGGCTGGAGCTCATCCATCGCCGGCACTTGTTGATTGGCTTCTGCTGTGTCCAATCACAGCAGAAGTGGCGCTCTGGCAGTAGGCGCATGCCCTCCAGTGGCGGAAGTGCAAAATCACATTTATATATGTGATTTTGCATAGAATGTCCACCCTGTAGCAGTAAATCTGCTATAGGGAGGACGGAAAGTGGTTAAGATAGCTGTGAAGAGAGGCCTGTATAGCTGGGAGTGAAGCTTGGTAAGCCCAATTTCCTAGGCATTGATAGATTATATAAAGCGTGGTGACCCAACATGGCACCCATGCCCCAGAAGATGTAAGCTGTGTTGAAACGCGTTGAGCAGAGCCTGTCATGACATCATCATGTTTTACTGGAAGTGAACCAGAAGTGTGATGTTTTTACAGGATCTGACATTTTATATAGTGCTGTTCAATTTGCCTTGTCTGTAGTGCATTTATAGTGGTTTTAATAAAAGTTAAATAATTCTCACACTATGTGGAGCCTGTAATCTTCTCTTTTGGTATATACCTGCATGCATGGATCCTTGACTGGGAGGCGAGATCTGTGGCAATATCCCTCTAGAAGGAGAACCACCTTTGTGAAGGAAGATGCTGGGCGTACGTTTCTGTATGCAATCATAAAACGCAATATGACTCTTTAATCCAGAGATTATTTTTTTGCAACACTTTAATAGGGACTCTAATTTGGACTATTTTATTTATTTAGTTTCACTTTGTGGTGTATTTGTAGCGCAGCACTCAATTTATATATATCATTTGCTGTGAAAAATATCTCATAGCATGCTAGCGGCTTATTCAGTAAGTATTATTGTTTCCATGAACATCCAAAACTAAATTCTTCAATTAATGAATGCATCTGAAAGTGGACAAAAATTTGTGGCAAGCACATGTCTGTTCAAGATCTGGAACAGCAGGCTGATGCTCCAGATGCAGGGTAGAACATACTACATCACTGAGGTTTGAAACAATTCCTTGTAAATTTGAAATAATGACAGAAATTTACAATGCCCCAAAAACAGTCTATTGAGAGGTAGACTGCTGGGACAATAAATCTGTGTCAGGGATGGTGACAGGGACCAAATCACTATCTTGATCAGAAGTTTCAGGAGTGGTAAGAGACAGACTCTGCAGGTAGAAGGTGCTGTAGAGCCTCTGTAAATGAGGTGCCCCAAAAACAGCACACACAGCCAAAAATTCCTCAGTAGACATAAAAGTCTCTGTGGACTTGGGCGGGGACTCAGCTGAGGATGACTTTTATGATGCCAACCCTATACCAAAAGAGGTCCCAGATTACAGACTACAAGGGCTGTTTCTTTCTAAGCATACCAAGTAAATGCCCCCAGAACAACAGGAAAGCATGGGCTGCTGTGGGGGTCATCTGTGAGAGTGGAGCTGTTTCTCTGTGTGAAGACATGTTGCAGCTACACAGCAGTAAAACAACTAGGTCCAGATGTGAGGCAAATCGTTGGCCAGAGATGACCAAGCCACTATAGGCAGACATTGGAAACAACCTGGAGACTGGATATCCACATGACACTTCATGAGCAGGAGCAGCAGTGAGATGGTGCTTCCCCTAGACTGAACAGCAGGAAAGAGAGCTTGGAGTATTTGCATGTTGCTCTACCTGGATGGTGTCAGTGGTTGGTCCCTCAGCCTTAACCCTTACAATGGTAAAACCAGCAGTGCTGGGAATTTTGAAAGGCACTCTGTGGTGCAAACAGCAAGGTAGTTTCCAGTGCATGAGCCTGAATGCCCTTACTCACAAAGTGAGTCTTCAAAGACAGGGTCACCCCATGGCCTGTGCAATGGCTCTGGATCTATAAAGTACACAGGATTGTTAAGCTCCACAATGCAGGGATCAGTATCAAAAGGAGATATTTCAGTATAGTCCTGTGTGTCCAATCCAGTGGGACATGGGTACTATCTTCAAAACTAGGGTGTGGAAATGCTGATTCAGGTGGCTGTTATATAGTGAGCAGATCAAGCAGTGAAGCAGCGAAGAAGCTTCTGGGTCTTCAGCTCTTGGATGACCACTGATGCATGTGAATGTGCACAGGTGTTAGATGATAAACTTCAACGCTCAAAAACCCCAGTACTAGCAATCTCCAACTGGGACTTTACAATGACTACCTACACAAACTACAAAATGCCATCATAATTGTTCTAAGGTCTCGCTGAGGTTAGGATGAACAGATCCAAGATAGGACAGTCTGTGACACATATAGATATAAAAAAGTACAGAACACCTTGTTGTTGTAAAATATATTTTATTGTTTCAACTAAAAAAATAATAGATCAACACAAATTGTGAGCAACTGGAGGTTGGATCTGCACAATGCAATAGCGAATAGGTATAGACTAGCAATACGTTACTGTATGTGTGCTACCTTACAGTGCCTTTCAGAAGAACAAACAAAAATATGGTAGAAAGAATAAGAGACAGTCAGGAGTCCCTGCACTTGTGCACAGCATATCTCTAAGGTGAGCTTGCCAGAAGTACAGTGCTGTGAAAAAGTATTTGCCATGTTTGTTTGTTTTTTGGATATTTGTCACACTTAAATGATTCATATAAATAAACAAATATTAATATTACTTAAAGATAACCCGAGTAAATTTAAAAAATGCAGTTTTTAAATTATGATTTCATTTATTAAAAAAAAAAAAGCTGTCCAAACCTGCCTGGCCCTATGTGAAAAAATAAATGCCCCCTAAACCTAATAGCTGGTTGTGCCACCCTTGGCAGCAACAACTGCAATGAAGCCTTTGCGATAACTGGCAATGGGTCTTTCACATCACTGTGGAGGAATTTTGGCCCAATCTTCTTTGCAGAACTGTTTTAATTCGGCCACATTGGAGGATTTTTGAGCATGAATGGCCTGTTTAAAGTCATGCCACAGCTTCTCAATCAGATTTAAGTCTAGACTTTGACTAGGCCACTCCAAAACCTTAATTTTTTTTGAGCCATTCAGAGGTGAACTTGCTGCATAACCCAAGTGCGCTGGAGCTTGAGGTCACAAACTGATGGCTGGACATTTTCCTTCAGGATTTACTGATAGAGTGCAGAATTCATGGTTCCATCAATTATGGCAAGTCGTCCAGGTCCTGAAGCAGCCCCAAACCATCACACTACCACCACCATGTTTGAATGATGTTCTTTTTATGACATGCTATGTTAGTTTTATGCCAGATGTAACGGGACGCACACCTTCCAAAAAGTTAAACTTTTGTCTCGTCGGTCAACAAAATATTTGCCCAAAGGTCTTGGGGATAATCAAGATGTTTTTTGGCAAATGTGAGACGAACCTTTGTGTTCTTTTTGGTCAGCAGTGGCTTTCGCCTTGGAACTCTCCCATGGATGCCATTTTTGTCCAGTCTCTTTCTTGTTGTTGAATTATGAACACTGACCTGAGGCAAGTGAGGTCTGCAGTTCTTTAAATGTTGTTCTGTGTTCTTTTATGACCTCCTGGATGAGTCACTGTTGTGATCTTGGAGTAATTTTGGTAGTCTGGCCACTCCTGGAAAGGTTCACCACTGTTCCAAGTTTTTTCCATTTCTGGATAATGCCTCTCACCATGGTTTGCTGGAGTCTGAAAGCCTTAGAAATGGCTTTGCAACCCTTTCCAGACTGATACATGTCAATTACTTTGTTTCTCAGCTGTTCTTGAATTCCTTTAGATCGCAGCATGATGGTTTATTTTTTTTTTTAGATCTTTTAGTGTGCTTCACTTGGTCAGACAGATATTTAAGTGATTATTGATTCAATTGTTCTGGCAGTAATCAGACCTGGGTGTGGCAAGTGAAATTTAACGCTTTCTAGAAAATTTGGGTAATCACAGTTCATTCATGATTTAGCAATTGGGGGCAATTACTTTTTCACATAGGACCAGGCAGGTCTGGACGGTGGTTTTTCCCTTAATAAATGAAATCATCATTTTAAAACTGCATTATGTATTTACTCGGCTTATCTTTGTGTAATATTAAAATTTGTTTGTCTGAATCATTTAAGTGTGGAAAATATGAAACAAAAAAATCAGGAACAGTGCAAATACTTTTTCACGGCACTATAAATAAAGCAGGTTTCCAGAGTAAAATTTATATATGAAGACTATTTATGTGACAAAGATTCATCTACTGCTTCAGGAAATTGAATACGTTTCAAAAGCATGTAGTGCAATTTCTATTTTACTGTCAAGTTAATCAGGCTGAGGAATTCTATCAAAAGACAGTGATGGAGCAATAGATATTTTAAAGTGTGCATTTCTCACAAGAAGTGAGATTGATAGTTATATCTGTCTGCGTTATGGGCTTGACTAATGTAAAGAATTAAGCTTTCTTTACATGCACAGATCAGGCCACTTGACAAATCATCTGCTTCACCTAATCTGCAGCAGATTTGGGCATCCACATCCAAACCTTATAAACATGGGCACTAGGTATTAGCCTAAATACAAATACTGTTCAGGTGGCCCTGAAAGCAGTTGTACAAGTGCAGTATGTTGGTTAAAATGCAGCCCTTATAGGATTAATCCAGAGCCATATTTCGACTTTCTACACCCTTGTGCATCCTTCTTTACCAAAGTCAATTCATTAATCCTATTATCACACAACAAGATCAGACATTATAACCACAGAAAAGCAGGTTGAAATTAAAAGGGACACAGTATTATGTTAGTACATCTAAAAGCAACAACTAAATGTTTAAGGCAAATGTAATCTTGCTCTGCTACCAGGTTCACTCTAGATCTATAGACCCAGTAGGTGAACTGTCTTTAATCAGTACACTATACCACCAACAAAATAAACAGCGTGCATTTAAAGCAATATTTTGGAGCTAGCTGTGTTGCACAGGTAGACAGGACTACAACATGATATTTGGGTCAGTGCCAGTCCATATACTAGCTGCTTGTTAGTAGAGCAAGTCAATAGTGACCTTTTCTGCAAATAATCTGCCTGTGCATGAGCACCATTAATCCCATTTTAGCCATAAAGAATTATAATTTTATCTTCAGTGGCTAGTTTATTGTTGGCCCACTAGACCTCTTGTGTTTGCCTTTCTACGTTTTTTCACTTGGGAAATTCATAAAGCAGGCCACGGGCACATAGGGAACAGGCTAATGAATCAGCTTTAGGAGGGGGTGGTATAAACGATAGAATGTCCATACCAAACACTTAGTCCTCAGTGTAGCTCAGCATTGCTGAGCTCTCTCCCTGGCCACTGAATCCATCACATAGACAGGTGCATGTCTGAGGAGTTTTGTAGTTGGGTGGGTGAATCCTGATGGGTAACCAAGAGAGACTGATTCCCTATCAGGTCCAGATTGCCTGTAAGGGTGGGTATGAATTTGAGTGGATGGAGTCTGGTGGGGAACTCTGGTTTCAGGGAACAAAACAGCTCCTATATAGCATGTCTTCAGCTATTTTGCCAAAATGTCAGAGGACAAATGTGTCCATCTGGGAATCACTACTGATGGCTGTTACTGCAACTTTTATATTTAAGCTAAATCTGACCCTACTGGATGGCCCCTATTATTCATTTGTGTGTAGGCTTCTACTGGGTGCTATTTATCTTCTAAGAATAGGATATTTACCAGACTGCTGGCCCATTGACAATCTTAGGGTGCTCTACTGCTCTTGACCTCCTTTTCCTTTTTGACTTAGGGACTTTTTATCCTCTGCTGTATATCAACTTGGTGTACATCTGCATATACAAACTCTATATACGGTATATTGGTAAGGCTCCACAGATTCCTGATGAAGCAGGTGGCAACCCTGTGAAACACATCAAAGATGACTCCAGGGTTAGAATTCAAACTATATGATCTTAAAGAATAAACATTTATACTAATAGGTATTCACATATTTACACTCTGGGGTAATGTATGGGTAATGTCTGTGGTTAAGCTCTTGTATAGTATGTACAAAGTATAATGATGTCTTAAGGCTTGATACCCATGCTTTTTATTGTGTACACTGTTTTAAAAGCGTTAACATGAATCAAATACATTTTTGTGAGAAAATAAAAACAGTGTTTTTATACAAATGTTTAATTGTATATTTATATGTACAAGTCACACCTGAAAAATTCCTCTTTTGTTTTTTTTTCTGTTGGTGGATGTAATTTTGGAGATGTGGTGCAGTTAAATTCATTACTGGTCACTTCCATGGTTCTAAGGTACTCTCCCACATTTCAGGAGTGTGGCCTGGTAATGTTCAGGAGGTAGGGCTTGCATAAGCACTTATCTTCCTTTCCTGGCCTGTCAGACAACATGCTCAGATATGGGTCTGGTATGAATAGTGTATGATAAGACAAAGTGAGCGCTCTTAATATAGCAGCTGTAGCACTAAAGGTAACCAAAATAAACCTTTGATAAGACTGTATAAATAGAGAGTGCAGCGCTTGTAAAATAATTAATCAGATAAAAGATAAAAAGTTCATATAATAACACCTCAAGAGAGGGGTGTTGGTCTCCCCTCTGATGACGTGCGTGGCATGAAAGGCCTAAGGAGGAACTAACACACCGTGACGTCATTGCCTCCGGCGCCACGTGCAGGCCCGGCGGCCATCTTTAAAATTGGGTTAGTTCTGCACACTCTGCATTATTACCCTGTCTTTTATAATATATATCCTGGAATAAAGTTTTAAAAAACACTACACTATGGGCACTTTTTTTGTGGCTCCCTCCTGGAGCTATTAAGCCTACAGATGACCCCCTCCAACCAAGTATCCAGAGGAAGGGAGCCCTGTAACCAGGCTGAGCACCCATCCATCCTAAAGGGGACCTCTGGACCAGCAGATTTCTACCTTAGCCCCAAGACCTACCACTGTGCTGACCAATTCCTAGAAGGAAGTTCACCAGATGCCTAAAACACCCTGCCTGCCTAAGTGATCCATGGTGGATATATTTACATGCGCATTACCTATGCGCTTCTGGTGAGTGCGCAATTTTACCGTTGTTTCCAGGTACAAGCTTTTTGAACTCTGCTATGGACGGGATCTTTTACCTACACCTGTTATATGAACTTATATGAACTTTTTATCTTATTAATTATTTTACAAGTGCTGCACTCTCTATTTTACAAGTGCTGCACTCTATTTATACGGTCTGGTATGAATGTTTTGGGGGATCTCATGCTTTTTTTCTTAATTTATGTGTGGTGTTCCCCCTTAAAATCCATAGCAGACCGTTTGTTAACAAACAGAATGGAGGGACCAAAGCTGTAATTTTGCTGGCAATATAAAGTAAAACTGTACGCAAAGCTTTTTTTTCCATTTTGGAAAGAGCAAGGAAGGATTATAACCTCTGTCAGATTTTTTAGCCATCTGTGTCCCATTGCAGAGATTTCCATTCACTTCCTGTCCCATAGCCAAACAGGAAGTGAGAGGAAATCCAAGCAAATTAAGGGAATCCCTTGAGGCCACCCTGGTCACCAGAACTAGTGTCCCCGTTGGAAGATTTCCCATCTATTACTTTTCTGGGGACAACCCAAAATTTGGACTTTCTTTTTTCTTTCAATAATGGTAAACAGGACAAATAGGGTGAATCTCCCTAAGAGGGGCACAGGCAGCAGTAAAAACTGACAAGCATTCTAATCCCTCTCCACTCAATCCAAAAGTAAAAGATAAAGTTTTACCTTTAGTTATACTTTAACCACTTTCCTTGACCAATTTTCAGCTTTCAGCGCTGTCACACTTTGAATGACAGTTGCTTGGTCATGCAACATTGTACCCATATGAAATAGTTTTAGAATTTGTTTTCACACAAACAGAGCTGTCTTTTGGTATTATTTAATCACCACTGTGTTTTTTATTTTTTGCATCATAAACAAAAAAAGTGCAAAAAATTTGAAAAAAAAAAGTTTTTCTCTGTTTCTATTATAAAATTTTGCAAACAGGTAATTTTTCTCCTTCACTTATGTGTGTTGATGAGGCTGCACTGATAGGCAGCACTGATTGGCACTGGTGAGGTGGCATGGATAGGCAGCACTGATGCGCACTGACAGGCTGCACTGATGAGGTTGCACTGATGAGGCGCCACTGGTGGGCATTGATGAGGAGGCACTGATGATACTAAACTGATATGCAGCAATTATGGTCACTGATAGGCGGCACTGATGGGCTACACTGATGGGTGACACTGACTGACGGAACTGACTGGCAGCACTGACTGGCGGCACTGTTGGGCACACCTGCTGGGGGGCACTGATGGGTAGCACTGGTGGGTAGCACTGGTGGGAGGCACTGTTGGACGGCACTGCAGGGCACTGATCACCAGTGCCCTGATAATCAGTGCCGATCTGCTCTCTGACAGCTGCCAGTTATCGACAGTACTTTCCTCACGCTGTGACAGGGTGAGGAAAGTGCTGCTGATAACCAGCAACTGTATTTACTCCATGATCTGCTGTGTCATTGAACACAGCTGATTATGTGGTAAAAGGCTGCTGTGATTGGCTTTTTACCTCATCATGTGATCAGCTGTGTCCGTAGGACAGGTGTGCACCACTGGGGGCACTCCCAGAACTGGGTAACCACGCTGTAGTCATCATTCGGCTATAGCGCGGTTAGCAAGTGGTTAAACACTTTTTTCTTTGTAAACATCAGTTTTTTTTGTAGTAGGTTGTATACACCATACAGATGCATCACTTACAGGCAGATTCATGTCACCACCCAAGCATGTTATTTATTGCAGTTTTGTGTTTTTAATGTTTCACTTTAAGCATTATTAACATTGCTGCTCCCTGCCAAATATTTTTTTTGGCATGTGTAGTGCAGACCTCTTAACTGGTCCTCCTGTTTAACTCAGGTTCTGATACCAATTTGGTGCAAACAGGCAGTCACAGGGTATTTTCAGTCAGGTGCACAAAGTTCCACTCAGTACTTCACACAGTTATCAGGCATATAGTGCCTTTTTGTGGTTTTTATTTGTGCTGTAGAACTGGGATAGGGATTGAGGAAAGCCTTTGGATACGCAGAACTAACAAACTTGAAGGAGGACACTATCTAGCAAACAGTTAACTAAAGTAGCAAAATGTCTTCTATACGAAAAGTAGCAACAACTCAGCACAGGGAACTTCTACCATAGAAACAACCCTGGCAGCAGGTCTGGAACAGTCCCTCTAGTAAAAAGGGCACAATAGCAAAAGTCTCTTTCACAGGATTTCTCTCAATCTTACTCACTGTGTCACTGGGTATCTGGATGCCTCCTTCCACTTTCAGCTAAAACTGCACCATGAACCTTCTGATAAGATCTTCTTTAGAATTGCCTGGTTGTTCATGTTACTTGGGGGTGATCCTTCAGCTTGTTGGTAAGCCAGAATCATCCTGAGCTTCTCAAAGCCGTGGACAATTTAATGGCACTTTCAGGCTGGGTCACTCTCCAGCAGGCAAAGAACTCTGCTGTTCTCTCCCCAGTGTCCTACATACACCTCTCATCCCCCTGCTGGTCACTCTCCTGACCAGGGATTGGCTGAGACTGCATACAGGGCCAGCCCAGACTCTACCCTCTCCATTCCAGTGCTTTCTGGAAGGACAATTCAGCTCCACTGGCTACAGCAGAGCCAAAAAAAAACTACATTTACCTAAGAACTACCTATATTAACACCTAACTAGGAGGGTGTTCATTTGCTTTGGCACATGATCTCCAGGGCATTGCCCAGAAAAACGGCAGTCCTGTTTTTTAATATTTGGCTTCCAATAACTTTAGTGGGGTTCAGATTTGGCATTCGAACGTTTGTTATGTTCACTGAACCCTGCTTAAACTGGACCTAGGTACTTACAGGAGAGAAGAGTGAGGACCTTATCAGTGTGCCACTACTGCTCCTCATTGTCCATTCAGCAAGCTAGGACAGACTGGGGACCAAGCTGTAGTGCTTAGCTGCAGTAAGGAAAAGTGAGGTCACCAAATGGTTGAACAGAATTACAAATATTTTGGAAGGAAAGGCAGTCCATATACATGTATTTCAAGTGTGTATTTAACTGTTTGCCCATAGTGCAACTTTAACTCTTTTACTGCCATCGGCATAGCTACTGTGTCAGTGGAAGTAGTGACATGTAAACACACTTAAGGCAGCTGTTGCAATTTGTTTACATTTTTAGAGCACACTGCAGGCTATATCCTAGAAATGATCAGACCCCTTAGTGAAAGCAATAAAATTAATTTTAAAAAATGAAAAAAAATTACAGAAAAACTTTAAAATAAAAAAACAAAAACAAATTAAAGCCCCTACACATACGCACACGAATGCCAATATACAGTTCACATGTACACATAAGCTGTGCATGACAGAATGACAGGAATAATTCTAAGGTCATCATTTATGGATTTACTCTAAGCTGATTATCTGTAATGGCTTTTGAAGGCCTGCCTATTAACAATTTTAAGTATCATAGTTTGTTGCCATGTTACAGGAGCACGCAGTTTAGAATCTTGACATATTTGTTATCAATTTACTCAAATCTAACTGACCTTTTATGTTTTACAGAAAATGTGGAGATTTTATTGTGTTCATGACAATAAAACTAGTTTAGTTGTAATTTTTACTGAAAATTTACATTTCATTGTGCAAGTATCCTGTGACAAAAAACACTGCAACTGCCACCATTTATTCCACATAGTCTCTGCTTTTAGAAAAGATGCAATGTGTTGGGAGTTAAGTAATGTTTAGACCTGAAATGTGCATTTTAACTTGTGCAAAAAATAAAAAAAAAAATGTTCTGGCAGTGAAAGAGTATTCTTTACTATTAATATTTGTCAACATTTGTAAGTATGGCACTAAAATAAAGCCGTGCCTTTTTACAGTGCCACAGTGAGAGTGTTGTACTAAAAAAACAACCTCATACAGTAAAGTGAGGAAATGAAGAATGTTTCCAAGAAGGAAGAGACAACATTTGACAACAGTACACTGCCAATGTTAAAAAGCTAAGGAATCAATTGAAATTTCCTAGTAGCAGACATGTACGATTTAATTAGACGGTAATCATTCAGGAACAGGATGTTTCCTCAGAACAGCAAAATCAAGAACAAATGATGAGTGCCGTTCCTTATTTCTAAGAAACATGATGACTTCTCAGGTGTCTTAGTTACCAGAAAAGGTTTTGTTACAAAGATAAATCTCAGAAAAAAATCTGTATATCAATAGGAACAATGACATACATAGCAATCAATATATAGGATCTTCTTAGAAATAATAAAAAAAACCCAGAACTGACATATGTCATAAAGTAGAAGTATTTATGCACAATAGCATAAAAAATGGACTGTTCAGGTCTCATGCACACTGAGTTTTTAGCCCCTGTGCATGGGATTGGGCCATTTTTCTGCAGGAAGAAGGCACAGGTGCTCCGTCCAGCCCCACTGCCAGCAGCCTGTAAAAGTCTATGAGATCCTGAAAGCTGAGAGGCAAGAATCTGTGTTCTAGACATCCATCCTTGGGTGCATATGATCCTAAATGTTAGTACAACTTGATACACCCTCTAGTCACGCAACTTTCAGCCTCTCATAGACTTTTACAGACTGGACAGTGCAGCTGTGCCTTCTGTCAGCACAAAAACACCCGAATATCATACACATGGCTAAAAGCCCACTGTTCATAAAACCTAAAGTGGGGTACACACTGTGAGAAAATCAGAGGTAAAACTTCATATGAGGAACGATTGTTTGATTTTTATATAGTGTGTACATTTTAAATACATATAGCATGAACCAATTTGCTCTTGCAGGGAAAAAAATTTCTTCCTGATCCCCTGAGAGGCAATCAGATATTCCCTGGATCAACTTTACCTATAAATGTTAGTATCCTGTTATATTTTGTGTATCCAAGAAAGAATCCAGGCCTTGACCCAACTCTTGAGGGAGTCTATTCCACATTTCACAGCTCTTACTGTGAAGAAACGTTCTGTGTTTGGAGATTAAATTTCTTTTCCTCCAGATGTATGATGACCTCAGGGTGAATAGCTCTACACCGAGTTCACTATATGAACCACTGATGTATTTATACATGTTGATCATATCCCCCCTTAATCTCCTCTTCTCAAGAGAGAATAAATTCAGTTCCTCTAATCTTTCCTCAAAACCGATCTCCTCCATGCCTCTTATCAGTTTGGTTGCCCTTCTCTGCACTTTCTCCAGTTCCCCAATGTTCTTTTTGTGAATTGGTGCCCAAAACTGAACTGCATATTCCAGATGAGGTTATACTAATGATTTGTACAGTGGTAATATGTAATCCAATTTAGACTTTCCAAACAAAAATTTCCAAATGTACGAACTCCAAACTTTTTCTTGTACATGAAGAGAGCTAAAGATTTTCATTCAATGTACTGTTGTTTTATGCTTTTCTTGCGAAAAAAATTGGATACAAACGACTGCATATGGTCAGAAACAATTAACAACAAAAAAAAGCCTTTGTCATTTGAGAATTTTTGTACAATTAGTACCATCCTTGGTTTTGACCTGCTGTGAATACTCGAGGAAAACTGGACAATCGTTTGTATGATTTTCTTAGTGTGTATACTTTACATCTGATCAGGTGTTAACTTTCATAAAGAACAGCCACTGTTACTCTCTCTTTCTTCAGGATGATGGGTTTTGTACGCATTTTCTGTAATTTTCTGCAGGGACCCTATAGTGTTGTGGATAAATCTGCTAAGAAATACAACCCAAATGCTCAGACCAATGGCTTGTACAGCACACTGGACTTTTACGTAAGGTGCCTTGACCAATATACTACCATAATGTCCAGCTGTAACCATTTTTTTAATAGAGTGGAAAAGTAGTTTTTTTTGTTTTATATGTCTCTATTTGGTTTCTCTAGTATTTTCTGCAGGATGGGTGTCTGACTGCTCCAAAAGTGAATCAAAATCTCCAAAGCAGGGATAGGAAAGGGGAACATATACCAATCTGATAGATAAGAGTAGTAAAATGGGGATGAATTAAAACCTCTGTCGGGCTTTTTTTTATGCTGCCTGTGTCCCCACTATCCAGCTAGGAACAGGAAATAAGGGGACATCTCCTCTGTAATGAAACAGTAGAAGACTGGCAGATGTTCTGAACTATTTCCCACTCTATTAAAAATATAAATGTTTTGACTATTGGTTGATTGGTTTTTGGAATTTAATCAAAAATGCAGCGCTCAAATAAATTATAAAGTGAAAAAGTGATAATAAGCGCGCAAGGTTATGCGCTAACAAGTGGAATAGATGTGATGTCTTAATGAAGACGGTATGTAATATAAAGTGACAACAGTGTATCGTCTCATGAAAACACATTAAATCGCATAAAAGCAATATATAAATGCATAAAAGTCCATAAACATTATTGAGGTATTCAAACGGTACATCAATATTCCAGAGTGTGGGGGGTACCGATCACTCTGGAATATTGATTCACCCCCACACTCTGGAATATTGATGCACCGTTTGAATACCTCAATAATGTTTATGGACTTTTATGCATTTATATATTGCTTTTATGCGATTTAATGTGTTTTCATGAGACGATACACTGTTGTCACTTTATAATACATACCGTCTTCATTAAGACATCACATCTATTCCACTTGTTAGCGCATAACTTTGCGCGCTTATTATCACTTTTTCACTTTTGATTATATTTATATGTTGTAGGATTTTAGGGGTTTTCCTCATGCAAGCTGCTTTTTGACTATATTTATAGAAGTGCCCGCTTTATTATTTATATTTAGTTTCTGGAATTATTGTCTTTGCTCTTTACATTGGCTTAATTAGATTGACTTTATAGATTTTTTGAAAGCGTATTTCTTTTTTATATAAATTTGATATTTTAGTTACCTTTTTGATTTTTTTTGATAATTTGAGTGCGGTCATCTTGATAGTAAGGTGGAGCCCCCTTTAAAATGTCTTGTGCTTATTCAGTACATCTAAGGATGACTTTCAGGGGGGACTGATCAAGCTATTTATTTATTATAGTTTTTCTTTTCATATATATTTTTGTGCAGTTTTCTCCTTTTTAAATTTTTTTGTTTTGTTTAAATGTATTCCTTTTTCTCATATCTTTTTTCTAGTTTCAGTTCACTATTGGGTCCCAATTCCACTTTTTAAGAACTTTTTTTGCAGTATCTGAGGTGAAGGCACATAGGAATTATCTGGTCTATGTAGAACACATGGACATACACAAAGGAATACAAAGAAGAGAGCTTTCAAAGTTTAAAGATATACAGATTTAGGGGGTTTATAATCATTGGAAAAACCTGAGGGCAAGTAGCTGGCTTCCCTGCTCATTATATATATATTAAAAACGGGTACCTTAGCTTTTCCTCCATGGCAGCTTTGGATTATTTCTGGTGAATAGGGTTACTTCTTGTAACCACAATTGTGCCACAAGCATATCAATGAGCAATGCTGAACCTTGCAAAGCCTTGGGTACACAGGTGGGTTGTTTTTTTAGGGATTGTTGGGTGTATACGTTGTATATGTGTTTAAGTAGCTTTAATACTGTCTGTCACTCTGACAAATAGAGACCCGCTGGTCTCCAAAATGTCAGTGGTTTTTACAGCACTATTTGCTCTTGAGAACTCAGTAAATATTTGAGATTCTCTTTTTTGTGTGCTAAACTTTTATTTTGCTGTCTGTGTCGCCACTGTCCATGTAACAAGAAGTGAGAGAAAATCCGCTTCACTTAAAAGTTTTGGTTAGAGTTGTGCTTCAATAGTTTAACATTTCTGAGCGGAACAAAGTGAATTAAGCAATACCGACTACTTAGAAACCTTTTCTAAACCTATCTGTAAATTGAAAGCTGATTGGTTGCTGGATTTATCACAGATTGTTGTTGCTCTTTGCATTGGCTTATTGGATAAACGTGAGATTCATATATTAAAGTGCTAAAACGGCATTATAAGCCTAAAAAAATTGTGTTTAATTTTTCTTGTTGTTTAATTTTTCTTGAGAAAAAAACATAAAATATTTGTTACAGGCTCCCAGAAATACCACTATTTTTCTTTTGCTTGAATTTCAATAATCTTTTACTGTATGGCTTTACAAATAACACCTATTTTTGATAACTATTAAACAGTCTGCTTTGTCAAATCACTTTAAAAGAAATATATGTGAGCTTAAGCTTACTTAAGGTTGTGTACATTGTAGTGCACAAACATCACTTAAAGCGTATGCTGTACACGTAGCTAAGGTCTATCATTTTCCACTGGAAAATGTTTATCTGACACAATGCTCTGCATTGCTGCTGACATTTTATTTTTGCTTCTTTGAATGCTTAGTCAACAGTGAATAGAAAGGAAACAGTTTTAGCACTTTTCACATGTAATAGCATAGTACTGTAATTTCTCTGATAAAGTCATTTCTGACTTTCATTCACTCTAAACAATACCTGGCAGGGACTCCCTGACTGCCGCTGACTTTTCCAGCCAGCCAACTGTTCCTTGTGACTACAGCTCAGTCAACAACTACATCAATTTCTCTTTTCTGCGACCATTGCAGAACTTGCTCATTATAACTGATGGCTGTGGCCTTACCAAGGTGAAAATAACATTTATTTGAAATTCAGAAATGGAGTTTTAAAACAAGATCCATATGGCAAATTGTATAGCTGTTTGGATTGGAAATGTATAGGGGTGTTTATAAGCTTTTAAATTGGCACTGAATATTTGTCATGGGTAGTACAGCTGATATTGGACATTTTTCATTAAAGAATTCTAAAGCAATAATGTGGCTACATGCACTTAGTGTCAGTACCTCAGGCAGAACTGCCCAAAGCTTAATGTGTCTTGAACGTTAACTACGTTAACTCCATGTAGTTTTCGTTTTCCGCTATAGAGTCAGGGACCTAAGTAAAATGGTGCCAAAGGTTGACCCTTTACTGCTTTTACTCTGTAATGGCAGCATAAATGTAAAAAAGAAAAGCTTTTTCCTTAGTTAGCACTGTGATACCTTACAACCAATACAAAAATAAGGATCTTTATCTTGAATTATTTTGACTTAATATTTTGAGATATTCTACTACACACCCTCTTCCCTTGTGTCAACCCCTATGTTATAACACCTGCAGCTACATAAGTAGAACATCAGAACAGCACATCTTCATTCTCCATCTGTATGGAGAATGAAGGGTATCAATACCCGGTTGATATTTTATGATGAAAACGTGCAGAAACCAACAGTTCATCTGTCTATTTTTCTCTTTCTTCTGGGCCATCCACTTGAGAGGATCATGCTTGGTCACAGGGTCAAAATGGCTCCCTAATACAACAGTTTAGTGCATCCACTGTCCACTTGATATTCAAGAACTCTTTCTCATTCACTGCATGTCCAATTTCTTGCTCAGGTACAGTATTTACAGTATATAGTAGTCCAAAACTAGTCAAAAATGGATTTGAGTCACACCATAGAATAGAAAAGGTCAGATGTTCCCAACTTCCTACATAATAACGGGACCCGATGTCTCATTATACATTATACATGTTGTATTTAAATAGCAGTGATTACTTATACACGAACATAACTGATAACATAAAACTATTAGTAAGTTTCTTGTAAATCAATAACTATTAAAAACCCACACTACACGGAGTTGCAAAGTTTGGGATAAATGTTCTATAACAATAAGTTATGCAAAGGAAAGCTCTGACCTGTTATTTGTTTGTGGGTATGGCTATTTTTGGATGGCTGAAGTTTTGTTTAATTGCATTTTCATGACTCTATGACCAGTAGTATATCATAAGTACTTCTCTTCCTTTAAAATGATCGTGAATTTGATCCAGAACAACATACTCAAAGAGCCACTAAGAACTTTTAGACTTTCAAGAAGGAAAACTTCAAATAAGTTCAATAGATCTGATGAGGCGACTACCATACAGCAAGGCTTCTTTCAATGGACACCCAATGGTAACTATAACCACAGAAATACATAACGGATTTGGAGACAAAAATAGGATAAAAGAGTCCAAGAACATTTTAATTGTTGATAAAAAAAGTCATATAAAAACAGCCAACATGTTTCAGGGACAACACCACTCCCCCTTCATCAGGACTCAAGACAGGATCAAATTTGATTGGACTTAATGAGATGAGAAAGACAGTCATAAAATGAATAAGTAGACAGTATCTAAAGATTGGAGGATTACCTATATTAGAACTCCCCTCTTGGAGGAACAACCTGGTAGCAGTTTCTGAGCAGCAAAGGAGGAAGATTTTCAGGAAGCAGATGATTTTCTAATAAAATTAATATTCAATATTGTGCAGCACTTTAAACACCCACACACACTGTGCAAAACTCCACCACGCTTCACTGTTGCCTGCAGACACTCATTATTGTACCATACTCCAGCTCTTTGGCAAACAAACTGCCTCTTGCTATAGTCAAATATTTCATATTTTGACTCATCAATCCAGAGTAGCTGCTGCCATTTTTCTACACCGCAGTTCCTCTGTTTTCATGTATAATTGAATCACTAAGCCTTGTTTACACATTTTGGTATTGCTTTTTGGCCACAGTTCTTCCACAAAGACCACTTCTGGCCAGACTTCTCCAGGCAGTAGATGAGTATACCTGGGTCCCACTGGTTTCCACCAGTTCTGTGCTGATGGCACCACTGGAAATCTTCTGATGTCGAAGGGAAGTAAGCATAATGCGTCTTTCAATTGCTGCATTAGAGCTGGCGATACATTATACAATCTTCTTGTACAATTTTACTTTAGATTTACAAAAACCATATAATATGAGGTCAAACCTAAACACTTACAAATTTTTGCAATCAGGCAGGCCCTTGCACTAAGTAGTTAAAGGTAAATCTAAAGGAAATTGAATATCAAAATTGTATAATGTATGGCCAGCTTAGCTGATCACTGCATATATTGTCCTCAACGTTACCTGTTTCTTTCTACCTCTTCAAAAGAGCATTAGCAGCACACATTGAAACCCCGGTCTGTTTTGAAATCTTTGTCTATAAGAGACCTGATGCATTATAACTACCTTGTGTCTTTTGCTGTGCTCAGGCTTACCATGGTGCATGTCCTTTGACTTCCACAACCTCACCTTTGTAGCAGAGGTTGGCTGTTCCTCACCCAGTTTTAAATCTCCTACAGAGCTGTTTCTGTTTCAGTTAATGACTGTGTTTCAAACTCTATATGAAATTGATGATCATTAGCACTTGCGTGGCATAATTGGTTAATCATACACCTGACTCTAATTCTACAAAATTCCCAAGTGTAAGAATCGATGCTGGTTTGAAGCCCAGGGTAGTCAGACAAAATATTATTATTATTATTATACAGGATTTATATTGCGCCAACAGTTTGCCCAGCACTTGACAATGTGAGGGTAAACAGTGCAGTTCCAGTACAATTCAATACAGGAGGAATCAGAGGGCCATGCTCGTTAGAGTTTACAATCTGAAAGGGGAGGTTCAAGTGATACAAAAGTTAATAACTGTGGGGGATGAACTGGTGGAGAAAATAAATGTACACTTGTTAGGTGGAGGCAGGATAGGTTTCCCTGAAGAGAAATGTTTTCAGGGATCGCCTAAAAGTGAACACAGTACGAGATAGCCAGACAGATTGGGGGAATTCCATAGGATGGGAGAAGCTCAGGAGAAGTCCTGGAGGCAAGCATGGGAGAAGGTGACAAGGGAGCTAGAGAGCAGGAGGTCTTAGGAGGAACAAAGAGAAGGATTAGGTTTGTATTTAGAAACTAGATTAGTGATATAGCTGGGGGCCATATTGTGGATTGCTTTGTAAGTTGCTGTTAGAATTTTGAATTTAATTTGTTGGGTGAGTGGCAGCCAATTCAGGGATTGACAGAGAGGGTTGGCAGACACTGAACAGTTGGTAAGGTGGATGAGCCTGGCAGCAGCATTCATGATGGACTGGACAGAGGATAGTCTATGTAAAGGTAAGCCAATGAGGAGGGATTTGCAGTAGTCGAGGCAAGAGATAACCTGGGAGTGAATTAGGAGCTTTGTGGTGTCATTGGTTAGAAAGGGGCATATTTTGGAGATGTTACGGAGGTTGAGATGGCAAGCTTTGGAAAGTGATTGGATGCGGGGCAGACATGAGAGTTCAGAGTCCAGGATTACACCTAGCACCCTGGCTGCAGGAATGGGTTGATGGTTGTGCCAGTGATCTTGACAAAGAAGTCAGGTGAAGGGGCACATGGAGGAGGAATTATTATGAGCTAATTTTTGGATAGATTGAGTTTGAGGAAGTGGTATAACATGCAGACTGATATGTTGTTCAGTAAGTTAGTTGTGCATGAGGTGACTGATGTTAAAGAGATGATGTAAAGAGATAAATGTGGGTGTTGTCAACGTAGAAATGATATTGAAAGCCATGAGAGACTATCAGCTGACCCAGGGAGGTGTAGATCAAGAACAGGAGAAGTTCAAGAACAGAACCTTGGGGGACCCGGGACCAGAAAGGAAGAGGATAGGGAGAAGTAGAATTGTGAGTGGCACTGAAAGCGCAGTGAAATAAGTAGGATGAGAACCAACCAAGAGCACAGTCATGGAGACCAAAGGAGCAAATTTTTTTGATAAGAGAGTGGTGAACTGTATCAAAGGCAGCTGAAAGATCCAGAAGCAGGAGTACAGAATAGTGTACATTGGTCTTAGCTGTTATTAAATCGTTTGTGAGTTTTAGGAAAGCAGTTTCTGTGGAGTGCTGAGGGTGAAATCTAGACTGAAGGGGATCAAGAAGGTTATTCTTAATGAAGTGGTCACTCAATTGGTTGTAGACCAGGTGTTCAAGGAATCTGGAGGAAAAGGGGAGCATGGAGATGGGGCATAGGTTTTTAAGATTGGTGGGGTCCAAGGAAGGCTTTTTAAGTATGGGGGTGACTAGTGCATGTTTTAGTGTTGGGGAAGATGCCAGAAGAGAGGGAGAGATTGAAGATGTGAGTTAGAGAGTGTAGGATAGAGCCAGAGGGTGACTGCAGTATTTGAGAGGGAATAAGGTCCAGGGGACAGCTGGTTAGGTGGGCATTAGAAAAATAGTTTATCAACCTCACCTATAGTAGCAGGGTTGGAATAAGGAAAGTGTTGAGTGTACCTGTAGACATGGGGTGTTAAGTAGGGGGGATAGAGTGAGTTAGGTAAAGAAGAGTTGATGGGGACTGAATGAGAAGGTGTTGATGAGAGTGATAAAATAGGTCAGATTGGCAGTGTGGAGGCAAGAATTGTATTTTTGGAGAGCAGTTTTATATTGGTTAAAGTCTTTGTGAGACTTAGCTTTACTCCACAGGCACTCAAGAGTGTGGCTACATTTTTTTAAAGACTTCTGGTGTCATCTGTTTGCCAGGATTGTGGAGGTTGGGGCCTGATGCAGTGTGTAGTGAGAGGGGTGAGCTCATCCAGGGCGGAGGATGGGGATCTATTGTTTACAGAAATGGCTAGATTGGAGCAGCACAGGGGTAAGATTTTGTCATAGAGGTGGTTGGTAGTAGAGAAGAGAAGGGTTAAAGTGGTGAAGGTCTCTACAGGTAATTGTTAGGTGGTTGGAGGGAGAGGTGGTGAAAGACAGGGAGAGAGCAAATCTAATAAGGTGGTGATCAGAGAGAGCAATAGGGTTGTTGCAGAGGTTGGATGGAGTGCATAGGTAAGAGAATACAAGGTTGAGGGTGTTGCCATCAGAGTGAGTAGAAGCATGAGGTAAAAAGGGGAGGTTAGACTAAAATGTTTAGAAGTAGCAATGAGTGTTAGTATTAGCAAGGATTTTGAAGTCACCAAGAATAATTGTGGGAATTTAAGAAGAGAGAAAGTAGGTAGCCAGGGAGATAAATCATCATGGAAAGTTGATACTGGTCCTGGGGGATGGTCGATCACAGCAATTCTTAAAGAAATCACAGTGAGTTTCAAATGATGCGAGTGAGGAGAGTGAAGAACCTGAAAGGTGCTCTGTGGAGATAGCAGGATTCCCACTTCACCTCCCTTGCTTCCACTGGGTCTGGGGGAGTGAGTTCAGAGAAGGCCACCATGAGCGAGGGAAGCAGGAGAAGTGGTGTCAGATTCATGAAGCCAGGTTTTGATGACAGCAAGTAGATTAAAGGAGCTAGTGACAAAGAGGCCATGAACAGAGGTGAGTTTTGTGCAGATAGAGTGGACATTCTAGAGGGCACAGGAGAAGGGGAGACCGGTCTTGGAAAGAAGAGGAATGGAAACTAAATTGTGTAGATTGCGGCTGCTGCCAGAGGGTACAGGGTGACGGGTACATTGGTTACAGTCAAATAAATGAGGCTCAGGGTATGGGAATATGTCTCCAGGGGTTACGAGAAGCAGAAGGGTGAGGGAGGTAATATCAGAGTTTGATTTACAGGTATATGAGGGGGCATGCCTCAGCATCTTGGGGGTTTTGTTAACATATGGGCTTAGAATTAGGAGGAGATGATGAGGGTAGTGATAAGAGGAGGGCAGAAGTGAGGGTGATGTCTACAGATTGTGTGGTGGAGAAGAGGGGTGAAGGAAACAGCTTAAGGAAAGATGACACAACTGTGAAAATGGGAGTTAGAGAGCGCATGTTACAGGGATGAAAGAAAGCTGAATGGGAAATCTAGGTCACCTGAAGTCTGGTGTTTTGCATAGTACCTTGCTGTAGGTTATCGCTTGCAAGAGCGGAAGTGCCACTTAATTAACAAACTCTGCTTTATTGGAAGAACCCCAACATGTGCAACCCTAGCATGTGTCCCCCATAAAGGTTATCTAGATTTATACTGTGGTGGGTATGGATGGAATTTGCCAATTTATCAATCAGAAGTTAATAATAGGCACACAGCTAGTGGAGCAACCTTTTCACACCACAATCACACTGCTAGAGAACCAAGAGGTCAGGGTTGTAAAGATTAAGATCAATCAGAATTTAAGTAAGAAGCTTAAAGACAAAATAAACATCACAGTAATGTGAACAGGGCTACCGATGGATGGGAAGCCGCAATAACATAGATGCAAGTTTACCAAAAAAACATATCTTGATTTAGATCTTTCTTCTGTCTGCTCGCTTTGAATTTCGTAAAATTGATAAAAATAAACAATTAAAACATATATTTTTTAAAGCATTCTTATTTTAAAGCATCTCTTCACAGTTTTCACCATCTTCAAAGTTTTGTGCCTGAAACTTTTGCAAGCTACTGTGTATATATGTACAGTATATGTATGTGTGTGTATATATATATATATATATATATATTGTGACAGTGGGGCGATCTGTCAAGATATGGAAAGGTTATTTTACCCAGGATTTTCAAGACAGATTAAGGGGTTCTGGGGTACGTGTTTGATACAGCGGAAAGTGGATTTTCACTTTCCTCATTTGTTTGTAAGGTCCATTTTGGGACCAGGAGTCTGGAGATTTCAAAGCGATTTGGGAGGGATGAAATCTCCAGTCCTGGGACCAGGTTTTGGGAATGGCCAGGATACTGATTGCTCAGGTGTGCAGGGCAATCTTCTAGAGTCAGGACCAGGGTTCCTGGCTCCACCCCGGCAGACAGGAGTCAGGAGGGCTCCATCCTGGCAGACAGGAGGTCTCTGCCTTGGAGTAAGGAGGGCTTCACCAAGGAGAGGTGGAAGCCAGACTAGCTGTGTGCTAGTGGCCAGCTGTGTGCGAGAGCCATATTTTGGAAAGAGTCTGTAGGAGACAGACATAAAACTGTGTACAAGCCATGAGGCTGAATTTTCATTGGCATGTGTGTGATGGTGGATACCCCTGCATGGGAAACTTTATGGAACATTTTCTTTAAATAAAAGTGGGCTAAAAAGGCCTTAAAAAAGAAAGCGAGTTGCTGTGTGCATTTAACAAAGCTCTACCATTTGAAGCGAGTTCCCACTATATATATATATATATATATATATATATATATATATATATATATATATACACAGTGGGGATCGAAAGTTTGGGCACCCCAGCTAAAAATTTGTATTAATGTGCATAAAGAAGCCAAGGAAAGAAGGAAAAATCTCCAAAAGGCATCAAATTACAGATTAGACATTCTTATAATATGTCAACAAAAGTTAGATTTTATTTCCATCATTTACACTTTCAAAATAACAGAAAAAAAAAAAATGACATCTGCAAAAGTTTGGACACCCTGCAGAGTTAATATCTTGTACTGCCCCCTTTGGCAAGTATCACAGCTTGTAAACGCTTTTTGTAGCCAGCCAAGAGTCTTTCAATTCTTATTTGAGGTATCTTTGCCCATTCTTCCTTACAAAAGTCTTCCAGTTCTTTGAGATTTCTGGGCTGTCTGTCACGCACTGCTCTTTTAAGGTCTATCCATAGATTTTCAATTATGTTGAGGTCAGGAGATTGTGAAGGCCATGGCAAAACCTTCAGTTTACGCCTCTTGATGTGATCCCCCCGTGGATTTCGAGGTGTGTTTAGGATCATTATCCATTTGTAGAAGCCATCCTCTCTTTAACTTCATCCTCTCTTAACTTTTTCACAGATGGCATCAAGTTACCATCCAAAATTTGCTGAAATTTTATTGAATCCATTTTTCCTTCTACTCGTGAGATGTTCCCTGTGCCACTGGCTGCAACACAACCCCAAAGCATGATTGATCCAACCCCATGCTGAACAGTTGGACAGAGGTTCTTTTCATTAAATTCTGTGCCCCTTCTTCTCCAAACGTACCTTTGCTCATTCCGGCCAAAAAGTTCAATTTTAACCTCATCGGTCCACAGAACTTGTTTCCAAAATGCATCAGGCTTGTCTATATGTTCATTTGCAAACTTCAAACGATGATTTTTGTGGTGAGGACGTAGAAGAGGTTTTCTTCTGATGACTCTTCCATGAAGACCATATTTGTACAAGTATCTCTTTATAGTGGAATAGTGTACCACAACTCCAGTGTCTGCCAGATCTTTCTGGAGGGATCGTGCAGTCAAACGTGGGTTTTGAATTGTTTTTCTCACAATCCTGCGAGCTGTTCTGTCTGATATTTTTCTTGGTCTTCCAGATCTTTCTTTAACTTCCACTGTTCCTGATGACTGCCATATCTTAATTACATTCCGAACAGAGGATATTGACATCTGAAAACGCTTTGCTATCTTCTTATAGCCTTCTCCAGCTTTGTGAGCGTCAACTATTTTCAGTTTCAGTTTTCTAGACAACTGCTTAGAAGAACCCATGGTGCTGATTGTTGGGGCAAGGTCAGATGAGTCTGGGCATTTAAAACCTTTGAGATTGACATCACCTGGTCTTCCCAGACGATGATTGAGAACAATCCATGACACTGGCAGGTCTCAGCTTTGCAAAGGGGGCAGTGCATGCTATAAATTCTGCAGGGTGCCCAAACTTTTGCAGGCGCCATTTTTTGTTTTCTGTTATTTTGAAAGTGTAAATGATGGAAATAAAATCTAACTTTTGTTGACATATTATAAGAATGTCTAATCTGTAATTTGATGCCTTTTGGAGATTTTTCCATCTTTCCTTGGCTTCTTTATGCACAGTAATACAAATTTTTAGCTGGGGTGCCCAAACTTTCGATCCCCACTGTATATATATATCAGAAATGTACCTGGCGTTTGAAACAAAAATAAAAATAAAACTTGTAATGGGTAATGCATTTAATGTGAACGTTACTGATAATGATACCAAGACATTCCTAATTAAAAAAACATTACTCCTGTTATGTATTTACTGTCTAGTGCATAAGCATTTAACTTGTCTGTCTGGCAGACCAATAGTGACACTTTTAGCCATATTTTATAATAGAATAATGACCCCTTTGATATCTGAGACTTGTTCTTTTTTGAGAGATACTGGTCATTTTCTACAAGATTGATATGCCCCAAGCCCAGGATTTTGATCACCTGAGACATTTTAAGCTTGTACACATGTATTGATCATGAGATGGGGATTGAGGCATCTAAGATTTTATTGGTTTGTTCAGAGAGCTATAATGAGACATAAATTCAGTTTTTACAGATTTTTTTGCAGAAAGTTTTGGAGAATAACTATTTCTTGTTTAGATATGATTATTATTTTCATCTTCTCCTTGTCTATAGTAGCAGGGTTTGAAAAAGGAAAGTGTTGACTATACCTGTGGACATGGGGTGTTAAGTGGGGAAGATGTCTGTGGAGATTTCATCACGATTGTACCTTATTTTGGAAGTGATTGGCGATCTCCTGGGCAATGAGTGAGTTAGGTAGAGAAAAGTTGATGGGGACTGGATAAGAAGGTGTTAATGAGAGTAATAAAATAGGTCAGATTGGCAGTGTGGAGGCAAGAATTGTATTTTTGGAGAGCAGTTTTATATTGGTTAAAGTCTTTGTGAGACTTAGTCTTACTCCACAGACACTCAAGAGTGTGGTGTCATCTGTTTGCCAGGGTTGTGGGGTTGGGGCCTGATTCTGTGTGTAGTGAGAGGAGTGAGCTTGTCCAGAGAAGAGGGCAGGGATTTATTGCTAACCGAAGTGGCTAGATTGGAGCAGCACAGGGGTAAGATTTTGTCATAGAGGTGGTCAGTAGCAGAGTAGAGGAGAGAAGGGTTAAAGTGGTGAAGGTCTCTACGGGTAAATGTTAGGCGGTTGGAGGGAGAGGTAGTGGAAGACAGGGAGAGAGCGAAACAAATAAGGCGGTTATCAGAGAGAGAAAAAGGATTGTTGGAGAGGTTGGATGGAGTGCATAAGTAGAAAAATACAAGGCCATCAGAGTGAGTAGAAGCATCATCAGGCCTGGAGCAGTGTTGTTTATTGACACTAATTCGAACTGAAATGCTGCCTCTGAGGAGGGGGGGGGGGTCACAGAAGCAGAGCTGAGACTGGACATGCTACACATGTTCTTTATACAATGATGAATTTTTTGGGCATGTGTAGCACACCCAAAGTCTGCAACTAGTTTACTGTCTGTCACAGAATGTATTTTTTTGTATAAAAAGACACTGGCACATCTTGAAAGATAATTATCTAACTATAGCAGAATTTAAAGTGAAGCTCTTTCCAAAATGGGAAGTTCCACTTTAAGGACCTTTCCCCTGTAATCCGTGAATAATTGGCAGCTTTGGGGAGTGGAGTGGAGCAGGTACCTGATTTTGACGGGTACCTGCTCACACTTTAGCTTTGACCTGCTAGGAGGTCGGAAGCAGACATTCTCCTCCCCTCCTCCCTCCCTGCAGTACCCTGGGACACATGACAGGTCCCAAAAGACTGTGGGACCATTCACAATTGCTCTGATACTTCCAAATGCGCAGTGGGCACCCGGCTGTAAAGCCGCAAGCTGTCACAGCCAGGTGCTCACAGTTAAGGTGCCGGGGACAGAAGATGGTAGGTGAACCCGGCTGGGGTGAGCACACGGCTGAATCATGGGACAGGTGAGTGGCTGTTTTTTAAAAGTCAGTGGCTACAGATTTTGTAGCTTCTGACCTTTAGTTTTTTCACAGGAGACTGGAGAACCACTTTAAGAGGAAACATATACAGTCTTTTGGAAGTGGTTCTAATGTGGCTCTGCCATATGCGAATGCATATATGACATTGGTGGAAGAAAATGTATTTATTCTAATGTGTTGTTTCAATGTCATTGCGTCAAATGGGGCAATTTCATAGACAATTTCTTTGCCACTTAGTCTAGGGAAGTGTTATCTCTTCCACAGTTGGTTAAATGCGATGGTGAAGGAATTAGTACAGAACAATTTTTTTTGGGATATGTTAATAAAGATAGGAAACGGTAAATAAGAAAGTGATATACTGCATAAATTTAAAACAATGGACAGAAATGTACTTTTACATTATTCTAGCTATCACCTACAAATGTCTTTAAATAGATATCAAGGAGGAGATAGATATTAGATAGAGATTAGATAGTAAGGAAAAATAAGGACAGAAAGTTGAGAGAATATGAGTAGAAAGTTATGAGAGAGAGGCTGTATCCATCTAAAACCCTTTCATGTGAGAGTGCAGGTTGAGACTGAATGTAATATGAGTATGAAAAAAGGGACAAGAAGTGTGAAAGGTGCAAGTTTACCATTTGTGTCTCAGTTTAACCACTTCATCTCTCACACTTGTACACCCCCTATTTACCAGAGCAATTTTTATATTTCCACTATGCGCCTCAATACCAGACCTCTTCCCCTTCCTCCCCAGGTCAATTTTCAGCTTTCAGAGTTGTCACACTTTGAATGCCATTTACTCATGTCATGCAACACTGTACCCCAATGAAATTTGTTTATATTTTAGGACAGAAAGAGCTTTCTTTTGGTTGTATCTAATCACCACTGTTTTGTTGTTTTTTTTTTGCTATATAAATTAAATATACCAAAAAGTTTGAAAAAAAAACCACACCTTACTTTGTTTTTGTTATAAAAGTTTGCAATTAAATTATCTTTCTTAAAATATGTAGGCCAAATGTATACTGCTACCTTTCTTTGGTAAAAATAACCCACAGACTATGGTATGTTTATTTGAAAATTAATCAGTCCTGATATAAGGACACCCTAGCTCATTTTTTTCAGGCTCTAAAATACTCCCAAATGACTCCTTTTTGGAAAGCAGACAGTCCTAGATATTTAGTAAGAGGCACGGTGAGTTTTTTAAAGGTGTATTTCTTTTCACAATTTTTTTGGAAATAAAATACATTTTTTCAAATTTTTACATACTGTGACCAGAGCAATATACCTTCATTATATGAATGCTATAGCGGTGATCAGGAACAATGACTGGTGACAGTATGCAAAAAAGTAATAATTTAAAAAAAAAATTTTTTTTTACAATTTTTTGTTACCTATTGTGACTGGAGCAGCACAGTTTCACCACAGTCACAGAGATCACAATAGTGCACAATGAATGGCTAAGAATGAAAGGCATTGGGGTTGATTTAGTAAAGGCAAATAGGCTGCGCACTGCAAGTGCACTGAAAGTGCAGTTGCTCTAGATCTGAGGGAAACATGCAAGGAAAATTAAAAAAAAAACACAGCAATTTTCCTTGCACATGATTGGATGAAAGAAATCAGTAGAGATTTGCCGCGCTCGTCCTCAGTTATAAAGCAACTGCACTTGCATAGCACTTAAAGTGCACTTGCAGGCAGGGGTGAACTGACAACTCATGGGGCCCCTGGGCAATAGGGGGTCATGGGGCCCCTGTGTCCTAGCCCAAACTCAAAAAAGCCTATGAAATAGGTACCAGGGGCATCTCATGGGGCCCCCTACTGACCCCAGGCCTTCGGGCAGTGCCCGAGTTTCCAAATGGTCAGTCCGCCCCTGCTTGCAGGTACACTTGCAGTGCACAGTATATTTACCTTTAGCAAATCAGCCCCACTGTGCACTATTGATTGTTGTGACTGGTAACAGCAGGGGTGGACTGACAAATCATGGGGCCCCTGGGGCAATAGGGGATCATGGTGCCCCTGTGTCCTTGCCCAAACTCAAAAAAGTCTATAAAAAAGGTACCAGGGGCATCTCATGGTGTCCCCTACTCACCCCGGACCCTCGGGCAGTGCCCGAGTTTCCAAATGGTCAGTCTGCCCCTGGGTAACAGTGATCACATGGTACTGAGGCCAGCTCAGTACAACATTTAGTCTTCTGCTGTGTACTGTGGACAGTGGGTGACAGATCACGCTAACACCTAAGGCGTGCATGAGGAACACATCTGAAGGAGATCATATGACGTCCACCAAGAATTGTAGTGCTCACGCCTAGCCATCATTTTACAATAAGTCAGACGGGAAGGGGTTAAGGACAAACAAGCCTGTCTTATCATGATATTGTCTTGCAACAAAGATTTTTTTTTACCCCCAATCCTTAGATAATAAAACACAACAAAAATCAACAAAACATACTTTCCTTTTTCTTTTCTTTTTTTAGCAGTGTTAGTTCAAAAATAGTTACTGCAGACAAAATTAGGATTCTGGTAGAAAGCCTTGCAGTTATTTACAAAGTAAATAATGTGGGTTTTTTTTTCAATTTTTCTTTTTTTTATGGGAAATGTGAAAATATATGTTACATGTGTTAAAATATTAAGAAAAAAAAGCAAATACAAAAAAGTTTAAATATTAATAGTTAATAAAATAAAAACAAACAACAAAATCAGCAGAAAATTAATAAATAGTTGAAGAAAGAAGGAGATTAAGGAGTTAATTAGGGCTGATTAGAGTAAACTAAGGGTTATTTTAACTGACATTATCTATAGATCAAAATTCATCCCTCTGCAGATGAATGAACAGACAGACACAAAAGTAACATTATCTTTGTATAATCGTGGTCTGGAGCAGTGTTGTTTATTGACACTAATTCAGACTGAAATGCTGCCTCTGAGGAGGGGGGGTCACAGAAGCAGAGCTGAGACTACACACATCCTTTGCACAATCATGAAGTTTTTTGGGCATGTGTAGCGCAACCAAAGTCTGCAACTAGTTGACTGTCTGTCACAGAAAGTATTTTTTTGTATAAAAGACATTGGCACATCTTGAAAGAAAATTATCTGACTATAGCAGAATTTAAAGTGGAGCTCCATCCAAAATGGGAAGTTCCACTTTAAGGACTTTTACCCAGCTATCTGTGAAGAATTGGCACCTTTCGGAAGTGGGGGGAGTGTGGTACCCGATTTTGACAGGTATCCACTTCCACTTTTGCTTCAACCTCCTAGGAGGTCAGAAGCAGAAGTTCCCCTCCCCTCCTCCATCCCCACAGTACCCTGGGACACGTGACAGGTCCTAAAAGACTGTGGGACTATTCACAATGTGCAGCAATACTTCCACATGTGCAGAGGGCACCTGGATTTGAAGCAGCAAGCTGTCACAGCCAGGTGCCCACATTTAAGATGCTGGTCCGGGGACAGACAGTTAAGATGCTGACAGTTAAGATGCTGGTCCGGGGGTTAACTTCTTCACTGCCCTGTTACCAGTGTTATTAGTACAGTATACAGATTTTTTGCTGATCACTGTATTAGTGTCGCTGGCGACTTCAGATACCGTTAGCGGCCCTCCCAGATGTCAGATTGCCTGTCAGTACACCAGTAATCCCATTTAACACTTTGATTGCCAGGAACAAGCTCACATACACAATAAACCATCATTGCTAGTATAGTGTATGAACGGATCAATATCTTTGGTCAGATCAGCACTATACCAGCACACGTTATTATAGTGTCCCCAAAAATACAGCATTAGTGGGATCAGCTCCGGCACCTGCCAGCACCTGCGTTTAGCCCCTACGATTACCCCCCCTCCTCTCCCCCAGCAAGTGCAGTGTCAGTAGATCACTGTCACTTGATACATTACACACAAAACCGCAGTATTGGCAGAATCAGGCCTGATCTCTGTTAGTACTTGCTGGTAAATTTTTTTGTAGCTGTTCAAGCAGTCCCTGACAGCCAGTTGCTCTAGGTACCTATAAATTTAGTGGCCAAAATGTCAATGGAAAGGTACTCTAGTAAAGAGGCCTACAGGATTCTGAGCATGTCAGGTGACAGTGAAGGGGAAGACTCACTGACACAATCAGCCTCAGAATACGAATCTGTAGACAGCAGCGGCACCCTGACAGATAGCTCAGACGATGGAGAAGAGGTCCCTGATAAGGTCAGGCGTACCCGACCCTGTTCCAAGGTTGCTGAGATGTTACAATCGCATGATGACTCTCATATGCACACAGGCCTGTAGAGCCCCTAGTATCCTTTCGAATGTGCTTGCAAATCCCGATTGGCAGCCCACACATTCTGCAGCACCCGTACTTCCCCCATTCACTGCCCAACCCGGAATTCAGGTGTAAACAACAAATATAACTACTACTCTTGATTTTTTGGAGATGTCAAAGCAATTTATATGCACAACAATTTATCGCCGCCAACCCAAATTCAAACCTTGTCAGACCATTCGCATGGAAACCCATTATGGTTTCTGAATTTAAAGTTTAAAGCATAATTTAAAGCATAATGCGTTTTATGCATTTCAATGACAATACACTCTGTCGTCCTCGGGGTGATCCTGAATTGGACCAGCTCCACAAAATTCGGCCGCTCGTAAATGACCTTAACCAAAAATTTGCAGATGTCTATACACCCCAGCAAAACATCTGCATTGATGAATCCCTCATTAATTTTTCTGGCTGTCTTGCATTCAAACAATTTCTCCCTAGCAAGCGAGTCACAAGTTTCAGATTTACGAGGGAAAAGATAGTCACATTGAGCCCCCTGGATGCCCAGACTACATGGGGAGCAGTGGCAAGATAGTTTTGGACTTGGTGTCATCCTTTTTCCATATAGGTACCACTTATACAAGGACAATTTTTATAATCTTTGAAATGGCACATGTGGCACCATGTGACCTATTCACTGGGGCTTCCCCCCAACAGCTTGTAAATACCTGTCTTAGAAAGGGGTAAAAAGCCTGCTTGAGAAATGAGGAATTGCTCGCAGTGAAGTGGAAGGACAAACAGGATGCTATCATTCTGTCTTCCATTCACACAGACACGACCATCCAAATTGCCACGGCAGCTGGTGTTGTTGAGAAGCCCTCTGTATCCACAACTATATCCTTAACATGGGAGGGGTAGACTTCAATGACCAGATGATGAAGCCGTACTTAGTTTCCCAAAAAGCCAGACGCTGGTACAAAAAAGCGTCTGTTTATTTATTTCAATTGGCTATATATAATGCTTTTGTGCTTTACGAAGCAACTGGATGAAGTGGATCCTTCCTAAAATTCCAGGAAGAGATCATTACGGCCCTTTTGTATCCAGAAGGTGCTATGGCCCAAACCCACAACCCAGATGCAGTTAGCCAAATGCATGAGAGGCATTTTCCCGATGCCATTTCTGGTGCTGATGTTCTGATGTTGTGTCTGTAGCAGACATGGAATTAGGCATGACACCCGCTTTTTTTGTCCCTCCTGTCCTGGCCAATCTGATATGTGCCTCAAGATCTGCTTCCATCGCTACCACACACTAGTGGAGTATTAGTATAGGGTACAGCACGGCACAGTTCAAGGCACATATTTGCACAGGGTCTCCAAAGATGTTAGGTAGTCAGGAAACTGGCTATCGCATTCTGAGAGACCCTACAGTTTTGTTAAGGAACTTCAAGTTAAAAAAAAAAAAAAGTAGAAAAAACTTTAAACAATAAAAAAAAGTACAAAAAAAATTAAAAATTTTAAAAACCATAAATAGTTGTAGGTTTTTTTTGTTGTCATTGTTGTTACTGTTCTACTGTTACGATTTTACTGTTTTATTGTTAACCATTGCTGTTTTATTTGCAGGAATGCCATTCAGCTGCAGCACCGACTTGTTTATTCTGACAGAAACAGGAACTTGCTCTCAGAATATTCATAAGTAGGTGTGTGAAACGCTGTTGGATGAGATTTTTGATCCACAGTTAAAAAAAGAGTATTTATGCCAAAGCATGGGGGCCTGTGGTGGCCAGTAGGGGGATGGCCCCTATGTTTCAGTATTTATTTTACAAAAAAATATATATATATATATATATATATATATATATATATATATATATATATAAATATATATAAATATAAATTTTGGCAGAGATTTCTTCATCCACATCGACCGATGTGAATAGAGGAATCTGTTAGGTTCTTTTTTTTCATTCAGCCTGAATGGCAAACAAAGGACATTTCATGTGTGCCCACCACTAGAAGTGGGTGGATGCAGGGCAGTATATTCTATATTCTAATACTACACACTTTTTCTGACAGAGATTTATTCTCTTTTTTTCATTCAGCTCACAGGCTGCATAAAACAAAAGAGCATAGCCTATATATCTTACAAGGACCAGTGATGTACTGGTACATCTCTGGACTTTGAGTGGTTATACCAGGATGATGCCTGCAACTGCAGGCATCATCCTGGTATACTTTTTTTCAGGCGGCAATTGGCTTTTATGTAAAAACAATCCTAGTGGCTAATTAGCTGCAGGATTGCTTTTACAAGCAGCGGGAGAAGATGCCCCTCCCCCACTGCCTTCCATGGCCTTCTCGGGAAATTCCCATGCCATCGGGAGAACCTGAGAATGCAGCCGGTGTTTCTGCCAGCTGAATATAGAGCTGATTGGAGACCAGAATGGTGCCAATCATCTCTATAGTCTAAGAAATCGGATGCTATGAGCATTTCATCACTTCAGTTTCACAGGATATATTTGCATATTTGCATTCCATATGATAGCATTAAAAGTGATAAAAAAAAGAAAGGGACAGTGTAAAAATAAAAAAATAGCACCAACCCCCCCCCCCCCAAATGACCCCTTTTTGGAAAGCAGACACCCTAAGGAATTTGATAAGAAGCATAGTGAGTATTTTGCAGATCTCGTTTGTTGCCACAAGTTTTTGGAAAATGAAGAAAGAAAACAAAAACATACTTTTTCTTTTCTTTTTTTATATTTGAAAACCTTGTGAGAAAAAATAAGATCTGCAAAATACTCACCATGCCTCTTTTTAAATTCCTTGTGGAGTCTACTTTCCAAAAATCCAAAAAGGGGTAATTTGGGGGGGGGGGGGGGGTGTTGGTGCTATCCTGGCATTTCAGGGTCTCCGAAACTGCGATAGGTAGTGAGGAAGTAAAATGAGGAAGTTACGCACCTTCAGGCTTTCAAAGTGGTCACTGGATTTCAGGCTCCTGTATGTGGCTAGGCTCCCAAAAAGTCTCACACATGTGGTATCCCCATACTCAGTAGAAGTAGCAGAATGTATTTTGGGGTGTAATTCCACATATACCCATGGCTCATGTGACCAATATATAAATTAATTGACAACTTTGTGTACAAAAAAAAAATGTTTTTGTCATTTGTGGAAAAAAAAAACTTCCATGGTCTCAACATGCCTCTCAGCAAATAGTTTAGGGTGTCTACTTTCCCAAAAAGGAGTAATTTTGTAATTTTGGAGGTGTTTGTACTGTCCTGGTATTTTAGCACCTCAAGAAATGTGATGGGCAGTCAGGAAGTAAAAGCTGTGTGAATCCCATTATCTATACCATAGTTTTTAGATGCTATGACTTTCACACAAACCAATTAATATGCAGTTATTGGGATTTTTTTTACCAAAGACATGTAGCAAAATATATTTTGGCCTAAATTTATGTCGAAATTTGTGTTTTTTGGATATTTTTTGTGACAGAAATATTTTTATAGCGCAAAAATAAAAAACCCAGAGGTGACCAATACCACCAAAAGAAAGCTCTATTTGTGTGAAAAAAATGTATGTACAGTATTGCATGACCGTGCAATGGTCAGTTAAAGTAGCACAGCGCTGTATAGCAAAAAAAATGGCGTAAATTGCGGTATCTATACCATAGTTTGTAGATGCTTTCACACAAAGCAATCAATATACACTTATTGGGATTTTTTTTACCAAAAACATGTAGCAGAACACATTTTGGCCTAAATTTATGACTAACTTTGAATTTACTATATATTTTTTATAGCCAAAAGTAAAAAATATAGTTTTTTTTTCAAAATTATCAGTCTTTTTTTGTTTTTAGTGCAAAAAATAAAAAGCGCACAGGTGATCAAATACCACCAAAAGAAAGCTCTATTGTGTGAAAATAAGGACAATCATTTAATTTATGTACAGTATTACATGACCGCGCAATTGTCAGTTAAACTAGTGCAGCGCTGTATAGCAAAAAATGGTGTACATTGCAGTATCTATACCATAGTTTGTAGATGGTATAACCTTCACACAAAGCAATCAATATACACTTATTGGGATTTCTTTTACCAAAAACATGGAGCAGAATACATTTTGGCCTAAATTTATGACTAACTTTAAGTTTACTATATATATTTTATAGCTGAAAGTAAAAAATATCTTGTTTTTTTTTCAAAATATTCAGTATTTTGTTGTTTATAGCGAGAAAAATAAAAACGCACAGGTGATTAAATACCACTGAAAGAAAGCTCTATTTGTGTGAAAAAAAGACATACATTTCATTTATATACAGTATTGCATGACTGCGCAATTATCAGTTGAAATAGGGCAGCGCCGAAATGAAAAAAAAAGGCCTGGTCAGGAAGGGGGGTGAGTCCTCAGGAGGGCAAGTTGTTAATAAAGAAGGAGAGTGCTTCAGCACTGTCAACTCTTTTCTTTTTCAACCTGCCATTTTCTCTGTACGGCCACATGATAATACAGCATCAGGTGCAATATGCATCTTTTCACTCCTTACAGGTCTTACCAGAACTGTTCCACTGCGACATAGGGTAACTGCAGATATGTTTGTATCAGAGATCAAACCTGCAGATGCAGATTCCCATCCTGTAGTATTACATCCTGTGTATTTCATAAAAAAAGGCACTCCATTCCCCACATACCAAGCACTGCATTGGCCAACTTTCCATATTGTGTTTTGTACATACAGTAGGTACAAGTGCTGAAATCTCCCATGCTACAGAAAATATATTCTTTCAATTTCTCATAAACCTAGCCATTGTGGCGCATCCACAGATAGATCTTTTGAATAAAAAATCATCCCACTGTTATTTGGTCCATGCCTCACCCATAGCAATGTGTTAAATGATATTGAGGAAAATTGTTACAACATACAGTGACATTTCTGCAAAAGGGTCTAACCAACCAAGTGTTGCTAAGAGTGACAGCAAGGATTTCTATCAGGTTTTACATTTTCAGCAACACAGTGCACTTTATTGTCTTAGAGGTACATATAACACATGTGCAACATGTTGCGTCTTGTAGTCAGAGAGGCAGCATTGCTATTAAGAGCTTTATGAGCAAGTTCGGGCATCTATGAATATATCATAACAAGAACTGGAACTAACTTGAACAGAGTGTAAAAAAGTTTTATACAAGTAATAACTGTAAATAGTGACATCCACAGGCCAGAGGTATGAATGTGGTGGTTTATGTAAGGATATATTTTACTTATAAAGGGCGGTGTCCCTTTCCCTTAGATGAAATATTACAGTGCCTCCAGCCGTTAAAATACGGCAAATATTTAGTAAACCAATAATTTGGACACCTTGATAATTTGATCACCACTTATTATTATACCTTGAATTCTTTTAGCCAATATGATTTCGTACCATACACACAAAATTTGCCTTATAATAGATAAATATAAAAATTTATTTATGTACAAAAATTATATATATATTAACACAAAACGCAAAAGACTGGTGATAAATGAATATTGGTACACACAATCAAGAATATATCCTACCAATGTAAGACACAATAATAAAGTTTCTAACTAATTACATCAATCACAATTTTTAAACGATCTGATTATTTATTAAATTTATTAATAATTAATAATTTCGAATATCTCAAAGGTTATATTCTCGCAAGCCGTGGCCATAGGATTGCAAGAAGCAAGCCCTTGATATATGATACTCTGGTTATTAATATTCAATAAATTATGAAATATGAAAAAATTTATAATATGGCAATAAACAATTTTTAACAGTAAAATAGGATTTCTCTACATATATCTAACTACCCGATATTGTTGTGATACACTAAGATAATTTTATGATTCCACACAACAGAGAAAATAGGTTAATACAAAATCAAATAAACATCTCACCACACCCGGAATTCAGACTAGGCAACTCTCCCGTGGATTTAGCTGGCAGTGGAACGCCTTTGGACTGATATATAGGGCAAGTGAAAGATTCTCAGTAGGGGAGAATGTAGGAAGTTATAAGATTAGAGGTTTAGGAATTTAGTTAAAGTTTTAGGAAGTTTTTAAAAGATGGAAGAGTAGTTGTTCAGCAGAGATCTTCTTCTTGATCAGGTCTTTCCATGAGGTTTTTATGAGGGTTTTTTTTTTTTCTTAAAGCACAAGGGCTTTTATATCCACTAGTCCATTGTTCTAAGATACCTTCCCACCAGGCTTCCTGATTGGCTAGTTGAGAAATGTGTGTACATAAGCTATTTCTCACCTGCCCGCCAGGTGGCGGTCATGTATCATAGAACAATGTGAGTATTTGAGATGACTCATACCTTGGGTGGAATCTTCAGGTAATTTCAGGAATTAAATATACGGCTCTTTCCAGATATAGCAGTGATCATACCTATACTATTCTAAATAGGGACCATGGAATATAGGTGTATATTCAGTTATTCCTCCTTGAAGTACCATCCTGTTTGTTTCCTGATAAGACATGTAACTAATGCTAGTCTATAATACATCTTACTTCCCATCATCTCAATACTCAAATTAGTGATATATAGTTCCCATTGCTGAGTATTTAGTGGTGTTTAAAAACTATACCATCTTATTTATAATATGTTTTTGTAGTATATTTTTGTAATTATATACAGTGAACTTTTAGACTTAAATGTCCTGAATTTCACCTTTTTGTTTCAGAATCAACATTTTCTCTGTGTAGGAAAACTCTCTGTTTGCCTGGCCCTTGTATTGGACTCATGGTAAACAACTGTTAGTGCTTTCACCCTTGGTGAACAATAGTATATTTTAATAGTTTCAGAGGTCTGTTAGTTTATCACACTCTACAAGGTTTGGGTAAGCTCTCAGACAATCAGTTTGGTTCCTCTATTGTCATGTCCAGACCTTGTATATGTTTACCTGCTTATTGAAGTCTGAATAATGGTGTTTGATCACCTGTAGAACTTCAAAATAGTATTGTCTCTAGGAGGAAAGAAAAACAATCCCTTCACCCATTACATTTCTCTAGCTAGATGGTCATTCGACTTTCCAACCAAGACAAATTAACCCCTTAACATCCGGCTATGCTGACTTGATGTTATATAGGATTATGTCTTGATAAATCATGTTTTTGAGACATAATTCAAAAGCCCACAACATGAACACCACATATTCACCTCATAACACACAAGAGCCTTTTCTTCAATAGTAAAAAATTCAGAAACCAATAATGTAAAAGAATTATATCACAAAATAGTAGTTAGCATTTAGGTTACATCACACGTCATATTAGACATAAGCTGTCCTAGGTTGATGGCTACATTGTTTGTGGATCTCAACACTTTCTTGTACTAGAGACCTTGAAAATGTGCCTTATACAACTTGCATACGAATGTCACCAAGGAATTGTAAGAACTAAACAAAGACTATGTGAACTATACTGGTGGCAAAGCATGGATGTCCCACACACTCCACTCCGGCCAGTGTCATTTTCTGATTCTTCCTGGAAGTAGCTTCTTATTGATATTGCAGGTCATTGTACAGAGGCATCTGTGGACTGTCGATTTGCTATTACATTCATTATTACAGTAAATTACCAGAAATTGAATTTGTCTCAACTATAACATCTGCTACTGTAATTACATTTCTCTCCACAGTTTGACAGGTAAGGTAGCCCAAAGGAACTAGTGTCTGACCATTGATCACGATTTGTTTCACCTGAGTTTGAATCCTTCTGAGGGAAATATTGTACAAAGGAAATCCTCTGTTTATTACCTCCAAGCAAATACAGAGATAAAGGGATTCAACGGAAACTATGAAAAGATTGGAAATTGTAGAAGTAAGTCTTGTAAAGTTTTTACTTTACTGAACATGCAACCTTACAAGCATCACTAGCTAAACTACTAAATGGCAGTCAAACCTGTAATAAACTACATGTTACAGACATACAGTGCAACTCCCACAAAGTGTAGGGTCTCTGAAATCGTCAGTTGCTAAGGCTGTAAAAAAAAAAAAAGAGTAAGGCATGTACTCATTGGAAATGTGGTGTCAGAGAAATATATGTTAAGAAATCTGGCATATTGAAACAAGGACAATCCAAATTTTTCAGTCCGCTTAGAGCAGTGGTTCTTAACCTTGTTGGAGGTACTGAACCCCACCAGTTTCATATGCGCATTCACCGAACCCTTCTTAATTGGAAAAATAAAATATGATTTTTAAAATTCAAAACATAGGTATATATTTATACATAGGTGCACAAAATGAACAAAACCGTTAAGAACAAAGAACAAAACCATTAAAACATGATTTTCACACAAAAACAAAAACATAATAATGAATATTTACTGCACGAATCATATGAGTCGGGTGTGGGTCTTCACCTCCTCCGAACCCGTGAGACTGACTCACCGAACCCCTGGGGTTCGATCGAACCCAGGTTAAGAACCACTGGCTTAGAGTAACAAACGAGAGCCTTACACCTATGAACTTGTTGGATGCATATGGAATGCCAGTTGTCTTGTGCCTGCTAGAAGTTACAGAAGTTTTATTTGATGATGGACATTTCGCTATTCCTACTGATAAACTGATTAAACTGGAGACCAGAAACCCAACTGAAGAATCAGACGGTCTCTTGTGAGGGTCAAGGAATATCCTGTAGTAGACTTATGCTAAGTGGTAAACTGTTTGTGAGCTTCAGTCTAGCCAGTAATGTATGTTTAAGGCCCACTTCTGTTATAACAAAAACGTAGAAAACAAAGAAGAATACCCTCTCATGGGGTATTTAGCATATCTTTGACAAAATTCACATTCAGCCTTCTATTTTTGTTGCAGCACCAGTGCTCCAGAACTTAGCTTTAGAGCCCTGCCTTTTCCTCCACAGACAGCCCTCTCCATGTCTGTATGCATAGTTTGGCTGCCACTGTAGCACTGTTTCACCAGCCAAGTCCCTTTGTCTGACTCTAGACTCATTATTTTGTGTCTCTTCTGCAAGAAAAGCTGGTCTCCTGTCTGCTGGCAATATTTCTGATAAGTGAACACTGAACATTTGGATACATTCTTAGCATACCTTGGTTCTGGGATCAATCATGATGGCTGAAGACGCTGAAGAAGACTGGGAGAATGTTTCAGATGCTGCAGTGAAACAATGAGCGGGATCGTGTCCATTGCAGCACTGGAAAGGGCACTTGGGCAGGTAAGTCCGCTATAATATGCAAATATGGTTTGCATACTTGCACATTATAATGCAGACTCACCACCATGTGGATTTTGTTCTACTTTAAACTGGTCATCCTGTTAGATTTGACCACATGATTTATTATGTAACATGGAGAAACAGAAATAAGGTAGGTACGTTTCTCCTCAGCCTACAATGGGCACATGACCTGACATCAGGTTTGCTTTAGCCCTAGACTTGTATTTTAGGAATAACTCAACCAGTGGGCAGTTGTGTAGATTTGGGGCATCAGAATCTTTGGGCTCAGGGTGACCATGTCTTAATTACAAATATCAACACCCTTCCAGAATTACTACCTTCTAGGGGAACTCTTTGTCACAGCAAATTCTTGTCTTAACGTAAATCTAAAATCTTGCAATGAAAAACTGCTTGGGGTTAGGTTTTTTTTTTTTGGCATGAGACATGCAAAAACTCTGTATATTTTATACATGGCAGACATTTTGCTAATTTGCAGCATCTAGAATGGAACCGGGTGCAGGCAACAATATAACTGCAATGCAGATGTGCAAGGGTTACATCATCAGTGTCCGCCAAATGGCCAGAGAGCAGCATCATGAGCCTCAGAGGTAGTGGCAGTAGGGGGAAGGGATTGGAGCAGCAACTGGACAACTGGAACCTGGACCTGTCATCTCTAGAGGAGGGCACTTGGTAAAGTAATTGTGCATACTTGCAAATTATGGCAAGAAGCCACCCACCACACAGGAGACTTTATTTCCGCTTTAATGAACTACAGGAATTGGAACCAAGGAATTGTTTTTTGAGATTGACAAACATTATTTACATAGAGGTAATGTCACTGTTCAGGTATTCCCTGATGTTTTGCAATAATAACGCGGGCTCAGTGACCGAGAAGGAGACTTAAACAAAAGAAAGGAAGCAAGGAAGATGAAGGCAAGCATGAAGATGGTCTCGGTTGAAAATCTTTGAGGAACAAATAAAAGAAAATAAGCTTTGTCTCCAGAGGGCAGATATAACTATACTGTATTGTAACATTGCCAGTCTCGCATACAGCAGCTTTGGCTTTTGAGTGTATTGTTATTTTTTTTTGTGTGTCATTTAACAATTCTGCCTGAATTCATGCATAATTTTTAATAAATACAATATATTAATGCATCACTCTTTTGTCTGCGACCACCTTTTAGACTTTCAGGAGAATTTAATTTTTGAATACTACTCATAACATTTTTATGTGAGTATTGTTAAAAATCATTTTCTTTAATTATGCAAATAGCAGAAGGTTGCCTATTATGTTTGTATGTACACTGACATTTGGTATGTTCTCAGACTTTAAAAGTGACCGTTCCTGAACACAGTAATTATCACAGGTCATTACTGAACTGCAAATTTCAAAATAGCTTTAAAAACAACTATAGCAAAGAAAAACACATTTAACCAATTATTTTTGATAGTTTTTCCTGAGAATTACAGTCATTAAATGATAATAGCATTGTTAACAAGTAATTGCCATACTGATCCAGTAAAAACAAGTAACCATTTTTAACATAATATGTTAAATATGTTTTCTTTTATTATGTTAATATGTTTTATAAGGCCTACTGAAGAAGCCCAACTGCAGGGTGCAGCGTGTCTAGGAGGGAGCAGCCGATATTGTGTGGTAACGCCGACGCTATTTGAGGGTGCAGTGGAGAACAGGCGGATGACTATATATACAGTACAAAGCGCATTGTGATTTTTATCCTGTCAGTGTCTTGTATCTGCTGGGGTTTTATTAAATGTTTTAGAAATGGAGAGCACTATGTCTTTGCTTTTCTGTTCTATAGTATGATGTATACATTGTATTTTTTGAGTGCATTTGGAATCGGCGGGTGTATCCAGCCAGCATCTGAGGAGAGCTGTGGAGGGTGTGCCGAGTTTGGGATTACTGAATTAGGCACAGATGAAGCAGATGAGCCTGTGTTGAATTTCTTTGAGGTGAGCATGTATTTTTCAAGTCACTGGAAGATCGAAGATTGCTGGTCACTAATTGCACTGTTTTTGGGGTGCTGGACTGTTTATATATACTTTATTTCACCCTTTATGTTGAATGTTTATGGATTAAGAGTCACAGAGAAATTTTTATATTTTTGTTTGATTGATGGTATAGCACTTAATTGTGCTACGCCTCACTAATTTTTGTATAGTTACTTGAGGAAGGTGTTGTGAAATCATCTCATAGAGTTATAGCTAGCAACACATTTGTATAATTCATTGTGGGTAGTGAGAGTTGTGGGGTTGTGGGTAGTGAGAGTTTGTGCTGATTGTGTTATAGTTAACATTAACATAATATTGTTATGTATTTTACTCAGGGTTCAGGTTTTTAAGGGTATAGTGCAAGGCTTAATTACCATACTGTTGCCCAGATCACAACCTGCGATACAAACAAATTACTTCTTGCTTCTTTAGGACACAACTCTCAATTATACATGCATGATACCAGTCGTCTGGAGGTGGGGGTATTTCCCAGTCCTTTAATGATGTTAAGCACCCAATTTCTTATGAAGCTGCTGACAGATTCCATGTGCCTGCAATCCTAATGCTAGCAATTCCAGGTTCAAGTTAGAGTAGAATAAACAATATTAATTTTGGGGGGTCCAGGCTGGGGATGGGGTTCAGTAATTATGCTATCACCATTGATGCTTCCCATGCACAACTTAGGTTTTATTTCACTATACCAGTGGACATGGTGGGGATACTTGTATGGCTGTGCATAGCAACATACAAACTAGAATGGCTGTCATTTTATTTGGTAATTGTAAGGTGACATACATAGAAATCTAAATGTTTCAGTTTATTAATCCTTATGGCATGTATCCTAAGGTAATTATGGGTATCTATATTTATTCTGTATATACTGGCACTGTGTACTGCCACTTCTTGTACTGTATGTACTAACTAATTTCAGCTATCTGTTCTAATTCTTTATGAGTAAACATCTCCTGTTCAGGTTGTGAGCATGATTCTGAGTACACTATATTGCCAAAAGTATTGGGACGCCTGCCTTTACACGCACATGAACTTTAATGGCATACCAATCTTTGCCTGTAGGGTTCAAAATTGAGTTTGCCCACCCTTTGCAGCTATAAAAGCAGCTATAAAAGCTTCAACTCTTCTGGGAAGGCTATCCACAAGGTTTAGAAGTGTGTCTATGGGAATGATTGACCATTCTTTCAGAAGTGCATTTGAGAGGTCAGGCACTGATGTCAGACGAGAAAGCCTGGCTCAGTCTCCGCTTTAACTTATCCCAAAGATGTTCTATCGGGTTGAGGTCAGGACTCTGTGAAGGCCAGTCAAGTTCCTCCACCCCAAACTCACTCATGCATGTCTTCATGGACCTTGATTTGTGTACTGGTGTGCAGTCATGTTGGAACAGGAAGGGGCCATCCCCAAACTGTTCCCACAAAGTTGGGAGCAAGAAATAGTCCAGAATGTCTTGGTATGCTGACCCCTTAAGAGTTCCCTTCACTGGATCTATGGGGCCAAGCCCAACCCCTGAAAAGTAACCCCACACCATAATCCCCCCTCCACCAAACTTTACTCTTGGCACAATGCAGTCAGGCAAGTAGTGGTTTCCTGGCAACCGCCAAACCCAGACACGTCCACTGGATTCCCAGACAGAGAAGCATGATTCGTCATTTCAGAGAACACATCCCCACTGCTCTACAGTCCAGTGGAAGTGTGCTTTACACCACTGCATCCGATGCTTTGCATTGCACTTGATGTAAGGCTTGGATGCTGCTGCTTGGCCATGGAAACCCATTCCATGAAGCTCTCTATGCACCGTTGTTGTGCTACTCTGAAGGCCACATGAAGTTTGGAGGTCTTTAGCTATTGTCTCTGCAGACAGTTGGCAACTTCTGCGCTTCAGCATGTGCTAACCCTACTCTGTCATTTTACATGGCCTACCACGTCGTGGCTTAGATGCTGTTGTTCCCAGTTGCTTTCACTTTGGTATAATACCACTAACAGTTGACCGTGGAATATTTAATAGCAAGGAAATTTCATGGATGGACTTATTGCACAGGTGGCAACCTATCATGGTACCACGCTTGAATTCACTGAGCTCCTGAGAGTGACCCAGTCTTTCACAAATGTTTGTAGAAACAGTCTGCATGCATAGGTGCTTGATTTTATACACCTGTTGCCATGGAGGTGAACACAATAATTTGGAGGGGTGTCTCAGTACTTTTGCCAATATAGTGTATCTGATAAAATTCTGTATGTATAGACACAGTAAGAGTAATGTTCTGCCTGCTAGGTGAAAATCTGTTCTTAGGCTGGTCATAGGTTATGCAAATGTCTTCCCTTCAACCATGGGTTGAAGCAAAGCAAATTGCTTGCTTCCCCTATAAACACAGCCAGTGTTAATGGGGGAATCCCTCCTGCTGTGCTATTGTATTCTGACAGGGAGAGGTTTTCCCGTCGCCAGAATACAGTTATCACTGTTGGTGGCTATAGCCACCGACAGTGATTGCAGGAAAAAAAAAGACAATATCAATATTAATAGATCAATTTCAGTAAAACCAGCCTGCCAATAGATGGATTGAAGTTCTGCAGGTTCCTGCTGAACTGGCTTAATTTTGATCCATCTATGGTCAGCTTTAGTCTGTACATATGGATGATATATAGTAATTTTTTTCTGCATTCTAGCTGTACTTCACATTGTCTCTCCCTTTTTCCTATGCATTGGTGCACTGCATCACTTTCTCATTTCTGCACAGAATTCAGTTTGTGTTTGGTTAAAGTTCTTACTATATGTTTTATTCTGTATGCAATAATGCTGCAAAGTTTTTCTTTTATTCTGTAATTTGGGAGCAGTTTTCTATATATGTTCTTATTTTATAGGCATAGATACTGCTGATCACTTATATTCTGGATGCTGAGTGCAGTATCTTTTCTTAGTATGGCACAATTCAATATCTCCTGTTCTGTAGGATGGATGTAATTTTTGGTATGTACTCCTAATGTGTACATACTGCATAGAACTACTTCTCATGCAATACATAATTCTAAGCATCTGTTTTTATTTTTAATAAATAGACAATACCAATACCGTATGCTGTGTATAACTCCAATTATCTACCCTTATTATCTATGTATTGTATAGCCTCTACACAGTAACACTACTTTGTTCTGTACGTTGGGTGTAACTCCGTTTCCATTCTTATTCTCTATGTATAGACACTACACAGTACCACCATCTTGTTCTGTATGATGAGTATAACTCTGTGTAATTATCCTTATTCCCTATGTATAGACTCTAAACGGTACTTCTGCCTTTATGCTGTATTATGCTGTAGGCTGAGCATAATTCTTTTGTATTTATTTCTTGATTTCAGTTTAACTTCATTTTGCAGGATGATATTATGCATTTTGAAAAAGAAATTAAGTCAATCTATACAATCACATTTTTTCTACACATGGATGATTTTCTGCACACCCAGGACATGTAGACAACAAATGCAGAAATAAGCAGGGAGGAAACCTACAACATCTGGTAGCAGAGAGCTGTATTGTTATGCAGCCTATGTTATGTATTTAATGTTTCCTGAGTGCTATTATCACTGTTCTACTTCCTTTTATTTCCTTGTAATTCTTCTTTGTCATACATTCTGTACATTAAATACATGTTATCCTTGTCCAGTGATTACAGTATCCATAAAGTGCCTTCTCTCTTGGATCTATGAAGACACAGTTTACATTACACCATGCAATATGAAACAAAATGTATCCAAGCATCATTTCTTTTCAAGAACTGCGGTGCTATTTTCCTTTCTACTTTTCATTTTTAATGTGCCATACATTATTTCATACAATGCAGGCATACGGTGACTACTGGAATAATAAAGTTTTTTTTTTTCAAACTTCTTTTATGAATTATGGTTGCTGTTGTATATATATAGAAATACTAAAAGTGGAAAAGAATATTATAATATAAAATGGCTTATTAAAATCCACAAGATGAAATTATCCTTTTTTTCATTGTTCTTGTCGCCATTAACATCCAATATTGATTTCTGCGTTTTCTTGAAACTCCATTATTTAAAATCACAAAGCACAGAGGAAATGTTGCTGTAATTGGAATTTCCATTGAAGTTCATTTTTCTTTTGAGATGCTATGCATAGAGAGATGAATGTGCACTTGAAAAAAGTGAGAATTTGTATTTGTTTGCAATGCAGTAGAAGTCATCAGAAAATATAATGTGTATAAAAACACAGTCTTGCAAAAACACAATCTAGAAAAAAATGTACAAAATTTTGGCATCAAAACCTAACAATTTGTAATAGACAGTCATACTTCTATACAAATTGTTTATATACTCACCAGCCACTTTATTAGGTACACTTATTCAATTGCTTGTTAACACAAATTTCTTATCAGCCAATCACATGGCAGAAACTCAATGCATTTAGGCATCTAGACGTGGTGAAGATGACTTGCTGAAGTTCAAACCGAGCATCATAATGGGGAAGAAAGGGGATTTAAGTGAATTTGAACATGGAATGTTTGTTGGTGTTAGACGGGCTGGTCTGAGTATTTAAAAAACTGCTGATCTACTGCGATTTTCATATATATAAATACTGTATAATAATAATAATAATGCTCAGCTATCTCTAGGGTTTACAGATAATGGTCCAAAAAAAGAAAAAATATCCAGTGAGTGGCAGTTGTGTGGACGAAAAAATGCCTTGTTGAGGTCAGAGGAGAATAGGTAGACTGGTTGCAGATGGTAGGGTCAGAATTTGTTGTAAACAACATGAAAGCATCCATCCTGCCTTGTATCAACGGTTCAGGCTGGTGGTGGTGTAATGGTGTGGGGGATATTTTCTTGGCACTAGTAAGGTGTACCCAATAAAGTGGACACTGAGCGTATTTTTGACAATATAGAGTAGTGTGCATTAAAAAGTATTATCCATTTTTGTGAGGATGTGCTTGGATGACACCCCCCTCCATTCTCGGCTGCATGTGTAGTGGGAGGAGGTGCATTATTTGAAACTGGAGGAAGGCTGATGTGCTGAAGCTTACACTTTAACCCCTTTCTGCCTGGTCTATTATATTATGACGGCCAGGCAGGAGCCCTATTATTCTGGGAGGATATCATATGTCATCCTTCAAGGGTCATGCTCCACCACAATCTAACACCCATTATGTCCACCGGACAAAGCCAATGACAGATCACTGTACCGGCCTGCTGCCAGTCCTGTGGGATCTCTGTGGCCAATGTCAATGTAGCCACATGACAGTTGTACACAATGAAAGGCTTTGATTCATGCCTTTCATTGTGTACTTTTGTAATGAGCTCTGTGATTAGATACAGTGATCGCATGGTACAGACAGGGCCAATCACTGCCCATCTTTGCCATGTGATTAGCTTTAGCCAATCACAGCTAATCACAATAGTAAACACTGAATGAATAGTTTTCATCTAGAAAAAAGGGTTGCTTATAACTGTAAAATTCACAGTTGTAAGCTATTATTGTGTAAAAAAAAATCCTGATCACCTCTCTAGAATAGTACAGTGTTACCATGGTAACACTGTATTGCTCTGGTCACTGTATGTAAAAAGAAAAAAGTAATAAAAAGAAAAAAGTATTAAAACAATTATTTAAAAATTTTTTTATTTTTTACATACTGTCACCAGTCAGTGTCTCTGATCACTTCCACCCCGGTTATACAGTATGAGGATGCTGTACTTCACTGGTGACAGTATGTAAACAATGTTTACAAATTGTGAAAAAAAACATTGTTTTTTAATTTCTCCATTTTTCCCCAAAAATTGTCACAAGAAATTACAACTTCAAAAACTCGCCATTCCTCTTACTAAATACCTTGGACTGTCTACTTTCCAAAAAGGGGTCATTTGAGGGTGTTTTTTCTGCCCTGGCATTTTCGGGCCTTACGAAATGTTGACTTTTTTTGTTTATTTTTGTTTTTTCCAAAAAAGTATTTTATTGAAATATGAAAGGCATATCAAGTCATTTACAGATACGGATCACAGTCCGCGCATAGACATCTTTCATGTTCTCCCATAACGCAGACGGGTCATAAGATGTTTGTTTAAAGTGCGATTCATCTCGAGGCAAAATATTATAATATAACAAATGAATAATACAAACCAGTAGATATAATGATTATAGTAGGTAAACTAGATAAGTATAATGGACAGTGTTCCACTGGGTAGGGAGTTCTCAGATACCAGGACAGTGAAGCGCAAGGCAGAAATATCATCTGAAGGCATGTATGCCACATGTGTCCGTATCTGGAAAATGTAGGTTACTTTTTGTAAAGAATAGTCACACCTGTATGTGAATAGATGCTCTGTTCCTTATGGAAGATATGATTAGTTACGGTATGAAAAAGGTGTGAGATAAAGAGAAGAGAGAAAAGAGAAGGGAGAGTTGATTGAAGAGAAATGTGAAAAGTAACGTCGTAAAGGGGAGGGGGAGAGATAAAAAAAAAAAAAAAGGTGGGTGGGGGGAAGGGGTCAATGATTAGGTAATTGCAGCTAAACCAATCACATCATTTGATATTGGCCAAACTAACAAAGACTCTACATCTAATTTAAGATACAGTCTGGTTAGACTCAATTCATGGAGTAATTCCTGAGGTAAAAGCCTTAAAGGTATTCCATGCTACCAAATCTCAGCTCATTCATTCATTGAAAGGCGATAAGTATTAGTAGTTTGGAAATGATTCCAACAAGCCCAAGTCCTCCTGAATCTCTCAGGATGTTCCCTTGCCACTGAAATCAGTTCCTCCATCTCTGCAATCCTAATGACCCTAAGAAACCACTCTCGCACAGTGGGAACATGTTCTGATCGCCAGTGGACAGGAATACACTGTTGTGCCGCCTTTATCATATGCAAGGAAAGAGACTTACGATAAGTCCTAAAAGGAAGTGAGGAGTGGTGAAGTAAAAATTGTGCGGGGGAAAGGTCTAGGGTGTATGTAGTTACTTGTGTGATTATGTCTCGAACTTTTCCCCAGAAGGGCTGTAGCAGTGGACCATCCCACCATGGAGCGTACCTGTTGCCCGGTGACATCTCCAGCATAAATCTGAAATGTTAGGATCAAATTTATGAAGCAGGGACGGAACTCTGTACCATCTGGAATATAATTTACAGTTGCTTTCTTGCGTAGAGACACATATGGAACCTTTATGCTTGTGTTCATAAATGTGGTCCCAGTCCTCTGGTGATAATTGAAATTGTAGGTTGAGAAACCAGGCCCTACAGGCTTTCCGAGACTGAAGGGTAATGGTGTTTTCAAGATAGGAGTAGAGCTTAAATATAACATGTCTCTGGGGGAAGTCTGTAAAGCAAAGCTTCTCAAATGGGGTAAGTGTCCTCGAATAATCTTTTAGATGTGGGGAGCTCTGTATAAAGTGGTGGAGTTGTCTATACATCCATGGCGTCAGGATCAGGGATGGCCATGTCTTTGTAATGTGGTCTCTAGATAAGAACTTATTATCTTTATAAAGTTGATGTACTTTCAGATTATCTGCAGGGTTATATCCATCGAGAAAGGCCTGTGACATACCGGGTAGAATGTCCGGATTCATTTTGATCGGAGTTAGAGGGCCCGGAGAGGAAGAGAGCTCTTTTTTCTGGATCAACTGATGGCAACAGAATAAAGTGGGGCCTATGAGAGGGTGTTCCCAGGACTCAGAAGGAATGTGAGAGTTTTTCAGCCAAGGGGAAGTGGCAAGCGGTATCTTCGAGAAATCAGCCTCCACACCACCCCAGGCCTTACGATTGCGGTTCGTAGTCCAGTCTACTTTTCTTGCTAGGTGACAAGACCTGTAGTAGCGGGTAATATCAGGTAATCCAATACCTCTGCCCTTCTTGGGCATAGTAAGTTGGGCAAAGCTAATTCTCGGGCGTTTATTATACCAAAGAAAGGAGGTACAGAGCATTTTATAGGATTTAAAGAAGGAATTCGGTAATTTGATTGGTATCGTTTGCAGTAGATACAATATTCTAGGGAGCACGTTCATCTTGAGGATAGCTGCTCTACCAAACCAGGAGAACAAAGGTTTGTTCCATGTCTGAAGGTCTTTGGTGATACTACGCAAGAGGGGTAAGAAGTTTTTAGCATAGAGTTCCGTAAGGTGAGTTGGTAATTGGATTCCCAAATAAGTGATGGCCTCAGACTGCCAGGTAAAAGAAAAATTTGATTTTGCTTGTCTAATCATATCTTGGGTTAATGAGACATTAAGGGCTTGGGATTTAGAAAAGTTGATTTTAAAGTTAGCCAAATACTGAAACAATTTGAAATCTTGTAGCAGATTAGGTAACATGATATGTGGGTCTGTTAGGAAAAGTAATATGTCGTCAGCAAAAGAAGCTATTTTATGAATTTTGTCATTCATCAAAATCCCCTTGATGCTGTCATTCTGTTTAATGCAATTCAACAAAGGTTCCAATTAGAGATGAGCGAATCGAACATGACGAAGTGGAATTCGTTTCGAAGATTAGGAAAAATTCGATTCGCGCCGAATCCGAAAATTAGCAAACTTCGGATGCACGAATCGAATTTTCCCAAAAATGGTGGCGACGGAGCGGGGATCTCTGGGAAGGCGCGCAGACAAGGCGCGCTGACCCATAATGCATTCATTCATGACATGTGATCACATTAGCCAATCAGCAGCCAGCCAGCCAGCACTGTGTAATGGTGGAGCTATAAATCGCGGCCATCTTAGAATTCTCCATTAGCCTCCGGTCATTCAAGAGAGACAGACCTGTCTGTATTAGGGACAGAGTTAGGGCCACAGAGACTTTAAGGCCACAGAATCGTTACTCAGGGACACAGAATCGTTACTCAGGGACAGACACAGAATCGTTACTCAGGGACACAGAATCGTTACTCAGGGACAGACACAGAATCGTTACTCAGGGACACAGAATCGTTACTCAGGGACAGACACAGAATCGTTACTCAGGGACACAGAATCGTTACTCAGGGACACAGAATCGTTACTTTCTGCTTCACAACCACTATTGTACGTTCAAAGAGTTAAATCCTGTTTTATGTTTGGGGTGCTTATTGAATTAAAGAGTATGTCAGACAACACGCAGAGGAGTGGCAGAGGAGGCAATGTTTCAGGAGCGAGCAGACGTGGCAGCAGAGGAAGGGGTCGAGGCAGCACTAGTTGCAGCCAGAGGCCAGTGCTCCCGGTGTCATCCAGCAGTCGTGTCTCCACCGACAACCCTGCCGTCATCGATTGGTTGACTCGGTCGTCTTCCTCTTCCCAGGTCACCTCTGACACCTACAGCCAACGGTCGGTGGGTACGTCAGACACAACCGTTAGTTGGCATGGCCCGGGAGCAAGCCCACTGAAATCACGTGTCCTCTACCTGCCCCTGTCCTTTGGTGTTCCCTCACCAAGCGAAGTATCGCATGCTGTGGGCTCAGCCCCACTGTACAGTGAGGAAGAGCTAACAGAGGGCGGTCAGGAACGGGGGGAGACATCCGCCTCTTCAGCAGCCAGGCGAAGAAGTACTGGCGAGGAGAGTGGCTCGGTAGCCGGTCTAGAGACAGGTCTGTCTCCTGACCCACACGCAGCCGAGGGGGCTAGTAGTGACGCGGAGACCCTAATTGATGATGATGAGGCTGATCGCACTTGGCAGCCTCGTCGTCATCAGGCTATTGCTTCCGCATCATCAGGAGAAGAGGGTGCCAGCTTGCCAGCGAGCAAAACAGTCGGTGGGTTGCCCAGGAGGCAGCAGGGTCGCAGCAGTGTCAGTGGAGCCAAACGGCCACGGAGTAGAGCACCAGCTCCACTGCAGCCTACCACCACGGCCAGTAGTGGTGCCGGTGTGCACGGAGGAAGTAGCAGTCAGCCAGTGAGGAGTAGCGGGGGCAAAGTTTCCTACTCGGCGGTGTGGCAATGTGGCCTTCAATTGAAGCTGCTTCTGCTCCGCCACTCTGCCATTGGACTCTTGATAGTCGACGACTATCAAGAGTCCAATGGCAGAGTGGCGGAGCAGAAGCAGCTTCAATTGAGGCCATACACAGGCCTAGGTTTAAAAGTCCCTCACAGTTAATTCCAATAACGAACTCTACTCCTCCGTGCAATCTACTTACGAGACCCTGGGCAGGTCTGGGTCCAATTTGTGGTAGAGACTGGTTTTGTTTAGCCATGCTTGAGCGAGTAATAACAGGTCTGTGCTGCCCTTTGGTGTCTGGCTTAATGCGCACAACACTGAACGTCCCAGCGTTTGTCAACGATTTGCCGTTAGGGGTGCAAACCCGCTGAACCACGTTCATGAGGAGCCGGTACAGGGGGCCATGAATCAGTATGGACCTGGCAGCAGCATGAGCAGACGACAGAGGCACATGGCGCAGGGTGGCGGTGTAGGCAGCATTATTCTGAAGCCATACACAGGCCTAGGTTAAAAAGCGGAAGCCGTCAGCAGCGTGAGCAGACGACAGAGACACATGGCGCAGGGTGGCGGTGGATGCAGCAGTATTCGGAAGCCAAACACAGGCCTCGGTTAAAAAGCGGAAGCCGTCAGCAGCATGAGCAGACGACAGAGGCACATGGCGCAGGGTGGCGGTGGAGGCAGCAGCAATGGAAGGCCATACAGCACCCTATCACAAAATGGAACCCACCAACAGTGTAAGGAGACCTGACAGTGGCACATGGCAGAGTCTGGCGATGAAGTCAGCAGCAATCGGAGGCCGTACAGGGGCCCATGACACACTCTGGATCTGGCAGCAGCAAGAGGAGGCGGTACAGGGGCCCATGGCAGAGTGGCGAAGCGTAAGCAGCTTAAATTGAAGGCCATACAGAGGCCTATGTTAAAAAGTCCCCCCAGCAGCAGCGTGGGGAGACGACTATTAGTCGTCTCCCCACGCTGCTGCTGGGGGGACTTTTTAACATAGGCCTCTGTATGGCCTTCAATTTTAGCTGCTTACGCTCCGCCACTCTGCCATGGGCCCCTGTACCGCCTCCTCATGCTGCTGCCAGGCCCGTAATCTGCCATGGGCCCCCGTACCGACTCCTCATGCTGCTGCCAGGCCCGTAATCTGTCATGGGCCCCTGTACCGCCTCCTCATGCTGCTGCCAGGTCCAGAGTGTGTCATGGGTCCCTGTACGGCCTCCCATTGCTGCTGTTTCCATCGCCACACTCTGCCATGTGCCACTTTCAGGTCTCCTCACACTGCTGGTGGGTTCCATTTTGTCATAGGGTGCTGTATGGCCTCCCATTGCTGCTGCCTCTACCGCCACCCTGCGCCATGTGCCTGTCGTCTGCTCACGGCTTCCGCTTTTTAACCGAGGCCTGTGTTTGGCTTCAGAATACTGCTGCATCCACTGCCACCCTGCGTCATGTGCCTCTGTCGTCTGCTCACGCTGCTGACGGCTTCCGCTTTTTAACCTGGTCCTGTGTATGTCTTCCGAATACTGCTGCCTCCACCGCCACCCTGCGCCATGTGCCACTTTCAGGTCTCCTTACACTGTTGGTGGGTTCCATTTTGTGATAGGGTGCTGTATGGCCTTCCATTGCTGCTGCCTCCACCGCCACCCTGCGCCATGTGCCTTTGTCGTCTGCTCACGCTGCTGACGGCTTCCGCTTTTTAACCGAAGCCTGTGTTTGGCTTCCGAATACTGCTGCATCCACCGCCACCCTGCGCCATGTGTCTCTGTCGTCTGCTCACGCTGCTGACGGCTTCCGCTTTTTAACCTAGGCCTGTGTATGGCTTCCGAATACTGCTGCCTCCACCGCCACCCTGCGCCATGTGCCACTTTCAGGTCTCCTTACACTGTTGGTGGGTTCCATTTTGTGATAGGGTGCTGTATGGCCTTCCATTGCTGCTGCCTCCACCGCCACCCTGCGCCATGTGCCTCTGTCGTCTGCTCACGCTGCTGACGGCTTCCGCTTTTTAACCGAGGCCTGTGTTTGGCTTCCGAATACTGCTGCATCCACCGCCACCCTGCGCCATGTGTCTCTGTCGTCTGCTCACGCTGCTGACGGCTTCCGCTTTTTAACCTAGGCCTGTGTATGGCTTCCGAATACTGCTGCTTCCACCGCCACCCTGCGCCATGTGTCTCTGTCGTCTGCTCACGCTGCTGACGGCTTCCGCTTTTTAACCTAGGCCTGTGTATGGCTTCAGAATACTGCTGCCTCCACCGCCACCCTGCGCCATGTGCCTCTGTCGTCTGCTCACGCTGCTGACGGCTTCCGCTTTTTAAACTAGTCCTGTGTATGTCTTCCGAATACTGCTGCCTCCACCGCCCCCCTGCGCCATGTGCCACTTTCAGGTCTCCTTACACTGTTGGTGGGTTCCATTTTGTGATAGGGTGCTGTATGGCCTTCCATTGCTGCTGCCTCCACCGCCACCCTGCGCCATGTGCCTCTGTCGTCTGCTCACGCTGCTGACGGCTTCCGCTTTTTAACCGAGGCCTGTGTTTGGCTTCTGAATACTGCTGCATCCACCGCCACCCTGCGCCATGTGTCTCTGTCGTCTGCTCACGCTGCTGACGGCTTCCGCTTTTTAACCTAGGCCTGTGTATGGCTTCCGAATACTGCTGCCTCCACCGCCACCCTGCGCCATGTGTCTCTGTCGTCTGCTCACGCTGCTGACGGCTTCCGCTTTTTAACCTAGGCCTGTGTATGGCTTCCGAATACTGCTGCCTCCACCGCCACCCTGCGCCATGTGCCTCTGTCGTCTGCTCACGCTGCTGACGGCTTCCGCTTTTTAAACTAGTCCTGTGTATGTCTTCCGAATACTGCTGCCTCCACCGCCCCCCTGCGCCATGTGCCACTTTCAGGTCTCCTTACACTGTTGGTGGGTTCCATTTTGTGATAGGGTGCTGTATGGCCTTCCATTGCTGCTGCCTCCACCGCCACCCTGCGCCATGTGCCTCTGTCGTCTGCTCACGCTGCTGACGGCTTCCGCTTTTTAACCGAGGCCTGTGTTTGGCTTCCGAATACTGCTGCATCCACCGCCACCCTGCGCCATGTGTCTCTGTCGTCTGCTCACGCTGCTGACGGCTTCCGCTTTTTAACCTAGGCCTGTGTATGGCTTCCGAATACTGCTGCCTCCACCGCCACCCTGCACCATGTGCCACTTTCAGGTCTCCTTACACTGTTGGTGGGTTCCATTTTGTGATAGGGTGCTGTATGGCCTTCCGTTGCTGCTGCCTCCACCGCCCCCCTGCGCCATGTGCCTCTGTCGTCTGCTCATGCTGCTGACGGCTTCCGCTTTTTAACCGAGGCCTGTGTTTGGCTTCCGAATACTGCTGCATCCACCGCCTGCCCACTGCTGCTGCCAGGCCCGTAATCTGTCATGGGCCCCTGTACCGCCTCCTCATGCTGCTGCCAGGTCCAGAGTGTGTCATGGGTCCCTGTACGGCCTCCCATTGCTGCTGTCTCCATCGCCACACTCTGCCATGTGCCACTTTCAGGTCTCCTCACACTGCTGGTGGGTTCCATTTTGTCATAGGGTGCTGTATGGCCTCCCATTGCTGCTGCCTCCACCGCCACACTGTGGCTCCACACTCTGGTTTTGGCCCCGTGACTGCCCAAATGAGTGAAGTGTGCGGTGATTCTAAGATCGACGGCACTCATCTGCATGTCATACTGACTGACAGTATTATTTCTCTTCCCCAGCAGACTCCAAGGGCATTTAAATTAAAGGTACAGTGTTCTGCACTAATCTAAAGGCTCTCTGAAGCCTAGAAACACCCTTTTTATAAGTTAAATTCGCAGCGAATATATTCGCCTCGAATCAAATTTATTCCGCGAATTCGGTGAATCAGCCGAATCGAATTTTTGAATAATTCGCTCATCTCTAGTTCCAATGTAAGAATGAATAGGAGGGGGGATAATGGACATCCTTGTCTGGTCCCATTGCCTATCGAAAAGGAATCCGAAAGGAGACCATTGACTCACACTTTAGCCATGTTTTTTTTGTTTATTAAGCCAATATCTGAAATATAGTCAGCAGAAACTTTTTTGTGGACACTTTAAAATAACATCAGAGAACTGGCCACAGAGATTGGATATTCTCATCTTGGCAGCACCCCTTTACAAATAATACAGTGTTAATGATATTATAAAAGCAAGTAGATCTTGGCAACACATTGAGGAGGTTTGTAGTATACGGTATACAAATACATTTTCAGTTGTTAATAAAGTTTAGATATGATATAAATATTGTAACTGGCTAACAATTGCAGGAAAAAGAATTCAGACATTGATTTTTTTATGGACTTTATTGACTGTTCTAATTTCTCATTTCTTGATATTTTGGATGGTTAATGACTCTGGACACTTAGAGCACTAAATCGCTGCTTCAGTTTTATTATTGTACTTAAACTTTTAAAGATAGGCCCTAAACATTTTCGGGTTGTTCTAAAATTTCACCATAGACCACTATATCAATTGCACATGAAAGGGGAACTTCAACAGGTTCTTTAACATTGCCAATTACCCCTTGTGCTTGATGCAAGAAAGACAAAGACACTTGGGTAGACTTACTAAAACTGGTGCACTCAGAATCTGGTGCAGCTGTGCATGGTAGCCAATCAGCTTCCAACTTCAGCTTGTTCAATTAGGCTGACCATACACTATACAGTTTTCTGCCCAATTTCCTTTAGATTTATCTTCAATTATGTAGTGCAAGGGCCTGCCTAATTAGATACAATTGAAAGCGTTGTTAAGGTTTGACCTCATATTATATGGTTTTTGGTAAATCTAAAGAAAATTCTCAAGAAAATTGTATAATGTATGGCCAGCCTAAGCTTTGACAATAAAAACTGGATCGTGATTGGTTCTTATGCACCAGATTTTGTACTCTACAGTTTTAATAAATAACCCCGATTATCTATATATCAGTCACAGAAAATGACCCAAAGTCATACAGAGGCTCTCTTTTCTTTGCTGTGTACAGTGTTTCAGTTAGAAAAAGACAATCTGAAAGAAAAAGGCTACTGCTCTACTCATTCTTTAGAAAACCCATACTGCTCTACAAAATCTGTGTCATGGGTATACTTTATGTTAAACATTTATAAATAAAATAAATATTTTATATAAATAGTGCACTCAAAATGATAAAACATAGATAAATACAGAAAAAGAAAATGAAGCAATTAAATAAAATTGCCTTAAAGTCCTGTCCTGCATGATCTAACTTTGGGGTCAATACCTTTCCACTGAATCTGGAGCCAAAGATCTTTCATGTAGATGATTAATGCTGCTTTCACGCTGAGGAGTTTTCAAGCGTTTATGCGTTAAAAAAAGCACCTAAAAAGCTCAAGAAAAACGCTTCCCTATGTATGTGAATGTATATCTATGTATGTTTTCACACTGAGGCATTGCGGTTGCGGTGCGATGTAAAAACTCCTGTTTGCAGCATCATTGGGGCATGTTTGGTGAGTTAAAAAAAATGCGTCTTCCCATTGAAATCAATGGAAAATGCCTGAAACGTGCCTCGAAAACGCCTCTGAGAAGTGCTTTTGGTGCAGTTTTTAAGTCACATGTCCTTTAAATGCTCAGAAAGCTTGGCAAAAGCATTGTAAAAACGCCTATGCGTTTTTGCTGTGTTTTTGCTGCGGATCAGTGTGAAAGTAGCCTAAAACTGGATTCTAATAAAACAGCCAAATACACAGATGAAATGCATAGCTTAGAGGTGTTTTACCTGCCAAAAGAATCAGCACTTCACTCAGCACATGAGTACTGCAACACTGACTGATTCCTTGTGCTGCTTCCCCTTCTCTCAAACTGAATTCTCCTGTACAGTGAATTGCAAGAGGCTGCTACAGTGGTGTCCCTAGGGGGGTGTGGGCCGCACCAGGTGACACCATCACAGGGGTTGCAGGAGCAGAATGCCAGCAGAGCTTCTGGGCTCTGTGAAGGTCCTCGCCAGTTATTGGGTTGATCCCGGATTTCTGACACAGTGACAGCTGCCCCCGGTGTAGCAGTAAAATGAGTATCCCGACCCGTGAAGATATGTAGCCCCTGAAGAACTGCACATGTGCTGGATTCAGGCCAAAGAAGCTGATCTTCTACTTTAGCACAGAGCTGCCACAGTTAACCCCTTACAGGCTGCAAACCACTGAAGCTGATCCCGCAGATCACTATGGATTGCAAGATAAGTTAACCCCGTATAGGTTCAACCTATGAAGGGTTAACTTATCTTGCAACCCAGAGTGATCCATGGGATCAGCTTCAGCGGTTTGCAGCCTGTAAGGGGTTAATTGTGGCAACACTGTGCTAAAGTCAGAGATTGGAATCTTCGGCCTGAAACCGGCACATGCGCAGTTCTTCAGGGGATACATATCTTCACGGGTTGGGATACTCATTGTTTCGCTACACTGGCACCGCTCCTTCCTCTCTGGAGGGGTGACAGCACGTGTTACTGCACCGGGTGACACCAACCATAGGGACGCCTCTGGGCTGATATAAGGTCAAATGCAGGTACTTCCACTGCTTGCAACAATAAAATACATTTTAGAGGTTATTTACTAAAACTGGAGAGTGTAAAATGTGGTGCAACTCTGCACAGAAAGCAATCAGCTTCCAGGTTTTATTACCAAAGCCTAAAGGGTAACTCCAGTTTTGTGGGCAAAAAATTAGCAAAGAAAAAACAAATAATGTAGCGTATACAATTGTGTGTATCGCATTGTAATTGGATGTCATTAAAAATGACCTTTGCCTTTCAAATTGCAGCTCTGTAAATTTCTGTAAAATGCAATGCAATATGGCTACCTGGAGACATTCTGTACACAGATAATTTGCAGCACACCCCCTAAAAATGTCATTTTCTGCTTGTGTGATTGGATTACTGATTTTGCCTGAAATACAAGACAGATTTTTGGCATCCCCTGCAACAAAAATTTAATTTTTGATGAGATACTCCTGAAGGGAAATCACATCTAAACGGATGCAGACCTTGCCAATTTCCTCATTAGAACCTTGCAAGTGCAGCAGCTGATTAATAATTATAAAACCACTCCTATATAGATTAATTCTGCACATGGACACAGACAAACAAACAGCTATCTCTTTAGAATAACAACAGGTAGGAATCTGCAACAAAGTTTGTTAAAATCCTTGCAATGTACATTGATCACTCAGAGGGGATTATATTTTTCTCAATGAAAGTGGAGCTAACCTTTAACCACTTGCCCTCCAGAGGATTTACCCCCCTTCCTGACCAGGCCACTTTTTGCGTTACTGCACTGCATTACTTTAACGGACATTTGCACGGTCATGCAACGCTGCACCCAAATGAAACGTACATTTTTTTCCCACGAATAGAGATTTCTTTAGGTGGTATTTAATCGCCTGTGCGTTTTGTTATTTTTTGCGATATAAAAAAAAAGCCCAACAATTTTGAGAAAAAAAACTATATTTTTGACTTTTTGCTATTAAACATGTCCAGTAAAAAAATCAATTTGTCATAAATTTGTGCCAAAATGGATTCTGCTATGACTCTTTTTTAAAAAAAAAATCCCAATACATGTAAATTATTTGGTTTACATGAAATTTAAAGAGTTTACAAATGGCAGTATGTATACTGGGCTTTTTTTTTTTAGTTTTTTTACTAGTAATGGCAGTGATTGGCGACTTATAGTGGGACTGCAGGACTGCGGTGGACATTCTGACACTGGGGGGGAACTGATTTGGTGTCACTGACATCCCCAGTGACACCAATACAATGATCAGTGCTAATAAAAACACTGACATGGTACTAATTGCACTGGGCAGGAAAGTGTTAACCTGTGGGGTGATCAAAGGGTTAACTGTGTGCCATTTATAACTGTGTGCTGTGTTTATGCTTCACTGTAAGTGAAGCCATGCAAAGCAGTGTAAATGGAGAAACAGAAAAAGGGCGCACTGACCTAGTGCATTATCATTTAAAATATTTATTGAAGAAGCAAAATAAGTATCATACTCACAATAGACATAAAACACAGGGATGTCAAACTGAACAAGATGTATGATCCAAACAACATCTGAGTCCATATGATGAAACCCTGGATGACCAACTGGCTAACGGGTTTCGAGGACACAACCTCTTCCTCAGAGCCAACCTTTTTAAATGATAGCCAATGATTTTTAAACGATAATGCACTAGGTCGGTGCACCCCTTTTCTGTTTCTCCATTTGCATCTAATGTATTTGGACCACCCCGGTCTGTTGAGGACAGCAAGCAGTGCATATTCCAGAAAATTCCAGAACATTCCTATTGGGTCTACTGAGTCCTTTCCTAGCGCAGGAGAAAAGTGTTTGTTGTGTTGGATATGCAAAGCAGTGTGCAGGAGCTGACGGGAGAGAACTATTTTGTTTGCAAACAGTTCTCCCCCCTGTCAGAGATGCTCGGCAATCACCGGGCACCGCGGCAAATAATTACCGGTGATTTACAGCTGAGGCCGCGAATGGCGGCTCACATGCCCCCTACCCGGAAATGTAAAATCACATATATATATATATATACACATGATTTTTCGCACAGCTGCCACCGTGTAGCAGTATTTCTGCTATGGGGAGGCGCTTAATCGTAAAACATTGAACAAGCTGCAGTTTAAAGCGAATTGGCTACCATGCACAGCTGCACCTGCTTCTGACTGCACAAGTTTTATGAAAGAATGCAGAGCTGCTTTAATTTGTATAGTTAACATTTGCTTGGAGTTATGTTTCAATGCTAATTGGCAAGCAATAGTATTTGGACTTTGCTAACTAAATTTAAGCTAACATTGCTAAATGAAAGAAACAACCCTAGATTATAGCTTCATGCTTTGGAACACCCATAAATATAGCCCAGGCCTTTCAGGATAAATCAGTTAGGTCTTTCTATATGATAAAATTACTTGTGCTGGATGAAAACTAATTATGGCACCTGTGATTTCCGCCAGCATTGTAGCAAATTAAATCACAAGCTGTTAAGTCCTATAGGAACTGTAAAGGCCCACAGAGAGTGCTTCTATCTTATTGCTTGTTCTGCTTAGTGTCTCTGGATGAAGGCTTGCGGCAGACGTGGAAGAAAGCCCATCCTTCCATGATTGGAATATTGAACAGATCCTTTATGCTATTATCCTTATCTTGTCCACATGTACATGCTAATCCCTGGATAACATAACTGATGGCAAAATTCTTATTGAGTGTGAGGTTACAATGCACATTGTATCATAACTCAGCAAATCCAACTGGGGAAATTAATTTTCCACCTGTTTTAAATTACAAATTCCCAGTTTATTCAGTACATGTACTCGGTGAACATAAAAGCAAAGCAACGGCACAGAGCAAAGGTCAAGAACATACTACATACAGAGGGAGAATTCTTTTAACGGGTTTTCTGAGTTGAAGTGACAGTGTGAAAATGCAGCATATTTATGTAGTTTGGATGCTAATGCCTACACACAGTTATAACTTTCTTTAAAAACCATTTACTTTGGACTTCTTTGCTAGAACTCCTGTAAAGGCAAGATGTGGAGCAGCCAATATCACATCGAAAGCTTCTACCAGCAGTGAAGCATAAAATATTAAGTAGGGAATTCAGGAAGCAGAAAGCTAACAACTCTATGCTAAGGATTTTCTCTCTTCATCAAATTTTCTTGTATGCAATTTTCCCTTACTTGTCAAATTATTACATAGAAATAATCCAAAACAGATGTTTTTTTATCAGAAAGCACACACAACCCCCCCCCCCCCCGACTTTTTACATTTTTATGATAATTTCCAATTTTTACTAACCAAACCAACTTATAACAGCAGCATAGATTGGCTACTAAAATGTTTACAATCTAAAGCGCTCCATAATTGCAAATTGTTTTTAGAGTGTGTTTATCTGTGTTTAAATAGCAGGGGAGCATGTGCTGAGCAGAAAGGATATGCATTGCAAAGCTATCCTTCTTTTTCTGAATAGATTCATATTCTCGTCAGCTATTAACACAGCTGTCTCTAAAATGTACTTTAGGAGACCCTAGCATGGCCAGCAGGAAGAGATTACCACTATAAGTTCACCTGTTCAGACACATCACAAGAGTACAGCAAATCCCTGTAATGCAGTTCTGCAAGCAAATAAAAGTGGAATCCTGCTGTATACTGCTCACACTGCTACTGAGTGGAAGCCATCAGTTAAAGTTATGGAGATGGGAACAAGCTTGGCCAACTGCTTTACCAACCCACCCAATGTTTGCCTGATGTTTGGCAAATATGCTGAGATTTTCATCATAACATGTTAGGGCCTTAAAGCACTAATGTTTGAGATCCCTGTGTCAAGAAAAAATTCTCTGGGCACTTTTTAAAAAAGAAACATACCAAGCTGAAGCCTAAAGAGGCTGATTTAGCCATGTTGCCCTGACATCTTTGATCAAGTTCCTGCAAGATCTCCAGGTTTTTCTTGCTCACTCCAGATGAGTTCTTTCTCGGATGAGTTCTTCTGCTTTGACCCCTTATCTTGGAGATTTGCTTTAGAGTCCTGATGGTCCATTCTCTTTTCATGTCTTTGGCTGTTCTCCCAGCTAGCTTCAGCACTATTTGTAAAGAACTTGTGTTATTACAGTAGTTTTGCCTAACAATGTTCATCACACCACAGATGTACAAAGTGTATGCTTACCTTTGCATTTTCAGGACAGGGAAGAGGAATTCTAGTTCTCAGGCAGGGGTGGACTGACCATTTGGAAACTCGGGCACTGCCCGAGGGCCCGGGGGCAGTAGGGGGCCCCATGAGATGCCCCTGGTACCTTTTTCATAGGCTTTTTTGAGCTTGGGCAAGGACACAGGAGCCCCATGATCCCCTATTGCCCAGGGGGCCCCATGAGTTGCCCCTGTTCTCAGGTATGTGTGTTCTCCCCTTTTGGCTCCCCTGCAGAACCACTTTGAATCTCCCCTCATATTCTGAAATTATTGTTAAAGTTATCTTTTATGCTGTGCCATTTGGGTCTTTAGGGAATCTACTGTAAAGTAAATATGTAGATCCTATGTGATTTTTTAAAAAATGTTTTGTCTTTCACAGATACCTTGCTATGTGCCAGTCATTTTCCAGTCTACAGTAGAGCTTCCTGGTTGGCAAATCTACCGCATGGTCCATTGTCACTCATATATGCGCTACCATCAGATATATACTGAGTGAAAAAGTATTAAAGGAACCTACCATGGATGAATGACCCTAAAGTGCACAGCTATTTAAAAAACAATGCTGCTTCTTTAATTGTGTTGGTGTCATTGATGGCAAGCATATTAGAGTCAAAATGCTTCCAGACAGGGGAAACTAAACTAAAAATATACTTTTCTTTGGTGCTATGGATTTTGCAGATGCCAACGATTGTTTCCAATATGTAGATATGGGATTCCATTGCATCAGTTTAGATGCTACCAATTTCACAAATTACAGTAAGATTGATAGATTTTTTTTTTCTTTTGCTTAAATACCCTTGGGTATTTAGTCAACATTTTTAAGCGGAATAGTTAGCTTTAACCTATTGGGACCTCTTGTTTGCATGGTCACTTTTATGAAAACGGTCTGCCACAGATGAACTTAGCCTTTAACCATATATTTATTGCCTTGCTTTTCACTTGATATTATTTGCGCTATAAATCTCTATACTTTTTATGTGCTTTTATTAATCATGCCTAAAATATATAAATAATTATCATATCTCTTAAAATCTTGTCACCGACCTCACAGTTTAATAATTGTGATTGAAGCCATACTCATTAGGTCCAAGTAAAAATCCTCTCAGATAATATATCATAGGTGTTGACAGATGTAAAAAATAATTTCTATCATATCCATCTAATTTTTACCCACCTAGTTATGTAAGTCAATAATTGATTCACTTATTTAACTTATAATAAAAAGGTTTGTAATTTATCTTAACAGAAACAATGACCATGACCACAAACAGCCTTTATGCTGCATAATCTGTAAATTATATTTGATCATATGTTTTATCTATAAATGTTTTATTTTCATATTTTGTTACTCAGTGTTCCATCTATCTGTCCTGATGAAGTGGCCACTAGAACACCAAGTAATATGTTGATGGTGTATTTTCATTTGACTATAAATACCTACCTTCTTAAGAGAAAATTACAAAGCTACTTATTTTACTATGGTCAGCTTGACCCTATATTAAAATATAACTAAAGGCAAAACTTTCTTTCATATCCTGAAGAACTCACGTGCTATTAACCGTGAAGTAACGTGTAGATACGCCAGTGGGAGGAGCCTAACGGACAGCGCGGTGATGTCATATCCGGCATTGGCGCCATCTTGGTCCACCTTCTCGTGAGGATCCACACAAGCCAGTACACCCATGGTGTGGTGCAAATGTGCATGTCAAACCACACAAATGTGAGTAGTACTATTAGTGTGGCTTTAATAAAAGGTTTTGCGGTTTTACACTATGTGGATCTTTTTTGTCCTATATGGGGTGTCTATGGAATGAGTGCGCACTAATATCTGGAGGCACCTAGTGGAAATCAGTATCCACCAGAGGAGGAAGTACCACCACCACTGCTGAGGAGACCCCCAAGGTGTTGTGGGAGGATTACAAAAGAGGCAATTGTCTGGCTCATTGGTCCTGCGGGGCCTGGGCAGGAAGGTGAGGGGGCACCCCTGTCACTGTGGATTCACGTTTAAGTTGGGAGCACCTGCATGAATTCTGTGTGTGTTTTTCACATATCAAGACGGATCTATATTATTGGGAGGACTCACAGCATCACATGTTGTTTATACACTGGTCTTTTTATTTAGTTATGCGGATAGGGTATTTATAGCGCTGCACTGCTTTACAATTATATTTCTTTTTAGTTTCAACAGAGTGTAGATGTTTAGAAACCCTGTCAGTTTTCTTTTTTTGCTGCATTCACACTCTCTTATTTGCCCTGTTTACCATTATCATTAAAAGTGAATGTAAAAGAAATTCCCAAATTTTGGGTTGTCTGCAGAAAAGTAATAGCTGGAAAATCTTCCAATGGGGACACTAGTTATGGTGACCTGGGGGTTCTCAAGGGATTCCCTTTTTTGCAGGGATTTCCTATCACTTCCTGTTTTGGCTATGGGACAGGAACTGAAATCTCCCCAGTGGGACAGAGATGGTAAAATATAAACTGGGTTATGACCTCTCCTTTCTCTATCCAAAATGAAAAAAAAAGTTTAGCCTGTAGTTCTACTATAATTTTATGGGGCACAATACTCCTCCATTTTTATAAATTCTTCATTTATTCTTTGATTTGGATTTATTTTTACTATATAAAGGAATAAAGACCAAAATATTTGAAAGAAAACCTGTTTTTGTTATTTTCTGTTTAAAGCATAGCAAATACTGTATATACAGTACAAGGGGCATCAAATGATAGGAGGCTAATTTTGGGATAACCACCAAAATTACCCCTTTTTGGAAAGTAGACACCCCCATGGCCATTTGATCTTTTACAACAATGACACATTATAGGACACATACTGTACAATAAGAGGATGGAGATGAAGAGGTAAAAGCTTGTTGCGACATAGTGGGCTAGGTGCCATCAATTTACACCCATTGTTTTATTCTAGAATATCCTATAACTCAACTTAATTCAATCAGCTCTATATCATCCTGCTGGTTATCTGAGGGCCATTTATTTCCCCAACTGCAACTTCTATACTGAGGTATATGGATTTATCATTTAAATAGATTGGAGGGTAATAATTAAGCAGGTGTTCCTTGGGTTGTAATTAAATCAGATAGATGTTATCAAATAGGAAATCTTTATGCCTCTTTTGTAATAATTGTAGTGATTGCCCTTTCTTTGATATGTGAATGTTACTATATGATCACTTTCTGGGATTAGGTAGATCTGTGTATATTTTGTGTTGAAATACAGGTTGATATCTGTGACCTTGGAATCCCCTTCCCCCTCTGTTGGGCTGTCCATTGGCGTCTGTGTGTGGATCCACCTAGGTACCTACCACCTATTTGTACCCTGCATGTCTGCATACAACTTCTCCTTGGGATCAACTTCATAGTCGAACATTCGTCAGTATGGGTAATTTATAAAAATCTTAGTTTTGTGCCATTGTGTAATTACAATATATGATGTCATACATGACAAATCGTATGCAAAGATGGGTGATGGTTATGTTTATATTGTAACTTACGGTTCTTTCTATGTTCACAGTGTTCCTCCTTCTTTTGTACCCCCTGAAGAAGCTCACTTGGTGTTGGAATACTATCGTATCACCTTCCTAATGCCTTTTGTCATGGAAATTTTGTATTGTTGGTCGAACTTTAAATGTGTCATATATTCGTGTTATTCATATGTCTCTCGTGTGGCTTAATTAAAGCTCTGAAGGCTGCAATTGGGCCATGCGCATGTACAATGTATGTATTACAGTACTCAGCTTGGTAATGGATGAGATGGCAGATCTGCGCTTATAGACCGGCGTGTATACCACCACGGCATTCGATGCGAATGTCGCTGGCAGTAGACCGTGGGCCTGTATCCACATATCAGCAGCATAGTACCACATGGGCTTCATAACGCAAGGCGCCAAGCGGTACGAACTCCGCGTGTAAGCTTATGCATTACTTACAACCCATTACCAATCTGAACTGTATCCGGATGGATGTGTTTTAATAAAGATCGTATCGGGCCCATCCAGGTACAGACTGATATTTTTAGGGAGTGCTTGTGCAGAGAATGGACATACCAATAGAAGCTAGTAGGACAGGAGATATGCTCTCCACAGAGGGCTCATGGGAAGGGGAGGAAGTCTGCTGACCTCAGAAGGCTCATGGGGGAGGACCAGTGATAGATAATAGGAAAGGCTATGCTCCAATTGGAATGTACATCCTGTGTATAGGCACTCCCCATTGCATTGTTCGGTGGGAGGGGATTGACTTTATTCATGTGGGGGGCATGTGTGTATTTTTAATAAAACAGAGAGCTGGGTCTGAAACCAGCCCTTATGTGTAATGCAACACCATCCTGAGAGTGTCGTTTGATCATTCTAGGGTAACGGAGCTCCACCCCCACATCTCAACAGAGCTAAAAGTAGTTGAATGGGCAGGAATCGTGTAGTTTAGCTGCAGTCGTGGTAAGCAAGATTCGCACAGCTTTATGGGGGATTTCTGCGCATCCAACTGCGAGTACTCACGGTAAGGAGAAATTCGTTAAAGCGAATTTCCAAGACACTTTCTTCACTATCTATAACAATTAATTTCTTTAATACATTTTAATGTTTATGAAGGAAGATGCATTTAGGGTTCACTGTACTGAAGGAGTCCATGCAATTTATTGCTTTTATGGGAGGAATTTTATAATTTTTGAATTATACAAAAATGTTTTTTTTTTATACATAGTTATGTTCTAATACATTTTCCTGAGGATATGACAGCACCTAAAAAGCTGCACATTCCTTTTCTACTTTTTTGCAGGGGGATGAATTTTATGTACTGTGCTGCACTAGTGGTCAGGAGGCTTACTGTTCTCTCATACATTGATAGGTGCATAAGTGCAAACAGTGCTTCCTCATCACTGACCAGCAACGGAAAGTGTTTACATTCTGTAATGCTGTGATTGGTCACAGGGATCACATGGTACAGAGCCACTCTGTACCTTTAGCCTGTGATCTGCTGTGTCTTGGTGTGCACAAGAGTTCAGATCCTGGAGGATGTACTGTTACGTCCTCCTTGGACAATAGGCTACACAAAGTCAAAGTAGGAATAGTATACAAAATCTCTGCAAATTGTATACAGGAATGCAACTGTTATTTTATGTAGCATAGGCAGCAAGAAATTGATATCAAGGCATAATGGTGTAATTATATAATGATAATGTAAATATTTAATGTGATTAGATGTCCTTCCATTTTTTTTCCCCACAGCTCTGTCCAGCAGTTATAAGTAGAGATGAGCGAATTATTCAAAAATTCGGTTCGGCTGATTCGCCGAATTCGCCGAATAAATTCGCTTCGAGCCGAATATATTCGCTGCGAATTTAACTTATAAAAAGGGTGTTTCTAGGCTTCAGAGAGCCTTTATATTAGTGCAGAACACTGTACCTTTAATTTAAATGCCCTTGGAGTCTGCTGGGGAAGAGAAATAATACTGTCAGTCAGTATGACATGCAGATGAGTGCCGTCGATCTTAGAATCACCGCACACTTCACTCATTTGGGCAGTCACAGGGCCAAAACCAGAGTGTGGAGCCACAGTGTGGCGGTGGAGGCAGCAGCAATGGGAGGCCATACAGCACCCTATGACAAAATGGAACCCACCAGCAGTGTGAGGAGACCTGAAAGTGGCACATGGCAGAGTGTGGCGATGGAGACAGCAGCAATGGGAGGCCGTACAGGGACCCATGACACACTCTGGACCTGGCAGCAGCATGAGGAGGCGGTACAGGGGCCCATGACAGATTACAGGCCTGGCAGCAGCATGAGGAGTCGGTACGGGGGCCCATGGCAGATTACGGGCCTGGCAGCAGCATGAGGAGGCGGTACAGGGGCCCATGGCAGAGTGGCGGAGCGTAAGCAGCTAAAATTGAAGGCCACACAGAGGCCTATGTTAAAAAGTCCCCCCAGCAGCAGCGTGGGGAGACGACTATCAAGAGTCCAATGGCAGAGTGGCGGAGCAGAAGCAGCTTCAATTGAAGGCCATACACAGGCCTAGGTTTAAAAGTCCCTCACAGTTAATTCCAATAACGAACTCTACTCCTCCGTGCAATCTACTTACGAGACCCTGGGCAGGTCTGGGTCCAATTTGTGGTAGAGACTGGTTTTGTTCAGCCATGCTTGAGCGAGTAATAACAGATCTGTGCTGCCCTTTGGTGTCTGGCTTAATGCGCACAACACTGAACGTCCCAGCGTTTGTCAACGATTTGCCGTTAAGTGATGCAAACCCGCTGAACCACGTTCATGAGGAGCCGGTACAGGGGGCCATGAATCAGTATGGACCTGGCAGCAGCGTGAGCAGATGACAGAGGCACATGGCGCAGGGTGGCGGTGTAGGCAGCATTATTATGAAGCCATACACAGGCCTAGGTTAAAAAGCGGAAGCCGTCAGCAGCGTGAGCAGACGACAGAGACACATGGCGCAGGGTGGCGGTGGATGCAGCAGTATTCGGAAGCCAAACACAGGCCTCGGTTAAAAAGCGGAAGCCGTCAGCAGCGTGAGCAGACGACAGAGGCACATGGCGCAGGGTGGCGGTGGAGGCAGCAGCAATGGAAGGCCATACAGCACCCTATCACAAAATGGAACCCACCAACAGTGTAAGGAGACCTGAAAGTGGCACATGGCAGAGTCTGGCGATGAAGTCAGCAGCAATGGGAGGCCGTACAGGGACCCATGACACACTCTGGACCTGGCAGCAGCAAGAGGAGGCGGTACAGGGGCCCATGGCAGAGTGGCGAAGCGTAAGCAGCTTAAATTGAAGGCCATACAGAGGCCTATGTTAAAAAGTCCCCCCAGCAGCAGTGTGGGGAGACGACTATCAAGAGTCCAATGGCAGAGTGGCGGAGCAGAAGCAGCTTCAATTGAAGGCCATACACAGACCTAGGTTAAACAGTCCCCCCAGCAGCAGCGTGGGGAGACGACTATCAAGAGTCCAATGGCAGAGTGGCAGAGCGGAAGCAGCTTCAATTGAAGGCCATACACAGGCCTAGGTTAAAAAGTCCCCCCAGCAGCAGTGTGGGGAGACGACTATCAAGAGTCCAATGGCTGAGTGGCGATCCGGGAAGTCAGCGTTGTGATTGCAGATGCAATGCAGAAATTTTATGAGGTAATTCCGTGGGTGCGAAGAAGATCATATACCGTCGTACTTCCATCCATAAGACGGAACAACCTGCGAACCGGGAGCTTTATTGCCCTGACCCGCTGAGCAGCTTCTGGGATACCCAAGAGGCCCATGGCAGAGTGGCGGAGCGTAAGCAGCTTCAATTAAAGGCCATACAGAGGCCTATGTTAAAAAGTCCCCCCAGCAGCAGCGTGGGGAGACGACTATCAAGAGTCCAATGGCAGAGTGGCGGAGCGGAAGCAGCTTCAATTGAAGGCCATACACAGGCCTAGGTTAAAAAGTCCCCCCAGCAGCAGTGTGGGGAGACGACTATCAAGAGTCCAATGGCTGAGTGGCGATCCGGGAAGTCAGCGTTGTGATTGCAGATGCAATGCAGAAATTTTATGAGGTAATTCCGTGGGTGCGAAGAAGATCATATACCGTCGTACTTCCATCCATAAGACGGAACAACCTGCGAACCGGGAGCTTTATTGCCCTGACCCGCTGAGCAGCTTCTGGGATACCCAAGAGGCCCATGGCAGAGTAGCGGAGCGTAAGCAGCTTCAATTAAAGGCCATACAGAGGCCTATGTTAAAAAGTCCCCCCAGCAGCAGCGTGGGGAGACGACTATCAAGAGTCCAATGGCAGAGTGGCGGAGCGGAAGCAGCTTCAATTGAAGGCCATACACAGGCCTAGGTTAAAAAGTCCCCCCAGCAGCAGTGTGGGGAGACGACTATCAAGAGTCCAATGGCTGAGTGGCGATCCGGGAAGTCAGCGTTGTGATTGCAGATGCAATGCAGAAATTTTATGAGGTAATTCCGTGGGTGCGAAGAAGATCATATACCGTCGTACTTCCATCCATAAGACGGAACAACCTGCGAACCGGGAGCTTTATTGCCCTGACCCGCTGAGCAGCTTCTGGGATACCCAAGAGTTTGGCTTCTGTGGGGAATATGGTTGAAAACTGAAACTTAAAGGCATGTTGACGGAAGGGCACCAGTGTCAGTGCTCCGGAGGGAATATAGCTTCAAAGCTGACACTTAAAGGTATATCGACGGTCAGAGACCACAGGAAGTGGAGCTTGCGTCTTAAATCGACTGAATGTGGCAGACGTGAAACGTCTACGGGCCGTATATGAAACGGGTTGTTCCTCTTTCTGGAATAAGTGTTGGAAATGGCCACTCTTTTTGGTGTGGCGTTTTGTCTATTTAATTCCGATAACGGACTCTACTCCTCCGTGCAATCTAGTTACGAGACCCTGGGCAGGTCTGGGTCCAATTTGTGGTAGAGACTGGTTTTGTTCAGCCATGCTTGAGCGAGTAATAACAGGTCTGTGCTGCCCTTTGGTGTCTGGCTTAATGCGCACAACACTGAACGTCCCAGCATTTGTCAACGATTTGCCGTTAAGTGATGCAAACCCGCTGAACCACGTTCATGAGGAGCCGGTACAGGGGGCCATGAATCAGTATGGACCTGGCAGCAGTGTGAGGAGACCCGAAAGTGGCACATGGTGCAGGGTGGCGGTGGAGGCAGCAGTATTCGGAAGACATACACAGGACTAGTTTAAAAAGCGGAAGCCGTCAGCAGCGTGAGCAGACGACAGAGACACATGGCGCAGGGTGGCGGTGGAGGCAGCAGTATTCGGAAGCCATACACAGGCCTAGGTTAAAAAGCGGAAGCCGTCAGCAGCGTGAGCAGACGACAGAGACACATGGCGCAGGGTGGCGGTGGATGCAGCAGTATTCGGAAGCCAAACACAGGCCTCGGTTAAAAAGCGGAAGCCGTCTGTCAGGAATGGACTGGCCAGCAATGGTGGGACTCACCTGCCTTTTGATCTGCAGTACCAGGGCTGGCCAGCGGGTGCTCCCAGCAATCAGAGACTCAACCTTTCAGCCAGCTAACACCTGGAACTGATGATACTGGTGTATTTAAGGGATGGCCAGACTTGCAGACTCTGCCTTGGTGTTGTGTTTGTCCTGGGCCCTGTATCTGTCCTGCATCCTGTATCCTGCTCTCTGTTCCTGTCTGATTCTCTGCTGACCCTGTTCTGATCCCTGGCTTGTGACCCTGACCATCCCTCTGCCTGACCCTCTGTACCACGCTGCTTGCTACCTGTTCTGATCCCTGGCTTGTGACCCTGACCATCCCTCTGCCTGACCCTCTGTACTACGCTGCTTGCTACCTGCTGAACCTGGCCTGTGACCCCGACCATTCTCCGCTTGCTCCCCCTGTACCTACCTGCCCTATTGATATTGACCTGGCCTGCCTGACGACGCTTGCTTGTTTGTACTGTTATCTGTGGGTGGTTGGTTTGGTTTGTTTGCACTGTATTATGTTTTAGTATTGCACTGCGTTTATGGTTGTATTGTTAGTGTTAATAAATTACATTGTTTATCACATATCTGAAGTCTGCGTTTCCCTGCGTCAGTCACACATCTCTGGTCACACCTGGGAGCCCTGACATTACACCAAGGCCAATCCTGACCAGAAGTGGCTGCACAGGGAAGCCATCTTGGCTTGTTGATGGGAAAGATGGATCTGGATGAGGTTGAGTATTTATCTCTGCTAGTGCTTGATGACAGAGAGTATGCTTATCAGACTCTGAAGGAGTATCCCCGGGATGAACTGCTAGAATGTATACGGCTCGCTCATGTTCTAGTAGATCAGGGCACAGATTTCTCTATGGTGCAGCCATTGATTCAGGTTTGTGTTGAGTTGGTTTCATCTGGTTCCCCCGAATGCAGGGATGAATTTTTGCCACCATTTAGTGCAGACCAGGTAGAGTCCCTGGTATGGTTATTAGAGGATGATGTGGGTTACTTTCTGGAGCGTTATTCCACATGTTCACCACAGACACTAAGAGATTGTATAAACGCAGTGCAGTCATTGACCAGACAGGCTTTGTGTAAGCTCAGCTTTGTTCAACCCCTACTGCAGACATGGACAGACTTGTTACACCCAGCCTCAGTCAGCTTACAAAGACCCAGTCCTGCTTCTAACTCTACTCCTGTATTCCCAACAGCTCCTCCAGTTACAGCCCAGTATACTTGGCTATCTACCGCATGTCAGTACCCTGTTCCCACTCGCTGCACCTATCCTGCCTTTAACCCTGTAAAAAAGCCCTCTGTAGCAACTGCTCCCCCTTCTGTTCCATCCTCCAGTTCTTCTCTGTCTCCAGCTGCTCCATTCGTTTGCAGACCTGCGTTTACTTGCAGTGCTCCAGTAGTTAAAACCAGAAAAAAATGAAAATTCTTTCCAACCAATACCATCCTGCCAGTATCCAAACCGGTGAACCTGCCTTCCGTGACTCGGCCTGAAGCCTCTACTCGGCCTGAAGCCTCTACTCGGCCTGATGCCTCTACTCGGCCTGAAGCCTCTACTCGGCCTGAAGCCTCTACTCGGCCTGATGCCTCTACTCGGCCTGATGCCTCTACTCGGCCTGAAGCCTCTACTCGGCCTGAAGCCTCTACTCGGCCGGATGCCTCTCTTCAGCCGGATGCCTCTCTTCAGCCTGAAGCCTCTACTCGGCCTGAAGCCTCTACTCGGCCTGAAGCCTCTACTCTGCCTGAAGCCTCTACTCAGCCGGACGCCGGCATTCAGCCTGATGCCTCTACCCAGCATGATGAACTGATCCAGCCTGACGATCCTATTAGGCCAGTTGACTTGATGCCCGCTGTTGATCCAGATGATCCGGTACCTGATCCGGTGCCCGCTGTCGTGCCAATTGACTCAGAGCCCGCTGTCGTACCTGGTGACTCGGTGCCCACTGCCTTGCCAGATGACGCGGTGCCCGCTGGCGAGCCAAATGACCTGATGCCTGGTGACCCAGTGCCCGCTGTCATACCTGGTGACCTGATGCCCGCTGTCGAGCCAGACGATCCAATGCCTGGTGACCCGGTGCCCGCTGTCAAGCCAGACAATCCGGTACCTGATGACCCGGTGCCCACTGTCGTGCCTGTTGACTCGGAGCCCACTGCCTTGCCAGATGACGCGGTGCCCGCTGTCGAGTCAAATGACCTGATGCCTGGTGACCCGATGCCCGCTGTCCAGTCAGACGATCCAATGTCTGACCCAGTGCCCGCGGTCATACCAGTTGACTCGGAGCCCACTGCCTTGCCAGATGACGCGGTGCCCGCTGTCGAGCCAAATGACCTAATGCCTGGTGACCCAGTGCCCGCTGTCATAACTGGTGACCCGATGCCCGCTGTCGAGCCAGACAATCCGGTACCTGATGACCCGGTGCCCACTGTCGTGCCTGTTGACTCGGAGCCCACTGCCTTGCCAGATGACGCGGTGCCCGCTGTCGAGCCAAATGACCTGATGCCTGGTGACCCGATGCCCGCTGTCCGGCCAGACGATTCAATGTCTGCCCCAGTGCCCGCGGTCATGCCAGTTGACTCAGAGCCCACTGCCTTGCCAGATGACGCGGTGCTCGCTGTCGAGCCAAATGACTTGATGCCTGGTGACCCGATGCCCGCTGTCCAGCCAGACGATCCAATGTCTGACCCAGTGCCAGCGGTCATGCCAGTTGACTCGGAGCCCACTGTCGTGCCTGGTGACTCGGCGCCCGCCGCTCCGCCTGAGGGCCCGAGACCTGTCGCTCCACCTGGGGGTCCGGCGCCCAGCGCTCCGCCTGAGGGCCCGAGACCTGTCGCTCCATCTGGGGGTCCGAGACCTGTCGCTCCGCCTGAGGGCCCGAGACCTGTCGCTCCGCCTGGGGGTCCGGCGCCCGCCGCTCCGCCTGAGGGCCCGAGACCTGTCGCTCCGCCTGGGGGTCCGGCGCCCGCCGCTCCGCCTGAGGGCCCGAGACCTGTCGCTCCGCCTGGGGGTCCGGCGCCCGCCGCTCCGCCTGAAGGCCCGAGACCTGTCGCTCCGCCTGGGGGTCCGGCGCCCGCCGCTCCGCCTGAGGGCCCGAGACCTGTCGCTCCGCCTGGGGGTCCGGCGCCCACCGCTCCGCCTGAGGGCCCGAGACCTGTCGCCTTGCCTGGGGGTCCGGCGCCCGCCGCTCCGCCTGAGGGCCCGAGACCTGTCGCTCCGCCTGGGGGTCCGGCGCCCGCCGCTCCGCCTGAGGGCCCGAGACCTGTCGCTCCGCCTGGGGGTCCGGCGCCCGCCGCCCCGCCTGGGGGTCCGGCGCCCACCGCCCCGCCTGGGGGCCCGATGCCTGTCGCCCCGCTTGGGGGCCCGATGCCGGTCGCCCCGCCTGGGGGCCCGATGCCGGTCGCCCCGCCTGGGGGCCCGATGCCGGTCGCCCCGCCTGGGGGCCCGATGCCTGTCGCCCCGCCTGGGGGCCCGGCGTCCTGCCCGATGTGCCTCTGCCCGGAGTCCTGCCCGATGTGCCTCTGCCCGATGTGCCTCTGCCCGATGTGCCTCTGCCCGGAGTCCTGCCCGATGTGCCTCTGCCCGGAGTCCTGCCCGATGTGCCTCTGCCCGGAGTCCTGCCCGATGTGCCTCTGCCCGGAGTCCTGCCCGATGTGCCTCTGCCCGGAGTCCTGCCCGATGTGCCTCTGCCCGGTGTGCCTCTGCCCGGTGTGCCTCTGCCTGGAGTCCAGCCCGGTGTGCCGCTGCCCGGAGTCCTGCCCGGTGTGCCAGTCTTTGATATCCCGCCAGTTACCAGACCCGGGCGGTGGAACATTTTACCCAGCTAGGACTGTTTGGAGCGTCCTGAGGCCGCTTCTTGAGGGGGGGTACTGTCAGGAATGGACTGGCCAGCAATGGTGGGACTCACCTGCCTTTTGATCTGCAGTACCAGGGCTGGCCAGCGGGTGCTCCCAGCAATCAGAGACTCAACCTTTCAGCCAGCTAACACCTGGAACTGATGATACTGGTGTATTTAAGGGATGGCCAGACTTGCAGACTCTGCCTTGGTGTTGTGTTTGTCCTGGGCCCTGTATCTGTCCTGCATCCTGTATCCTGTTCCTGCTCTCTGTTCCTGTCTGATTCTCTGCTGACCCTGTTCTGATCCCTGGCTTGTGACCCTTACCATCCCTCTGCCTGACCCTCTGTACCACGCTGCTTGCTACCTGTTCTGATCCCTGGCTTGTGACCCTGACCATCCCTCTGCCTGACCCTCTGTACTACGCTGCTTGCTACCTGCTGAACCTGGCCTGTGACCCCGACCATTCTCCGCTTGCTCCCCCTGTACCTACCTGCCCTATTGATATTGACCCGGCCTGCCTGACGACGCTTGCTTGTTTGTACTGTTATCTGTGGGTGGTTGGTTTGGTTTGTTTGCACTGTATTATGTTTTAGTATTGCACTGCGTTTATGGTTGTATTGTTAGTGTTAATAAATTACATTGTTTATCACATATCTGAAGTCTGCGTTTCCCTGCGTCAGTCACACATCTCTGGTCACACCTGGGAGCCCTGACACCGTCAGCAGCGTGAGCAGACGACAGAGGCACATGGCGCAGGGTGGCGGTGGAGGCAGCAGCAATGGAAGGCCATACAGCACCCTATCACAAAATGGAACCCACCAACAGTGTAAGGAGACCTGAAAGTGGCACATGGCAGAGTCTGGCGATGAAGTCAGCAGCAATGGGAGGCCGTACAGGGACCCATGACACACTCTGGACCTGGCAGCAGCAAGAGGAGGCGGTACAGGGGCCCATGGCAGAGTGGCGAAGCGTAAGCAGCTTAAATTGAAGGCCATACAGAGGCCTATGTTAAAAAGTCCCCCCAGCTGCAGTGTAGGGAGACGACTATCAAGAGTCCAATGGCAGAGTGGCGGAGCGGAAGCAGCTTCAATTGAAGGCCATACACAGGCCTAGGTTAAAAAGTCCCCCCAGCAGCAGTGTGGGGAGACGACTATCAAGAGTCCAATGGCTGAGTGGCGATCCGGGAAGTCAGCGTTGTGATTGCAGATGCAATGCAGAAATTCTACGAAGTAATGCCGTGGGTGCGAAGAAGATCATATACCGTCGTACTTCCATCCATAAGACGGAACAACCTGCGAACCGGGAGCTTTATTGCCCTGACCCACTGAGCAGCTTCTGGGATACCCAAGAGGCCCATGGCAGAGTGGCGGAGCGTAAGCAGCTTCAATTAAAGGCCATACAGAGGCCTATGTTAAAAATTCCCCCCAGCAGCAGCGTGGGGAGACGACTATCAAGAGTCCAATGGCAGAGTGGCGGAGCGGAAGCAGCTTCAATTGAAGGCCATACACAGGCCTAGGTTAAAAAGTCCCCCCAGCAGCAGTGTGGGGAGACGACTATCAAGAGTCCAATGGCTGAGTGGCGATCCGGGAAGTCAGCGTTGTGATTGCAGATGCAATGCAGAAATTTTATGAGGTAATGCCGTGGGTGCGAAGAAGATCATATACTGTCGTACTTCCATCCATAAGACGGAACAACCTGCGAACCGGGAGCTTTATTGCCCTGACCCGCTGAGCAGCTTCTGGGATACCCAAGAGTTTGGCTTCTGTGGGGAATATGGTTGAAAACTGAAACTTAAAGGCATGTTGACGGAAGGGCACCAGTGTCAGTGCTCCGGAGGGAATATAGCTTCAAAGCTGACACTTAAAGGTATATCGACGGTCAGAGACCACAGGAAGTGGAGCTTGCGTCTTAAATCGACTGAATGTGGCAGACGTGAAACGTCTACGGGCCGTATATGAAACGGGTTGTTCCTCTTTCTGGAATAAGTGTTGGAAATGGCCACTCTTTTTGGTGTGGCGTTTTGTCTATTTAATTCCGATAACGGACTCTACTCCTCCGTGCAATCTAGTTACGAGACCCTGGGCAGGTCTGGGTCCAATTTGTGGTAGAGACTGGTTTTGTTCAGCCATGCTTGAGCGAGTAATAACAGGTCTGTGCTGCCCTTTGGTGTCTGGCTTAATGCGCACAACACTGAACGTCCCAGCATTTGTCAACGATTTGCCGTTAAGTGATGCAAACCCGCTGAACCACGTTCATGAGGAGCCGGTACAGGGGGCCATGAATCAGTATGGACCTGGCAGCAGTGTGAGGAGACCCGAAAGTGGCACATGGCGCAGGGTGGCGGTGGAGGCAGCAGTATTCGGAAGACATACACAGGACTAGTTTAAAAAGCGGAAGCCGTCAGCAGCGTGAGCAGACGACAGAGGCACATGGCGCAGGGTGGCGGTGGAGGCAGCAGTATTCGGAAGCCATACACAGGCCTAGGTTTAAAACTGGAACCCAGCAGCGTGAGCAGACGACAAAGACGCACATGGCAGAGGATGGATCTGGCAGCAGTATGAGAAGGCGGTACAGGGGCCCGTGGCACAGTGTGGTGATGGGGGCTACAGCAACTGGATGCCAGAAAGTGGCCGATAGGGCTATATACTGATTGGAATTATAAAGTTATAAAGACAGCGGCCTATAAGGCTATACACACTATAACAATCATGACTTGATTGACCATTGGCCTATAAGGCTATACACAGCATGAATATCATGACTTATTCTGAGAGTGGTTTGGAAGGCTATATACAATAAGTAATTCATGAGCTGTCCGGAGAGCGGACAATAAGTACATATATACAAATCAATTCATCAGCTGTCCAGGCAGCGGCCTCAAAGGCGACACATATAGAAAGCAATTCATGAGCTGTTCAGACAGCGGCCTCTAAGGCGACAGATATACAAAGCAATTCCCGAGGTGTTCAGGGAGCAGCCTGAACGGCTAGGTTATTACTAAATATATTTTTGTGGCCAAACATCGGCCTATAAATAGATGTCTACACAGTGACAAAAAATTATGTCGCCAGACAGCGGCCCCTAAGGCGACAGATATACAAAGCAATTCCCGCGAGCGCACAGGGCCCACAGTGTCTGAGGATGGACGTTGGCGCAGAAAGGCAGAGACCAACTGACTACATAGGTGGTTTTTATAGTACTTTATTTTGGCCTCCCTCTCAGCAGGTGTGAAAAAGGCCACCATTTTTGAACGGTAGCGAGGGTCCAACAAGGTGGACAGCCAAAAGTCATCCCTCTGTCTGATGGTTATTATTCGGCTGTCGCTACGCAAGCAAGCGAGCATGCTATGGGCCATTTGTGCCAAGGAATGCGAGGGACTCCCTGCCTCCATCTCCACAGCATACTGCCACGGTGCGTCTGGGTCCTCTGTCTCCTCCTCCTCCTCCTCTACCAGATGCTCCTGCTCCTCCACTCCTGTCCGCTGAGTGGAAAAACCACCCATTTCACTCAATAATTCCTGAGCACCAATGTCCTCCTCTACCTCCTCCTCTTCTTCCTGTCCTGCCCCCACAGGGGTCATGTGGCGTTGAGATCTGTGCGCCACGTCTACCGCACCCTGACCAGCCATTGTTAACAGCATTTGTTCCAGGACGTGCAACAGAGGAATGACGTCGTTCATCCCATAGTCCTGCCGACTCACGAATAGCGTGGCCTCCTCAAAGGGCCTGAGCAAGCGGCAGGTGTCACGCATGAGCTGCCAATGGCTGACATCTAAGTTACACAGGGGAGTACCTTTATCCGCTTGTAACATCAGGAAATCGGAGATGGCCTTTCGCTGTTCGTAAAGGCGGTCTAACATATGTAGGGTTGAATTCCACCTTGTTGCAACGTCGCAGATCAGGCGATGCTGTGGAATTCCATTCTGCCGCTGCAGCTCAAGGAGGCTGTGCTTTGCGGTGTAGGAATGGCTGAAATGCATGCAAAGTTTACGTGACATTTTAAGGATGTCTTGCAGTGGGATGGTGGATTTTAGGAACCGCTTGACAACCAGATTGAACACGTGAGCCATGCATGGCGCATGGCACAACCTTCCTTGACGCAGAGCAGACACCATGTTCTTTCCGTTGTCGGTCAACATGGTTCCGATTTTCAGTTTGCGTGGAGACAGCCATCTGTCGATTTCTCTGTTCATTACACTCAGAAGTTCCTCCCCTGTGTGACTACGTTCGCCAAGGCATACCAGGTGCAGCACAGCGTGACACTGTTGCGCCCTGCACATGTGATATGCCGGTCGGGTAATGGGACTTGGCACGGGGGTGGCGGCTGAGGACACGGCGGAAGAAGAGGTGGTAGAGGCGGACATCTTTGCTGGACCAAGGACGTGCAAACGTGGAGGCAAAAGCGGCGTGACCTGTCCAAGTTGCTGGTGCAGCTGTGCCGGCACCACGTTCACCCAGTGGGCCGTAAATGACATGTACTGTCCCTGACCGTAGTTACAGCTCCACACGTCGACGCTGCCATGCACTTTGGCAGAGACCGACATGCTCAAAGACTGGCCCACCATCTCTTCTACATGTGAATGCAGGGCTGGCACTGCCTTTTTGGCAAAGAAATGCCGGCTTGGCACTCTCCACCGCGGCTCGGCACAAGCCATCATTTCTCGGAAAGGTGCTGAGTCCACCACTTGGAAAGAGAGGGACTGCAGCACCAGCAACTTGGACAGGAGGACGTTCAGCTTCTGCACCGTCGGGTGCGTGCTCGCAAACTGTTGTCTCTTGGAAACGGATTCCAAGAAAGACTGCTGACGGAATCCGTGAAGAGGAGTAGCAGGAGAAGGAGCATCTGAACGAGCGGAAGATGCCAACGAGCGACAACTCCCCTCAGCAGAGGCGTTGGAGCCTTGACTGGCTGATAGAGGGCGATTGACGTCGGGTGACGGAGCAAGTAACGGAGCGGGTGATGGAGCGGGGGCTGGGGCAGGCAGAACCGCCGTATCTTTATCACGGTTTTCCCAGGCCACCGAATGGCGACGCTGCATATGCTGACGCAACGCTGTAGTCCCAACATTGACCCCCTGGCCACGCTTGACTTTCTGGCCACATAGTCGACATACGGCTACGTTTACTTCCTCAGGCGGCTTGACGAAAAATTGCCACACCGCCGAGTAGGAAACTTTGCCCCCGCTACTCCTCACTGGCTGACTGCTACTTCCTCCGTGCACACCGGCACCACTACTGGCCGTGGTGGTAGGCTGCAGTGGAGCTGGTGCTCTACTCCGTGGCCGTTTGCCTCCACTGACACTGCTGCGACCCTGCTGCCTCCTGGGCAACCCACCGACTGTTTTGCTCGCTGGCAAGCTGGCACCCTCTTCTCCTGATGATGCGGAAGCAATAGCCTGATGACGACGAGGCTGCCAAGTGCGATCAGCCTCATCATCATCAATTAGGGTCTCCGCGTCACTACTAGCCCCCTCGGCTGCGTGTGGGTCAGGAGACAGACCTGTCTCTAGACCGGCTACCGAGCCACTCTCCTCGCCAGTACTTCTTCGCCTGGCTGCTGAAGAGGCGGATGTTTCCCCCCATTCCTGACCGCCCTCTGTTAGCTCTTCCTCACTGTACAGTGGGGCTGAGCCCACAGCATGCGATACTTCGCTTGGTGAGGGAACACCAAAGGACAGGGGCAGGTCGAGGACACGTGATTTCAGTGGGCTTGCTCCCGGGCCATGCCAACTAATGGTTGTGTCTGACGTACCCACCGACCGTTGGCTGTAGGTGTCAGAGGTGACCTGGGAAGAGGAAGACGACCGAGTCAACCAATCGATGACAGCAGGGTTGTCGGTGGAGACACGACCGCTGGATGACACTGGGAGCACTGGCCTCTGGCTGCGACTAGTGCTGCCTCGACCCCTTCCTCTGCTGCCGCGTCTGCTCGCTCCTGAAACATTGCCTCCTCTGCCACTCCTCTGCGTGTTGTCTGACATACTCTTTAATTCAATAAGCACCCCAAAAATAAAAACGGATTTAACTCTTTGAACGTACAATAGTGGTTGTGAAGCAGAAAGTCAGTTTATTTAGCACAATCGGTCAATTGCAGCTTGCCGTTGGCTGGAAACTGTACGTTTATGTCACTGGAATGCACTAATCACCCAAAAAATATTACCGCCACCCGGCGTGTATATGGATTTAACTCTTTGAACGTACAATAGTGGTTGTGAAGCAGAAAGTCAGTTTATTGTACACAATCAGTCAATTGCAGCTTGCCGTTGGCTGGAAACTGTACGTTTAGGTCACTGGAATGCACTAATCACCCAAAAAATATTACCGCCAGCCGGCGTGTAAATGGATTTAACTCTTTGAACGCACAATAGTGGTTGTGAAGCAGAAAGTCAGTTTATTTAGCACAATCGGTCAATTGCAGCTTGCCGTTGGCTGTAAACTGTACGTTTATGTCACTGGAATCACTAATCACCCAAAAAATATTACCGCCACCCGGCGTGTAAATGGATCTAACTCTTTGAACGTACAATAGTGGTTGTGAAGCAGAAAGTCAGTTTATTTAGCACAATCGGTCAATTGCAGCTTGCCGTTGGCTGTAAACTGTACGTTTATGTCACTGGAATGCACTAATCACCCAAAAAATATTACCGCCACCCGGCGTGTAAATGGATCTAACTCTTTCAACGTACAATAGTGGTTGTGAAGCTGAAAGTCAGTTTATTTAGCACAATCGGTCAATTGCAGCTTGCCGTTGGCTGGAAACTGTACGTTTATGTCACTGGAATGCACTAATCACCCAAAAAATATTACCGCCACCCGGCATGTATATGGATTTAACTCTTTGAACGTACAATAGTGGTTGTGAAGCAGAAAGTCAGTTTATTTAGCACAATCGGTCAATTGCAGCTTGCCGTTGGCTGGAAACTGTACGTTTAGGTCACTGGAATGCACTAATCACCCAAAAAATATTACCGCCACCCGGCGTGTAAATGGATCTAACTCTTTGAACGTACAATAGTGGTTGTGAAGCAGAAAGTCAGTTTATTTAGCACAATCGGTCAATTGCAGCTTGCCGTTGGCTGGAAACTGTACGTTTATGTCACTGGAATGCACTAATCACCCAAAAAATATTACCGCCACCCGGCGTGTAAATGGATCTAACTCTTTGAACGTACAATAGTGGTTGTGAAGCAGAAAGTCAGTTTATTGTACACAATCGGTCAATTGCAGCTTGCCGTTGGCTGGAAACTGTACGTTTAGGTCACTGGAATGCACTAATCACCCAAAAAATATTACCGCCAGCCGGCGTGTAATTGGATTTAACTCTTTGAACGTACAATAGTGGTTGTGAAGCAGAAAGTCAGTTTATTTAGCACAATCGGTCAATTGCAGCTTGCCGTTGGCTGTAAACTGTACGTTTATGTCACTGGAATGCACTAATCACCCAAAAAATATTACCGCCACCCGGCGTGTAAATGGATCTAACTCTTTGAACGTACAATAGTGGTTGTGAAGCAGAAAGTCAGTTTATTTAGCACAATCGGTCAATTGCAGCTTGCCGTTGGCTGGAAACTGTACGTTTATGTCACTGGAATGCACTAATCACCCAAAAAATATTACTGCCACCCGGCGTGTAAATGGATCTAACTCTTTGAACGTACAATAGTGGTTGTGAAGCAGAAAGTCAGTTTATTTAGCACAATCGGTCAATTGCAGCTTGCCGTTGGCTGGAAACTGTACGTTTATGTCACTGGAATGCACTAATCACCCTAAAAATATTACCGCCACCCGGCGTGTAAATGGATCTAACTCTTTGAACGTACAATAGTGGTTGTGAAGCAGAAAGTCAGTTTATTTAGCACAATCGGTCAATTGCAGCTTGCCGTTGGCTGGAAACTGTACGTTTATGTCACTGGAATGCACTAATCACCCAAAAAATATTACCGCCACCCGGCGTGTATATGGATTTAACTCTTTGAACGTACAATAGTGGTTGTGAAGCAGAAAGTCAGTTTATTGTACACAATCGGTCAATTGCAGCTTGCCGTTGGCTGGAAACTGTACGTTTAGGTCACTGGAATGCACTAATCACCCAAAAAATATTACCGCCAGCCGGCGTGTAAATGGATTTAACTCTTTGAACGTACAATAGTGGTTGTGAAGCAGAAAGTCAGTTTATTTAGCACAATCGGTCAATTGCAGCTTGCCGTTGGCTATAAACTGTACGTTTATGTCACTGGAATGCACTAATCACCCAAAAAATATTACCGCCACCCGGCGTGTAAATGGATCTAACTCTTTGAACGTACAATAGTGGTTGTGAAGCAGAAAGTCAGTTTATTTAGCACAATCGGTCAATTGCAGCTTGCCGTTTGCTGTAAACTGTACGTTTAGGTCACTGGAATGCACTAATCACCCAAAAAATTTTACCGCCACCCGGCGTGTAAATGGATCTAACTCTTTGAACGTACAATAGTGGTTGTGAAGCAGAAAGTCAGTTTATTGTACACAATCGGTCAATTGCAGCTTGCCGTTGGCTGGAAACTGTACGTTTATGTCACTGGAATGCACTAATCACTCAAAAAATATTACCGCCAGCCGGCGTGTAAATGGATTTAACTCTTTGAACGTACAATAGTGGTTGTGAAGCAGAAAGTCAGTTTATTTAGCACAATCGGTCAATTGCAGCTTGCCGTTGGCTGGAAACTGTACGTTTATGTCACTGGAATGCACTAATCACCCAAAAAATATTACCGCCTCCCGGCGTGTATATGGATTTAACTCTTTGAACGTACAATAGTGGTTGTGAAGCAGAAAGTCAGTTTATTTAGCACAATCGGTCAATTGCAGCTTGCCGTTGGCTGGAAACTGTACGTTTAGGTCACTGGAATGCACTAATCACCCAAAAAATATTACCGCCAGCCGGCGTGTAAATGGATTTAACTCTTTGAACGTACAATAGTGGTTGTGAAGCAGAAAGTCAGTTTATTGTACACAATCGGTCAATTGCAGCTTGCCGTTGGCTGTAAACTGTACGTTTAGGTCACTGGAATGCACTAATCACCCAAAAAATTTTACCGCCACCCGGCGTGTAAATGGATCTAACTCTTTGAACGTACAATAGTGGTTGTGAAGCAGAAAGTCAGTTTATTGTACACAATCGGTCAATTGCAGCTTGCCGTTGGCTGGAAACTGTACGTTTATGTCACTGGAATGCACTAATCACTCAAAAAATATTACCGCCAGCCGGCGTGTAAATGGATTTAACTCTTTGAACGTACAATAGTGGTTGTGAAGCAGAAAGTCAGTTTATTTAGCACAATCGGTCAATTGCAGCTTGCCGTTGGCTGGAAACTGTACGTTTATGTCACTGGAATGCACTAATCACCCAAAAAATGTTACCGCCTCCCGGCGTGTATATGGATTTAACTCTTTGAACGTACAATAGTGGTTGTGAAGCAGAAAGTCAGTTTATTTAGCACAATCGGTCAATTGCAGCTTGCCGTTGGCTGGAAACTGTACGTTTAGGTCACTGGAATGCACTAATCACCCAAAAAATATTACCGCCAGCCGGCGTGTAAATGGATTTAACTCTTTGAACGTACAATAGTGGTTGTGAAGCAGAAAGTCAGTTTATTTAGCACAATCGGTCAATTGCAGCTTGGCGTTGGCTGTAAACTGTACGTTTCTGTCACTGGAATGCACTAATCACCCAAAAAATATTACCGCCAGCCGGCGTGTAAATGGATTTAACTCTTTGAACGTACAATAGTGGTTGTGAAGCAGAAAGTCAGTTTATTTAGCACAATCGGTCAATTGCAGCTTGCCGTTGGCTGGAAACTGTACGTTTATGTCACTGGAATGCACTAATCACCCAAAAAATATTACTGCCACCCGGCGTGTAAATGGATCTAACTCTTTGAACGTACAATAGTGGTTGTGAAGCAGAAAGTCAGTTTATTTAGCACAATCGGTCAATTGCAGCTTGCCGTTGGCTGGAAACTGTACGTTTATGTCACTGGAATGCACTAATCACCCAAAAAATATTACCGCCACCCGGCGTGTAAATGGATCTAACTCTTTGAACGTACAATAGTGGTTGTGAAGCAGAAAGTCAGTTTATTGTACACAATCGGTCAATTGCAGCTTGCCGTTGGCTGGAAACTGTACGTTTAGGTCACTGGAATGCACTAATCACCCAAAAAATATTACCGCCACCCGGCGTGTAAATGGATTTAACTCTTTGAACGTACAATAGTGGTTGTGAAGCAGAAAGTCAGTTTATTTAGCACAATCGGTCAATTGCAGCTTGCCGTTGGCTGGAAACTGTACGATTATGTCACTGGAATGCACTAATCACCCAAAAAATATTACCGCCACCCGGCGTGTATATGGATTTAACTCTTTGAACGTACAATAGCGGTTGTGAAGCAGAAAGTCAGTTTATTGTACACAATAGGTCAATTGCAGCTTGCCGTTGGCTGGAAACTGTACGTTTATGTCACTGGAATGCACTAATCACCCAAAAAATATTACCGCCACCCGGCGTGTAAATGGATCTAACTCTTTGAACGTACAATAGTGGTTGTGAAGCAGAAAGTCAGTTTATTGTACACAATCGGTCAATTGCAGCTTGCCGTTGGCTGGAAACTGTACGTTTATGTCACTGGAATGCACTAATCACCCAAAAAATATTACCGCCAGCCGGCGTGTATATGGATTTAACTCTTTGAACGTACAATAGTGGTTGTGAAGCAGAAAGTCAGTTTATTGTATACAATCGGTCAATTGCAGCTTGCCGTTGGCTGGAAACTGTACGTTTAGGTCACTGGAATGCACTAATCACCCAAAAAATATTACCGCCAGCCGGCGTGTAAATGGATTTAACTCTTTGAACGTACAATAGTGGTTGTGAAGCAGAAAGTCAGTTTATTTAGCACAATCGGTCAATTGCAGCTTGCCATTGGCTGTAAACTGTACGTTTATGTCACTGGAATGCACTAATCACCCAAAAAATATTACCGCCACCCGGCGTGTAAATGGATCTAACTCTTTGAACGTACAATAGTGGTTGTGAAGCAGAAAGTCAGTTTATTGTACACAATCGGTCAATTGCAGCTTGCCGTTGGCTGGAAACTGTACGTTTATGTCACTGGAATGCACTAATCACCCAAAAAATATTACCGCCACCCGGCGTGTATATGGATTTAACTCTTTGAACGTACAATAGTGGTTGTGAAGCAGAAAGTCAGTTTATTTAGCACAATCGGTCAATTGCAGCTTGCCGTTGGCTGTAAACTGTACGTTTAGGTCACTGGAATGCACTAATCACCCAAAAAATATTACCGCCAGCCGGCGTGTAAATGGATTTAACTCTTTGAACGTACAATAGTGGTTGTGAAGCAGAAAGTCAGTTTATTTAGCACAATCGGTCAATTGCAGCTTGCCGTTGCCTGGAAACTGTACGTTTCTGTCACTGGAATGCACTAATCACCCAAAAAATATTACCGCCAGCCGGCGTGTAAATGGATTTAACTCTTTGAACGTACAATAGTGGTTGTGAAGCAGAAAGTCAGTTTATTGTACACAGTCGGTCAATTGCAGCTTGCCGTTGGCTGTAAACTGTACGTTTGTATCACTGGAATGCACTAATCACCCAAAAAATATTACCGCCAGCCGGCGTGTAAATGGATTTAACTCTTTGAACGTACAATAGTGGTTGTGAAGCAGAAAGTCAGTTTATTTTGCACAATTGGCAAACTGCAGCACCAACTGTGCACGACAGCCACCAAAAAAAAAAAGGGTGTATGTCACTTTAAATTTTCGATTCTTTGATAGCTGTGGCCCTAAGTAACGATTCTGTGTCCCTGAGTAACGATTCTGTGTCCCTGAGTAACGATTCTGTGGCCCTAAAGTCTCTGTGGCCCTAACTCTGTCCCTTAATACAGACAGGTCTGTCTCTCTTGAATGACCGGAGGCTAATGGAGAATTCTAAGATGGCCGCGATTTATAGTGCTGGCTGGCTGCTGATTGGCTAATGCGATCACATGTCATGAATGCATTATGGGTCAGCGCGCCTAGTCTGCGCGCCTTCCCAGAGATCCCCGCCCCATCTTCTCTGTCCATTTTCTCCGTGGCCACACATGTCGCCGCCATTTTTGGGAAAATTTGATTCGTGCATCCGAAGTTTGCTAATCTTCGGATTCGTCGCGAATAGAATTTTTCCAAATCTTCGGAACGAATTCCACTTCGTCATGTTCAATTCGCTCATTTCTAGTTATAAGCAAAGAAAGAATACCCTTTGTTACTACTCCATGTACCAGTGCTGAGGTAATCATCAAGTGAATGACATACTCCCTCCATACTAGATTGTACTGGGTATCTTTTTCACTACTGGCAGCTGAAGCAGAGGAGTGAAGGAAAGTTGAATGTGTGCTGCTAAAAAGGGCGTTGTCATGTAGCTGGTGGTTGAGCCTGACATGATGAAGAAGACCTCTTTTACACTTCTGGCTTGGGGATACTGATAGAGTGAACAGGTGTGAAGTGGCACAAGTGCTTGTTGGTCTAGTCAGCAGCAGAACCAAGTAGATGTGTTCAATCTGAACTGGAAGGTAGGTGACAATGGGCCACAGCAGGAAAATTGGCTGCCAACAGCAGGTAAGTAGCAGGCTGGGACAGGCATGTACTGGCTGGCAGCAGATAGGCAATGTGTAGGACTAGTGGGTAGCAGACAGGTGAAAATCAGGTACTGGCTGATCAGTTGGCAGGTGGTGAACAGGTACTAGCTGGTAGTAGGAATATGCGTGGAGCAGATGGCTAGGCAGTATATGAAGTATCCATAATCATGCTCACAATGGCCAGTGCTCATTGATTATCGCAATCATGTGATCCTGCTGGCCAATGAGAAGTGCATCTGAGGCTACTTCTGGGATCCCAGGAAGAAAGAAGTACTTCTCATTGGAAGAAGAAGCCTCAGATGCACAGGGCATCACAGCATTAACAGTGTGCAGAGGGGTGGTCAGGATATTTAGTTCACCTTTTTATTTTTCGTGAAAAGGTGAGCTTACCTTTAAAGTGTTAAGAACTCATTTTAAATCTAAGGCTAACGCTCTGTTCACACCAATGCATTTTTTAGTGCTTTTTGTAGAAATGCACTACAGTTCATTTAACATGGTTTCCTATGGAACATGTTCACATGTATGCTTTTTTGAGCCGCTGAGATTTTGGAAAGGGTCAGGGACTTTTTTTAAAAGCAAAAAGCAGCAATTTGGCTACAATAGAGTTCAATGGAGAATCTGCTGAAATACATGGTAGTGAGTTTTTGCTGCATTTTTGCCATGTTTTGCATCTTGCATTTTTATTCTGCCCAGCAAAAAAATTCCACTTTAAAAAAAAAAAAGAGTTGAACAAAATGCAGTAAAAACGCATCAAAAACGCTTATAGAAAAACGCCAAATGAACTGCGAAAAGCACTGCAAAACTGACAAAAAGTAAACCGCATAGGAGCCTAAATGTTAGGGTCCATGCACACTGGGTGCAGAAAAAATGCCAGAATGGCAGAAAAAGCAGCATAAAAAATGTTTATAGTAGCTCGTATTGCGCAAGAGTTTGAGAGTTTATGCGTATTTGCTTAAGCAAAGTTTAATGCATGAGCATTTTTCCAAAACATTCCCCTCTGCTCATTTTTCAATGTATACTTGAAAATGCCAAAAGCTCCTAAACGCAGCATTTATGTGTGTTTAGGAGCGTTTAGTTATTTTTTCTACCTGAAAACTTTCTGATGGTATTCTTTTCTGCCTCTAAATTCTCCTCTTGAAATATGTCTCTAAATGCCCTAAAGTGCATGGGCACATAGGATAACATTGAGCTGCTTCTACTGGCAGGAGAAAAAATACAAAACTCCTCTAAACGTAGGGTTAGGACCATGTCAAACGGGGGATTTATTATTTGCAGCAATTCTTTTTGTTAAAGTAATTTCTCATTAAGCAAATCATATTATTTTCTTTGTATGAAATCTCTAATTCACAAACGTACCAACATTTTCCAGCTCAGCAAGTTAGCGGTTAAGTTTGAGCAGAATTTTATGTCAGTTACAAGCTCTTCCCCAATAATCACTCTGCATTTACCTCTGGTGTTTAGATACCAGTCACTGAAAGAGTACCCAAATCATACTGCATTAAAGGGTAACAGAGTACATACTGTAGCTTGGTTGCCCACTGTATTGTGTGGGTTGCTGTTACAAGGGTGTGATTCCATGTCAGTGGCATCCTGAGGCAGGTGTGGGGGGTGGGGTCCGCACCGGGTGACACCGACCGCACGGGGTGACACCGGACCTGCTCCACAAAAAGTTAAGTTGTAAAGCAAGCCGACGATCCCCGCAGGATGGATCCGATCCATCCTCCGGGGATCGTCGGCTTGCTTTACAGCTTACCTTTTCTTGGAGCGGGTCCGGTGTCACCCCGTATAGGTTGCATGCCGACGATCCTGCGGGGATCGTCGGCATGCAACCTATATGGGGTGACATTGGACCCACTCCAAGAAAAGGTAAGTTGTAAAGAAAGCTGACGATCCCCGCAGGATGGATCGGATCTGTGGATTGAGCATAATGGATCGGAATCCGATCCATTATGCTCAATCCGCAGATCTGATCCATTCTGAGGGATCGTTGGAGGGGGTATCACCAAGTGTTACTGCACCGGGTGACACTAACCCTAGGGACGACTCTGTTCCATGTGATACTAAACTCATTTCATGTTCCTCCTGACCTTTCTGTTTTCCTGATTTGCTCTACACTTGGGTTGATTTGCTATAGGCAAATAGGCAAAAGAAAACTGAATCCCATGCAAGGAAATAAAAAAACATCACTTTCGCTTGCACATGATGGAAGTCAGCAACTGTACTTGCAAAGTGCACAGTTATTGTGCCTTTAGTAAATCATCCGCACTGCAGCTTTGACACTTGTCTCTGAGTGCATCTAATGAAATGGGTGTCGCTTTTTGCCATGTGACTTGTAGCGTTGCTGCTTTACATCTATGCTTTGCTATGTTTTAGACAAAATAGAGCCTGCGGGTACACTGAAAAGGAAAAAATACTGTGGGATAGCCCGCACGACACTGGGACAGTTTATAAAATCTTACAACTGTACTGCAATACCCAGGACACCTTTTCTGCAGTCCTTGTACCCACTCCTTCCTTAATAACTGTGCAAGAAGTGACAGTCTCACAAATACAAAAACCTCAGGATAAAATATAAAGAACAGAAAAAAAAATATTCCTCAATATATGCTTTTCTGCACACCATTCAGAGAGCTAACTCTTTGCCTGAGCCTCTTCATTAGCCGCTTGCCCTCCAGAGGATTTACCCCCCTTTTTGACCAGGCCATTTTTTTCAATATGGCACTCTGTTACTTTAACTGACAATTGCGTGGTCATACAACGCTGCACCCAAATCAAATTTACATACTTTTTCCCACAAATAGAGCTTTCTTTCGGTGGTATTTGATCACCTGTGCATTTTTTATTTTTGCGCTATAAACAAAAAAAGACTGACAATTTTGAGAAAAAAAACTATGTTTTTGACTCTTTGCTATTAAACATGTCCAGTAAAAAATTTTTAAGAAATCATAAAAAAATTTCCCAAAAATTCCAATACGTGTAGATTAATTGGTTTATGTGAAAGTTATAGCGTTTACAAATGGTGGCGTATATACTAGAATTTTTTTTTTTATACTAGAAATGGCAGGGATCAGTGACTCATAGTGGGACTGCGGGACTGTGGTAGGCATTCTGACACTGGGGGGAACTGACTCCCCAGTGACACCAATACAGTGATCAATGCTAATAAACACTGTACTAATGGCACTGGGTAGGAAGGGATTAACATGTGGGGCGATCAAAGGGTTAACTGTGTGCTGCGTGCTGTTTCACTGTGTGTGCTGTGTGTGTGCTTCACTTTAAGCATGCTATTGGAGATACTTGGCGATCACCACGTGCCGGCGAGTAATCACCAGAAGGCACCCAGTGATTGACAGCTGAGGTCGTGAATGGCGGTGCGGGTAGGACCCAGAACTGCAAAATCACATATATATATATATATATATATATATATATATATATATATATATATATATATATATGTGTGTGTGTGTGTGATTTTGAGCAGCCATGATGCCCTGTAGCAGTATTTCTGCTATAGGGCAGTGCAGAAGTAGTTAAATAGTTAGATACACTATAGCAACCAGAAAATGTTGAGGCAAAACTTTGGCTTGAAATATGTATATTGTGCAGGCATTAAGACTATGTAACATACAACGCAGCATGCAGAGTGTCAATGCCAAGTGTAAGTAACATTGGGATTGATTTACTAAAACTCTAGATTGCAAAATCTGATGCAGTTCTGCATAGAAGCCAGCCAGCTTCCAGGTGTTTTTGTCCAAGCTTAATTGAATAAGCTGATATTAGAAGCTGATTGGCTACCTTTCTCAGCTGGACCAGATTTTGCTATGTCCAGTTTTAGTAAATCAACCCCATAGTGTCCCTTACATTGCTTGAGCAGTGGGTGCAAAAAAGCAGCCTTTTTGTTTATATCATTGTGAGCAAATATAAATATCAATGTTGGTGCCAGTGGGAAACAATAAGTCTCATTTTGGTGTCAGTGACAGTTCAAATGTATTGTTTCCATTGTTCATTGTTTATCTGATCCAATGCTCTATTTGCACTCCACTGGTCTTCCTTTCTGAGATTTTAACTATGCTGTCATTGTCCAGCAGGGAAAATGGCTTCCACTTTGCAAAGACAGTGCCCTGAATTCTGTGGGACTTCCTGCAGGATAAAGACACTGAGGGACAGTTTATAAACTTTTATAACTGTCCCTCAAGATCTGGAACATTTTCTATCTATACCTCAGGCCAACCTTTTTCAATCAAGGTGCACAGGCACCCTAGAGTGCCTTCAGGTTTTTTTTCAGGGGTGCCTTGGAAATGCCTAGAAATTGCTGCAAATAGCCCTAAACTTCTCAACAAGCCAGTGGGTAGATTAAACCTGCCTATTAGTTACTAAAAGCCAAAGGTTTTCATTGTGCACCATTATAACCTTCCAGCCGCTGGCGTCCTAACAACCACTGATATCCTTGGTTGATAAAGAAAACGTCCGGGCACCCCTGTCCATCAGTACTGGGGTCACATAAGCTGAGTGAGGTAGAGAAACCAAGGGAGAAGAAAAACATGGAATACTAGTCAACACCAGTGTGCAAGACTGGGACAAAGGGTGGGCAGGAGGGGCATCTGCCCTGGGTGCAGTGGGGATTTGGGGGTTTGTGCTAGAAAGGGTGATTTGGAGGGGGAATTTGTACTGGAAGGGTGGACTTCTGTTAGGAAGGGGGATTTGGGAGGAAAGAATTGTGCTAGTAGAAATGATTGGGGGAATTTGGGCTAGCAGGAGACATTTGAGGGGTAGAGGACATAAGCTAGGAGGTGGGATTTGGGGAGGGAGAGAATTTGAGCTGGGAGGCGGGATTTGTACTGGAAGAGGGGAAATATTTGAGGAGAATGTTGGCTTGCAAAGGGAACTATTGGGATAAGCTCTAGCTGTTTGGGAGGATTGTACTGATACCTTTTTTTGTCAGGAAGTAAAAGTACCCATTCTTTTGGTCAAGTACTCACCGATACTGAGTACCGATACCTTTGCAGTGCGATTTGAGCCCATACAAAATGAATGGGCTCAAATCACACTGAAAAGAATCGCATTCAATTTGAACAGGGATACAGTGCGATTCCTGTCCAAAATGCAAGCAATTTGCCCACTGCTCCTGTGTGATCCTACTATAGAAAGACAGGGAAGCAACATAAAGTGCAGCAATGGGTGAACAAACAGGTTAAAATATTATCACAACTCATATGTTAAAAGTGCTTGATATCTTGCATGTCAAATCCAAAACCGGACGCTTGAGGTGCTCACAGGGCTGGAGGAGAAGTAGGAAGTTATGGGTATAGGGTAGAAGTGATGTCAGCTTGGGGGTGGACTGCCTATACTTCTCCTCCAGCCCTGTGAGCACCAACACAAGTTTTGGATTTAACATGCAAGATATTAAGCACTTTTAACATGACAGTTGTGATAACATTTTAACCTGTTTGTTTGCCCATCACTGCACTTCATGTCGCTTCCCTGTCATTCTATAGTGGGATAGATTACGCAAGAGCGGACAGGGAATTAAAATGCAATTTGGACATGAATCACACTGTATTCCTGTTCAAATTGCATTTGATTCTTTGCAGTGTGATTTGAGCACATTCCTTTTGTATGGGCTCAAATCACACTGCAAAGGTATTGGTTTCGGGTATCTGGAGTATTTTTACGAGTACAAAAACTCTTGCAAGTACACGGTATCGTCATCGGTGCAACCCTAATATATACAGTATAATAGCAGCAAAGCAAAAAGTCAGGCATTTGGATGAACACATGAACCACCAAGTTCAGTTTGATCCTGTGTTTGGACCAAACCATGCGCTCATCCCAGGGGCGGAGTGACAACTCATGGGGCCCCCGGGCAATAGGGGATCATGAGGCCCCTGTATCCTTGCCCAAACTCAAAAAAGCCTATGAAAAAGGTACCAGGGGCATCTCATGGGGCCCCCTACTGACCCCGGGCCCTCGGGCAGTGCCCGAGTTTCCAAATGGTCAGTCCGCCCCTGGCTCAACCCTAATTCTGATGGAAACCTGACTCCACTGGCTGCATGGATTTTCCAGGTCAATAATTGAGACAGTATGGAAGCCATATCAACAGCATGATCACCAAACAAGTAGTACTTTTATAGGAAGGGCAGAAGCCACAGCCTCCAGCACAGATTTTCTTTAGTTTTCTGGACACATTTATCTGTCTGTGTCCTGTTGGGAAGATTTCACTTCACTTGTCCTTAAGACACAACAGTAAATTAGAGGAAAGCTCTCTAAAGAGAATAGAATTCCCATCTAACCTTCATGCACACTGCTGCTCCTAAACATGATTTTAGGAGCTTCTGGCATTTTTTTACCAAAGCCCCTGAACTCAACTCAATAAAAGCCTGTGTGTCTATGAGTTTAGGAGCAGCAGAGTTTAGAGGCAGGTAAATGTTCCTCTCCTGAATGCAGAAGAATCTCGTTCAGGAGAGGAATGTTTTGATCAAAAAACGCTAAATGCGTCAAAAACACATGTAAACCTGGCTAAATGCTAGCCACAGTTAGTGCTTAGGCATTTATCCATGTCAATGGAAAATACTCTGGCCAATCAAATGAATGAAAGTCCAAGTGTTAAATGCGTTTTTGCCGCATTTAGCGTTTTTCTGCTGCCAGGAGAGGTTAAGATCTAGGGGAGTTCATGTGTCATTAGGTCAGGGGTGGGCAAACTTTTTGACTTGAGGGCCGCAATGGGTTCATATATTGGACCCGGGGGCCGGACCAAGAGTAGATGAATGATGTGTATGTGTCATCCATAGTAAGTATAGTAATATTCCCCCATAGTAAGCATAGTAATTAATCCCCCATATAGTAATTCATCCCCCATAGTAATTCATCCCCCATATAGTAATTCATCCCCATAGTAATTCATCCCCCATATAGTAATTCATCCCCCATAGTAATTAATCCCCCATAGTAATTAATCTCCCATATAGTAATTCATCCCCCATAGTAATTCATCCCCCATATAGTAATTCATCCCCCATAGTAATTCATCCCCCATATAGTAATTCATTCCCCATAGTAATTCATCCCCCCTATAGTAATTCATCCCCCATAGTAATTCATCCCCCATATAGTAATTCATCCCCCATAGTAATTCATCCCCCATATAGTAATTCATCCCCCATAGTAATTCATCCCCCATAGTAATTCATCCCCCATATAGTAATTTATCCCCCATAGTAATTCATCCCCCCTATAGTAATTCATCCCCCATAGTAATTCATCCCCCATATAGTAATTCATCCCCCATAGTAATTCATCCCCCATAGTAATTCCTCCCCCATAGTAATTCATCCCCCATATAGTAATTCATCCCCCATATAGTAATTAATCCCCCATATAGTAATGCATCCCCCATATAGTAATTCATCCCCCATATAGTAATTCATCCCCCATAGTAATTCATCCCCCATATAGTAATTCATCCCCCATATAGTAATGCATCCCCCATATAGTAATTCATCCCCCATAGTAATTCATCCCCCATATAGTAATTCGTCCCCCATAGTAATTCATCCCCCATAGTAATTCATCCCCCATATAGTAATTCATCCCCCATAGTAATTCATCCCCCATATAGTAATTCATCCCCCATAGTAATTAATCCCCCATAGTAATTAATCCCCCATATAGTAATTCATCCCCCATAGTAATTAATCCCCCATATAGTAATTCATCCCCCATAGTAATTCATCCCCCATATAGTAATTCATCCCCCATAGTAATTCATCCCCCATATAGTAATTCATCCCCCATAGTAATTCATCCCCCCTATAGTAATTCATCCCCCATAGTAATTCATCCCCCATATAGTAATTCATCCCCCATAGTAATTCATCCCCCATAAAGTAATTCATCCCCCATAGTAATTCATCCCCCATAGTAATTCATCCCCCATAGTAATTCATCCCCCATATAGTAGTTCATCCCCCATAGTAATTCATCCCCCATAGTAATTCATCCCCCCTATAGTAATTCATCCCCCATAGTAATTCATCCCCCATATAGTAATTCATCCCCCATATAGTAATTCATCCCCCATAGTAATTCATCCCCCATATAGTAATTAATCCCCCATATAGTAATGTATCCCCCATATAGTAATTCATCCCCCATATAGTAATGCATCCCCCATATAGTAATTCATCCCCCATAGTAATTCATCCCCCATAGTAATTCATCCCCCATATAGTAATTAATCCCCCATATAGTAATTCATCCCCCATATAGTAATTCATCCCCCATATAGTAATTCATCCCCCATATAGTAATGCATCCCCCATATAGTAATTCATCCCCCATAGTAATTCATTCCCCATATAGTAATTCATCCCCCATATAGTAATTCATCCCCCATAGTAATTAATCTCCCATATAGTAATTCATCCCCCATAGTAATTCATCCCCCATAGTAATTCATCCCCCATATAGTAATTCATCCCCCATAGTAATTCATCCCCCATATAGTAATTAATCCCACATATAGTAATTCATCCCCCATAGTAATTCATCCCCCATATAGTAATTCGTCCCCCATATAGTAATTCATCCCCCATATAGTAATTCATCCCCCATATAGTAATTCATTCCCCATATTAAGTCCCCAAGTCCCCCCTGTGTCAATTCACTTACCTTTGCTCCGCGCGTTCCTCTCGCTGTGTTCCCCCGCCGTTCTGGTGTAGCATGAAAATCTATCTCCTATGAGGATCTGTCCCCCTCGACGTATCTGCGCATGTGCCAGTTTCAGGCATTAGCAGCCGATCGGCGATCTCCGGCACATGCGCAGATACGTCGAGGGGGACAGATCCTCATAGGAGACAGGTTTTTCATGCTACACCGGTCTTCAGGGCGGACTATGAGAGGAGCCTAGCGGGAGCCTAGCTCCGCGGGCCGGATTAAAAGGTCCGCCGGGCCGTATATGGCCCGCGGGCCGTAGTTTGCCCATTGCTGCATTAGGTCTTACAGAGTTGTCACAGGAACATTTTTCCCAATTGGAAGATGTTCCTTCTTGCTAAGGTAACAATTTTGTCCTTTACACAGCATTAACCACTTGCCCTCCAGGGGATTTACCCTCCTTCCTGACCAGGCCATTTTTTGTGATACCGCACTATGTTACTTTAACTGACAATTGCGTGGTAATGCAATGCTGCACCCAGGTTAAATTTATGTCCTTTTTTCCCCACAAATATAGCTTTCTTTCGGTGGTATTTGATCACCTGTGTGGTTTTTATTTTTTGCGCTATAAACAAAAAAGTTTTAGGACAAAATGTATTCTGCTACATGTCTTTGCTAAAAAAAATCCCAATACATGTAAATTAATTGGTTTCCGTGAAAGTCATAGTGTTTACAAATGGCAGTATATATACTACATTTTTTTTTATACTAGTAATGGCGGCCATCAGTGACTCATAGCAGGACTTAGTGGGCATTCTGACACTGGGGGGAACTGACTAACTGCCACTGCCATTCCAGTGACACTAATACAATGATCAGTGGTAATACAAAGTACTGACACTGTACTAATGACAGTGGGCAGGAAGGGGTTAACATCTGGGGCGATCAAAGGGTAAACTGTGTGCTGTTTTGCTGTGTGTGTGATTTATTATGGAAACATACTGCTGTGTATTACTCTGCTGAGAAATACACAGCAGCATGTTACTTCTGGCATGTCCCCTGTCAGTGATACTCGGCAATTGCCGGGTGCCAGCGGGGAATTTCCGGCCGAGACGCAGTGATCAACATCTGTAGCCGCCAATGGCAGCGCTCACGCCCCTACCCAGAAATGCAAAATCATATATATATATATATATATATATACAGTTGTGTCCAAAATTATTCAACCCCCAATGCTGTAAAGGGGTTTAGGGACTATAGTGTACATTTGGAATTGTATTCAGAATCAAATCCTACAAGGACGTTGTAACTACCCAAATGCAACTAAAATGACATCAATTGTTTATGTAATACAGTAGTAAATGGTTCTTATGTGGTTTCTTCATTGCCACAATTATTCAACCCCTTAAAGACTACCACTCTGAAGAACAGAGGTTCATACAGGTGCTTTCCATCAGGTATTGAAAACACCTGTGGATGTCACCGAGCAGCAATCAAGCATAATAAGCACCAATTAGGCAGCTTTAAAATGACTGTGATACTCAGCTCCTTCTAGACATTTACTGGTGTGGTTACAAACATGGTGAAGGCAAGAGAATGGTCCAGGAAGACAAGAGAAGAGGTGATTTCTCTTCACAGGAAGGGCAATGGCTATAAGAAGATTGCAAAGATGTTAAACATACCAAGAGACACCTTAGGAAGCATCATTCGCAAATTCAAGGCAAAGGGCACTGTTGAAACGCTACCTGGTCGTGGCAGAAAGAAGATGCTGACTTCGACTGCTGTGCGCTACCTGAAGCGTAGAGTGGAGAGAAGTCCCCGTGTGACTGCTGAGGAACTGAGAAAAGATTTGTCAGATGTGGGTACAGAAGTTTCAGCCCAGACAATAAGACGCACACTGCGTAATGAAGGCCTCCGTGCCAGAACTCCCAGGCGTACCCCCTTGCTGTCTCCAAAGAATAAGAAGAGTCGACTGCAGTATGCCAAAAGCCATGTGGACAAACCACAAAAGTTGTGGGATAGTGTTCTGTGGACTGATGAAACAAAATTAGAACTGTTTGGGCCCATGGATCAACGCTATGTTTGGAGGAGGAAGAACAAGGCCTATGATGAAAAGAACACCTTGCCTACTGTGAAGCATGGTGGAGGGTCAATCATGCTTTGGGGCTGTTTTGCTTCTGCAGGTACAGGGAAGCTTCAGCGTGTGCAAGGTACCATGAATTCTCTTCAGTACCAGGAGATATTGGATGGAAACGTGATGCAGTCCGTCACACACCTGAGGCTTGGGAGACGTTGGACCTTTCAACAGGACAATGATCCCAAGCATACCTCCAAGTCCACTAGAGCATGGTTGCAGAGGAAAGGCTGGAACATTTTGGAGTGGCCATCGCAGTCACCAGACTTAAATCCGATTGAGAACCTCTGGTGGGACTTAAAGAAAGCAGTTGCAGTGCGCAAGCCTAAGAATGTGACTGAACTGGAGGCCTTTGCCCATGAAGAATGGGCGAAGATACCCGTAGATCGCTGCAAGACACTTGTGTCAAGCTATGCTTCACGTTTAAAAGCTGTTATAACTGTAAAAGGATGCTGTACTAAGTACTAAGATTGAATGTCACTTGGGGGTTGAATAAAACTGATAATGCTGTGAGCACAGAAAAGACATTTGTGGTTATTTCATTATAACTGTTATGTTATATTTGTCTGACCTACAAGTGCCTCTTTAATGTAAATGTAAGCAAGATGACTGAATGATCAAAAGCAATGTCAAACTGGCCAAAACACTCAATTTCAGTGGGGGTTGAATAATTTTGGACACAACTGTATATATACGTGATTTTGTGCACCACTGCCGCCCTGTAACAGTAGTTCTGCTATAGGGCAGTCGGGAAACAGTTAATACTTGACAGAGGTCTAACACGTCCCTACTCTTAAGAAAAATGCTTTGCTTTACATACACTTTAATATTGGTATCTATTTAGACACTGTCTGCATCAACAAAGAAATTAAATACAGACACATCTGAAGCAATGAATTTGTATCGGCATCAAACACAAGAAGATTGAAATCAGGATGCCTGGCAGTTGCTGGAAACTCTTCTGAGCTATGGGGCCCTGGGGAAGGTTAACAGGTCAATTAAATGATATGCTAAAACTAACACATTTATCCTGAAAAATGTAACAGAAAAGGAATAAATGCTTCGCTGAAGTTAACACATTTCTTTCTAAGGCAAGGAGTGTCTGTCATAATGTAACTCTTCTTGACATCTATAAGCAGAGGGACTTTTACAGTTCCCCAGGATAAAATATGTATTATTGTGCTTCATCCAGCTGTCTCACTGAATTTTTAATAGATGTTATTGGCAAGATATCTGTGTTTATATTTAACTACACTTGAGAGGACAAAAATTGTACTTCCAGTATTAATATTCATCTCTCATGCCAGTCTAGGAAAAATGCACATTTTGATATTAAAGCTGTAAAAGTTCACGAATGACCAAAATGTAAATGCAGAGCCAAGTAAGCCAGTCACCAAGGAGGAGCTAGTCTCAGTGTTATACACCCTATATGATGATTCAAATCACCTTGGCTGGAATTAAAGACATTTCTTTGTCACAGTTATGATTTTCAAAGGAAACATGTCTAAGTTTATTTTATTATAAATCCCAACTCTGGGGCAAAATAAAAATCTTGTCTCACCCTCACTCTGACTTCCATCAAAAACAAAAAAACTGTGATGTTCAGGTTCTGAGTCTTTTCTTTTGTGATGGGGTCCTTCTTTGGGTGTCCATGCCACCTACCTGCATGATTTGGACCCTTCCTATTAGTGGAGATGGCACTTGAGCAAGGTTGGTGAGGAGACCATCCCAGACGAGTTAAAGAGATGAGTGAAGTGGCCAATCCCCAGGGTAGTAAATCACCATTCCTCACAGACAAAACTGATAGAGAGGGTGCACCATGGGATGGGCTACAATTAGGTAAGTGAAAAGAACACTGTAAAGTTATGCATATAGAATGACCTGTTGAAATTTGATTTCTCCCCAGAGTTAGACTTTCAGTGTTTGTAAACTGATCTTTTATATAATTTGGTGTTATTTACAGTTTCAGAGTCTTTGGACACATGCTCTGATTCAGTTCAAGGCCTCAGACAGGAAAAGAGTTGCTGTGATTTTTCTCTTTCAATTCTGCTAAAAGAATCCCTTTTTACTTCTTTACAAGTAGTGGGAGTGCTCTGTAGTACAGTCTGAACACACCTGCCATCCAAATCACACCTCACACCTTCCCAGGTAGAAGCTTCATGGTCGCTGAGGCAAGGTCCTGCATGATCAGCAGTCTCTGTGCTTTTCTGAGGTCTCACCTGATTGTGGTCAGCTATGGCAGTGTTCCATTTTGCCAGCAGCCCAGTCATTTCAAACCCAAACCCACTTTTGTGGCTGTTCTCACTCTGGACTCCTCCCTCTTCCTCTCTTGCCTTAGCCAGTCTCAGTTCTTTAGGATTGCTCAAGACCCAGCCAAGATAACTCCCCTCTGCGCTGGAGACACTCCATAGGCAAACATTGCAAAGAGGTCTCCTTACAGATGGTTGCTGCATGTCTCCATTACAGAAATATTCAGTTTAACCCTGTCCACATTGGAGAAGGATAATACAGCAGCAATGAAGGAAGAGGTTCCGCAGCAGTTCTCAGCTGCAGTCCAGGTTATACACACACATACTAGCAGATTAAGGTCACAGCCACTTACTTAAATCTTCTTTAGAGTTTTTCTTGGACACTTTTATTAAAAGAAAGTTTAATAAACCACATGGTTTTCCCTCACAGGAGTTTTTCAGCATTGCCCAGTCAAAAAACAAGTAAACATTAGCCTCCTGGCTTACACATGCAGTGCTGCCGCTCTGGTATCACACTTCAGGTCCTTTTGTATGTATTATCTAGGCAGTCTTCACACAAAGTCAGTGCATGTACTTGGCACTGTTGGTGGCCCATTGCTGCGCTGGCTACCACCTGTCTCTCAGGTGGAGCCCTTCTGACTCCTGGGTAGAGACCTGCTCTGTCTGCTGGAGTGGATCCCTGAACATTAGTCATCACTCAGCTAAAAGCTCAATAATAACATTGGTTTTTCATAGTAAATGCTGTAATGTGAGTGTTAGTTTACACAGAAGTAGAAGGATTAGTTCCTGTGAAAATAAAATGAATCTTGCCTGTCAAAATGACAGCTGTGAATGGCTGGTAAATGTAGCTTGAGAGCTGCAAGGTAGGATTAGGGTCTGGGCATACTATACATACCCAAAGTATTTAGACCCAAAGAAAAAGCAATAGAGCTGTTTAGTTTTTCAGATCGTTAATATGCATATAAAAGAAAACACCATGGCTGCAACATCGCCACTTAAAAACCTTCCTACCCTGCATCCTATACCACACTGTATTGCACAATTACAGTATATGTATTGTAAAGTTCGGGGGCTCCTTGGGACCACATGCAAAGCCATTTGTCCTATACGTAAAGGTGTTTAATTTGTTTTCAAAAGAAACCAAACAGTACTTTCAGCAGCAATACGGAGTTGAATATCAAAATCGGTATACCCACAAAAGTTCTAACAAAGTGAAATAAATAAAATAAGATACAATAAAATAAGTTAAATACATCCCCTAGACACACAAAAAGTCACACTTTCTCCCCAGAAAGTCCAAAGTAAAAACAACCTCCTCAGCATGAATTTGGTTTTGATCCAAAGTGTTTGTATTATTTTTTCTGGATACAGAAAAAAGGATGAAAGAAATAGTTTTTTTTTTTAAAATCTGGATTAAAAAGAAAACTTTATTAAGTCAAATCCAAATTCTATAGGTATTTATCTCTATAGACAGCAACATTTTATGCTTCCCATAAAAAAAGTGCAGAACATAACGAATAAATAAAATAAATATGAAAAAAACTAACATTCAGTTCAAGATTAAATTTGAAGAAGAAATATAGAAAAAAACCAGATTATTGCAAAGCTTACTATGTTCTTGATTTATTTACAATTAGATAGTTGATGCAATTTTAAGATTGCAAGGTCTGAAAAGCAGGTGTATGGGTTATATTACTTTTTTTAAATCATGCTAAATCAGCTAACAAAAGCTATAAGATTAAAAAAGCTATTGTTAGGACGTTAATGACAGCAAGGGTAGGGAAAACTCTGAACACAGGAAAATAATTAACATTTTCTACCAGGAATGAAGGAGTTTGAGAAGATACTTTCACCTAATATGCACATTTACTGAACAGTATTTGTTAGACAGGATTACCATAAAACATGCGCAAACATCAATAGAGATAAAAAGTAGAAATCAATACCTATTCTTCAGACCCTGAAATAATGTCCTGTTGATTGGACCTCATCTACTGCAATTGTTTTCTCTCTGTACAGGGTCAGATTGCAAAAGAAAAGTGCAAAACGACTTCCTGTATAAGTACCTTCAAGTGGATTGTCAGTTCATGACAGCCGGATTATAGGAGAAGTTCTGTTATATATGAATGTATTCCATTGCTGCGAATGTGAACTTCAAAATTACCCATTCCTTAATGTGGAGGCTTTTGGCTTAGCCAGCCCCTTCACTTTAAATGGGGGAGGGGGCAAGGCAGCCAAAGTTTTAATGTATTGGGAGCTGCTGTAGGGAAAGACTAGAGAAAGCTTACAAAAGACATACAGTGGTGAGAAAATATGATCAGTTAGAAAACTGTGATTTCATTTTGATTGCTAGCTCTTGGGCAATCTACCCTTTGCTGCCTTTTTTGTTCATATTTTTGTGGGATTTCTCTGTCTTTAGTTTTATTTTGTGGCTGAGTTGAGGTCAGCAGTCATTTCAGAACCTATCTCCTTGATTCAAACTTTTTCCTTTCTTTTTTTTTTTTGCTGCAAAATTAAAATTTTTAAAATGTGGGCTTTGGTTTTGGGGGTAGTATTTTTTGTTTTTCACAGTTTTTTTGCAGTGTTTTGATTTTTAAAATATAGTCCCTTCTTAGGTTTGGGTGGTCAAAGCACAGCATTTATTTGCTACTGACCATTTGTTTTTGGAGTTGTCCTTTTTTTTAAAGAAATATTTATTGGGTTTTATCAAAAATAAAATTTCAGAGATCACTTGCACGTTGAAAAGATATAAAACAGCCATACAGAGAATGTTTGTACAGATAACATCAAACAAAGAAGCAGGGGGAAGAGGTAGCATGAGGATAACCGTGGGTCATTGGGCCTAAGGACCCTCTCTGTCTTAATTAAGGGCAGGTTAACCCAGGACAGATTCAACTTCTTGGTAATGTAGTGGCATCGTGAAGAGATATATATATATATATATATATATATATATATATATATACACACACATACATACACTGCACGTTGAAAGGATGCGTTTTTTATATATTACAAAAATATATGAAATATATGAAAAAGATTTTTAAAAATATATTTTTTTTAAATATATTCTGCAGGTTCTTTTTTTACATATAAAAAAGTCATTTTAACATATGTTTTTACATATATTTGTAAATGCATTCCAAAAATGTAGATTTGTATTTTTAAAGACATACAGTATATTTTGAAATGTATTTTTAAAAATATTTTTTCATATATTTTGCAATAAAAATGCATTTCAACATGCAGTGTATATATATGTATATTTATTGAAATATATTTTGAAATATATTGAATATGGCCAAAATTGTAGCATTTCAAATATATGTCAATATATTTGGGAAGAATATTTTTAAAATATATTTCAAATATATTTTTCTTCCATGTGGGAAAGCACTTGTCTCTGCTAAAAATACCGGTACCTGAAAATGCATTTATTTCAAACAGAAATAAATCAGATTGGGGTACTGCTGCTGTACATAAACCAAGTTATTGTAAAGCAAAATTTTCAGTTCCTCAGCCAAATATGTGTTGTCAGCGTGTGCTTTTATAGGGACTATTCGTGAAAATTAAACTGTTCCATAACACCTTTAAGGCATCCCCCCAATAGTATGGTATATAAATGATCTGTATATTTTCAATGTTGCCCTCAAAAGCCACAAGAAAACCCCTTTCCCCATTGTAAAGTATTTTTTTTAAATTAATTTTCATTGGTACATTATTATTATTATTATACAGGATTTATATAGCGCCAACAGTTTGCACAGCGCTTTATAATATAAAGGGAGACAGTACAATTACAATACATTTCAGTACAGAAGGAATAGGAGGACCCTGCTCGTGGAGCTTACAATCTAAAGGAAGGGGGAGGTGGTACAAAAGGTTATAGCTGTAGGGGATGATCAGATGGAGGTGACTCAAGTACAGTTGTTAGACAAAGGTGGGGTAGGCTTCCCTGAATAAGTGAGTTTTAAAAGATTGCTTAAAGGCAGACAGGGTGTGGACTGACTGTACATACTGGGGTAGGAAGTTCCAAAGGGTGAGAGAGGTCCTGGAGAAGTCCTGGAGGCGAGAGTAGGAGGGGGTGCTGAAGGAGCTAGAGAGCAAGATGTCTTGGGAGTAGCATGGCAGGCTATTTGGACAATATCTGCAGTATATGTTCTTTATGGCGTGGTCCAGCTTCCCGTGCCTTTTTCACAGTAGTTTGCCTATAAACCCTTAAAATGGACATAATTTGTTAACAGGACCTCAATGATATATGTAACTAAGTTTGAGTTTGCTGAACTGGGTTGGATGAACTGAACCTTCAAAATCAGACACTTTACACATAGTTATGTGATAGGGACCAGTCGAACCGCTGAGCATGGTTAGGGAACTAGGAATTTACCACTACTGAAAGTGTTGGATTTTGAAGATTTTTCAGACGACTTTTTCCTTACAGCAGTGGCACTAGTAGTGGTTAAGGAAGTATTATCTTTTTCCTGTGCAGGGGACTTTGAATTTTTATTTTATTGCCAGAGTTGCTTTACAAGTTTTCAAAAAACGTTCGGTGAATAAGGAATCACTTTAAAAATTCTAGGTTTTATGACGGCCTACTGACAAAGCTAAAATCTGTTCAAAGTGATCTTCCAATAAACAATTGGGAAAATATTATCGGTGCAAACATTTTTTTTCCAGTTGTATGGTAATTACAATTAGATACCTGCTACTATTCAAAACTCAAAAATCACAAACAGCTTTGATTATATGAAAAAAAGTAACAGCAGATTCTACTGACATTTTTGATGAACAAGCCTAGCACTGCAAATAGATTCCCATGATTAAAGTAGTACTGGTAAGAAAATAATTCCTGACTTCCAAAATATCAACTTTATCATTCTAAAATGTGTTTTACCTTTCTTGTAAATTATATTTCTGACAGAATTATTTAGAATAGCGTCATTCTTCCTGCAGCATTTCTAAAAGAAAAGGGTATTTCAGCTTAGAAATCAATACTTAATTATGGGACTTTACTTCCACCAAAATGTAAATATTATATGAAAACTTGACTTTCCTTTTTTTGAGTTATTTAAGGTAAAACCTTAAATAACTTAAGCTAGACCATATCTTTATCTACACAGGATAATACTGACTTTCTCAAAGTTACACAGGTTTATGTATGATCCCCCCCTCAACTCACTGTTCCATGTGTGGCAGTGCTCTGGTCTGTTGATGTGTCACGAAATGATGTTGCATGTCTGGAGGGTTGTCTAATCACCCCATGCTCCAAAAGTTTGGACTTCTCCAAAGGGAACAAGAACACTGTGAAGGGGATGCCTGCAAACACAGAGGTACCAAATAGCTATTATTTGTCCCAGCCATGCTGGGATGGTTGTACTAGGTTTCCAAAATACCAGTCCCTGTAACAGGTACAAAAGTTACATTGTGTTTCAGTGTTTCTATGCTGGCACATCCCAAAATCCCTGGCAATTTAACCACTTGCCCTCCAGAGGATTTACCCCCCTTCCTGACCAAGCCATTTTTTTGTGATACGGCGCTGCGGTACTTTAACTGACAATTGCATGGTCATGCAACGCTGTACATAAATTAAATTTATGTCCTTTTTTTCCACAAATAGAGATTTCTTTTTCTGTGGTATTCGATCACCTGTGCAGTTTTCATTATTTGCGCTATAAACAAAAAAAGACCGACAATTTTGAAAAATACCCAATATTTTTTGCTTTTTGCTATAAAACATATCCAGTAAAAAAAATTAAAAAATTTAATTTCTTCATAAATTTAGGCCAAAATGTATTCTGCTACATGTCTTTGCTTAAAAAACAAATCCCAATACACATGTAATTAATTATTGGTTTTATTAAATTATAAATTTTATAAATTTTATAAGTTTTATAAATTAATTGGTTTTTGTGAAAGTTATAGTGTTTTCAAATTGTGGTATATATATTGAAATTTTTTAAAAACATTTTTTATATTCGTAACGGCGGCAATCAGTGACTTATAGCGGCACTATGATGGGCATTCTGATACTGCAAGGGAACTGACTAACTGCCACTGACATCCCAATGGCACTAATACAGTGATCAGTGCTAATAAAAAGCACTGACACCGTACTAATGACACTGGGCAGGAAGGGGTTAACATCTGTGTGCTGTTTTACTGTGTATGCTGTGTGTGTTTTACTAGGGAAACATATTGCTGTGTATTTCTGTACTGTGCAGAGAAATACACAGCAGCATGTTATCACTGGCAGGAGAGAGACCTGTGTTGTTCACACAAAGTTCTCTCCCCTGTCAGTGATACTCGGCGATCGCTGGGTGCCAGCGGGGAATCTCCGGCCGGGACCCGGTGATTGCCATTGGCAGCCACCAATGGCGGCGCTGGTAGGGCGGCACACTCGCACCCCCTACCTGGAAATGCAAAATCATGTATATATGCGTGATTTTGCGTATCCCTGCCACCCTGTAGCAGTACTTCTGCTATAGGGCGGTTGGGAATCGATTAAAGACTAGAGAGCAGAAGTTCCTCAGTCTCCCTGGAGGTGTAGAGGCCATTCGTACTGCCTATTAAAACACAATGTAACCTCTGCTTTCACTGACAATGGAAACAAATGATAGACATTCAATGGTGTGAGTGCGGAGTGCGCGCAAGTGTATACTCCATACAGCAGGCACCTTTAGGGAGAGGTCAGCATCCAGCTATGTCTCCAGACAGTAAGCCAAGTACCAGAGTACATGCATAGGCAGGTGCCTGGGCCAATTTGCTGGTCTGTCTTCTCTTACAGATAGATGCCTTGATTGTTGGGTGAACTTCCATGTTTGAAGCCATGGTGTCTTCAATACAGATAGCTATTAGTGGACTGGGCCAGCAGTGAGGTTAATAAAGCTTTTGTGTTTGTGTAAAATAAAAAAAAAAGATGCAATCAGTCCAGATCACCTCATAGACCCTCTCAAGTGAAAGAATTGTTTGCCTTGTGGAGATTCAAAAGACTCACCCCATTATCAAGTGCTCTCCTTTCGTGTCTGCTGTAAATTGGATAATGCATGAGAAGGGTTTCCAAGTGTGCTAGAATTCTCTAAAAATTCATGTGGCTCCATCTGCTAAAAGGCTGAGGGGAGAGGCAGTCGGTGTAGGGGAAAGAGCAAAGATCTTGGCAATGGGACAATGGAAAATATCTGAAAAAATCAGTGGGTTAGGATCCTCTAAAGCAGTGGTTCTCAAGCAATGATACACGAACCCCAATAGGAAGGTACTTCCTGAAAGTTTGGGAGATAATTCTGTGTCTTATATTAAATTCATGATAAAAGTTTAATATTTCAGAAAGCACATTGATAAGAAGAATATTGATATGTATCTTTAAATATCTCAAACAGAATGGATTGTTTTCAAGCAGTAATGCAATTAGGGGACAATGGTAATAAATGTTCCCATGTTAAATTGTACTTGAGACAATAATACCCATACAAACGAGCACAAGACAGAAAGAGAGAACACATGGAAAACTCTTTAATCAGAAAATATATATACAAGTGGCCTTCAGTAAGACTGAAGATGAAGTCTTAAATTTCTCTATTAGAAAATTGTTGGTTGTCTAAGGTATTTCTGACTTGTTTTCACCATACACGTTGTCCTTGATTTTCAAGCACAGCAAAATGCATTGACAAATACAAATACAGTTCTCAGTAGGACCTGATTACACCAACACCATACAGCATGTGTCTCACCCAAGTATGAACAGGTGAGTACAAACATTTATGGTGGAGTGGGTGTTGTCAGGAGGTAGGGTTAAGAAGAACAAGAAAAGAAAACATAATTATCCTTTAAGCCAGTGAAATATTATTATTGAATTGTTTATTGGGTGGCATCTTGGTGATATGCTTACATTCCCCTCCTTTAGAAGTATATAGGAAGAGCTCTTTCTGAACTATTTTTTCAGTTCAATGCTTAGATTCTCACTTCTTGTTCCTCTCACTCTCACTGACACCATAATCTCATCTAAATAAACATCACATGATTGTAATTTAATTATTCTATTCCAATTGTAACAGTGGCACTGAAGAATGATTGCTCCAGAGGGAAGTAGAAAGTAAAATGCATTTTTAAATTTAATCAGCTAGCCAAGCCATGTTAAGATCCACATGGAAAATAATTAATTAAGCACAAAATATTATTAAGATAAATGTGCAGATACCAGAGAGCAAAAAATGACTAGAGATAAGTGGTTTGAGTTTAAGGTTATACTGGAATCAGGCTTATTTGCTGCTTCAAGGAGGGAATAAAAACATGCTTCTCAAGATACACCCGACTACTGCTGACAGAAACATAGCTCTTCCAAATGGGGGATTTAAATACACAAAACCTTCTCCCCATTTCTCCAATTTCATTGATAAATTACTTAATTTATCCCACGCTACACGCACATCCTTCTAGGGCACCGGAAATTCTTTATTACATTTTCAAGAGGTTTACAGTATTATTGGGCTCTTCCAGTCATGGATGAGCCCATGTGCCTTGCAAGAAGGGTCACTTAGAGCAGTGGTGGGCAACCTTTTTTTTCAACTGAGCCAAATCTCGCCAAAACCACAATTGAATTTTATTTTGAGAGCCACATTTTTAAAACTGAAAATACATCCCCCATATAGTAATTCATCCCCCATAGTAATTCATCCCCCATAGTAATTCATCCCCCATATAGTAATTCATCCCCCATAGTAATTCATCCCCCATATAGTAATTCATCCCCCATAGTAATTCATCCCCCATATAGTAATACATCCCCCATAGTAATTCATCCCCCATAGTAATTCATCCCCCATATAGTAATTCATCCCCCATAGTAATTAATCCCCCATATAGTAATTCATCCCCCATAGTAATTCATCCCCCATATAGTAATTCATCCCTCCTATAGTAATTCATCCCCCATATAGTAATTCATCCCCCATAGTAATTCATCCCCCATATAGTAATTCATCCCCCATAGTAATTCACCCCCCATATAGTAATTCATCCCCCATATAGTAATTCATCCCCCATAGTAATTCATCCCCCATAGTAATTCACCCCCCATATAGTAATTCATCCCCCCTATAGTAATTCATCCCCCATATAGTAATTCATCCCCCCCTATAGGAATTCATCCCCCATATAGTAATTCATCCCCCATATAGTAATTCATCCCCCATAGTAATTCATCCCCCCTATAGTAATTCATCCCCTCTATAGTAATTCATCCCCCCTATAGTAATTCATTCCCCATATTGTGTCAATTCACTTACCTTTGCTCTGCGCGATCTTCTCGCAGTGTTCCCGCGCCATTCTGGTCTTCAGGGCGGACTGTGAGAGGAGAGGAGTTCGTCACGCTGCCACGCCTACATCCTGGCTGCCCCGCCTACATCCTGACAGCTGCAGAGTCCTGACTTTTGGGGCGGCCGCCCGAGAGGAGGGAGGGGAGCGGGCGCCCGGCACACAGAAGAGCCGCATTTAAGTTTGTAAAGAGCCGCATGTGGCTCGTGAGCCGCGGCTTGCCGACCACTGACTTAGAGGATTCGTATATTAATTTTATTAATTTTTAAATAATCTTTCTTAAAAAACATCAAATAAAGAAATAAAATGTACAAAAAATGAATCACCTTGGCAATCACAAAAAAGGATCTGCAGTTGATGTCTCTCTGCTCTTACTTCAATAAAATAGATTATAGATTATAGCTAGCATTATTAGTGAAAAGTGTAGATCTGAAGCACAGTAGTAGTAGTAGTAGTAGTGTATATATAGATTCCAGTGGGGCAATCTAGCTCCGCTCCTGATGATGTCAAATGATGAAACTCATTGGGTGGGACTAGCAACATCACATCAGGTCTGTACAGCGTCCTAGGACATATTTGTTTTTAAAGAGCCGTGTATATGGAACACGTGTAAGTGCAATGTTAAGTGGTTTCATGCAATAAATTACGGTATAATGCTATGGAAGTCTCCCTTTGATTATTCACTGAAGAGGAGGAGTCTGGTGGTTGTTCAAAAAGATCCCTTGAAAGAAAACTACAGGTCTAAAGGACAGCGGTTGTTAAAGGGCACAGAAAGACTAACATACCCTATGTGCTTGCTAAAGCACCCAAAAGTGCTTCTTGACCTTCCTTGGCGAGGTTGTCAAAACCTTGCGGTAAGTGGGGCTGTGGAGGGGGAGCACGTATCACCATTGTTGGATAGCAGGATCACCAAATTGTCACTACACTATGCTGATTCCTTGATGTGGAACGTGTCCTGTAGCACCTAGACTTACAATATATATTTTTTGTATTTTTACTTTATGATCATGGATTGACTGTTTATTTATATGCATCACTTTAATTGATTGCACTACTGGATTTGCACACAGATGTTTTCAACATTGTGTATTACAGTCACATTCACACAGGGGGAGGTGCATTATAGTCCCTTGCAATCCATTATTCATCAATTTTTTTCAGGTCTTCATTTTATGTATGTGGGGTAATTATAATCACTATAAGCCATATCCTACATAATATACACCCCCTGTGGTGGGAGGTGTATTATAGCACTTTATTTATCAGGCTGCATTATCACAGGTGTTTGGAAGACAAGTAGGTATCTTTGGTTATGCACAATTGGCACAAATCACTATTTAAAACATAGAGTGTTGTATAGTAGTTTCATGGAGGAGGGAGGTGCATTGTAGTTATATATATATATATATATATATATATATATATATATATATATATTTGTTTTCATATGTAGCACCTTAAATTCCCACCACATCAACATGGCATATTCAACTTCTATTCATCTTCTCTTCTGTACCACAACCACAGCCTAACCATCTCCTGTCCTGTGCATGTCTGCTGCCTAACAATCTCCTGTCCTGTACCATATCCACAGCCTAACCATCTCCTGAGTCCTGTCCACAATCATCTTTAACAATTTATTGTATCCTATCCACAATCTCTAACCATCTCTTGTATCATGTCTACAATCTCTAACCATTTCTAGTATCATGTCCACAATTTCTAACCATCTCTTGAGTCATGTCCATAATCTCTAACCATTTCTAGTATCATGTCCACAATTTTTAACCATCTCTTGAGCCATGTCCATAATCTCTAACCATCTCTTGTATCATGTCCACAGTCTCTAACCATCTCTTGTATCATGTCCACAGTCTCTGACCATCTCTTGTATCATGTCCTCATTTCTAGTATTATGCCCACAATTTCTAACCATCTCTTGAGTCATGTCCATAATCTCTAACCATCTCTCCTATTATGTCCACAATCTCTAGCCATCTCTTGTATCATGTCTGCAATCTCTATCTCTTGTATCATGCCCACAGTCTTTGACCGTCTGTTGTATCATGTCCACAGTCTCTGACCATCTCTTGTGTCATGTCTGCAGTCTCTGACCATCTCTTGTATCATGCCCACAGTCTTTGACCGTCTGTTGTATCATGTCCGCAGTCTCTGACCATCTCTTGTGTCATGTCTGCAGTCTCTGACCATCTCTTGTGTCATATCTGCAGTCTCTGACCATCTCTTGTATCCAGGGGCGGACTGACAACTCATGGGGCCCCCGGGGAATAGGGGATCATGGGGCCCCTGTGTTCTTGCTCAAACTAAAAAAAGGTACCAGGGGCATCTCATGGGGCCCCCTAGTGACCCCGGGCCGAGTTTCCAAATGGTCAGTCCACCCCTGCTTGTATTCTGTCTGTAGTCTTTGACCATCTTTTGTATCATGGTCACAATTTCTGACAACTTAAACACATTGCCAATAGCACTAGCTATACATTTATAGCTGAAATATTGATATTTGCAATGTTTTTCACTTAAAAGGCAATTTTATGTACTTTTTTAAGTGCCAGTTAAAAATGTGGCTCTGTAAGTAAATTTCAATATATTTGTCAGTACAAAACGGGTGCTGTTCATAAATTTTGGGTGTTATGGCAACACTGGGCCATACTTTTCTTTTAAAGTTTCTCTCTGTCACTAAAACTAAAACCAAGATAAAGGGCTCCATGCAAAGAAGAATTTAGATATGCACTTCTCCTGCTGCCTGCATTACTGGCCATTGCGGTAGTAAAGAGAAATTGCCTGCTGAAGACTTTTCAGAAACCAACACTTGACAATTTTTATGGTTCCTTGCTTTGTGGTGTGGTTCCTTCAACCAATTTCTATGTTACCAAATGACACAGTAGGGACAAGGGGCAGCAGATAGAACCACAAAGATCAGAGTTGGACCAAGAATCTAATGTCTAGTACACGTGATCAGATAATCAGATAATCGGATGACTTGTCGTTTTTTTGTTGCATGCTAGTCTCATATCGAAAATTAAGTGGTTACCAAAAGTTAGAAAAATTCTCGTATGACAGAATAAAACTTCAGAAGTAATGTAATGTATTGTGATGTAATGTATTCCATCATTTTTGAGCATGTGTGGTCTTGGTTTCTTGATTTTTTCAGACGAATACTGTACTGATTAATCAAAAATCGTTTGCGCTGCTATCGTACAAGAAACGTTTTCATGCTTGTTCCTTTGTCCTTTTATATTGTCGCATGAACTGTTGTGATAGGTCTGTACTAACAATTAGTTTATTGTATGCTTCCTCCGAAAATGATTTTAGTCATCCGATTTTCTGATTGTGTGCATGGAGCATAACCCTCCTGGAAGTTTTGGTTGCTGGAGTGTGTTCAGCAGAAAATCTCTCCTTCTCTCCTTACTGCTGCAGAGATAAACTTGTTTGCAAGGAGCTCTTTATTTTAGGTTTTAGTTTTAGTGATAGAGTTGCTTTAATTACTAAAAGCTTTGTTAGGTTGTATGTGATATGAAACTTTTGCTTTTAAATAAAACCACAAGATTCACAACTTTCTGTTGTGCTAGCAGAATAAGATAATGAGCCAATTATTCTCCAGGTAATTTCAAGAAAGCCAAGTTTGGGGTTTTAGAGCCAAGTTAATTCTGCTAGCTTTACGGATGCAAATGTACAGAACTTTTGAATACAGCATTCTCATAAAACAAGGTTGGCAATGTATTTTACTGATAACTAATTTTTAAGACAGTAAATGGACTCAGAGGACAATTTAATTTTTCAATCTGTTTCTTTTAGACTACAGAGGGTTTTCATCCTAGATCTATTTCCATTTTGATGATAGTTTGTAAAATGCTTTTTAGAATATAATGGGAGGTATGTAGACTGCTTTTCCATGTAGGAGTAAATTGAAAATTAACACAGTAACACATTTTTGTATATATGAACTCTATCCAATCATCACAACACACCCTAGAATCAGGGGTGGACTGACATTTGTAAACTCGGCACTGCCCGAGGGCCTGGGGTCAGTAGGGGGCCTCATGAGATGCCCCTGGTACCTTTTTCATAGGCTTTTTTGAGTTTGGGCAAGGACACAGGGGCCCCATGATCCCCTATTACGCGGGGACCCCATGAGTTGTCAGTCCACCCCTGCCTAGAATAATACAATAGTGCTCTAAATAGTTGCTGCTAAAACATTGTTAGTAACTTCACAACACCTGTACCAAAATGAATAACAATATAGTGTAGCACAAATAATATCTCATAAAAATCAAACAAAAACAATAATTAAAGTCTCATGAATTATTATTAGTGCCCAGATTAAAAACACTTACAAGATGTAAGAAACAAGCCAGCATATAACTTAGATTTGGTTACATGGCTCACCAACCCGCTATCCCGAATGGTCATCAGTTTAAAATGTCTAGGGCTCAGCTCCTTCCACCTATATGCATTATGCCCCAGATTTAGGCTTCCTCCATAGGCGGGGAGCCGGCAAATGTGGAGCCCTTAAATAACCCATATATTCCTTCTCCTTACCCCTAGAAATGACATCACTTCCTGGCCACCGGAATTGATGTAATTGGGCATCCTGGATCACCTCCGAACCCGGAAGTGATGTCATCGGCAATCTTGGAACTTCTCCAAACCCGGAGGTGACATCGTCGGCCATATTGCGACACCTCCAGAAAGTGCTGAAAACCTGATCCCTCAAAGCTGAGGACACACTAAAAAATTAAAAAAGCTGAAAAAATATATAAAGAATATATATAAAATATATATTACCCTGATGCCCGACACTCGCTCTTCTGAAAGCCGTATTATCATATCACCAGACAACATTACATTGTAAAATGCATATTAATAATAAAGGACAATGCATTCAAAATATGACTTAATAATATAGTACAATAACTATTACTGATAAAACTGTTTAATAAAATTTCACATTTAATCCCAATGGGGAAGGACCTTTGTATCAGAAATCGAAAAAGATTCTCGTTTACTTAATTGCCTAATGTAATTCCCCCCTCTGCAATGTTTGACCACCTTTTCTATCTGCCCAAATTGAAACTCTGGGGTCTTTATTGTGTACTTATCTAAAATGCTTCGACACACTCTTCTTTTTTACCCTTTTTTATATTATTAAGGTGCTCTCTAATCCTAACATAAAGAGTTCTAGAAGTCCATACAACATACTGTATACCACAAGAGCATTCTATCATGTACACAATCCCCTTTGTTGTACACGTGATGAAATATTTAATTTTATAGCTTTTGCCTGTAAGTGTGGCTAAAAATTATTTTCTTCTTTTCCTGTTATGCACACTAATCTTACATGTCTTACCCCTACCACATGCATGAAAACTATTTAATGCTGAAAAGAGGTTGTTATTATCATTATTAATGGGAGGATCTAAACCTCCAGGCGCCAGCCTATTCCTTAATATTGACGCTCTCCTATATACAAATTTAGGCTGGCGAGTTATAATCCTCCCCAGGACCCTATCTCTCTGCAATATCTATTTTTGATACTCTCATTCTTTTTACTTTGGACATTATAATCCAACACTATCCTTATTTCACCTTCTTTATCTATTATCTTATCCTTATCTTTAACTAAATCATTCCTGTTAAGATGTCTTACCTCTTCTACATCTCTCCATATATCTTCTTGACAATTTCCTTTCTGTGTAAATTGTACTATAGAAAGTGAATATTTAAGACAATCTGAAATTTGAACAAAGAGGTTTATACAGAAAGGATATTATCAAGAAGATATGCTGAGAGATGTAGAATAGGAGAGGAGCTGGAGGAAGACCACAGAGGGTGTACACAAATGTCCATATGTTGAGCACATAATGACCTATTGATGAGGTCATAAAGTGAGGTGAGAAGGTTTTTCACCTAATGGTGGTGGCATGGTTGGCACTGAAGAAAAGAGATTTCTTTTATACATATTGCAAGACATATACATATATTTATACATATTGGTGTTATAAAAGATCTAACATCAATGTAGTCTGTCATAGTGAATAGTGAATGTCAATGTCTCTTAAACTGTAATTCTGCTTTTTGTGAAGAAAAAAGTATTCTTCTTCATGTAAGTTATACCGCACATATACTGTATTTAAAGTTTATGTAAAGGTAGTTTTAGTTTTAAACAGAGTAGGGAAGAGATAGGCCCTTTGTAAGGTTTTTATTGTTGTCTGTGTGCCTGCTGGGGAGAGTCAATGCTCTACATGTCATGGTGACCATTTTGTCATAAAGTGTGAGGAAATCCAAAGACGAAAAACAAGGGGTAAGGGAAATACCTGCTTCTTTGAAAACTCTTCAAGGGTTAGTTTACACTTGCGGCTGGGAGATGGTTAAAAACAGGTGGTTGAGCTGTGTTTTTACCACTGCCCAACCTCCCTCCCTAAGCTACTGAAGTAGTCATACAAGGGTATACACATGCCACAGCTGTGATGATTTGCATTGCACAAGTTTTTGGCTCAGTGGTGTGGGATTGTAAGGGTTTAAACATATCTCCTCTCCACCTGTCAAATGTCATCTGAAAAGCGATCCAGTGCAGATATCTTTTCAGAGGACAACATTTGTGTAAACAAGATCTACGTTGGCACATTTTTTCACTTTGGAAAGTTTTCTTTATATTTCCTGTTGTATCTCCTGGACAGGAAGTGAAGGGAAATCTCCCGCAAAAATTAACCTAATAGGGGCTATTATAATCCTACCGAGGCATGTGCGGTTCATTATATTAAAAATGGAAACTGGATGAAATTTTCATTATTTGGAAATTTGAGAGTTATCCAAATCTCCAAATCACAATAGTAATGAATTTCAACAAATTTGAAATAAATTATTGCTAAAATAACAAATTCATTTGTATTCATTTGTTGCATTCAGATGACATGATTGGATAGTTTGGGCATTTTGTTAATGTTTGATGCCTTTGAAATAACATAACAACATAATGAATGAGCTAAATTAATTCAGATCCTTTTGTTTTATTTGGATGAGCAGCACGGTAGTCTTTGATTCTTGGATAATCAGCAGATTCTTTTTGCATTACATTTTTTCATTATTATAAGATAATGCACTACAGAATAAATGGAAACATATTGCAATAAACACAGTGAGGTATAAAAGTGAAATAAGATGATTCCTTCCTATTGTGTTTGGGTGGGATAGCAGTAGATCCATTAGAATCTCTATATCATAATTTAAATTAATTTTGCTCCATTGGTTACTTTTGGACATCTCATTCTTTATCTCTGTGGGTTGGACTAGCAGGGAAAACTCAGAGTGCACCTGTAATCTCCTGAAATGATCCAACGAATTAACACCTTAAAACAAATATACCCAGTCTTCAGAAATAACTTCTGAAAATATGAATGAATTCAGAACAACGAATATACGAAACAAGTTCTGAAAACAAATCACTCTAACATAATGATTAATGAATTAATTTACTTAATAAATGAATCCGAAACAAAACACATTTTCTCGCAGTGCACATCTCTAATTCTACCCTAACCAAAGCAACATTTTAAAAAGGTTTTGCCTATATACACTTTAAATATGCATCTTTAGAGGGCGCATGCGCGGCCGGCTCCTGGATGGACGCACAATAAGCACCGCTGCGTCCACCCCCCAGAGCTGACACACCACACACCCGCACCGAGGGACACCGCTACCACAGGGAGAGAGATAAGAAGTGTACACACCTCAGCAACCATGCCATGCCGCCACAAAAGCCCTGGACCACAAAGGAAACTCACTCACTTTTTCCCTCTTGTCATGGCTGGAATCCAAGATGGCGCCGGCTTCAGCACAGACGATTACAGCAGCCATGAGAGGGATCACACAGCTCAGCCCACAGATGCCAGGCTGCGATACCCTCTATACCCTGGGGACCCTGGTGAGTCTTCTCCTCCTCTGTCCCCCACTACACGCAGCCCAGCCAAATCCAAGCCCGTTTGGACATAGACCCCGCAGCTGACTACCAGGCCCTCAGCCAGCCACCTCCTCACTTCAACACTGACATGCCAGTGATAGAATCATTCCCTGCATCAGACCAGCCTCTCACAGAAATATGCATGAAAAACATGCTACTATCGCTCAGACAGACCCTACATAGCGACCTAATGTCATCACTAGTTCAGATTACGTCCGTGGTCCAAAAGCAAGAACATAGATTACACCATATTGAATCCAGAATGGAAGAAATAATTATAGCGCATAACGACCTGATTGACGCACATACTGACCACACATCGGACATCGAACAAATAAATCTGAAACTAGCGGATCTAAAAGATAGCTCACGACACAACAACATCAAGTTCAGAGGTATCCCGGAAAATGTCCCTAATGAGGCACTACTATCCTATATACAGCAGTATATAAAATACCTCATCCCATCTCTCTCAGATTTGGAATTAGCCACAGACAGAGCTCCCCGACTACCTAAAACGTCATTTCTGTCAGCAACAATCCCGAGAGATGTTCTGGCACGTATACATTTGTATCACATTAAAGAAAAAATTATGTCGGCAGCCAGAAATCCGCTTTCACTCCCGCCATCGCACACAAATATCCGGCTATTTGCTGACCTATCAAAGGCCACGCTCCTTAACCGTAAAAAGATGATTACTATCACCAAAGCTTTACGAAACCACGGTATAAGCTATCAATGGGGGTTCCCAACTAAACTTACCGTTAAACAACACAGTAGAATTTTCACAATCAAAAACCTTGAAGCGGGCTTGGATTTACTAAAGGCATGGAACATACTGCCTGTAGATCCTCCACATTCTACCACTACCAATATCCAACAAATGGAGGCATAATGACTCTGACTCAGCACTCATTTTATACTGTATATTTCCAACGCTCCACCTCGGGTGCTATATCCCACTCTACTACTCTCTGGAGATCGGCCCTGTTTAGAAAATGTTTTTGTTACCAGAAAATGTTTGGCATGACCTTTTTTACGATCAAAAACTCTTCAAACCCCCCAATTTGAAGTAGCTCATCTTGCTACTCGTGTCACTTGCGTTTTACGCAAGTTTTTTTATCTTCTTTTTCCTTCCTCCCCCCCTCTACCACCGACTTCACCAGTCGATCAACTGCACCACTTCTTCATCTGAAATCTACAAAACATCGTGGAATACTCATCCTGACTCATCGATCGAGCCAAGACCGCACCTCCAAGACATCAGAATTTGCATCTTCACAACTTCAACCATCCAACCGCGCTCTTCTCAAACAATATCTCGACCTTTCTATTAACCAAACCTCAGATCTACATTATGATTAATATTACATCACTCAATGTTCGTGGCTTAAATTCACCCTTCAAGAGATCGATGCTTCAAAAGGAAACTCGAACGTTTCAAGCCAACATTCTCTTCTTACAATAAACACATTTCGTAACAACCAAGACCCCCAAACTACAATTACACCGATTCTCACACATCTTTATGGCTACCAATTCCAAGAAAAAAAACGGTGTCATCACAGCTATAAAGGACTCTGCTTAGTTCCGTTATATATCTGAAATAGCTGACCCACAAGGCCGATACCATATTTTAATTTGCCTACAATCTAGTGAATGCTTATGGCCCCAACAATAATCAGATGCAATTCTACCACAAACTCTATGCCACCATTTCTGCTCAAAAACAAGGCAGACTTCTCATTGGTGGAGACTTCAACGTGATTGGCAACCTTCTTCTAGACTCATCTTCCAACAAAAGATCCCCCAAAACAAAATTTCATTTGATTCCTAAACGACCACTATGATATCTGGAGATGCCAACACAGCGACGAGAAAGATTACACCTACTATTCCCCTTCTCACCTGTCCTACTCCAGGATTGACTTTTTTTATCACAGATAAATGGACACTACAACATGTAATGTCATCCAAAATCAGAACCATAACCTGGTCAGACCACGCTCCAATCAGCATAACCTTAGACGGCAATCAACTCTCTACAATTCCTCCCATCTGGAGACTGAACTCTACAATTCTAAAGAACCCAGAAAACCAAAAATACCTACTAGAAGCCCACAACCTCTTTTTCGATTGTAATGATACACCTGACATTTCTATAACCACTCTATGGCCCGTTACAAATCTTACATGAGAGGTATCCTCATACAATTAAATTCCCGAATCAATAAACAACGATCCCAACAAACTGACCAACTTCTAAACTCCATAAAAATAAATGAAGAAATTAACAAAAAAAACCCCAAATGCTTCTACTTCTAAATCCCTAACGGCACACAGAAATAAACTCCGACTACTATTACTCCACAAATATGACCTCAACCTTCAAAAGACAAAATTACAATTCTATTCCCTAGGTAATAAAGCAAATTCACTTCTCACAAAAATAATTAAACAAAGATGGCTCAAATCCAAGATCACTCTAATTCAACACCCCACCACTCACACTTCACTTACAAATCCACAGACATAGCCAACGCTTTTGCAAATTATTATCAAACCCTATATAATATTAAAGATGATCCCGTCACAACCCAACTGACAACCACATCCATACTTAACTTCCTAGCGACCGTTAATCTTCCCCAACTCACTCCTACACAACTCACATCTATATCTGCACTGATATCTCCCGCAGAAATAGAGAAAACCATAAAAACATTACCTCTTAATAAATCTCCGGGAAATGATGGTTTCACGAATGAGTACTATAAAATATTCGCTCCCAATCTTGCACCACGTTTATCCGTTCTTTTCAACCAAGCCGCCTCCACAGGGCAACATGGCAACATCTAATGTTTGTGTAGTATTATGTTCAGCAGACTGTGTTCTTCTATTGTTGTGACTTAGATGACGTTCAGAGCACATTTTATCCCCAATTCATGCAAAACTCCACGTAATCCCAAGGGGTTCACATACTTTTTCTTGCAACTGTAATAAAAGGTCCATAAATACATCTGTAGCTATCTGCTGCCCTCTTCTGTTAGCTGATAATATCAGCGTTATGTATAATTATGTACTAGCACTTCCTGTCTCTGGGAGGCTGACTTTAAAACCCCAGAAGAAAAGTGAAGAGAGAGCAAGTCTGAGGACACATACTGTATCCTGTCCATGATAAAATTGTTCTATCTCCCCCAGACAAGAAGGGATAACTAAAGAAGTGCTCCTATGTTCTAAAAGCTTAACCATAGCTTCTTGAATGTGTTTCTGAAACTTTGACACAAAGTATCTCTGTCCTATTGTTATTATCTCACATACACAGTACCAGATAGCTAAGTCTGTGCTACTGCATGTGTGTATCAATAACCAGCATAGGCTAGAGATAGGTTAGGCAACCGACATCAACTTCTAGTAGATAGAGGTCCCGTTGCACGACAGATTAGATGCTACTAAAGATTAAGCACAAATTTTATAGGCTGACTTGCAGTCCGCTGTGAATTAATGAACTACAAGTCCTGGTAGCATTGCTGGTTGTCGGCTTGTAGTTCTCAATGAACTACCATGGCGCTGTGGAGAGCCATGGTAGTTCATTGATTCTTCCTGTCAGTATATCTGCTTGCCCATACATTCCATATGGGCAGCAGATATACTGACAGATCTGCAGGAGACCTGCATGGCATCAGCGATCTTCTGATTGCTGGTGCAATGGTTTCCAGGATCCTGCAAAAAAATAAAATAAATAAATGCACATTTTTTCTACCTGAAAAAAAATGGGCATTAATTATTTTTAGCAAAAGCTGAACGTATCCTTTAAAAAGAAGTAAAAACACATATCCCTTTAAAATATAAAAAAGGAAAATGAGCTTTTATTGTGTCTAGATGTCCTCAGTCTGATGGTCAGCATCATTCAACCCACTTCCTCTGAACCTGCACTAACCTGAGACTTGACACAAAAGGAGAATTAGCACATTGGTAAGCACATACTGTATGTCTGCCACTCTGCTTTCTTTTTCTAAACTAAGCGGATTTGATAACTTTAGCATAGTGGCAGTGTTTTCTGTATTGAAATAAAATAGTTTGATTTTGTTTTGAAAAGAAAACAACTACAGACAGGTAATTGAACTATAACCTATAATGAGTGTGAATTTTCTAATTTTAATATCTTAATTAACAGCATACTTGGGCCTTAGGTGAGTAATGCATGTGGAAACCTTTACACATTATTCAATCAAGTTTCTAGAATTAAAGTTCACACTTATTTAGTTTTCATTTTCCAATTTTATACATTTGATTATGTGAAACTGTGTATAAAGTGGTTTGTTAATGCCTTTTGCCTTTATGAAAGGTGTCATTAACTATTTACTACTCCAAAACAATGTCATATACAAAAGTCAGGTTCATCTTAAAGGGCTACACACACACATACAACTGTTCCAAGTCGGTCAATTCATTTATCTATGCAGGGCATGGAATAGGTGTCAAACACAGTAATCTTATTAAATTGACAAAAATCATTGAAAACTTGCCACCTCTCTTCTGATTTGGGCACTAATACAATAAGGCCAGACTAATCACTATTGAACTCCTCTATCCTTTGATCATTGTTTTACTTCCTGAAGTATTGCCTCTTGTCTTGACAAATTATTTAATTTCCTGTTTCTGGGCTTTTGTCAAATTGTCCACTATCTGGACTTCAGAAACTACAGAGTTGAACCATGTGGATAGCAGTGAAGTCCCTGTCCTTTCATATTTTTCACATGAGAAATCTGCTCACATGATGTATCTGCTCTGGTTTCTGCCTCCCTGGTTGGCCAATCTTATAATTTACTTTATGTTTTCCATAACTTCATAGGGGCCCTGCCATTTGGCTAGAAGATTACTACTTGGGACCAGTACCAACACCCTTTCACCAGTTGAATAGGTACAGATCTGGCCCACGTGTGTGTAAATCCCCTGAACCCACCCCCATCCTTATATTTCAAAAATGTTTAACATATAGACTTCAGGTATGTGTTTAGTAGAAATTGGCTAGTGTTTCAAGCACATAATCAAGCATGTTTATAGGCAGCAAATAGAAAGAAACAAGGCAGGTTTTAGCCTGCAATAAAAGTTAGATTGTATTAGCGGAGAGACAATAAACACACATATTTTTCAGTGGCTGGACTGTATTCATGCAGCATATTTGGGCTGCAATATAGGAAAGACAAATGAGGCAGGTCTGAAGTATAAATTGGAGTGTAACATTGAGAGACAGTAGACACAAATATTTGTAGGCAGATGTTGTGCTGCAGTCTGTTTGTTGACCTGAAGATTGTGTTGTGTTGCTTCTTCATACAGGAACTCATTGTCTCATTGACTTTTTTATGCTGCCATCTTAGAAAATCATTGCTTCTCATTGGCACTGGAATCCAAAGATATTTTGGCAGCTTTTTTGGTGCAGCCCTGATATGTATCACGTGCCCACCATTGTATAAGCAAGCCTCACAGGGGAAGAGAGCAGAGGCAGTATCATCATATGCTACACTAATAATCAGTATGGAAAACGAAAAAAGTGTAATTTACTACACCTACCCAATACCAGAGAAGTGTCATCTGAAGTAATGAGTGCAAACCATTGACTTAGTAGTTGTGTGATAGTTAATGAAATTAGTCTCCTGGCTGTGAGAGAGGACCCTTCTGTCTCCTTCTTAGAACACATGCCAGGAGACCTAGGTGCCCATGTCTCATGGGCCTCGGGTGTTCGGCTAAACTTTGGAAGCCCTAACCTGAACCACTTCAGAACTGCAGGGACCTTTGGAGTGTGCTCCAGGTGTTTTAAGGTTGGTATGGACTTGGATCAGGGAGATGAAGTATAAAGGTCTTAAACCACCATCCATTCTAATGTTTGGTAGACAGGTAAGTCTGAGAGGGCTTGGGCAGAAGCAAAGTACAGGGGTTGGCCTGGACAGACCTGTTTAATGGTAATGTCCAAGATTTAGGGTTTGCCGAATGGAGTAGCATGGGGCCCGCCTACACATTGTTTGGTGGCTGGACAGTATTTAGGTAGCTTGGTTATGTATCAATGTAAGAGGAAATATTAGACAGGTTGTGTCTTAAAATAACTATAGTGTTTTATCTGAGAGACAAAAGCCACGAAGGTCCAAGAGTATTGGAATAGACTGCAAACATTCCCTTCAGCAAACATTAGAAATTTGGCAGCTGTGGTCCAGCTGTGGAGACATTGTGTGACATTTTTACGGTGCCTAGGTACTGGAATAAGCCAAAAACTTTGAGACACAAAGCCGTATTTACCCTGCATCAAACATCAGAAGTTTGGCAGCTGAGGTCCAGTTGCAGAAATATTGCATGGCACCTTTACAGTAGCTCAGTAGTTGAGAATTGAAATAGACCACCAACTGTAAGACACAAAGCAGGAATTACCCAAACATTAGAAATGTAGCCGCTAAGTTGCAGTTGCATTGTGTAGCTCCTTTACAGTGCCAGAGCACCAGTAAAGGCCAGAAGAGATGGAAGGATTTGGTCATGGTGTCAGTTATCTTTTTCTTTTTTTTTTTTGGGTGAAGGGAGTAAACCATAAATTAAAAATAAGTAGCATTCAGCAGCTAGGGTTTTTTTAGTGATTGTTAATCCAAGATTGGTTAATTTTAATTAAAGTGAATTGGTCCACACTCACAGAGGACCTGTTGCACTGCAAGCCATCGCACACAACAAATTGACTGCAGGGCAATACAGAAGCTCCAGCGCATATTGTGGTAACTCCGGCCAGTGGTCCAGCCTGGACACCAAATTGGTCTTGGGTGAACCATACTATTCAGCAAATATACATTCCCACTTCAGCCACCATACATTTAGACCATATATCAGCTTAAGTCTCTATCCAGTCTGACCTTAGTCCTGTTCTAGACCAGTATTCTACTGTACAAGTGTGCAATACCAACAACTTTTCCAAAACCTGTGTTATCACAGCCTTCAACTAGCTCACTTGCCTTCCAATGACTGACCAGCTTGCTTATCAGCTAACCAAGTCCTCCATTTCAGTCCAGCCTGCCTCTGTGCCAGCTGCTCAGAACCAGTTTATTCATGTGCCAGCTTTTCCTGTCCCGCATGTTCCTGTGAACATCTGTACAGCTGTTTCTGTGGCTGTTGCTCCAGGTCAGACTATTTCTATGCCAGGTTTTCCTGTCTAGGTATCTCCCTGTAAAAGCCAGGTTCCTGGAATTAGTCTTCACCTGGTGCTGGGTGTTCAGTGGATGTAAAGCTCCTCCTCAAGTCTCTCAATTACTTAGTGTTGTACCTGTGTGTCCATATCCTCTGTTCTTCTCTTCCTCAAACAAGTTACCCTGATCTTGCTGGTAAAATTAGAAAAAAATAAGGGGCTTATAAATAACACGTATCGCTAAACGTACATTATCTGCCCAGTAACCAAAACACCATGCAGTAAAAGGGAACGTGAAAAGAGATTTACAAAACAGCGGTTACATTATGGACAGAATGCGATACTCAAAGTAATTAAAAAAATGATGCTTTATTACACAAAACACATGTGGACATATAAGGTAAATACCTCAGTTCTCCATCACCTCAGTATGAGATAATACATCAAAATTGACCTAAAATCACTTAAAAACAGATATCATGACTGGTCAAAGTAATGAAGTGCTGCAGATATAATGACAATTAGTCTAATACATATGCAGCACTGACACAATGGTTACACCGCCAAGCAGGGGGTGTTTCAAAAAATTGTACCAAACATGGCATAACAAACAATGCAATATATGGCTGATCATAAGTACCAGGTAGTGGATATAATTGCCCAATAAACCTTAGCAGGTGTATATTGACTGTAGAAAAATATATAGAGAGACAATCTGCCTCCACAACCACTAACTGGGTAATAGCCAGAACAGGTAGTAGTTACGGTAGGTATATGTGGCAAGAGTAGGTGGTGAGATATCAAACAGCAGCAGTCATGTCCATATACTTGATAAGATAAACTTGATAGCCGTAGTTTTGTCACCATATGACTTCCACAGTATTGTAGAAATGGCAGGGCCCTGCCATAAGGGGGTTCTTCAACGCAACATGCGGGCTGCACACCTCCTTAATGGTAATGTTGTAATGTAAAATACAGGATCATTCGTGCCTTGTAGTAAACATAAGGTGCTGTGCAACTTTGGATAATGTAACATGATGTCCCCATCCTGAAATAAATGGGTGACATATAGGAAGTCAATAAGTGAGTCATTTAAATTGGATATGCAATGGCGTACATGCGCCGTATTTCCGTTTACATGAACTGCACATCACTCACCACCCATGCCTTAGGTGATACTCTTGCAGAGTTTCCTTCATAAGGATAGAGGCTTGACAAATCACTAAGTTACCCATTACCTCAGTTTTGAGTGCCTGATTTACTATTTGCATGATACCTGGTATACACAGTGGGGTTCTTCATGGCGTTTACTCCCGGTGAAGAAATTGAATTAGAAATGCACAGAGCTTTCATGGCAGAGAACTCAAAAATAACAACTGAGGATGAGGAAATTAAAACTAGATTTAAAGAAAATAAAAAATTAATTAAACATTTAAATCGGAAATGAGATGTTTGCTTCTTGGAGGCCTACATCAAACAGAATAAGTTTAAACGGAACCTTAAAGATTGAGAAGCAGGTGAGATATTTGATCTCACCACAGAAAGAGGTAGAAGTTGATCTAAGAGAAAATTTTTTTGTTCACATTCTAGATCAATGGGTGAAACAGTCTCGAGTGAGATTGATTCAGAGAGTTTAGGGAAATCAGTATCTTTTTTAGATCAACAGAATGGGGATTCACCCCGAGGCGATCAATCCCAAATAGGAAGAGGGACCAAAAAGAGAAAAGAGGAATCTTTAAAAGGGAAACAACAGGAGGACAAAGGCAGGACAAGGAGTCAAAAGAGGTAGCTATTAATAATCCCCAAGATAAGAAGGTCATTAACCTGGCAGACTTTCTACTTAAAGATGAACATATCACATTACTCAAAAAAGGCATGTCTTTCTCCCCAGTGGTCCCCATGGATGAATTTGAGGTCTTTAATGATGTTAATTTGTTTCTAAGAAAGGTATTTCTAAGGTTGGTACATGATAAACCCGATATATTAAATGATTTGAACTCGAATACACCCATGGAGGACAATAAAGCACTGGAAATGTTAATGTCATTGACGGAAGAGGGTGGTCTGTATGATGAGGATGACCAGGAAGAGGATGGCCATCAAGATATGATTAGAAGGGTTGAATCAAATATTAGATCAACAAAAATGCCTAAAATACATTCTAATATGAGGATTGCAGCATTCCTGGACCTTGTAGCAGCAGATCTTAAAAATCTTGAATGGAAAATGCCACTGAGTAATAATCTCACTAAAAAGGAAAGAAGAGCACTTAGAGAACTAAAAGAAGCTAAAAATATTATTATTAAAAGAAGTGATAAGGGTGGAAATGTTGTAATCCTAAAAACAGAACTATGTTAAGGGGGTTAAACATCAGCTAGGGGATTCCACTACATACCGTAAATTGAGTGTTAATCCTTTTCCTAATATGGTTAAAAAGCTAAATTCCACTTTAATACTGGGCAGAGAGGCCGGCCTGCTTACTAAAAAAGAATATGAGTATTTTAGGATTGATGAATTTAATTATCCTACCTTGTATATTATCCCTAAAATCTATAAGGATTCAGAAATCCTCCAGGAAGACCTATAGTCTCTGCAATGCAGGGTCCCCTTGACAGGAAAATATATTGACCTGTTTCTCAAGGATATGGTTCCGAATCTATCTTCCTATGTAAAAGATACCAAAGATGTTCTAGGGAAAATTGAAAACTTAAATTGATGAAGACTCTATTTTGGTTGGAGTGGACGTTGAATCACTTTATACGTCTATTCCACATGAATGTGGGTTAAGATCAGCTCGTTATTTCCTCGATATGTCATATCCTGAAATGGGTGGACAAAATGAATTTATAAGTGAGCTATTAGATTTTGCCCTATATCATAACTTCTTTCAATTTAATGATACCTTCTACCAGCAGATTAGAGGCACCAGTATGGGAGCACCTTGGGCCCCAGCATATGCATGCCTGCATTTGGGTTTCTAGGAGGAACAGTTTGTCTACAGGTCACCAATGTTTCTCACACATGTTCAAATTTGGTTGAGATACATTGATGACGTGTTCCTCGTGTGGAGGGGGTCATTGGAGGGATTGAAACTTTTCTTGGAGGAATTGAATCATAACGTCTTGAATATTAGACTTACATATAACTTTGATAAATGGCGTATTTCCTTCCTTGTCCTTGACCTTAGACTTGAGGGTGACAGGCTGGTTATCAAAATGTTCAGAAAACCAACTGCAGCTAATAGTTTACTTGAAGCAAAACGTTATCATCCACGTTCACTGATCACTGGGATTCCAGTTGGTCAGTTCCTGAGATGTCGAAGAAACTGTTCCAACATTATTGATTTTAGATTAGAGGCTCAAGACCTCTATAAAAGATTCAGGGAATGTGGATACTCCCATTCTCAGATTAGGAGGGCAAGAAAACGAGCATATCAAACTGATCGGAAAATGTTATCTCCAAAAGAGGAAGAAAGTTCAGGTAAACAAACCCCACAACCGATTAGGATGATAACCCAATTTGGAGCACAAGGGGGGGAAGTGAAACATGTACTGGAAAAACATTGGAAGATTCGTACGCAATGCCCTAATTTAGGTAAAATTGTAAGTGATTGTCCATTGATGGTGGCAAGGAGAGCACCAAATCTTGGTGATTTACTTATTCACTCTGATTATCAGCCATTAAAACAATCAACATGGCTTACGCCACATAGTAAAGGGATGTTTAAATGTGGAAAATGTCAGATTTGTAAATTTGTAGATCGTACTGATAGGTTCTCTGCTTCGAATAATAAGGCTCATTTTAAAATTCAAAGCCTTATAAATTGATCTACAGCTAGAGTATTATATATGTTGACTTGTCCATGTAAAAAAACGTATACAGGTGAAACTTGAAAAGTTAGAATATCGTGCAAAAGTTCATTTTTTTCAGTAATGCAACTTAAAAGGTGAAACTAATATATGAGATAGACTCATTACATGCAAAGCAAGATAGTTCAAGCTGAGATTTGTCATAATTGTGATGATTATGGTTTAGAGCTCATGAAAACCCCAAATCCACAATCTCAGAAAATTAGATTAGAATATTACATGTAATCAATAAAAAAAGGATTGTACGTAGAACAATATCCGACCTCTGAAAAGTATAAGCATGCATATATACTCAGTACTTGGTTTGTACCCCTTTTGCAGCAATTACTGCCTCAATGCGGCGTGGCATGGAAGCTATCAGCCTGTGGCACTGCTGAGGTGTTATGGAAGACCAGGATGCTTCAATAGCGGCCTTCAGCTATTCTATATTGTTCAGTCTTATGTCTCTCATCTTTCTCTTGGCAATGCCCCATAGATTCTCTATGGGGTTCAGGTGAGGCGAGTTTGCTGGCCAATCAAGCACAGTAATCCAACGGTCATTGAACCAGGTTTTGGTGCTTTTGGCAGTGTGGGTAGGTGCCAAGTCCTGCTGGAAAATGAAGTCAGCATCCCCTCATCTGCGGAAGGAAGCATGAAGTGCTCCAGAATCTCCTGGTAGATGGCTGCGTTGACCCTGGACTTAATGAAGCACAGTGGACCAACATCAGCAGATGACATGGCTCCCCAAATCTACACAGACTGTGGAAACTTCACACTGGACTTCAAGCATCTTGCAGTGTGTGCCTCTCCATTCTTCCTCCATACTCTGGGTCCTTGGTTTCCAAATGAGATGCAAAAGTTGCTCTCATCAGAAAAGAGGACTTTGGACCACTGAGCAACAGACCAGGTCTGTTTTTCTTTAGCCCAGATAAGACACTTCTGACGTTGTTTGTTGTTCAGGAGCGGCTTAACAAGAGAAATATACATTTGAAGCCCATGTCCAGGATCCGTCTGTGTGTGGTGGCTCTTGATGCACTTACTCCAGCCTCAGTCCACTCCTTGTGAAAGTCCCCAACACTTTTGAATGGCCTTTTCCTGACAATCCTCTCCAGGCTGCGGTCATCCCTGCTGCTTGTGCACCTTTTTCTTCCACACTTTTCCCATGATTGTGATTCCTATTGAACCAGACTGAGAGACCATTTAAAGGCTCAGGAACCCTTTGCAGGTGTTATGGCTTAATTAGCTGATTAGAGTGGGACACTTTGAGCCTAGAATATTGTACCTTTTCACAATATTCTAATTTTCTGAGATTGTGGATTTGGGGTTTTCATGAGCTGTAAGCCATAATCATCACAATTATGACAAATCATGGCTTGAACTATCTTGCTTTGCTTTTCACTCTTTAAGTTGCATTACTGAAATAAATGAACTTTTGCACAATATTCTATTTTTTTGAGTTTCACCTGTATTGGTAAAACTAAGAGGCAGCTTAAAGTGCGAATAGGTGAACACTTTAGAGATATTAAATCGAATGATCCTGAGAGTAATTTAGCTCAACATTATGCTAAATACCATGGGGGTAAACTAGAGGGCACTAAAGTCAAAGGAATTTATGCACTTCATTTCCCGCAGAGGAGAGTTTGACCTCCAAGTGTACTTGCAAAAATAGGAGGACTTGCAGTGTAAATCTGTTCCCTGCCACTTGTAGGTGATGAGGATAGCTATTGAGAAATCCATTTAAATGACATTGTGTGAATGTAAGAACATTTCCTTCCCACTGTGTAGCCAGGTATCTGTATAATTATTTGTGTTATATGACCAGTTATTTGCTAATTATTTTAGTTTTTTTTCCACTGAGTTTAACTACCACCAGCTGATTTACATATATGGGCGGTAACAAGCCCATTATAAATAATGCATGTAAGGTAGGCATCTCATTGGTCCTGATGAAGCTGAGTGAGATACGCCCATTGGCGAAACACATTGACGTCATACATCAGAAACGTCACTTTCGGTCGGACGCATTGCCGCCACACACGTAGTCCTCCAGGGGAGGCGGCAATACAAGCCGGCTATGAGCGGTGCCAGGCTGCTCAAGTACCAGGATGGGAGCGGAGCCCGTCTACTTTTAGTCCCGATGGTGGCGGCTGCCTCCGGGACCATGGGCGGTTATCCTTACAAAGGAAACTCTGCAAGAGTATCACCTAAGGCATGGGTGGTGAGTGATGTGCAGTTCATGTAAACAGGAATATGGTGCATGTACGCCATTGCATATCCAATTTAAGTGATTCACTTATTGACTTCCTATATGTCACCCATTTATTTCAGGATGGGAACATCATGTTACATTATCTAAAGGTGCACAGCATCCTATGTTTACTACAAGGCACAAATGATGCTGTATTTCACATTACAACATTACCATTAAGGAGGTGTGCAGCCCGCATGTTGCGGTGAAGAACCCCCTTATGGCAGGGCCCTGCCATTTCTATAATACTGTAGAAGTCATATGGTGACAAAACTATGGCTATCAAGTTCATCTTATCAAGTATTATGGACATGACTGCTGCTGTTTGATATCTCACCACCTACTCTTGCCACGTATACCTACCGTAACTACTACCTGTTCTGGCTATTACCCAGTTAGTGGTTGTGGAGGCAGATTGTCTCTCTATATATTTTTCTACAGTCTATATACACAAGCTAAGGTTTATTGGGCAATTATATCCACTACCTGGTACTTATGATCATCCATATATTGCATTGTTTGTTATGCCATGTTTGGTACAATTTTTTGAAACACCCCCTGCTTGGCGGTGTAACCATTGTGTCAGTGCTGCATATGTATTAGACTAATTGTCATTATATCTGCAGCACTTCATTACTTTGACCAGTCATGACGTCTGTTTTTAAGTGATTTTAGGTCAATTTTGATGTATTATCTCATACTGAGGTGATGGTGAACTGAGGTATTTACCCTATATGTCCACATGTGTATTGTGTAATAAACCATCATTTTTTAAATTACTTTGAGTATCGCATTCTGTCCATAATGTAACCGCTTTTTTGTGAATCTCTTTTCACGTTCCCTTTTGCACCCTAATTTTGCTGCCTGCAACTACTTCCTGTGTACCTGACCCCCTTTCTCCTGACACTGCTACCTGTACCTGTTTCCCATGTACATTATTTATTTATTATAAGTATAGGGCTGGGAATTTACGCAGCACTTTACACTTTAACACTTGGTATAGATGTGTGTTACTGCATACATATAATTGTGTATTGTTTTACAAACACACATTCTCATCATGTACCTCCAGTACCTGTGCTCATTCCCATAAGCATCTTTCCAAATTTTTACTACTTATTTGGCTGTGAAAATAGAGGTAGTTAAACTTTTGCCAACACATCAGTTTAACTTTTTGCAATAAAAAAAAAGATAATATAAATGTTACACCTCATTGTCTACAGTTGTATGCTACTAGAGTGAAATGATAGAAAATAGCAGGGAAGAGTTTGGAAAGCTGTGTTCTCAAGCTGGAGTTCGTTATATTGTAGACAGCAAAGAAATTAAAGTTAATGAGAAAATGTAGAATTAAATCTAAATCCAACGGTTTACATGCATGAAGCAGCAACAACTAGCTTTCAGTTTATTTCCCATTTGTATAAAAACAAGTTAAAAATGAACTTCAGTTCAACGTAAAAAAATACCATTTACTGTGTAAATCTACAGTAGTATACTGTACGCAATCACTGATGTCAGTTATAAACTGTATTCTATTTAAGTGAAATGTTAAATAAGACTGTGGGAGTGCTTGCATTGACTGCTGAAAAAAAGTAAGAAAGATAATAAAATGAATGACAAGAACCATATCTAATGACTCTCAGTTTGCAGCAATGACAGTGACATATTACACAAAAACTAGTAGAGCAGATAGTCAGACAACACACAAAGTTTAGGGAACATTAAGACACATTTTAGGAAATAAAGACATAAAATTAAATACACAAATATGATAAGTGTAACATATTTAATTATTGATATGTTCTTGTTTAATCAGAGGTACGCTTTATACTGGTCAACCAAGAGGTACAAATATGATTAGACAAGCATATGATAAATAGCAGGCAATATACTGTATGCTGATGTTGGGTTTAGGGAAGGGTAAAGGACCTCTGGAAAATAACACTATAGAATCTACCTTCTATCAAATCTAATTTGGTTAGCAATGAGTGAATACACTTGGATGTGCGCTGCTGGCAAGTGACTCTGAACTTTTGATCTACTTAACACGTTATCTAAACCAGAATATTGACATTAAAGGGAATGTTTAAGGAATTTGTACACTGTATATTTTTTTTATATTGTTTATATTTTTTTTCTTATTATTATTATTAGGACTAAAATGTAACTTATAAAACATGGTTTATTTTTTTTTTAGGAAGGCAAAAATGAAATATTTAGTATTTTCCTACACAAGAAGCAGGTGGAGATCTTATCTCTGTTTTTAGGGTCTTCTTACCTTGTTTAATCAGAGGTACTCTTTATACCAGTCAGCCAAGATTAGTGGTTAGCAATGAGTGAATACACTTGGATGTGCTCTGCTGGCAAGTGACTCTGAACTTTTGATCTACTTAACACGTTATCTAAACCAGAATATTGACATTAAAGGGAATGTTCAAGGAATTTGTACACTGTAAATTATTTAGTCTGTGTGGAAGTAAGAGTCTATGAGATATAAACTAAGAGATATATATTTGAAAATTGATCAGCTGAGACCTAAAATGGTGGAGGTATAATGTATGGCAGTGATCAGGACGCTGGTATGGGGTATGGCAGTGATCAGGATGTTGGCATGAAGTATGGTGGTGGTTAGGACACTGGTACGGCAATGATCAAAAAACTGGTATGGCATGTGGGGTGATCCGGACGCTGGTATGGGGTATAGTGGTGATAAGAACATTGGTATGGGGTGTCTCTGTGATCATGATGCTGTTATGGGGTATTGCAGTGATCAGGAGGCTGGTATGGCATATGGGGTGATCAGAACACTGGTATGGAGTTTGGTGGTGATCAGGATGCTGGTATAGCATATGGGGTGATCAGAACTCTGGTATATGGTATGGCAGTGTTAAAGATGCTTGTATGGGAAATGGCAGTGATCAGGGGCTGGTATGGTGTATGGTGGTGATCAGGGAGCTGGTATGGCGATGATCAGGGTGCTGAAATGGCATATGGCGATGATCATGGCACTGGTATGGGGTATGGTGGTGATCAGGATGCTTGTATGTCAGTGATCAGGACGTTGGTATGGTGTATGGCGGTGTTATTGTGTGCATTGGAACAGGTGACAGGGACTGACTGCATTGCAGCAACGATTCTCTCTGCTCTCAAAGCCATTCTACTGCATTGTTTACTATGGAATTGCTGTGATTGGACACAGAAATCACGTGGTAAAACACCATATGATCACTGGACACAGTGGCAATGTGAGCTGCTGTGTCTGGGTGACACACGGATCACCAGGCTCCCAGGTCAGAGTTCTGGGAGCCACTCAGGAGCCCCAGATGCAGGCTGTCGCACAGGTATGCTAACTCGCATCAGCGCTGCTTCCTACATCGGTGTTGCTTCCCTTTTAAGGGCTGTGGCCAGATGGGAAGCAGTTAATAAGGATGTGGATTTAAAGGGGTCCAAGAGACTTCTTTTGTTAATCTAGTGAAGCAAATCAATAATCCATTGCAAACAGCTGATCACTATGGGTCAGCCAGGTTCACTATGCATGTGTAATCAGGTAAACTAATTTTTTTTTGGTCACAGGAAAAATAACTTTATTGAGTTTACACAAACTAACATATTTGAAGATCCAGAAAAATAAGTCAAACAGTCATTAACAGCCTTTTTTACATAGCTCCAGTCACATACCAGGCAGTAAATATACAGTACCAAACAATGTCAAACTCACATTCTACTTCTTTAGCTCGACACCTCCACCACCAGCAGAATTCAGGTCCCCCCAATTATGAATGATGAAATAGGTACTAAAGAGACAGCATATTACCGTAACAATCTGTCTATAACTAGCTCCATTAGAGCCAACCTGGGAAAATCCAGCCACTTGCCCCATACTTTTTCAAATTCAGATGGACAACCTCTATATTGATCCATTTGTATCTAAAAATGGTTCCCATAGAATTTATCCATTCCCTATGTGTGGGAGGGGATGAATTTTTCCAGTGCTGCAAGATGCCTCTACTTTCCTGGAATAGAGCACTAGAGACTGCTTCCTTAATAAAAGCATAGGGAGCTATATCATCATCCAATACGCCCAGAAGTCAGCAGCTTAGATCTGAAGGTATTGTGCATTGAAATGCTTGATTTATAGTGTTAAGTATCAACTTCCAATATTTGTATAGTTTTGGGCAGCGCCACAGCACATGAATAAGAACACCATGGTCCCTGCTACATTTAGGATAATCTGCGTCAGGAAGGAGCCCCATCCTAAACTGCTTGAAAGATGTGTAGTGTACTCTCAACAGGATGTATAGTTTTGAGGGGCGCTAGGAGGTATCTAATGAACAATCCCGTACTGCTTCTAGAGCCATCTCCCACTGTTCATCTTTTAATTCCCCCACATCTGACTGCCATTGTTCCTTCACCTTGCAGGAGTACGCTTCCAGGTAAGTGGAGAATAGGGTGACATAGCAACTGGCTATCATACCTTTCTGTACTGTACTGTGTTGCAACTTATCAAAGATAGGAGTGGGAGAGAGAAAGAAATCACTTGTCTTAGTATGTTTCGGGCCACGACCGTATGATGCAACTGTAAGTAGTAGAAATGCATGGACTGCGGTAGAAGATAAAGAGCTTGTAGGGCAGTTTTCCCGTCCCTGAAAATATGTTTTAGGTGGGTAATGCCATATATGAGCCACTTAGTAGCGTAAGACAGTTTAGCAAGCTCCGGATAAGAGTGATTATGCCAGATATGGCTATATTGGGTAAAGCCCGTCACCCCCTATATTTGTTTGACCTTATTCAAGATCTTGTGCAGGTAAACTAATTTGCTCATTATTACAGTATTTACACTGTTATAGATACAAGGAAAATAGGAACAGGGAATCAAAGAAATTTAATAAGTTCTAATTGGTTGTTATATTGTTGCTGAAACTGTCTTAATACAGTAATGTCATTAAAACTAGAAACAGTTGCAAAACTGTTAAGTGTGCAATTAAAAAAGTTCCCGAACATGCAATTTCATACACAATTGATAAGCAATCAAGATTATTTTCTCTAAAAAATATGCAAAAGGTCAAGCTCTGAGCTTCTTGCAGTAGGAAATATACTGTGGTTTATTTTGGGCCATGCTATTGTTATCTGACTGTTATTTATGATTTCAGCTTCTTGATAAATGTTTTACTGTCATCGCACAATATTTTCTACATTTTGACAAGATCATTTGTCCCACAACCTGTGGGCTTAATATGAACAAAGATAAAAAATTATCAATAATATAAACCCCTGCGCTGAATACATGCTCAAATATATCCTATAAATAAAATATTATCATCTTTTTGTGATGATTAACAATGATAAGTGAATATCAGTCACTGCTGCCACTTAAATAAAATAACTAATGATATAAAAAACAACTTTTATAGTGGCGCTGTGAACAAATGTTGCCCAAAACACCCTCTACGGTGATGTTGAAAACAGTGAATTAAAACTACAGCTTATTGACAAACATTCATAATATAATCTAAATCTATCCACTACTGTGAAACAATAAAGTCCATCAAATAATGTGAATGTCACTTTCAGTGCTTCAATCTCCTTGTTACTTGGTATCCAAAACCAAAATCACCATGTGCTTGTGAGACAACATTCCCTTTTGGGTGTGCACTCCCCAGACCAACATGCCTCCCACTCTTTTGGTTAACATGTATCGCTTGTTAAATCTCCATTTGCCGTATCGCTGTGTGAACTTCATAGACTTCATAAATAAAAACTTCATACCTCCTTACTACTCTCCACCAGGGATCATCATCATGAAAGAATAAAGAATATTCTCCAATGGTACAGTAACCAATGTTCTATGTTTTATTCAATATGTTTAAAAAGCCACTCACAAAGTGTAAATATTAAAATGCTTATCATATTCCAATGAATTGACATCAGATGTACAGTAATTGTCATGCTCTCACCACCACCGAACCCCTCAAAATGGCACTCCCGCGTCACTTCCAGTTCTGGCTCCTGAACTCAGGGTGAGGCTGTGCAGTGATCAGAAATGAAGCCAGAAACCGAAATCGGAAGTGATGAAGGAGCGCCATTTTGAGGGGTCCAGCAGTGGTGAAAGCACAACACTTACATCTGATGTCAATTCATTGGAATATGATAAGCGTTTTAATGTTTACACTTTGTGAGTTGCTTTTTAAAAATATTTAACCACTTGAGCTTCAGAGGATTTACCCCCCTTAATGACCAGGCCTCTTTTTGCTACTCGGCGCTGCACTAATTCAACTGATAATTGCGCGGTCATGCAATGCTGCACCCAAACGAAACTTACGTCCTTTTTTTTACACAAATAGAGATTTCTTTCGGTGTAATTTGATCACCCGTGCGCTTTTTATTTTTCACGCTATAAATAAAAAAAGGCCAAAAATTTTGAAGAAAAACAATATTTTTTACTTTCAGCTATAAAAAATATATAGTAAACTCAAAGTTGGTTATAAATTTAGGCCAACATGTATTCTGCTACATGTTTTTGGTAAAAAAAATCCCAATAAGTGTATATTGATTGCTTTGTGTGGAAGTTACAGCGTCTACAAACTATGGTATAAATACTGCAATTTACGCCATTTTTCTGCTATACAGCGCTGCGCTAGTTTAACGGACAATTGCGCGGTCATGCAATACGGTACATAAATGAAATTTACATACTTTTTTTCCCCACAAATTGAGCTTTCTTTCGGTGGTATTTGATCGCCTGTGCATTTTTATTTTTTGCGCTATAAAAAAAAAGGCTGACAATTTTGAGGAACAAAAAACAATATTTTGGACTTTTTGCTATAAAACATGTCCAGTAAAAAAAAATGCAAAAATCAAATTTAGTCATAAATGTCTGCCGAAATGCATTCTGCGACATGTCTTTGCTAAAAAAAAACCCAATACGTGTAAATTAAGTGGTTTACGTGAAAGTTATAGCGTTTACAAATGGCGGGAAAGATACTGGGATTTTTAGGGTTTTTTTTATACTAATAATGATGGCGATCAGCGAATTATGGCGGCGATCAGGGACTTATGGCAGTGACCAGCGACTTATGGCGGGACTGCGGGACTGCGGCGGACATTCTGACATTGGGGGTACTGACTTGGGGTCACTGACATTCCCAAAAACACTAATACAGTGATCAGTGCAAAAGGAAGGGGTTAACTTTATTTTGCAGGGAAGGGTTATAGAAGTGAGGGGAGTGTTTTACTAGGGGGCGGGGGTGTGTACTGGATGGAACAAGGCTGATCGAGAAAGAGAAACTGTTCTTTCTCTATCAGCTCATCCTCGAGCTGACAGGGAAGTGACAGACAGCACAGCTACTGCAGCTGTGCTGTCTGTCACTGTTTGCCGCTGATTGCTGGGAAACAGCCGCTAAAGACCGGCTGTGACCCGGCGACTCACATCTGCGGCGGTGATCGGCGGGACAGATAGGGCGGCGGCGCGCCTCACGCACGCCCCCTATTTGTTTACAAAACACACATTTTAAAACGTGGTTTTGCCTGTGAGTGCCGCCCTGCCGCCGTATATGTACAGTGGCTGGGCGGCAAGTGGTTAATGAAACATAGGGCATTGATTACTGTGCCATTGGAAAATATTCTGTATTCTTTCATGATGATGATGCCTGGTAGAGAGCAGTAGGGAGGTTTATGAAATCTATGAAGTACACACAGCGATACTGCAATTGGAGATTTAACAAGCGATACATGCCAACCATGAGAGTGGGAGGCATGTTGGTCTGGTGAGTGCACACCCAAACGGGAATGTTGTCTCACAAGCACGTGGTGATTTTGGTTTAGAATACCAACTAACAGGAAGATTGAAGCACTGAAAGTGACATTCACATTATATGATGGACTTTATTTTTTCACAGTAATGAATGGATTTATATTATGAATGATTGCCAATAAGTTGTAGTTTTGATTCACTGTTCACAACCACACTGTAGGGAGTGTTTTATGTAATATGTGTTCACAGCGCCACTATACAAGTTGTTTTTTAGATCAGAAGATAAAAATTAGATGGCCTTTTTTAATGACCTTGCTTGTGTAAAGTCTCTTCTTGTAAATGTATTTTAAAGAAACTTTCATACTGTAATCGCTGTCAGTATTGTGGAAGGCTGTAAATAAAATAATCGCACTTAAAAAAAAATCACATGAAATCACTTGATTATGTTACAACTAGCTAGTAATTTCTCCTCCTATTGAAGTCAATGAGCCAAAAAATTGCATTAAAATTTGCAATTGCATTGCTCGCACTGAAACTGATTTGGAGCACGTGCTGTTGCCCTTGATCACTCAACTAAAATTGCTCATGAGCTTTCTTCTGTTGGCTGTTGTTTTCCAGCTGAAGTGATTAATTTCAACTAGGATTCATTGGAGGATTCTGAGCCTGCAGTTTTTCAGGTTTCTTGCAAAAAAGGTATACAAAGAAGTAAACAGTCATCATAAAAATATTTTTTCAAAATGTTTTTGGTTGATTTAGCATTCTCTTTTAAAAACCAAGTTGTGAGCATGTGTATCAAATTTGTTTGCCTGTTTGGGTTCATGCACATCTTTTTCACGCATCTTTGTGAAGTTTGTACTGGGCTTTTTTTTTTTGCTGGTCACCAACTCGAGCCACCATCTACATGATACAGAGGTCAGAACCCATGACTGATGAAAGGCAGGCAAACTAGAGATTTAGGAGGGTCAGGTATGAAATATGGACTGCAAAATATATAAGATCTTATGAAATTAAATAAAGACTTTTTTCATGAAAATGAAGACAATTAAGCAGTAGTTTCAAAAAGTAATGATAGCTTTATAAAAACTGAGCCACAGGAAGTTATAAAAGACACAAATTAATACAGCATTGATCCAGCTTGGATTAATACACTATTAATATAGCTTAATACACTACTTAATGTATTTTTAAAATGCAAGCAGTGAATCTTACTTGGCATCAGCCTCTTGCAGACCCCTGTCCAGAGTTCATACTAAGATTTCGAAACAAGGGAAGATAGAGTCAGTTTTCCTGCAGTGCCCACTTTCTAACAAGCAATATTCTTATAGTAGAAGAAATAAATGTGAATAGAGTTGAACACATCAGTTTGCAGCTTCTCCTTTCCTTTTCACTAGTCACAGGTTGGGGAAGAACAAGACCTGTACATGTTAGGCCCCTTTCACACGGGCCATCCAATCAGGTTCGCTTGTCAATTTTTCAGGTGGAACTGATTGAATGGTCCATGCATCCCTATAGAGAGGCGTGTGTAAACAGACTTGTGCCCGTTTACACCCACTTACTCCCAATCTGATCCGGTTCACTTAAAAAGAAATGGAAGGGGATCCCTCCCCCTCCATCTAGGTGGATTGGAAGGTAGTCGGGTGTAAATGGACAGCGAAGTCCATTTACACCTGGCTACCCATAGAACAGAGTGGGACTCTGTTGCTGTCTGTTCTGCACAAACTGAGTGGACATGGACAGATCCCATGCTGATCAAAATGAAGTCCACCCCATGTGAAAGGGGCCTTACTGAAATGTTGCATACAACAAAATTAGGTCTCCTGCCCCATCATATGGGACTGTGTTGTGTAAAGCTCAAACTGAATAGAAAGAAAGACAAAACCTTTGGCAGGTAAAACAACTTTCATTTATATATTTCAGCGGTTTATTTAACTGACTAGAGTTTAACTTTAAATATTAATATGTAATAAACCAAGCAAAGATATTAGTTATAATTTCATAAAATTCAGTATCCTCTAATATTCCCTTTACCTAACATTTGAATATATGAAACTTTGTTATTGCAAGCAATATGATCCCTATGAAAGTACAATGCAGAGGAATTCCATTGGCACAAATGTGCAGTATATGGGCATTAAAGCCCACCCTCTTTTATTATTATTATTATACAGTATTTATAAAGTGCCAACAGTTCGCTCAGCGCTGTACATTACAATGGGAGACAATACATGAGACAGTACAATAACAATACAACGCGATACACGAGGGGTTCGAGGGCCCTGCTCCTTGGAGCTTACAATCTACGAGGGAGGGGATAGTGGTACAGGAGGAAAAGCTGTGGGGGATGGAGTGGTAGGAAGAGTGGAGGAGATCGGCAATTAGCAGGGGGTGGGGTAGGCTTCCCTGAAGAGGTGGGTTTTCAGGGTGCGCCTAATGGAGAGGAGATTATTTTGCCATTACATGTGCAGCAAGAGGTTAAAGAGTTTGGATTTGAAAACAGGCAACAATATGGTGTGTATGCAAGATACGGAAGGATTATTAAGACATTTACATTGTCAGAACTGATTTCAGGATATTTTCCATTAATACAGAGCATATACAAGTTGATAGACTGTCTATTTTTTTTTTGTACAATGTAAACCCCACAATATCCTTTACTGTCATAATTCTTTTATGAGAAATTATGACCTGCATTACAGGGCGGAGGTTTAAAGACACTAATAATGTTTATGAAGGTTTGTGCCGCAGAGTATTGTTACTGCGCCCTTGTTTCTTCTGCTGTGTATTTATAGCCTCAGCATAAGTGTATCACTTTACCGCACATATCACTGTCATTTATCATTGTGGCTTGGAAAGCATAAAGATCAAATCATAATAAAAATGGAAGGGAGTTAATAAGAAGCCCAGACTGAAAGTCTCAATGCTGCATAACTTTATCACTTTAATATCATTTTAGGAAATACAACAAACAGGGAGATATCTTACAGCAGGGCGAGATGCATGAGAAAGCATAGCAATGCTTGATGAAACATTGACGCCAACCTTGTAAAAGTTGAGATTTCACGCTTACTTGAAATTGACTGTAAGAAAATATAGCAAATTGATGCTTTTTTCATCTTACTCTCGTCAGTTTCCTTTGACTCTCAATTACCTTTTGCTCTGTGTTTGAAAATTCTGGATTAGAACTGCAGTGTAATTATATATAAGAATTGGAAATTCAGTATCTGGGGGCATGTTTTGCAAGCTGCTGAATCCACGCCAGCTACTTTTATATTCTAAATCTGCTCATCCATAAACGCAGTATAAAATATTATATCATTAAAGCACGCTATTCCAAGTTTTAAAGGTAAAATACCCTGACAGGATAAAAACACACCAGAGTGAAACACTGGGAGATATGGGATAGGTATTAAAAGCTATTTACAATAATGGAGCCCAAATAAAGTACTGGTCATAGTGCAGATATTGTCAACTTTAGCACTCCAGGCAATGTTTTACATGCAAAGGGGAAACTAATATTCTATATAAACTGCATTGTGCTGAGATGGCAGCTTCTGCTGGGTACATAAGATTTGTGAGATTGTCAAGTTAAAGTATATATGAGGCTGAAAGCCGGAACAGTTTGGGAGAAAGAAGTACGGCTATGTCCAAACACAGGAATACATCTTTATTATTAGTAAAAATAAATATTGTGCACACGCTTCTCTCTACAAGGCCAAAGCAGTGAACAAAACATGGCCCATAGGCCTGAATGAACAAGTATGTCTTTAACCACTTGCTCTCCAGAGGATTTACTCCCCTTCCTGATCAAGCCATTTTTTTGCGATACAGCACTGTTAATTTAACTGACAATTGCACGGTCATGCAATGCTACACCCAAACAAAATTTACATCCTTTTTTCCCACGAATTGAGCTTTTTTTTGGTAGTATTTGATCGCCTGTGTGTTTTTTCTTTTTTGCACTATAAAAAAACGGCTGACAATTTTGTGGAAAAAAAAACAATATTTTTGACTTTTTGCTATTAAACATGTCCAGTTAAAACATTTAAAAAATAAAATTTAGGCCAAATTGTATTCTGCTACATGTCTTTGCTAAAAACAATCCCTATACATGTAATACATGTAGATACACAGAATATAACTGAATACTAACATTTATAGGTAACGTTGATCCAGGGAATATATGATTGCCTCTCGGGGGATCAGGAAGGAATTTTTTTCCCTACGGGAGCAAATTGGATCATGCTTTGCTGTGGTTCAGGGAATATATGATTGCCTCTCGGGGGATCAAGAAGGAATTTTTTTCCCTACGGGAGCAAATTGGATCATGCTTTGCTGTGGTTTTTTTGCCTTCCTTTGGATCAACTGTGGGTATAGGATTATAACTTTTTTTTTTTCTATGGTTGAACTGGATGGACTTTTGTATTTTTTCAGCCAGACTAACTATGTAAATTAATTGGTTTATGTGAAAGTTATAGCGTTTACAAATGGCAATATATATACTGGGATTTTGTTTTCTAGTAATGGCAGCGATCAGCGATTTATAGCTGGACTGCAGCGGTCATTCTGACACTGGGGGGAACTGACTTGGTGTCACTGACATCCCCAGTCACACCAATACAGTGATCAGTGCTAATAAAAAGCACTGACACTGTACTAATGGCACTGGGCAGGAAGGGGTTAACATGTGGGGAGATCAAAGGGTTAACTGTGTTCTGTTTTACTGTGTGCTGTGTTAGTGCTTTCAAATGTAAGCAGACTGATTTGTAAGGATGTACTATGCAGAGTCATACAAAGCAGTGTGCAGGAGTTGACAGGGGAGTGAACTGTATTGTTTACATATAGTTCCCTCCCTCCATCGGTAATACTCGGTGATCACCAGGTGCCGGTGAGTAATCACCGGCCGGGAACCCGGTGATTGACAGCCAAGGCCGCGAATAACGGCGTAGGTAGGCGTGAGCACGGCTACCCGTAAATGCAAAATCACGTATATATATATATATATATATATATATATATATGATTTTGCACACCCTTGCCATCCTTTAGCAGTATATCTACTATAGGGTGGCGGGAAAGCGGTTAAAAGGAAACTGTAATGATTTTAATTCAATTCATTCAATTATTTTGGAATATTTAAAATGTCATCCTAAGGCTCCATGCTCACTAGTGTTTTTTTTAAACTCAACAAAAGCTGGAAAAAACCCTGGATTAAAAAATGCTGGTAATAGTGTTTTTAGTAGCGTTCAGAAGCGTTTAGGAATGTTAGCATATTATTAACGTTTTTACAGTACATGTAAAAAAAGGTAGAAAAAAGCTGTTAGGAGCATTTTAGTAGCATTTAGCTGCAATTAGGAGCGTACTCGAAAAACACTGGAAGCCTAAAGTAGTGTGCATGGACACAAAGGATAACATTATTTAGTTTCTAGCAGCAGAAAAAAATGCTAATAACAGCTTCTAGGTGCTTAAAATAATGCATGGAGCCTAAGACTCCACGGACACTAGCATTTTTTTTAAAGCTAAATAGGGTTATCCTATGTGTCCATGCAGTCTTCTTTAGGCTATTAGCATATTTTACTTCAGCTTCTAGGAGCAGAAACAAAATTGTTTTTGTAGTTTTTTGGAGCAATTTTCTAGCAGAAAAAACGCTAAACGCTCATAAATGCTACTAGATGCTATTAAAATGCTAACAGCTTTTTCTATACCTTTTTCTTTTTTTTCTAAATGTACTGTAAAAATGCTAATAAAATGCTAACGCTTCTAAACGCTACTAATACACTACTAAAATGCTTCTAAAAAATGCTATTACCAATGGTTTTTATCCAGCATTTTTCCAGTACTTTTTTAGTTAAAAAAAAAAAAAGCTAGCGTGCTTGGAGCCTGACCAGTGTTTTTTTTTAAATGTTATCAGCATTTTTTTTCTGCTCCTAGAAGCTAAATAGTGTTATCCTATGTGTCCATGCAAACTACTTTAGGCTAATAGGTGTCCGTTTATGACACAGAGAATAGCTGTGATTCAGAGGATCGCAGATATTCTCTGGTCATTCACAGTTTATGACACTCAGGAGATCAGCGGAGAACTGTTCAGCTCTTCACTGGAGATCTGTGTTCTCCCTCCAGATTCACCAGCCCAGAGCTGGAGAATCGGAGGAACTACAAACTAAGCAGCAATAATTTACCTCTGTTTAGTAAACTGATCTTCTACTGTAATCTCGCGAGATTATAGTAAAATCAGCCGTTTTCCAGCGTTTGTAGACCGTTCTCCCTTCGTTTGGAGAACTGATCTACATATGCTTCATAAACAGCATTCACAGGAGAACTGTGTTCTCCGAGAATGCCGGAGAACTGAGCAGCGATCTATTATCTAAACGGACACCTTAATGTTTTTTGAGCTTCATCTTCTAGGAGTAGAAAAAAAATGTTTTTGTAGTTTTTTGGAGCATTTTTATAGCAGAAAAAAAGCCTAAACGCTACTAAATGCTGCTAACAGGTTTTTTCTAGCTTTTTTTTTTTCCAAATGTACAGTAAACAAAGCTAATAAAATGCTAACGCTCCAAAACAAGCTACTAAAAAGCTACTAAAAATGATATTACCAGCATTTTCTATCCAGCGTTTTTTTCAGCATTTGTGATCTTAAAAAATATGGCTAGTGTGCATGGAGCCAAAGAAAACTGATGCAGCCATCACATCTAAGAATCAGTGTGATCCCTTAAGCCAGCTGGCCCTTTGGGGTCTATTTAAGGAGGTGAGGGGGCATTTTGGCTACTGTTGGATTGCCACTTATCATTGATCACCTACACATCATCACGTGCATGCGAGTGAAGTTGGAGCACGATTATATACACATTTTTGGACTTTATTTATTTATTTGTTTGCAGGATTGTTTAATACCATTTATTATTTTGGTTTTGTGTGATGTATGACACATAGCACTGTTTGCACTATTTATGTTCCCATAGAGGGAACTCACGTGTTGCAGATATCATTGATTTAGAATATTGGATCCCTCAAGTGTGGATTTTAGGGGGGATTGAGTGGTGTGCACTTATATATATATGTTCATTGTATTCACATATTTTGGTAGTATTTATTATATTTTGTTGCTTAGCGCTACACTGTGTTTATTATTTGTCATTATACTTATTGGGTATAAGTTTAGTGTTAGCAGCTTTGAGGGTTAGGGTTCCATTTAAGCGCAGGAGGATCCTCGTTATATTTGTATTTATCTAAGAATTGGTAAGCTGCAATATAATAATATTTGCTTTTGGGGTTTGGGTACTGCTTTAATAAAAAGGACTGAATGCACTTGATTTAATTAATCTTTTACTGCCGTGTTTCCTGAGAGACTGTGGATAGGAAAGAAGAAAAAATGAACATGTGAGTTGCTAGTTAGTTTAGAATTAAGAGAGAAAAAAAGGAACAGTAAGAAACAGCAGAGGTTAAAAGGTGTTAAACTTTCCCTACTCTATACCAAAGTAATACTCAATTTGGCCTATAAATATCTCTCAATGTGGCCTAGAAAATAATTTGATTTACTAAGGGAGTAAAACATGTTCACTTTTGAAGCCATTTTTCACTTTGAAAGTAAATCTTTATTTAGCTTAGCGAATATTGTAAAACTTCACTTTGGAAATAAATGACAATCATGTAGAAGGAAGACTTAAATTCAAGATATTTTCTTGGACCTGACTGGATTATTTAGGTCAACAAAGCATCACTCTATTCACTATGCTAACAAAGGTATATTTTTACATAGGACCAGATAACCATAAGAATCATAGATGTTAGAGCATTCCCCTAATTTTTTTATTTTTTTAAAAAAAGTTTTTTGTTTTGTTTTTTTGTTTTTTTTTTACACATAATAGGATCTACACATAAAAGCAAAATCTCTCTTTTAGAGTCCTGGACAACATAAAAACCTGAGAGGAGTTCTAACCCATTCTCATGCTATAAAATACTAACTCCAACATTTGACAGAGCAATACAAAACAACACAAAAATGTGAGTTTGGAACATATATTTTTGGCTTACCTTCTATAAATGAACCTGGTGCTTGGCTATGGCTAGGCTCTGCATAGCCCTGAAGTGTGTAAAGGCATATAAAGAAGATCAGAGAAACAATAACTGCTCTCTATGGTGCTGTGCTTACTGGACGTGTTCGGGGGCCATGCACACAAACCCGCATGGATATCATATTGGGTTCATGAGTCAATGTAGTTGCTGCATCCCAATAGATAGCAATGGGACTATCAGCACAGGAATGCATGAAACACCTGTGCAGCCCCATGCTGGTAAAATATGGCCTTGCATGGGGCACGGATTAAGCTTTTTTCTAGCATTTTATTTTTCTAAATGTACTGTAAAAAAGCTAATAAAATGCCAATGCTCCAAACACTCCAAAACGCTCCAAAGAAAACTATTAAAAATGCATTTTCTATCCAGCGGTTTTTTGGAACATGGATTAAAATGCCCTGTGTAAACAAGGCCTGAGATGTAATTTCCCTCAAAATGCAATTATATACCCTCACTTCCTGGTTTGGCTAAAGGCAAATCCACCAAACAAGATACAGTAGAAAAAATATATAACACAGAGGTAATTAACCTCCTCGGCGGTATGATTCTTTCCGATTTTTTGTGCTGAATGCGGTACCATTTTTTTGCATGGAAATATGTAGTTTTTTATTGTAGGCTGTAATTTTTAGGAATAACTCACTGAAATCTGTCCGAACAAGAGTCTATTAAACATTCCGGATATGTAAAAATTTGAAACACGAAATCATAAATTATAATTTAATAAATAATCATAAAAAATAATAATATAATAATAATAAATTCAATTCAATAATATAATCAAACCAAAAACACTGAAATTTGAAATACAGAGGCAAATTCGCACATCGCTGAGCAAAGTCGCAAAATCGTTTTCAGTGTCTGATGACGAATTTCCCCACGAATCATTATCACTCAATTCTGCAAGTGGTTCTGATTTACTATCGCTGCTCTAAAACCGCTTTTGACGTAAAGGGACGCTTTTTGGACGCCATGGACTTTTCTCAGTTTCCAGGCAGAAAGAACAATAAAAATGCAGGCAGGGCACAGGACAAAGCAGTAGGGACAAAATGTATGTGAAATGCATTGAAACAGCAATGACAGCAAAAATGACATTTTTTAAAAATTTCAAATTTCCCGTCGGTTCCGGCGCCCGTACGTCCCGACGTCACAGGGACCGGAACACAGAAGCCGGATGCCGGCATCGGCCGGAGGAGATGGCCTGGGACGCTGCAGGGGACACATCGCGGGAGCAAAGGACAAGGTAAGCTCTGCAGGGACCCCCAGAGCAGCGCCGCATGGTAAGCCCGAGTGTAGCTCGGGGTTACCGCTTTTGGCATAGAAATTTTACCCCGAGCTACACTCGGGAATACCGCTAAGGAGGTTAAGCCAAACTCTAACATATCAAAAAAGGGAAGGCACAAATTGGCATAAAAATTGTATGTGGGTATCTTTCTAAATGCTACAGAGTGAGCAGGGTCTACCCATCCACATTCTGCATGGCAGTCTTGTTCAGAAAAAGAAATGTACAAGCCACCCTAAATAGCAGACCTTCATGTAGTATAAGGGTCTGGTATAGATGAAGGGAATCCCATGTCATTTATCAGCATCCAGGTTTTTTGTTTTTTTTTTCAAAGCTTAATTGAACACGCTGAAGTTAGAAGCTGATTGGTTACTATGCACAGCTGCACCAGATTCTAAGGGCTCTAGTTTTAGTAAGGGCTCGTTCACACTTGACTTTATTTCTAACTCTTGCCAAACGCCCCTATAGCGTTAGACAGGCATTTGGGAAGCATTTTTAATGCTCCTCAAACGATCCCCAAATGCTCCCCAAATGCCCTATGTGCGGTTTTAAGGCGGTTGATAGGCATTTGCCAAGCGTTAAAACCACACCACAAACTCCTATAATGAAGTTAAATGGTATTAACACTCCACAACCGCCTCGCAACCGCACCGCAACTGCACCGTAAACAACTGCCAGGCATTTGCGGAGCGGCACCATAGACTTGAATGGGAGGCTTCAACTCCTCCTGACTCGACATGAGGCGTCAGTTTTGCTTTGACGCAACGCGACACGATGCTAACGCTTCAGTGTGAACAGCACTGTGTGCTGCCATGTGCAGAATTTTCACAAGGCGTTTGAGAAGCATTAAAAATGCTTCCCAAATGCCTGTCTGATGCCTGCTGACAAAGCTAGTGTGAACTGAGCCTAACTCTTCCATATTGTGCAACTGTGCCATTGTTCATTACACAAGATCCAATGATTGCAGCACAGGCAAATGAAAATCTAACATATGATCATTGATCAGTTGCCATGCTTTCACATAGCCCCCATCCCATCTTCCTTTTAGCCAGCACTCTGTTTGATTCAGGAATGTTCAACATGTTTTCTTTACATAAACTTTTTAATTTTTACTTATCTAATGTATGCCACCTTGAACGCTGCACAGTTATCAATCTTCTGCTTGAAAAGTAGTGGGTTCTCATGCAAAATGAATTTCATAGCATGAATTGCCACTACATACGTACAGTTGTGTTCAAAATAATAGCAGTGTGTTGAAAAAAGTGAATAAAGCTTAAAATTCTTCTAATAGCTTTTATTTCCATACACACAAATGCATTGGGAACACTACACATTCTATTCCAAATCAAAACATGAAGAAAAATATATCAAATTTGTGTTGTTCCTCTAAAAAAATTGAAGAAAAGTGAATATTAGACTGTTCAAAAAAATAGCAGTGTTTGTATTCTTCTTTACAAACTCAAACATTCACTATATAAACTGAAAAATGTTTGAAGATTTTGCTTTCCTTTGAATCACTTAATGAATATTTAGTTGTATAAGCACTGTTTCTGAGAACTGCTGTACATCTGTGTTACATGGAGTCAACCAACTTCTGGCACCTGTGAACAGGTATTCCAGCCCAGGATGATTGGACTACATTCCACAGTTCTTCTCTATTTCTTGGTTTTGCCTCAGAAACTGCATTTTTGATGTCACCCCACAAGTTTTCTATTGGATTAAGATCCGGGGATTGGGCTGGCCACTCCATAACGTCAATCTTGTTGGTCTGGAACCAAGATGTTGCACGTTTACTGGTGTGTTTGTGGTCGTTGTCTTGTTGTAACACCCATTTCAAGGGCATTTCCTCTTCAGCATAAGACAGCATGACCTCTTCAAGTATTCTGATGTATTCAAACTGATCCATGATTCCTGGTATGCAATGAATAGGCCCAACACCGTAGTATGAGAAACATCCCCATATCATGATGCTTGCGCAACCATGCTTCACTGTCTTCACAGTGTATTGTGGCTTGAATTCAGTGTTTGGGGGTCGTCTGACAAACTGTTTATATTTTTTCCCCTCTCCAATCAACTTTTAATCAAGGTACGCTGTTCTTCTGAACAATGTCTGGAACGACCCATTTTCCTCAGAATCTTCAGAGAGAAATGCACTGTAACCAGCATGTACAACATTTGCTGCCTTCCTTCCTTAAATAAGGGCAATAATTGCCACCTGTTTTTCAAAGAATGAATGACCTCACTAATAGAACTCCACACTGCTATTATTTTGAACATGCCCCTTTCAATTAGTGATTCAATTACACAGAATCAGCAGCATGCATGCCATGACTGTTGGGTCTGTTGGATTTCTATTACTCTACTACACCTGCTAGTAAATTATTTGCCATGTAGAAATATCATTTCTAGCAAAAACAGTGATTGATCAGGTTAGTGATGTCTGGCTGCTATTATTTTGAACACAACTGTAGCTTTTGGACCTTTGGAAACCCCAGGCACACCTCAAAATAAAGTCATAAATCAGGCATTACTATGCCTAACTGCTAAACAACTCTGTTGGACATAGCTTTACAAATGTTAAGGAATGGCAATTTAGGCATTCGTGAAGTAGCACAGCACTGTGAAAGCAATGGAATAATCAGCCCATCCGTGTGCTTGGAGTAGTACAGTTGTATGTTTACTTTTTTAAGTGAATATTTTAAATATGAAGTTAACTAACCAGTTACCGCCAGATGGTGGCCAGGCGAATAGCTCGTCCCCCCGGGTGGACGCCATATGGTGTCCTTTCGGGAATGCACATTACTCATGCTCGCAGGGCCGCACTGTGGCAAGATCTGTCACTGGCCTTGTACCTCGGACACGGCCGATGACAGATCTGTTTTCCGGCCCCCTTGCCAGTACCATGTGACCTGCTGTGATGAATCACAGCAGGTCACATGACAGTTGTATACAATGGATGGCTTCCTTTCATGCCATCCATTGTATACAAGTGTGTCTAGCTGTGAATGGTCACAGCAATCACATGCACAAGCTGGGCCAATCACAGCCCAGCTGTGTCATGTAATTAGCCGTGGGCTAATCACAAAAAAAAAACCTGAATGAATTGATGTCATTCAGGTAAATGCTTGCTTATAGCAAAGTAATTCTTTGCTGTAAGCAAAGTGTGTAAAAAAAAAATACTTATCACTTCCCCAAAGTAGTACAATGTTTCTATGGTAACATTATACAACTTTGGTCATAGTGCAATATGAAAAAAAAAACTTAAAAAAAGAAAAGAAAAAAGAAAAAATTAAAAATAATAAAAAAAAAAAAATTGAAAAAAAATTATCAATTTTTTTTTTCAGACTGTCACCAGTCAGTGTCCCTGATCACTGCCATGCCAGTTATATGATGACACTGTACTGCACTGGTGACGGTTTGTGAAAATTATTTTTTTAATTTCTTCATTTTCTGAAAAAATATGCCAAAAAATTACAACTTCACAAAACTCGCCATGCCTGTTATGAAGTACTTCAGACTGTCTACTTTGCAAAAAGGGGTCATTTGGGGGATATCTGTACTGTTCTGACATTTTTGGGTCTCAAGAAATTAGATTGGCTGTCAGTACTTCAGGATTGATCAATTTTCAGATATATCCCATAGTTTGTGAACTCTATAACTTTCCTACAGACTAAATAATAAACACTGATTTGGGTTATTTTCACCAAAAAAATGTAGCAGAATACATCTTGGCCTAAATTTATTAAAAACAATTATTTATTTGCAAACTTTTATAACAGAGACAAAAAAAAAGTTGTTTTTTTTTCAAAATGTTCGGTCTTTTTTTGTTAATTTAGCAAAAATTAAAAACCCCGGCGGTGATTAAATACCAACAAAACAAAATCTCTAGTTGTGTGAAGAAAATTATAAAATTTTAATTTGGGTACAGTGTTGTATGACCACTAGAGATGAGCGAAGTATTCAAAAATTCGATTTGACTGATTCGGCGAATTCGTAGAAAAAATTCGATTCGAGTCGAATATATTCGCTGTGAATTTAACTTAAAAAAGGGTGTTTCTAGGCTTCAGAGAGACTTAATATTAGTGCTGAACACTGTACCTTTAATTTAAATGCCCTTGGAGTCTGCTGGGGAAGAGAAATAATACTGTCAGGCAGTATGACATGCAGATGAGTGCCGTCGATCTTAGAATCACCGCACACTTCACTCATTTGGCCAGTCACGGGGCCAAAACCAGAGTGTGGAGCCACAGTGTGGCGGTGGAGGCAGCAGCAATGGGAGGCCATGCAGCACCCTATGACAAAAATGGAAACCACCAGCAGTGTGAGGAGACCTGAAAGTGGCACATGGCAGAGTGTGGCGATAGAGACAGCAGCAATGGGAGGCCGTACAGGGACCCATGACACACTCTGGACCTGGCAGCAGCATGAGGAGGCGGTACAGGGGCCCATGGCAGATTACGGGCCTGGCAGCAGCATGAGGAGTCGGTAGGGGGGCCCATGGCAGATTACAGGCCTGGCAGCAGCAATGGGAGGCCGTACAGGGACCCATGACACAATCTGGACCTGGCAGCAGCATGGGGAGGCGGTACAGGGGCCCATGACAGATTACGGGCCTGGCAGCAGCATTTGGAGTCGGTACGGGGGCCCATGACACACTCTGGACCTGGCAGCAGCATGAGGAGGCGGTACAGGGGCGCATGACAGATTACAAGCCTGGCAGCAGCAACTTGGACAGGAGGACGTTCAGTTTCTGCACCGTCTGGTGCGTGCTCGCAAACTGTTGTCTCTTGGAAACGGATTCCAAGAAAGACTGCTGACGGAATCCGTGAAGAGGAGTAGCAGGAGAAGGAGCATCTGAACGAGCGGAATATGCCAACAAGCGACAACAGGGGCCCATGACAGATTACGGGCCTGGCAGCAGCATGAGGAGTCGGTACGGGGGCCCATGGCAGATTAGGGGCCTGGCAGCAGCTATGGGAGGCCCGTAATCTGCCAGCACCCTATGACAAAAAATGGAACCCACCAGCAGTGTGAGGAGACCTGAAAGTGGCACATGGCAGAGTGTGGCGATGGAGACAGCAGCAATGGGAGGCCGTACAGGGACCCATGACACACTCTGGACCTGGCAGCAGCATGAGGAGGCGGTATAGGGGCCCATGGCAGATTAGGGGCCTGGCAGCAGCTATGGGAAGCCCGTAATCTGCCAGCACCCTATGACAAAAAATGGAATACACCAGCAGTGTGAGGAGACCTGAAAGTGGCACATGGCAGAGTGTGGCGATGGAGACAGCAGCAATGGGAGGCCGTACAGGGACCCATGAGAGACTCTGGACTTGGCAGCAGCATGAGGAGGCGGTATATAGGGGCCTATGGCAGATTAGGGGCCTGGCAGCAGCTATAGGAGGCCCATAATCTGCCAGCACCCTATGTCAAAAAAATTCTACACACCAGCAGTGTGAGGAGACCTGAAAGTGGCACATGGCATGAGAGACTCTGGACCTGGCAGCAGCATGAGGAAGCGGTATATAGGGGCCTATGGCAGATTAGGGGCCTGGCAGCAGCTATAGGAGGCCCATAATCTGCCAGCACCCTATGTCAAAAAATTCTACACACCAGCAGTGTGTGAGGAGACCTGAAAGTGGCACATGGCAGAGTGTGGCGATGGAGACAGCAGCAATGGGAGGCCGTACAGGGACCCATGACAGACTCTGGACCTGGCAGCAGCATGAGGAAGCGGTATATAGGGGCCTATGGCAGATTAGGGGCCTGGCAGCAGCAATGGGAGGCCCATAATCTGCCAGCACCCTATGTCAAAAAATTCTACACACCAGCAGTGTGTGAGGAGACCTGAAAGTGGCACATGGCAGAGTGTGGCGATGGAGACAGCAGCAATGGGAGGCCGTACAGGGACCCATGACAGACTCTGGACCTGGCAGCAGCATGAGGAGGCGGTATATAGGGGCCTATGGCAGATTAGGGGCCTGGCAGCAGCTATGGGAGGCCCTTAATCTGCCAGCACCCTATGTCAAAAAATTCAACACACCAGCAGTGTGAGGAGACCTGAAAGTGGCACATGGCAGAGTGTGGCGATGGAGACAGCAGCAATGGGAGGCCGTACAGGGACCCATGAGAGACTCTGGACCTGGCAGCAGCATGAGGAAGCGGTATATAGGAGCCTATGGCAGATTAGGGGCCTGGCAGCAGCAATGGGAGGCCCATAATCTGCCAGCACCCTATGTCAAAAAATTCTACACACCAGCAGTGTGTGAGGAGACCTGAAAGTGGCACATGGCAGAGTGTGGCGATGGAGACAGCAGCAATGGGAGGCCGTACAGGGACCCATGACAGACTCTGGACCTGGCAGCAACATGAGGAGGCGGTATATAGGGGCCTATGGCAGATTAGGGGCCTGGCAGCAGCTATGGGAGGCCCTTAATCTGCCAGCACCCTATGTCAAAAAATTCTACACACCAGCAGTGTGTGAGGAGACCTGAAAGTGGCACATGGCAGAGTGTGGCGATGGAGACAGCAGCAATGGGAGGCCGTACAGGGACCCATGACAGACTCTGGACCTGGCAGCAGCATGAGGAGGCGGTATATAGGGGCCCATGGCAGATTAGGGGCCTGGCAGCAGCTATAGGAGGCCCATAATCTGCCAGCACCCTATGTCAAAAAATTCAACACACCAGCAGTGTGAGGAGACCTGAAAGTGGCACATGGCAGAGTGTGGCGATGGAGACAGCAGCAATGGGAGGCCGTACAGGGACCCATGACAGACTCTGGACCTGGCAGCAGCATGAGGAAGCGGTATATAGGGGCCTATGGCAGATTAGGGGCCTGGCAGCAGCTATGGGAGGCCCATAATCTGCCAGCACCCTATGTCAAAAAATTCTACACACCAGCAGTGTGTGAGGAGACCTGAAAGTGGCACATGGCAGAGTGTGGCGATGGAGACAGCAGCAATGGGAGGCCGTACAGGGACCCATGACAGACTCTGGACCTGGCAGCAGCATGAGGAAGCGGTATATAGGGGCCTATGGCAGATTAGGGGCCTGGCAGCAGCTATGGGAGGCCCATAATCTGCCAGCACCCTATGTCAAAAAATTCTACACACCAGCAGTGTGTGAGGAGACCTGAAAGTGGCACATGGCAGAGTGTGGCGATGGAGACAGCAGCAATGGGAGGCCGTACAGGGACCCATGACAGACTCTGGACCTGGCAGCAACATGAGGAGGCGGTATATAGGGGCCTATGGCAGATTAGGGGCCTGGCAGCAGCTATGGGAGGCCCTTAATCTGCCAGCACCCTATGTCAAAAAATTCTACACACCAGCAGTGTGTGAGGAGACCTGAAAGTGGCACATGGCAGAGTGTGGCGATGGAGACAGCAGCAATGGGAGGCCGTACAGGGACCCATGACAGACTCTGGACCTGGCAGCAGCATGAGGAGGCGGTATATAGGGGCCCATGGCAGATTAGGGGCCTGGCAGCAGCTATAGGAGGCCCATAATCTGCCAGCACCCTATGTCAAAAAATTCAACACACCAGCAGTGTGAGGAGACCTGAAAGTGGCACATGGCAGAGTGTGGCGATGGAGACAGCAGCAATGGGAGGCCGTACAGGGACCCATGACAGACTCTGGACCTGGCAGCAGCATGAGGAAGCGGTATATAGGGGCCTATGGCAGATTAGGGGCCTGGCAGCAGCTATGGGAGGCCCATAATCTGCCAGCACCCTATGTCAAAAAATTCTACACACCAGCAGTGTGTGAGGAGACCTGAAAGTGGCACATGGCAGAGTGTGGCGATGGAGACAGCAGCAATGGGAGGCCGTACAGGGACCCATGACAGACTCTGGACCTGGCAGCAGCATGAGGAAGCGGTATATAGGGGCCTATGGCAGATTAGGGGCCTGGCAGCAGCTATGGGAGGCCCATAATCTGCCAGCACCCTATGTCAAAAAATTCTACACACCAGCAGTGTGTGAGGAGACCTGAAAGTGGCACATGGCAGAGTGTGGCGATGGAGACAGCAGCAATGGGAGGCCGTACAGGGACCCATGACAGACTCTGGACCTGGCAGCAGCATGAGGAAGCGGTATATAGGGGCCTATGGCAGATTAGGGGCCTGGCAGCAGCTATGGGAGGCCCATAATCTGCCAGCACCCTATGTCAAAAAATTCTACACACCAGCAGTGTGTGAGGAGACCTGAAAGTGGCACATGGCAGAGTGTGGCGATGGAGACAGCAGCAATGGGAGGCCGTACAGGGACCCATGACAGACTCTGGACCTGGCAGCAACATGAGGAGGCGGTATATAGGGGCCTATGGCAGATTAGGGGCCTGGCAGCAGCTATGGGAGGCCCTTAATCTGCCAGCACCCTATGTCAAAAAATTCTACACACCAGCAGTGTGTGAGGAGACCTGAAAGTGGCACATGGCAGAGTGTGGCGATGGAGACAGCAGCAATGGGAGGCCGTACAGGGACCCATGACAGACTCTGGACCTGGCAGCAGCATGAGGAGGCGGTATATAGGGGCCCATGGCAGATTAGGGGCCTGGCAGCAGCTATAGGAGGCCCATAATCTGCCAGCACCCTATGTCAAAAAATTCAACACACCAGCAGTGTGAGGAGACCTGAAAGTGGCACATGGCAGAGTGTGGCGATGGAGACAGCAGCAATGGGAGGCCGTACAGGGACCCATGACAGACTCTGGACCTGGCAGCAGCATGAGGAAGCGGTATATAGGGGCCTATGGCAGATTAGGGGCCTGGCAGCAGCTATGGGAGGCCCATAATCTGCCAGCACCCTATGTCAAAAAATTCTACACACCAGCAGTGTGTGAGGAGACCTGAAAGTGGCACATGGCAGAGTGTGGCGATGGAGACAGCAGCAATGGGAGGCCGTACAGGGACCCATGACAGACTCTGGACCTGGCAGCAGCATGAGGAAGCGGTATATAGGGGCCTATGGCAGATTAGGGGCCTGGCAGCAGCTATGGGAGGCCCATAATCTGCCAGCACCCTATGTCAAAAAATTCTACACACCAGCAGTGTGTGAGGAGACCTGAAAGTGGCACATGGCAGAGTGTGGCGATGGAGACAGCAGCAATGGGAGGCCGTACAGGGACCCATGACAGACTCTGGACCTGGCAGCAGCATGAGGAAGCGGTATATAGGGGCCTATGGCAGATTAGGGGCCTGGCAGCAGCTATGGGAGGCCCATAATCTGCCAGCACCCTATGTCAAAAAATTCTACACACCAGCAGTGTGTGAGGAGACCTGAAAGTGGCACATGGCAGAGTGTGGCGATGGAGACAGCAGCAATGGGAGGCCGTACAGGGACCCATGACAGACTCTGGACCTGGCAGCAACATGAGGAGGCGGTATATAGGGGCCTATGGCAGATTAGGGGCCTGGCAGCAGCTATGGGAGGCCCTTAATCTGCCAGCACCCTATGTCAAAAAATTCTACACACCAGCAGTGTGTGAGGAGACCTGAAAGTGGCACATGGCAGAGTGTGGAGATGGAGACAGCAGCAATGGGAGGCCGTACAGGGACCCATGACAGACTCTGGACCTGGCAGCAGCATGAGGAGGCGGTATATAGGGGCCCATGGCAGATTAGGGGCCTGGCAGCAGCTATAGGAGGCCCATAATCTGCCAGCACCCTATGTCAAAAAATTCAACACACCAGCAGTGTGAGGAGACCTGAAAGTGGCACATGGCAGAGTGTGGCGATGGAGACAGCAGCAATGGGAGGCCGTACAGGGACCCATGACAGACTCTGGACCTGGCAGCAGCATGAGGAAGCGGTATATAGGGGCCTATGGCAGATTAGGGGCCTGGCAGCAGCTATGGGAGGCCCATAATCTGCCAGCACCCTATGTCAAAAAATTCTACACACCAGCAGTGTGTGAGGAGACCTGAAAGTGGCACATGGCAGAGTGTGGCGATGGAGACAGCAGCAATGGGAGGCCGTACAGGGACCCATGACAGACTCTGGACCTGGCAGCAGCATGAGGAAGCGGTATATAGGGGCCTATGGCAGATTAGGGGCCTGGCAGCAGCTATGGGAGGCCCATAATCTGCCAGCACCCTATGTCAAAAAATTCTACACACCAGCAGTGTGTGAGGAGACCTGAAAGTGGCACATGGCAGAGTGTGGCGATGGAGACAGCAGCAATGGGAGGCCGTACAGGGACCCATGACAGACTCTGGACCTGGCAGCAACATGAGGAGGCGGTATATAGGGGCCTATGGCAGATTAGGGGCCTGGCAGCAGCTATGGGAGGCCCTTAATCTGCCAGCACCCTATGTCAAAAAATTCTACACACCAGCAGTGTGTGAGGAGACCTGAAAGTGGCACATGGCAGAGTGTGGCGATGGAGACAGCAGCAATGGGAGGCCGTACAGGGACCCATGACAGACTCTGGACCTGGCAGCAGCATGAGGAGGCGGTATATAGGGGCCCATGGCAGATTAGGGGCCTGGCAGCAGCTATAGGAGGCCCATAATCTGCCAGCACCCTATGTCAAAAAATTCAACACACCAGCAGTGTGAGGAGACCTGAAAGTGGCACATGGCAGAGTGTGGCGATGGAGACAGCAGCAATGGGAGGCCGTACAGGGACCCATGACAGACTCTGGACCTGGCAGCAGCATGAGGAAGCGGTATATAGGGGCCTATGGCAGATTAGGGGCCTGGCAGCAGCTATGGGAGGCCCATAATCTGCCAGCACCCTATGTCAAAAAATTCTACACACCAGCAGTGTGTGAGGAGACCTGAAAGTGGCACATGGCAGAGTGTGGCGATGGAGACAGCTGCAATGGGAGGCCGCACAGGGACCCATGACAGACTCTGGACCTGGCAGCAGCATGAGGAAGCGGTATATAGGGGCCTATGGCAGATTAGGGGCCTGGCAGCAGCTATGGGAGGCCCATAATCTGCCAGCACCCTATGTCAAAAAATTCTACACACCAGCAGTGTGTGAGGAGACCTGAAAGTGGCACATGGCAGAGTGTGGCGATGGAGACAGCAGCAATGGGAGGCCGTACAGGGACCCATGACAGACTCTGGACCTGGCAGCAGCATGAGGAAGCGGTATATAGGGGCCTATGGCAGATTAGGGGCCTGGCAGCAGCTATGGGAGGCCCATAATCTGCCAGCACCCTATGTCAAAAAATTCTACACACCAGCAGTGTGTGAGGAGACCTGAAAGTGGCACATGGCAGAGTGTGGCGATGGAGACAGCAGCAATGGGAGGCCGTACAGGGACCCATGACAGACTCTGGACCTGGCAGCAGCATGAGGAAGCGGTATATAGGGGCCTATGGCAGATTAGGGGCCTGGCAGCAGCTATGGGAGGCCCATAATCTGCCAGCACCCTATGTCAAAAAATTCTACACACCAGCAGTGTGTGAGGAGACCTGAAAGTGGCACATGGCAGAGTGTGGCGATGGAGACAGCAGCAATGGGAGGCCGTACAGGGACCCATGACAGACTCTGGACCTGGCAGCAGCATGAGGAAGCGGTATATAGGGGCCTATGGCAGATTAGGGGCCTGGCAGCAGCTATGGGAGGCCCATAATCTGCCAGCACCCTATGTCAAAAAATTCTACACACCAGCAGTGTGTGAGGAGACCTGAAAGTGGCACATGGCAGAGTGTGGCGATGGAGACAGCAGCAATGGGAGGCCGTACAGGGACCCATGACAGACTCTGGACCTGGCAGCAACATGAGGAGGCGGTATATAGGGGCCTATGGCAGATTAGGGGCCTGGCAGCAGCTATGGGAGGCCCTTAATCTGCCAGCACCCTATGTCAAAAAATTCTACACACCAGCAGTGTGTGAGGAGACCTGAAAGTGGCACATGGCAGAGTGTGGCGATGGAGACAGCAGCAATGGGAGGCCGTACAGGGACCCATGACAGACTCTGGACCTGGCAGCAGCATGAGGAGGCGGTATATAGGGGCCCATGGCAGATTAGGGGCCTGGCAGCAGCTATAGGAGGCCCATAATCTGCCAGCACCCTATGTCAAAAAATTCAACACACCAGCAGTGTGAGGAGACCTGAAAGTGGCACATGGCAGAGTGTGGCGATGGAGACAGCAGCAATGGGAGGCCGTACAGGGACCCATGACAAACTCTGGACCTGGCAGCAGCATGAGGAAGCGGTATATAGGGGCCTATGGCAGATTAGGGGCCTGGCAGCAGCTATGGGAGGCCCATAATCTGCCAGCACCCTATGTCAAAAAATTCTACACACCAGCAGTGTGTGAGGAGACCTGAAAGTGGCACATGGCAGAGTGTGGCGATGGAGACAGCAGCAATGGGAGGCCGTACAGGGACCCATGACAGACTCTGGACCTGGCAGCAGCATGAGGAAGCGGTATATAGGGGCCTATGGCAGATTAGGGGCCTGGCAGCAGCTATGGGAGGCCCATAATCTGCCAGCACCCTATGTCAAAAAATTCTACACACCAGCAGTGTGTGAGGAGACCTGAAAGTGGCACATGGCAGAGTGTGGCGATGGAGACAGCAGCAATGGGAGGCCGTACAGGGACCCATGACAGACTCTGGACCTGGCAGCAGCATGAGGAAGCGGTATATAGGGGCCTATGGCAGATTAGGGGCCTGGCAGCAGCTATGGGAGGCCCATAATCTGCCAGCACCCTATGTCAAAAAATTCTACACACCAGCAGTGTGTGAGGAGACCTGAAAGTGGCACATGGCAGAGTGTGGCGATGGAGACAGCAGCAATGGGAGGCCGTACAGGGACCCATGACAGACTCTGGACCTGGCAGCAACATGAGGAGGCGGTATATAGGGGCCTATGGCAGATTAGGGGCCTGGCAGCAGCTATGGGAGGCCCTTAATCTGCCAGCACCCTATGTCAAAAAATTCTACACACCAGCAGTGTGTGAGGAGACCTGAAAGTGGCACATGGCAGAGTGTGGCGATGGAGACAGCAGCAATGGGAGGCCGTACAGGGACCCATGACAGACTCTGGACCTGGCAGCAGCATGAGGAGGCGGTATATAGGGGCCCATGGCAGAATAGGGGCCTGGCAGCAGCTATAGGAGGCCCATAATCTGCCAGCACCCTATGTCAAAAAATTCAACACACCAGCAGTGTGAGGAGACCTGAAAGTGGCACATGGCAGAGTGTGGCGATGGAGACAGCAGCAATGGGAGGCCGTACAGGGACCCATGACAGACTCTGGACCTGGCAGCAGCATGAGGAAGCGGTATATAGGGGCCTATGGCAGATTAGGGGCCTGGCAGCAGCTATGGGAGGCCCATAATCTGCCAGCACCCTATGTCAAAAAATTCTACACACCAGCAGTGTGTGAGGAGACCTGAAAGTGGCACATGGCAGAGTGTGGCGATGGAGACAGCAGCAATGGGAGGCCGTACAGGGACCCATGACAGACTCTGGACCTGGCAGCAGCATGAGGAAGCGGTATATAGGGGCCTATGGCAGATTAGGGGCCTGGCAGCAGCTATGGGAGGCCCATAATCTGCCAGCACCCTATGTCAAAAAATTCTACACACCAGCAGTGTGTGAGGAGACCTGAAAGTGGCACATGGCAGAGTGTGGCGATGGAGACAGCAGCAATGGGAGGCCGTACAGGGACCCATGACAGACTCTGGACCTGGCAGCAGCATGAGGAAGCGGTATATAGGGGCCTATGGCAGATTAGGGGCCTGGCAGCAGCTATGGGAGGCCCATAATCTGCCAGCACCCTATGTCAAAAAATTCTACACACCAGCAGTGTGTGAGGAGACCTGAAAGTGGCACATGGCAGAGTGTGGCGATGGAGACAGCAGCAATGGGAGGCCGTACAGGGACCCATGACAGACTCTGGACCTGGCAGCAACATGAGGAGGCGGTATATAGGGGCCTATGGCAGATTAGGGGCCTGGCAGCAGCTATGGGAGGCCCTTAATCTGCCAGCACCCTATGTCAAAAAATTCTACACACCAGCAGTGTGTGAGGAGACCTGAAAGTGGCACATGGCAGAGTGTGGCGATGGAGACAGCAGCAATGGGAGGCCGTACAGGGACCCATGACAGACTCTGGACCTGGCAGCAGCATGAGGAGGCGGTATATAGGGGCCCATGGCAGATTAGGGGCCTGGCAGCAGCTATAGGAGGCCCATAATCTGCCAGCACCCTATGTCAAAAAATTCAACACACCAGCAGTGTGAGGAGACCTGAAAGTGGCACATGGCAGAGTGTGGCGATGGAGACAGCAGCAATGGGAGGCCGTACAGGGACCCATGACAGACTCTGGACCTGGCAGCAGCATGAGGAAGCGGTATATAGGGGCCTATGGCAGATTAGGGGCCTGGCAGCAGCTATGGGAGGCCCATAATCTGCCAGCACCCTATGTCAAAAAATTCTACACACCAGCAGTGTGTGAGGAGACCTGAAAGTGGCACATGGCAGAGTGTGGCGATGGAGACAGCAGCAATGGGAGGCCGCACAGGGACCCATGACAGACTCTGGACCTGGCAGCAGCATGAGGAAGCGGTATATAGGGGCCTATGGCAGATTAGGGGCCTGGCAGCAGCTATGGGAGGCCCATAATCTGCCAGCACCCTATGTCAAAAAATTCTACACACCAGCAGTGTGTGAGGAGACCTGAAAGTGGCACATGGCAGAGTGTGGCGATGGAGACAGCAGCAATGGGAGGCCGTACAGGGACCCATGACAGACTCTGGACCTGGCAGCAGCATGAGGAAGCGGTATATAGGGGCCTATGGCAGATTAGGGGCCTGGCAGCAGCTATGGGAGGCCCATAATCTGCCAGCACCCTATGTCAAAAAATTCTACACACCAGCAGTGTGTGAGGAGACCTGAAAGTGGCACATGGCAGAGTGTGGCGATGGAGACAGCAGCAATGGGAGGCCGTACAGGGACCCATGACAGACTCTGGACCTGGCAGCAGCATGAGGAAGCGGTATATAGGGGCCTATGGCAGATTAGGGGCCTGGCAGCAGCTATGGGAGGCCCATAATCTGCCAGCACCCTATGTCAAAAAATTCTACACACCAGCAGTGTGTGAGGAGACCTGAAAGTGGCACATGGCAGAGTGTGGCGATGGAGACAGCAGCAATGGGAGGCCGTACAGGGACCCATGACAGACTCTGGACCTGGCAGCAGCATGAGGAAGCGGTATATAGGGGCCTATGGCAGATTAGGGGCCTGGCAGCAGCTATGGGAGGCCCATAATCTGCCAGCACCCTATGTCAAAAAATTCTACACACCAGCAGTGTGTGAGGAGACCTGAAAGTGGCACATGGCAGAGTGTGGCGATGGAGACAGCAGCAATGGGAGGCCGTACAGGGACCCATGACAGACTCTGGACCTGGCAGCAACATGAGGAGGCGGTATATAGGGGCCTATGGCAGATTAGGGGCCTGGCAGCAGCTATGGGAGGCCCTTAATCTGCCAGCACCCTATGTCAAAAAATTCTACACACCAGCAGTGTGTGAGGAGACCTGAAAGTGGCACATGGCAGAGTGTGGCGATGGAGACAGCAGCAATGGGAGGCCGTACAGGGACCCATGACAGACTCTGGACCTGGCAGCAGCATGAGGAGGCGGTATATAGGGGCCCATGGCAGATTAGGGGCCTGGCAGCAGCTATAGGAGGCCCATAATCTGCCAGCACCCTATGTCAAAAAATTCAACACACCAGCAGTGTGAGGAGACCTGAAAGTGGCACATGGCAGAGTGTGGCGATGGAGACAGCAGCAATGGGAGGCCGTACAGGGACCCATGACAAACTCTGGACCTGGCAGCAGCATGAGGAAGCGGTATATAGGGGCCTATGGCAGATTAGGGGCCTGGCAGCAGCTATGGGAGGCCCATAATCTGCCAGCACCCTATGTCAAAAAATTCTACACACCAGCAGTGTGTGAGGAGACCTGAAAGTGGCACATGGCAGAGTGTGGCGATGGAGACAGCAGCAATGGGAGGCCGTACAGGGACCCATGACAGACTCTGGACCTGGCAGCAGCATGAGGAAGCGGTATATAGGGGCCTATGGCAGATTAGGGGCCTGGCAGCAGCTATGGGAGGCCCATAATCTGCCAGCACCCTATGTCAAAAAATTCTACACACCAGCAGTGTGTGAGGAGACCTGAAAGTGGCACATGGCAGAGTGTGGCGATGGAGACAGCAGCAATGGGAGGCCGTACAGGGACCCATGACAGACTCTGGACCTGGCAGCAGCATGAGGAAGCGGTATATAGGGGCCTATGGCAGATTAGGGGCCTGGCAGCAGCTATGGGAGGCCCATAATCTGCCAGCACCCTATGTCAAAAAATTCTACACACCAGCAGTGTGTGAGGAGACCTGAAAGTGGCACATGGCAGAGTGTGGCGATGGAGACAGCAGCAATGGGAGGCCGTACAGGGACCCATGACAGACTCTGGACCTGGCAGCAACATGAGGAGGCGGTATATAGGGGCCTATGGCAGATTAGGGGCCTGGCAGCAGCTATGGGAGGCCCTTAATCTGCCAGCACCCTATGTCAAAAAATTCTACACACCAGCAGTGTGTGAGGAGACCTGAAAGTGGCACATGGCAGAGTGTGGCGATGGAGACAGCAGCAATGGGAGGCCGTACAGGGACCCATGACAGACTCTGGACCTGGCAGCAGCATGAGGAGGCGGTATATAGGGGCCCATGGCAGAATAGGGGCCTGGCAGCAGCTATAGGAGGCCCATAATCTGCCAGCACCCTATGTCAAAAAATTCAACACACCAGCAGTGTGAGGAGACCTGAAAGTGGCACATGGCAGAGTGTGGCGATGGAGACAGCAGCAATGGGAGGCCGTACAGGGACCCATGACAGACTCTGGACCTGGCAGCAGCATGAGGAAGCGGTATATAGGGGCCTATGGCAGATTAGGGGCCTGGCAGCAGCTATGGGAGGCCCATAATCTGCCAGCACCCTATGTCAAAAAATTCTACACACCAGCAGTGTGTGAGGAGACCTGAAAGTGGCACATGGCAGAGTGTGGCGATGGAGACAGCAGCAATGGGAGGCCGTACAGGGACCCATGACAGACTCTGGACCTGGCAGCAGCATGAGGAAGCGGTATATAGGGGTCTATGGCAGATTAGGGGCCTGGCAGCAGCTATGGGAGGCCCATAATCTGCCAGCACCCTATGTCAAAAAATTCTACACACCAGCAGTGTGTGAGGAGACCTGAAAGTGGCACATGGCAGAGTGTGGCGATGGAGACAGCAGCAATGGGAGGCCGTACAGGGACCCATGACAGACTCTGGACCTGGCAGCAGCATGAGGAAGCGGTATATAGGGGCCTATGGCAGATTAGGGGCCTGGCAGCAGCTATGGGAGGCCCATAATCTGCCAGCACCCTATGTCAAAAAATTCTACACACCAGCAGTGTGTGAGGAGACCTGAAAGTGGCACATGGCAGAGTGTGGCGATGGAGACAGCAGCAATGGGAGGCCGTACAGGGACCCATGACAGACTCTGGACCTGGCAGCAACATGAGGAGGCGGTATATAGGGGCCTATGGCAGATTAGGGGCCTGGCAGCAGCTATGGGAGGCCCTTAATCTGCCAGCACCCTATGTCAAAAAATTCTACACACCAGCAGTGTGTGAGGAGACCTGAAAGTGGCACATGGCAGAGTGTGGCGATGGAGACAGCAGCAATGGGAGGCCGTACAGGGACCCATGACAGACTCTGGACCTGGCAGCAGCATGAGGAAGCGGTATATAGGGGCCTATGGCAGATTAGGGGCCTGGCAGCAGCTATGGGAGGCCCATAATCTGCCAGCACCCTATGTCAAAAAATTCTACACACCAGCAGTGTGTGAGGAGACCTGAAAGTGGCACATGGCAGAGTGTGGCGATGGAGACAGCAGCAATGGGAGGCCGTACAGGGACCCATGACAGACTCTGGACCTGGCAGCAGCATGAGGAGGCGGTATATAGGGGCCCATGGCAGATTAGGGGCCTGGCAGCAGCTATAGGAGGCCCATAATCTGCCAGCACCCTATGTCAAAAAATTCAACACACCAGCAGTGTGAGGAGACCTGAAAGTGGCACATGGCAGAGTGTGGCGATGGAGACAGCAGCAATGGGAGGCCGTACAGGGACCCATGACAGACTCTGGACCTGGCAGCAGCATGAGGAAGCGGTATATAGGGGCCTATGGCAGATTAGGGGCCTGGCAGCAGCTATGGGAGGCCCATAATCTGCCAGCACCCTATGTCAAAAAATTCTACACACCAGCAGTGTGTGAGGAGACCTGAAAGTGGCACATGGCAGAGTGTGGCGATGGAGACAGCAGCAATGGGAGGCCGTACAGGGACCCATGACAGACTCTGGACCTGGCAGCAACATGAGGAGGCGGTATATAGGGGCCTATGGCAGATTAGGGGCCTGGCAGCAGCTATGGGAGGCCCTTAATCTGCCAGCACCCTATGTCAAAAAATTCTACACACCAGCAGTGTGTGAGGAGACCTGAAAGTGGCACATGGCAGAGTGTGGCGATGGAGACAGCAGCAATGGGAGGCCGTACAGGGACCCATGACAGACTCTGGACCTGGCAGCAGCATGAGGAGGCGGTATATAGGGGCCCATGGCAGATTAGGGGCCTGGCAGCAGCTATAGGAGGCCCATAATCTGCCAGCACCCTATGTCAAAAAATTCAACACACCAGCAGTGTGAGGAGACCTGAAAGTGGCACATGGCAGAGTGTGGCGATGGAGACAGCAGCAATGGGAGGCCGTACAGGGACCCATGACAGACTCTGGACCTGGCAGCAGCATGAGGAAGCGGTATATAGGGGCCTATGGCAGATTAGGGGCCTGGCAGCAGCTATGGGAGGCCCATAATCTGCCAGCACCCTATGTCAAAAAATTCTACACACCAGCAGTGTGTGAGGAGACCTGAAAGTGGCACATGGCAGAGTGTGGCGATGGAGACAGCAGCAATGGGAGGCCGTACAGGGACCCATGACAGACTCTGGACCTGGCAGCAGCATGAGGAAGCGGTATATAGGGGCCTATGGCAGATTAGGGGCCTGGCAGCAGCTATGGGAGGCCCATAATCTGCCAGCACCCTATGTCAAAAAATTCTACACACCAGCAGTGTGTGAGGAGACCTGAAAGTGGCACATGGCAGAGTGTGGCGATGGAGACAGCAGCAATGGGAGGCCGTACAGGGACCCATGACAGACTCTGGACCTGGCAGCAACATGAGGAGGCGGTATATAGGGGCCTATGGCAGATTAGGGGCCTGGCAGCAGCTATGGGAGGCCCTTAATCTGCCAGCACCCTATGTCAAAAAATTCTACACACCAGCAGTGTGTGAGGAGACCTGAAAGTGGCACATGGCAGAGTGTGGCGATGGAGACAGCAGCAATGGGAGGCCGTACAGGGACCCATGACAGACTCTGGACCTGGCAGCAGCATGAGGAGGCGGTATATAGGGGCCCATGGCAGATTAGGGGCCTGGCAGCAGCTATAGGAGGCCCATAATCTGCCAGCACCCTATGTCAAAAAATTCAACACACCAGCAGTGTGAGGAGACCTGAAAGTGGCACATGGCAGAGTGTGGCGATGGAGACAGCAGCAATGGGAGGCCGTACAGGGACCCATGACAGACTCTGGACCTGGCAGCAGCATGAGGAAGCGGTATATAGGGGCCTATGGCAGATTAGGGGCCTGGCAGCAGCTATGGGAGGCCCATAATCTGCCAGCACCCTATGTCAAAAAATTCTACACACCAGCAGTGTGTGAGGAGACCTGAAAGTGGCACATGGCAGAGTGTGGCGATGGAGACAGCAGCAATGGGAGGCCGTACAGGGACCCATGACAGACTCTGGACCTGGCAGCAGCATGAGGAAGCGGTATATAGGGGCCTATGGCAGATTAGGGGCCTGGCAGCAGCTATGGGAGGCCCATAATCTGCCAGCACCCTATGTCAAAAAATTCTACACACCAGCAGTGTGTGAGGAGACCTGAAAGTGGCACATGGCAGAGTGTGGCGATGGAGACAGCAGCAATGGGAGGCCGTACAGGGACCCATGACAGACTCTGGACCTGGCAGCAGCATGAGGAAGCGGTATATAGGGGCCTATGGCAGATTAGGGGCCTGGCAGCAGCTATGGGAGGCCCATAATCTGCCAGCACCCTATGTCAAAAAATTCTACACACCAGCAGTGTGTGAGGAGACCTGAAAGTGGCACATGGCAGAGTGTGGCGATGGAGACAGCAGCAATGGGAGGCCGTACAGGGACCCATGACAGACTCTGGACCTGGCAGCAACATGAGGAGGCGGTATATAGGGGCCTATGGCAGATTAGGGGCCTGGCAGCAGCTATGGGAGGCCCTTAATCTGCCAGCACCCTATGTCAAAAAATTCTACACACCAGCAGTGTGTGAGGAGACCTGAAAGTGGCACATGGCAGAGTGTGGCGATGGAGACAGCAGCAATGGGAGGCCGTACAGGGACCCATGACAGACTCTGGACCTGGCAGCAGCATGAGGAGGCGGTATATAGGGGCCCATGGCAGATTAGGGGCCTGGCAGCAGCTATAGGAGGCCCATAATCTGCCAGCACCCTATGTCAAAAAATTCAACACACCAGCAGTGTGAGGAGACCTGAAAGTGGCACATGGCAGAGTGTGGCGATGGAGACAGCAGCAATGGGAGGCCGTACAGGGACCCATGACAGACTCTGGACCTGGCAGCAGCATGAGGAAGCGGTATATAGGGGCCTATGGCAGATTAGGGGCCTGGCAGCAGCTATAGGAGGCCCATAATCTGCCAGCACCCTATGTCAAAAAAATCTACACACCAGCAGTGTGTGAGGAGACCTCAAAGTGGCACATGTTTGAGGCATGATTCATGGCGGATTTAGTCAGTTGTGTCAGGAACTGGTGGTTTGAGATCCAGACTAATCCACGCCTGATTCATTTTCACAAACGTGAGTCTCTCCACACTTTGGGTGGACAGTCGTGTCCTCCGCGGAGTTACAATACCTCCTGCCGCACTAAACACGCACTCCGATGCCACGCTACTGGCTGGGCATGACAGCCTTTCAAGGGCAAATTCAGCTAGTTGGGGCCAAAGGTCAAGTTTCGTTGCCCAGTAGTCAAGGGGATTGTCTACCTCGGTTGGCAGGGTGCTGTCCAAGTAGGCCCAAGCCTGTTGTTTGAGGTCCTGCTCCAGGTCCACCTGATGCTGCTGCTGCTGCTGCGGCTGGTTAGTAGTTTCCTCACTGCGCTGGTGAAGAAAGCTACTCATCATCGACTGCAGACTGAGGCAGCTGCTGCTGGTGGAGCTGCCACTGCTCCTACCACCCCACCCCTCCCCTGCTGCCATGGCAGCGGAACGCGAGCGCACAGGGCCCACAGTGTCTGAGGATGGACGTTGGCGCACAAAGGCAGAGACCAACTGACTACATAGGTGGTTTTTATAGTACGTTATTTTGGCCTCCCTCTCAGCAGGTGTGAAAAAGGCCACCATTTTGGAACGGTAGCGAGGGTCCAACAAGGTGGACAGCCAAAAGTCATCCCTCTGTCTGATGGTTATTATTCGGCTGTCGCTACGCAAGCAACCGAGCATGCTATGGGCCATTTGTGCCAAGGAATGCGAGGGACTCCCTGCCTCCATCTCCACAGCATACTGCCACGGTGCGTCTGGGTCCTCTGTCTCCTCCTCCTCCTCCTCTACCAGATGCTCCTGCTCCTCCACTCCTGTCCGCTGAGTGGAAAAACCACCCATTTCACTCAATAATTCCTGAGCACAAATGTCCTCCTCTACCTCCTCCTCTTCTTCCTGTCCTGCCCCCACAGGGGTCATGTGGCGTTGAGATCTGTGCGCCACGTCTACCGCACCCTGACCAGCCATTGTTAACAGCATTTGTTCAAGGACGTGCAACAGAGGAATGACGTCGTTCATCCCATAGTCCTGCCGACTCACGAATAGCGTGGCCTCCTCAAAGGGCCTGAGCAAGCGGCAGGTGTCACGCATGAGCTGCCAATGGCTGACATCTAAGTTACACAGGGGAGTACCTTTATCCGCTTGTAACATCAGTAAATCGGTGATGGCCTTTCGCTGTTCGTAAAGGCGGTCTAACATGTGTAGTGTTGAATTCCACCTTGTTGCAACGTCGCAGATCAGGCGATGCTGTGGAATTCCGTTCTGCCGCTGCAGCTCAATGAGGGTGTTCTTTGCGGTGTAGGAATTGCTGAAATGCATGCACAGTTTACGTGACATTTTAAGGATGTCTTGCAGTGGGATGGTGGATTTTAAGAACCGCTTGACAACCAGATTGAACACGTGAGCCATGCATGGCGCATGGCACAACCTTCCTTGACGCAGAGCAGACACCATGTTCTTTCCGTTGTCGGTCAACATGGTTCCGATTTTCAGTTTGCGCGGAGACAGCCATCTGTCGATTTCTCTGTTCATTACACTCAGAAGTTCCTCCCCTGTGTGACTACGTTCGCCAAGGCATACCAGGTGCAGAACAGCGTGACACCGTTGCGCCCTGCACATGTGATATGCCGGTCGGGTAATGGGACTTGGCACGGGGGTGGCGGCTGAGGACACGGCGGAAGAAGAGGTGGTAGAGGCGGACATCTTTGCCGGACCAAGGACGTGCAAACGTGGAGGCAAAAGCGGCGTGACCTGTCCAAGTTGCTGGTGCGGCTGTGACGGCACCACGTTCACCCAGTGGGCCGTAAATGACATGTACTGTCCCTGACCGTAGTTACAGCTCCACACGTCGGCGCTGCCGTGCACTTTGGCAGAGACCGACATGCTCAAAGACTGGCCCACCATGTCTTCTACATGTGAATGCAGGGCTGGCACTGCCTTTTTGGCGAAGAAATGACGGCTTGACACTCTCCACCGCGGCGCGGCACAAGCCATCATTTCTCTGAAGGTGCTGAGTCCACCACTTGGAAAGGGAGGGACTGCAGCACCAGCAACTTGGACAGGAGGACGTTCAGCTTTTGCACCGTCGGGTGCGTGCTCGCAAACTGTTGTCTCTTGGAAACGGATTCCAAGAAAGACTGCTGACGGAATCCGTGAAGAGGAGTAGCAGGAGAAGGAGCATCTGAACGAGCGGAAGATGCCAACGAGCGACAACTCCCCTCAGCAGAGGTGTTGGAGCCTTGACTGGCTGATGGAGGGCGATTGACGTCGGGTGACGGAGCAAGTAACGGAGCGGGTGATGGAGCGGGGGCTGGGGCGGGCAGAACCGCCGTATCTTTATCACGGTTTTCCCAGGCCACCAAATGGCGACGCTGCATATGCTGCCGCAACGCTGTAGTCCCAACATGGGCCCCCTGGCCACGCTTGACTTTCTGGCCACATAGTCGACATACGGCTACGTTTACTTCCTCGGGCGGCTTAACGAAAAATTGCCACACCGCCGAGTAGGAAACTTTGCCCCCGATACTCCTCACTGGCTGACTGCTGCTTCCTCCGTGCACACCGGCACCACTACTGGCCGTGGTGGTAGGCTGCAGTGGAGCTGGTGCTCTACTCCGTGGCCGTTTGGCTCCACTGACACTGCTGCGACCCTGCTGCTGTCTCCTGGGCAACCCACCGACTGTTTTGCTCGCTGCCAAGCTGCCACCCTCTTCTCCTGATGATGCGGAAGAAATTGCCTGATGACGACGAGGCTGCCAAGTGCGATCAACCTCCTCATCATCAAGTAGGGTCTCCGCCTCACTACTAGCCCCCTCGGCTGCGTCTGGGTCAGGAGACAGACCTGTCTCTAGACCGGCTACCGAGCCACTCTCCTCGCCACTACTTCTTCGCCTGGCTGCTGAAAAGGCGGATGTCTCCCCCCGTTCCTGACCGCCCTCTGTTAGCTCTTCCTCACTGTACAGTGGGGCTGAGCCCACAGCATGCGATACTTCGCTTGGTGAGGGAACACCAAAGGACAGGGGCAGGTAGAGGACACGTGATTTCAGTGGGCTTGGTCCCGGGCCATGCCAACTAACGGTTGTGTCTGACGTACCCACCGACCGTTGGCTGTAGGTGTCAGAGGTGACCTGGGAAGAGGAAGACGACCGAGCCAACCAATCGACGACGGCAGGGTTGTCGGTGGAGACACGACCGCTGGATGACACCGGGAGCACTGGCCTCTGGCTGCGAATAGTGCTGCCTCGACCCCTTCCTCTGCTGCCACGTCTGCTCGCTCCTAAAACATTGCCTCCTCTGCCACTCCTCTGCATGTTGTCTGACATACTCTTTAATTAAACGATTATGTGTCCCTGAGTAACAATTCTGTGTCCCTGAGTAACAATTCTGTGTCTGTGCGAGTAACAATTCTGTGGCCCTAAGTAACAGTTCTGTGGCCCTCAGTAACAATTCTGTGTCCCTGATTAACGTTTCTGTGGCCCCAAGTAACAGTTCTGTGGCCCTCAGTAACAATTCTGTGTCTGTGCGAGTAACAATTCTGTGTCTGTGCGAGAAACAATTCTGTGGCCCTAAGTAAAGTTTCTGTGGCCCTAAGTAACAATTCTCTGGCACTCAGTAACAATTCTGTCTGTCCCTGAGTAACAATTCTCTGGCACTCAGTAACAATTCTGTCTGTCCCTGAGTAAAAATTCTGTGGCCCTAAGTAAAGTTTCTGGGGCCCTGAGTAACAATTATCTGGCACTCCGTAACAATTCTGTCTGTCCCTGAGTAACAATTCTCTGGCACTCAGTAACAATTCTGTCTGTCCCTGAGTAACAATTCTCTGGCACTCAGTAACAATTCTGTCTGTCCCTGAGTAAAAATTCTGTGGCCCTAAGTAAAGTTTCTGGGGCCCTGAGTAACAATTATCTGGCACTCCGTAACAATTCTGTCTGTCCCTGAGTAACAATTCTCTGGCACTCAGTAACAATTCTGTCTGTCCCTGAGTAAAAAGTCTGTGGCCCTAAGTAAAGTTTCTGGGGCCCTGAGTAACAATTCTCTGGCACTCCGTAACAATTCTGTCTGTCCCTGAGTAACAATTCTCTGGCACTCAGTAACAATTCTGTCTGTCCCTGAGTAAAAATTCTGTGGCCCTAATTAAAGTTTCTGTGGCCCTAAGTAACAATTCTCTGGCACTCAGTAACAATTCTGTCTGTCCCTGAGTAACAATTCTCTGGCACTCGGTAACAATTCTGTCTGTCCCTGAGTAACAATTCTCTGGCACTCAGTAACAATTCTGTCTGTCCCTGAGTAAAAATTCTGTGGCCCTAATTCAAGTTTCTGTGGCCCTAAGTAACAATTCTCTGGCACTCAGTAACAATTCTGTCTGTCCCTGAGTAACAATTCTCTGGCACTCAGTAACAATTCTGTCTGTCCCTGAGTAAAAATTCTGTGGCCCTAAGTAAAGTTTCTGGGGCCCTGAGTAACAATTATCTGGCACTCAGTAACAATTCTTTCTGTCCCTGAGTAACAATTCTCTGGCACTCAGTAACAATTCTGTCTGTCCCTGAGTAACAATTCTCTGGCACTCAGTAACAATTCTGTCTGTCCCTGAGTAAAAATTCTGTGGCCCTAAGTAAAGTTTCTGGGGCCCTGAGTAACAATTATCTGGCACTCAGTAACAATTCTGTCTGTCCCTGAGTAACAATTCTCTGGCACTCAGTAACAATTCTGTCTGTCCCTGAGTAACAATTCTCTGGCACTCAGTAACAATTCTGTCTGTCCCTGAGTAAAAATTCTGTGGCCCTAAGTAAAGTTTCTGGGGCCCTGAGTAACAATTATCTGGCACTCCGTAACAATTCTGTCTGTCCCTGAGTAACAATTCTCTGGCACTCAGTAACAATTCTGTCTGTCCCTGAGTAAAAATTCTCTGGCCCTAAGTAAAGTTTCTGGGGCCCTGAGTAACAATTCTCTGGCACTCCGTAACAATTCTGTCTGTCCCTGAGTAACAATTCTCTGGCACTCAGTAACAATTCTGTCTGTCCCTGAGTAAAAATTCTGTGGCCCTAATTAAAGTTTCTGTGGCCCTAAGTAACAATTCTCTGGCACTCAGTAACAATTCTGTCTGTCCCTGAGTAACAATTCTCTGGCACTCGGTAACAATTCTGTCTGTCCCTGAGTAACAATTCTCCGGCACTCAGTAACAATTCTGTCTGTCCCTGAGTAAAAATTCTGTGGCCCTAATTAAAGTTTCTGTGGCCCTAAGTAACAATTCTCTGGCACTCAGTAACAATTCTGTCTGTCCCTGAGTAACAATTCTCTGGCACTCCGTAACAATTCTGTCTGTCCCTGAGTAACAATTCTCTGGCACTCAGTAACAATTCTGTCTGTCCCTGAGTAAAAATTCTCTGGCCCTAAGTAAAGTTTCTGTGGCCCTGAGTAACAATTCTCTGGCACTCCGTAACAATTCTGTCTGTCCCTGAGTAACAATTCTCTGGCACTCAGTAACAATTCTGTCTGTCCCTGAGTAAAAATTCTCTGGCCCTAAGTAAAGTTTCTGTGGCCCTGAGTAACAATTCTCTGGCACTCCGTAACAATTCTGTCTGTCCCTGAGTAACAATTCTCTGGCACTCCGTAACAATTCTGTCTGTCCCTGAGTAAAAATTCTGTGGCCCTAATTAAAGTTTCTGTGGCCCTAAGTAACAATTCTCTGGCACTCAGTAACAATTCTGTCTGTCCCTGAGTAACAATTCTCTGGCACTCGGTAACAATTCTGTCTGTCCCTGAGTAACAATTCTCTGGCACTCAGTAACAATTCTGTCTGTCCCTGAGTAAAAATTCTGTGGGCCTAATTAAAGTTTCTGTGGCCCTAAGTAACAATTCTCTGGCACTCAGTAACAATTCTCTCTGTCCCTGAGTAACAATTCTCTGGCACTCAGTAACAATTCTGTCTGTCCCTGAGTAAAAATTCTGTGGCCCTAATGAAAGTTTCTGTGGCCCTAAGTAACAATTCTCTGGCACTCAGTAACAATTCTGTCTGTCCCTGAGTAACAATTCTCTGGCACTCGGTAACAATTCTGTCTGTCCCTGAGTAACAATTCTCTGGCACTCAGTAACAATTCTGTCTGTCCCTGAGTAAAAATTCTGTGGCCCTAATTAAAGTTTCTGTGGCCCTAAGTAACAATTCTCTGGCACTCATTAACAATTCTGTCTGTCCCTGAGTAACAATTCTCTGGCACTCGGTAACAATTCTGTCTGTCCCTGAGTAACAATTCTGTGGCCCTAACTAGCGTTTCTTTGTCCCTAAGTAACAGTTCTGTGGCCCTCAGTAACAGTTCTGTGTCTGTGCGAGTAACAATTCTGTGTCTGTGCGAGTAACAATTCTGTGGCCCTAAGTAACAGTTCTGTGGCCTTCAGTAACAATTCTGTGTCTGTGCGAGTAACAATTCTGTGGCCCTAAGTAAAGTTTCTGTGGCCCTAAGTAACAATTCTCTGGCACTCAGTAACAATTCTGTCTGTCCCTGAGTAACAATTCTCTGGCACTCAGTAACAATTCTGTCTGTCCCTGAGTAAAAAGTCTGTGGCCCTAAGTAAAGTTTCTGTGGCCTTGAGTAACAATTCTCTGGCACTCAGTAACAATTCTGTCTGTCCCTGAGTAACAATTCTCTGGCACTGAGTAACAATTCTGTCTGTCCCTGAGTAAAAATTCTGTGGCCCTAATTAAAGTTTCTGTGGCCCTAAGTAACAATTCTCTGGCACTCAGTAACAATTCTGTCTGTCCCTGAGTAACAATTCTCTGGCACTCAGTAACAATTCTGTCTGTCCCTGAGTAACAATTCTGTGGCCCTAACTAGCGTTTCTTTGTCCCTAAGTAACAGTTCTGTGGCCCTCAGTAACAGTTCTGTGTCTGTGCGAGTAACAATTCTGTGTCTGTGCGAGTAACAATTCTGTGGCCCTAAGTAACAGTTCTGTGGCCTTCAGTAACAATTCTGTGTCTGTGCGAGTAACAATTCTGTGTCTGTGCGAGTAACAATTCTGTGGCCCTAAGTAAAGTTTCTGTGGCCCTAAGTAACAATTCTCTGGCACTCAGTAACAATTCTGTCTGTCCCTGAGTAACAATTCTCTGGCACTCAGTAACAATTCTGTCTGTCCCTGAGTAAAAATTCTGTGGCCCTAAGTAAAGTTTCTGTGGCCCTGAGTAACAATTCTCTGGCACTCAGTAACAATTCTGTCTGTCCCTGAGTAACAATTCTCTGGCACTGAGTAACAATTCTGTCTGTCCCTGAGTAAAAATTCTGTGGCCCTAATTAAAGTTTCTGTGGCCCTAAGTAACAATTCTCTGGCACTCAGTAACAATTCTGTCTGTCCCTGAGTAACAATTCTCTGGCACTCAGTAACAATTCTGTCTGTCCCTGAGTAACAATTCTGTGGCCCTAATAACGTTTCTGTGGCCCTAAGTAACAATTCTCTGGCACTGAGTAACAATTCTGTCTGTCCCTGATTATGAATTCTGTGGCCCTAACTAGCGTTTCTTTGTCCCTAAATAACGATTCTGTGGCCCTCATTAACAAGTCTGTGTCCCTGAGTAATGGTTCTCTGTCCCTAAGTAACTTTTCTCTGTCCCCAATTATCGTTTCTGTGGCCCTAACTCTGTCCCTGTCCCTAGTACAGAGCAGTCTGCCTCTGTTCAATAACTGCAGGCAAATGAAGAATTCCAAAATGGCCGCTATTTATAGCTCGACCATTACACAGTGCTGGCTGGCTGGCTGCTGATAGGCTGATGCGATCACATGTAGTTGAGGCATGCATTATGGGTCAGCGCGCCTTGTCTGCGCGCCTTCCCAGACATCCCCGCTCCGTCGCCGCACATGTCAGCCGCCATTTTCTGAAAAATTTCGATTCGCGCGTCCGAATTAGGCTATTTTTCGGATTCGGCACGAATCGAAATTTTTCAGATATTCGACTCGAATTCCACTTCGGATACTTCGATTCGCTCATCTCTAATGACCACGCAATTGTCATTCAAAGTGTGACAGCGCTGGACCCTGAAATTGGTCTGGGCAGGAAGGGGGTATAAGTGCCCTGTATGGAAATGGTTAAGTGAAGCACTGTGAATACACAACTATATGCAAGGAAAATAAAAATTAAAAAACAACTTTTTGCTATCATGTTATTGGATAATTAGATAAGAGAACACAGCTTCATTACAAAATGTACAGTGGGGATCGAAAGTTTGGGCACCCCAGCTAAAAATTTGTATTAATGTGCATAAAGAAGCCAAGGAAAGATGGAAAAATCTAAAAAAGGCATCAAATTACAGATTAAACATTCTTATAATATGTCAACAAAAGTTAGATTTTATTTCCATCATTTACACTTTCAAAATAACAGAAAACAAAAAAATGGCGTCTGCAAAAGTTTGGGCACCCTGCAGAATTTATAGCATGCACTGCCCCCTTTGCAAAGCTGAGACCTGCCAGTGTCATGGATTGTTCTCAGTCATCGTCTGGGAAGACCAGGTGATGTCAATCTCAAAGATTTTAAATGCCCAGACTCATCTGACCTTGCCCCAACAATCAGCACCATGGGTTCTTCTAAGCAGTTGTCTAGAAAACTGAAACTGAAAATAGTTGACGCTCACAAAGCTGGAGAAGGCTATAAGACGATAGCAAAGCGTTTTCAGATGTCAATATCCTCTGTTCGGAATGTAATTAAGAAATGGCAGTCATCAGGAACAGTGGAAGTTAAAGCAAGATCTGGAAGACCAAGAAAAATATCAGACAGAACAGCTCGCAGGATTGTGAAAAACAATTCAAAACCCACGTTTGACTGCACGATCCCTCCAGAAAGATCTGGCAGACACTGGAGTTGTGGTACACTATTCCACTATAAAGAGATACTTGTACAAATATGGTCTTCATGGAAGAGTCATCAGAAGAAAACCTCTTCTACGTCCTCACCACAAAAATCATCATTTGAACTTTGCAAATGAACATATAGACAAGCCTGATGCATTTTGGAAACAAGTTCTGTGGACCGATGAGGTTAAAATTGAACTTTTTGGCCGGAATGAGCAAAGGTACGTTTGGAGAAGAAGGGGCACAGAATTTAATGAAAAGAACCTCTGTCCAACTGTTAAGCATGGGGTTGGATCAATCATGCTTTGGGGTTGTGTTGCAGCCAGTGGCACAGGGAACATCTCACGAGTAGAAGGAAAAATGGATTCAATAAAATTTCAGCAAATTTTGGATGGTAACTTGATGCCATCTGTGAAACAGCTGAAGTTAAAGAGAGGATGGCTTCTAGAAATGGATAATGATCCTAAACACACCTCAAAATCCAGGGGGGATTACATCAAGAGGCGTAAACTGAAGGTTTTGCCATGGCCTTCACAATCTCCTGACCTCAACATAATTGAAAATCTATGGATAGACCTTAAAAGAGCAGTGTGTGACAGACAGCCCAGAAATCTCAAAGAACTGTAAGACTTTTGTAAGGAAGAATGGGCAAAGATACCTCAAACAAGAATTGAAAGACTCTTGGCTGGCTACAAAAAGCATTTACAAGCTGTGATACTTGCCAAAGGGGGCAGTACAAGATATTAACTCTGCAGGGTGCCCAAACTTTTGCAGACGCCATTTTTTGGTTTTCTGTTATTTTGAAAGTGTAAATGATGGAAATAAAATCTAACTTTTGTTGACATATTATAAGAATGTCTAATCTGTAATTTGCTGCCTTTTGGAGATTTTTCCATCTTTCCTTGGCTTCTTTATGCACATTAATACAAATTTTTAGCTGGGGTGCCCAAACTTTCGATCCCCACTGTATGTTTACTTCGCTAAATGAACAGTCTCTATTTCTAATCCAACCCCTATGTATACCTCTTCTAGAGAAGATTGGATAGTAGAACAAGTAACAACCATACACTCTGTAACACCTGTTCTTGCTGAAAATGCTCCATTCTCATATTATCAAAGTAAGTAAGCCTAGGCACTGATAAATATCAGTGACCACATTTGTAGATATATCACTATAACAAGTGCACATTTTTTAAGGTATACGGTATCTTAATCTCTAGAGACCGAACATCATGCACTTAATGTTTAGAATGCAAAAATAATTACAATGTTCTTGTACAATGTCCATGGTTTGTATTTATTGCTGGAACAATAAGAATGTTTTATTGCTATTGTCTAATTATTTGCCCTTTTCATTGTTCTTGCTTTGTTATCATGATTTATTACAAGCACCTCTATTTATCTATTCTTTCCAAGCTATGTTTGGAACAAGATTTAATTTAGCTGTTCTATCTGTTTTGGGAGATTATTGAATATACTGCATAACGCATTGCCCAGAAGTACCTATTAAGGAAAATAATTTCTGACATTTTCAATGTTTTAGCTAAGACATAAGTCATGAATAATAAAATGGTTAGATTAATTGCACAAAGTGTCTTACATTGTAAAGGTATACAATAAATATGCACTAACTAGATATTGTTAAAGTGACTCTTTCTTTCCTAAATCAATGTAATGTAGCAGCTAGAAAGCAATGTACCCACATATGTTTGCATATTGGTCTTCTATGCCCAACATTGAGTTTAAGGTGGAGGTGAGCAAGAACTCTAAGTAAGATTAGTAAAGAGTAAAGAGTATAGAAAGAATCCCCCTGCGCTCCACAGAACCTTTAACTTAAAGTCAGCTGCTATCACCTTTTCCCTATACCTTAGGATATGTGCAAATAAAATTTATATGTTTTGTGATGAAGCGCTCAACTTATATAGTGTATACAAACCCTTTTTTTCATCAATAATATTGTGAAAAATACAAAATAAGTGCTTAATTCCCTCTTAAATTCTATAAACTATACAAAATCATTTATAAATAACTGGTGCAAATTCACACTCCTATTTATGCCCCCTAGTGGTCAAAGACCGTGAAAAATCTAATACAAATGATAACACTTTATCTGTGCAAAGTGATAAGTGTATCCAATTACATGAACTAAATCAAACAAACAGTCCAAAGACTTGTGATGCCACACTGTGCAAATAATAAGTGTTCAATACACAGTGATTATAACTTCACTCCATGCTGCAAACGTGCTCTTCGTGACACTCTGATGTGACTCCCCTGGATATAGCCAAAATGCCTCCTCACCTTCCACATTCGACCCTTGCGGGTCACAAAGCCTTAAATATATAGTATCTCAGCCAGATTTTCATGCTCCACTGACTCCACCGACTCAATTAAGATCCCCCTCCAAGCAATGAATTCCTCTCAGATCACTTTCCTCACAATATGGACTCATAAACACAGGACGTATATGGAAAAACAAAGACAAACCTCCATAGTGCAACACTGTTTTAATGCACTTAAAATTTCCAAAGCAAATGAACACTCACATGTCATCCACTGTGGTTTACTTTTAATTCCAAAAGTTGCCCTTTGACCCTACACCCCTTTCTATTTATATTTTTAAGCCACCGTAATTACCTTTAGCAGGTGCTATTCTTTCACTCTCAGATACAGTACTGACTTCTGAGAGAAGAAAATGATAAACACACATCACACATACATTACAGTATATGTTACATGTGCCTCCACTACTAAGTTGCATTACACTGAGACTTTGAGACAATGGCTTCCAGCACTGGGAGAACTGGTTGGACGAGTTTGGTTAAAGCAATGCCCCCCAGAAGAAAGGAGGGGGAATAGAGTGAAAAAAACATCTTTAACTTTTATTGGGATATTTAAAATAATGTTAAAAAAGTGAAGTTGGAGTTCAGGTTTACTTTTACAGATGATTAAAAATATAAGGAAATCTAATTAGTAGTGGTTAATCATATTCTACTGGACTTGTGCTGTTATGTTGAAGATGTTTCATTGCTTAGCCAGGACACTTCTTCAGTTTCAATGGGTATCAGGAAATGACCCCAGTATTTATATCCACACAGGTAACACAGACACATTTATCCAATTGCCATGGAATGTGTCAAGGCAGATGTAGATTGAGAGTACATATACAAATAATACATCTCAGGAATGTTTCAATGTGTGTGGCTGCCCAAACTAGCTTTTAATTAAAACATCTACAAGGTCAAGTAAAAACACGTGACCATCAAACAGTGGGAGATGCAGAACATCTGGAGTAATATAGTAATTATTGGACAATCAGCATCTATCTGCTTTGATACCATGGTAATTGGATTAGGGCAGGGGTCCTCAAACTACAGCCCGCGGGCCACATGCGGCCCGCCAAGGCCATTTATCCGGCCTACCGGCAGGGGCGGGACAGGAAGGGACACTAAGTACAGGGGTAGGCAGGGGGCTGCTGTACCTTACCTGGCTCCAGTCCCAGTCCCACGACGATCCAGTCCAGGAAGCGCTGCTCCTTCATTCGCTCTGGCCACTCCCTTACTCCTGCCGCTCGGCTCCGCCTCCTCACCGGTGATTGGGCGCCAGAACTGTAGCTCAGGAAAGGCACACAGGCAACCAATCACCTGCGAGGAGGCGGAGCCGAGCGGCCCCGCGAATATCGAGTGAGGGAGAGGCCGGAGTGAAGAAGGACAGCTGACAGGTAAGTGTGCCGTGCTGATGGTGCTGCTGCAACCAGGTATGCTGGCTGCAGCAGCACCATGCTCAAACAGGGGTCAGCAAGTTCCGTGTCATTGGGAGGAATAGTGTACCATCATTGGTGTCACTGATACTAATGATGGGGCACTATTCCTCCCACTGATACCAATGATGGGGCACTATTCCTCCCACTGATACCAGTGATAGGACACTATTCCCCCCCCCACTGACACCAACGATGGGGCACTATTCCTCCCACTGACACCAACGATGGGGCACTATTCCTCCTCCCCACTGACACCAACAATGGGGCACTATTCCTCCCCCCTACTGACACCAACGATGGGGCACTATTCCTCCCCCCCCACTGACACCAACGATGGGGCACTATTCCACCCCCCACTGACACCAACGATGGAACACTATTCCTTCCCCCACTGACACCAAAGATGGAACACTATTCCTCCCACTGACACCAATGTTGGGACACTATCCCCCCTAATGACACCAATGATGGGGCACTATTCCCCTCCACTGACACCAATGACATACTATTCTTCCCACTGACACTAATGATGGGACACTATTCCTCCCACTGACACCAATGATGGGGCACTATTCCCCCCACTGACACCAATGACATACTATTCCTTCCACTGACACCCATGACTGGGCACTATTCCCCCCCCACTGACACCAATGACGTACTATTCCTCCCACTGACACCAAAGAAGGGGTACTATTCTTCCCACTGACACCAATGATGGGACACTATACCTCCCACTGACACCAATGTTGGGACACAATACCCTTCCCCCCCTGACACCAATGACAGGGCACTATTCCCCCCCCCACACTGACACCAACGATGGGGCACTATTCCTCCCCCCCACACTGACACCAATAATGGATCACTATTCCTCCCCCCACTGACACTAATGATGGGGCACTATTCCTCCCACTGACACCAATGATGGGGCACTATTCCTCCTACTGACACCAATGATGGGGCACTATTCCTCACACTGACACCAATGATGGGGCACTATTCCTCCCTCTGACACCAATGATGGGGCACTATTCCTCCCTCTGACACCAATGATGGGGCATGTTTCTTCCCACTGACACCAATGATGGGGCACTATTTCGCTCCATAAGATACACTTGGTTGGAAATGTCTGTGCGTCTTATGGAGTGGCCGGCCCAGTATTCCCGCCGCCGTTGTATGTCTGCAGTCTCTGGTCATCTCCTGTAGTGTATCCGCAGTCTCTGGACATCTCCTCTACTATGTCCGCATTCTCTGGTCATCTCCTGTATTGTGTCCGCAGTCTCTGGTCATCTTCTGTACTATGTCCGCAGTCTCTGGTCATCTCCTGTACTGTGTCCGCAGTCTCTGGTCATCTCCTGTACTACGTCCGCAGTCTCTGGTCATCTCCTGTACTATGTCCGCAGTCTCTGGTCATCTCCTGTACTACGTCCACAGTCTCTGGTCATCTCCTGTAGTATGTCCGCAGTCTCTGGTCATCTCCTGTACTACGTCCGCAGTCTCTGGTAATCTCCTGTACTGTGTACGCAGTCTCTGGTCATCTCCTGTACTGTGTCCGCAGTCTCTGGTCATCTCCTGTACTGTGTCCGCAGTCTCTGGTCATCTCCTGTACTGTGTCCGCAGTCTCTGGTCATCTCCTGTACTGTGTCCGCAGTCTCTGGTCATCTCCTGTACTGTGTCCGCAGTCTCTGGTCATCTCCTGTACTGTGTCCGCAGTCTCTGGTCATCTCCTGTACTGTATCCGCAGTCTCTGGTCATCTCCTGTACTATGTCCGCAGTCTCTGGTCATCTCCTGTACTACGTCCGCAGTCTCTGGTCATCTCCTGTACTATGTCCGCAGTCTCTAGTCATCTCCTGTACTGTGTCCGCATTTGTTCATAGTTTTTTTTTTTTAAACTATAGTCCAGCCCTCCAACTGTCTGAGGGACAGTGAACTGGCCCCCTGTTTAAAAAGTTTGAGGACCCCTGGATTAGGGTGTCTGAGCTACCTGTGTGACCATTAATGCTGAGGTATTTTCCTGACACTCATCAGGACTGAAGAAGTGGCTTGGATAAGCTGTGAAATGCCTTCAACATTACAGAACAAGTCAAGTTGAAAGTGACTATTACCAACTATAGCATGAATTGGATAAATGAGCACTTTGTTTCAGCAGGACTATAATTTATCATACGCAGAGAGGTAGTCAGTGGGCACTGTATCATCTATTTCCAATGAGTAACATTTCATTAAAAGTAGCTTTCTCATAGAGCAGGTGATGACCACAGTTCACTGTTTACACATCGGTGCTTCTCAACTACATCATAATGAAAAGTTCATTATTTATCTTTAGCAGACCTGCTACCTTTGCTCAGTGATCTAGCAATTAACCTTTTTAATCACTAAACAAGTTTGTGAAAGGTATTATTGTAACGCATGTTTCAGTTAACTCCTTATTTGAAGTAGATCAAATGTATAGATGATATATATATACAGTATGCATATAAGAATAAGGAATAACTAAATTGGAATAGCTCAGGTTACCTCCTTTGAAATGTCATGTAACTAAGGCTAGTACATTAAAGGATTCTTGGATTCACTTGAGCTTCATAGCAAACATCATAGGCTCTGTGTATTCTTTCCATAATAAAGGTCCTTTGGTAGCAGAGTATGGCCGGGAAGCAGCCAAGTTATGTAGATTATGATAGGGAAGTGGCCAGGTACAAATGCAGCAGCTGGCATGGATACCTATAGCTGATGACAGGGTAAAGCAGTACATGGAGGCTGCTGGCATCCCAGGGCTGTGGGGATGACAAACAATAGTTACATAGTCATGCTGAAAAAAGTCCATCTAGTTCAGCCAATAAAAATATAATAAATAGAAATGCACACAAATAGAAAACCTCCATATACACTAATCTATACCCACAGTTGAGTCAGTGGAAGGTAAATAAAAACCCCATAACACATGATCCCTTTTCACTCCAGTGGGGGAAAAAAATCCTTTTTGATATCCTCTGGGGCAATTGGATATCCCCCAGGTAAGCTACCCCTGTCACTATTACCTCTAAATATTAATACCCAGTTATATTTTGTGTATCTAGGAATGCAACCAGCTATTTTTAATGCAATCTACTGAGCTGGTCAGAACCACTTCTTGGGAGAGTCTATTCCACATTTTCACAGCCCTTACTGTGAAGAAGGCTTTCCATATGTGAAGGTTATATCTTTTTTTTCTCCTGATGAAAACAATACCCCCTTGTCCACTGTAATGACCTGAACATGAATAACTGTACACCAAGTTCACTGTATGTACAACTTATGTATTTATATCTGTTTATTCTTTTTAGGGATCTTTTTGCCCAATGTTATTAAAATAAAGTTCAACAAAACAAAACTAACAAGTTTCCCTCACAGTTTGTTCAGCATTTCTCTCTCTGCAATAAAATGCATATTCATCTTTCTGACTAAGCAATGGCGCTCTGGCCTCGCCCTTTAGGCCCCTTTGTCTATGTCCTTCAGACAATCTTCTCACATCTTTATGCAAAGAACTTGCAGCCCCTTGCTGCTCTGGCTTCCACCTGTCTCCTAGGTGGAGCCCTCCTGACTCTTGGTCAGAGATCTCCTCTGTCTGAGCCCAGAACCATAGTTAGGTCTCTACTAAAAGATTAGCACACACCTACCCAATTAATGTGCTGAAGGTTCCCAAAGACAGGACCCAGGATTAGAGATTTCATATCATCCAAGTCTCTGTGAAATCTCCAGGCTCCAGGACCCAAATTTGTCAACTGAGGAGGAAACTGAAACAAGCACCACGGAGCCACTCAACCTGCCTGGATGAGAATACTGAGTGATAGAAAACCCTTTTAACACCATGGCAGGGTACAGCACTGTTAAAAAATAAATAAATAAATATATATAAGAACTTTACTAGTCCTTAGATGTTACATATAGTTACATAGTTAGTCTGGCTAAATAAAGACAAAAGTCCATCTAGTTCAACCATGAAAAAAAAGTTATAATCCTATACCCACAGTCGATCCAGGAAACGCAGCAAAGCATGATCCAATTTGCTGCTGCAGGGGAAAAAAATTCCTTTCTGATCCCCCGAGAGGAAATTGGATTTTCAACTTTACCTATAAGTCTTGGCCTCCAGTTATATTATCCAGGAAAGAATCCAGGCCTTTTTTATAGCAATCTACTGAGCTGGCTAGTGGTTGGATTAGTTTTCTTTTTTTTCCACCTGTGCTTTTTTTTTTATAGTGAGGCAGATGGTTGCAGATGATCCATGACGAGGCTTTACCTGGGTTTAGACTGGGCACTGGATAAGGAATCTCTGTCTATCAAAGGTAATAGACAAGGTAGAGAGGTGTTTCTGGCACTGAAAAGATCAATCTCCAGAGCACTGCCAGTGTCAAAGTTTGCTGCACTCCTAGCACTGCAAACAGAGCTTACTGGGGCAACTGGAAACAGTGGATTTATTTGTAATTAACTTTTTATTGATTTTCAAACATTTACAACAAACAGAGTTGCATAGAAACACGGCATGACGAACACAAAACAACATGGAGACAGAGAAATAGGCTCATCAAAGAGAGGTACATAGGTACATACAATGTCAATATATAACAGTGAAATAACAATAATTTTCAGACAATTGAGTAGATAGGTTGGAATTAAAAGTGTCTCATGGTTCCCAAACTGTCTCAAAAGTGGGTACAGAGTGAGCATGTAAAGCAGTGAGGTACTCCATTTTTCTGATCTCAGCTATAACCTTCATCAATCAAAGAGTAGGAGGTGTATTAGAAAGCCAATGCATGGGAATTGTTCTCCTGGCCACCATTAGAATGTGGGAGGAAAGTTTCCCTGCAAATATGGAGAGGCCTGAACAGGGGCGGACTGACAAATCATGGGGCCCCTGGGCAATAGGGGATCATGGGGCCCCTGTGTTCTTGCCCAAACTCAAAAAAGCCTATGAAAAAGGTACCAGGGGCATCTCATGGGGCCCCCTACTGACCCCAGGCCCTCAGGCAGTGCCCGAGCTTCCAAATGGTCAGTCCGCCCCTGGGCCTGAAAAAAGGTAGGCCCAGCAAAAAGTGGAGGGGCTCAAATGAAATAGGAGCCCGCAAAAGTAGCTGTAGTAGGCTAAGGACCTCTCTCCAAAAGGGTACAAGGCACTGCCAAGCCCAAAAAATGTGGAAAAGACTGCCAGTTTCCTTGCCACATTGCCAGCAGACAGAAGAAACAGTTGGATTACGAGCATGGAGAACTTCAGGAGTCCTATACCAAAACATCAGAATTTTATAAGTGTTTTCTTTATATACCACACGCATAGAATATCTGGAGGCTGCCTATCAAATCCAGCTTCATTGATCCAGGGGAATGTCACACTGGAGGATTTGGGGCCATTTACGCATATCAAGGTGGGTATCAATAGAAAGGGGGCAGGCGTCTAAAAGCAGCTTATATATAGAGGAACTTATGCCCCTTTGGTATGGGCCTTGGATACAGATACGCTCAAAGGGGGTAGGTTTCTCAAGAGTCAAGGAAGAGACTTTGGAGGAAAAGAAGTGACGTATATGTAGATAAACATAGTATTGGTGGGGTGCCATACGAGTGGCTTATTGAATCTCAGAGAAGGATTTAAATTTATGAGTCCCTGGATGGACCAAATGTTGCAAATTAAATTGATTGGCCTTGGACCAGGGACGCACACGAGTCAAGGCCAGGCTATCTGGGAGATAGAGATTGAATATGACAGTGGTCAAGGGGGAACACAGGAAAGACGGTGAATTTAACCTTACATCGCCTCCATATGGATAACGTGAACGACATGTGTCCAAGCAATAGATGTTTATGGGAGGAGGTTTCAGTGTTGGTCATAGACCAGAGGAGAGAACAAGGGTGCATCGGACTTAGTTGTATCCATTCAATCTCAGCCCATTTATTAGGGGGGCACTGGGAGGACCATGAGACAAGAGCCCAAAGGTGAGTGGTGAAGTAGTACGACACAATGTCTGGGACCCCTAGACTCCCCCCCCGAGATCGAAGAGAGAGTAGAACAGTACGAGCAATCTGATGAGATTTATTATGCCAAATAAAGTGGAGGAAGGATTTCTGAAGGGAGTGTAATTTGGACATGGGAATAGGAACAGGAAGCATCTCAAACTGATACAAAAACTTGGGCAATATGGTAATTTTTAGTACATTGATCCATCCAAGGAAAGAGATGGGAAGGTTGTCCCGGGATTTTAAGGATTGAGAAATTGCATAAAATAGTTAGCAGCATAAAGAGAGTGATATGAGGATGTAAGGTTGGTACCTAAATATTTCAAGGAATAGGGACACCACCGGTATGGATAATTTAACTGGAGGAAAGATAAAATCGTAGATGAAATATGGAGTGGTAGTGCTTCAGTTTTAGATGCGTTAACCTCATATGCCGTTAGGGCTCCAAAGAACAGTAAGGTACGATGCAAAACAGGTAAGGTAGTGTGGGGCTTCGTCAGCATCAACAAGATATCATCAGCGAACAGGGACAGTTTATAGTCACTGTTATGGGTGCGTATCCCTTGGATCTAATGGCTAGCCAGGGGTTCTAAACAGAGGATAAACAGAGGGGAAAGCGGACATCCCTGGCATGTACAGTGGAGTTTTTAATGCAGTGCTACCCAATGAAATCAAAGGACTTTTCCACTACTATTATATTATTTGAGTAAAGGCGAAAACCTGAGCTTGGAGAAAATATCAGCAAAAATTAGAAAAGGTTTATAGCAAAAATCTAACTTAATTAATGGTTGTCTTCAGGAAAAATTAAAAAATAAATGTTAAGATTGATACTGGAATCAGCATTTACATTTTTTAATCAGACATTTTTTATAATGCACAAAGATTTCCCAGTCGCTTTTGTAAGTAATCTGATGATCTGAAAACTGCTGCTTGCTATTCTGGAGAACAATTCCCCTTACAGGCTCCTTGCCATTTCTTGCAGACAGAAACAGTGATGTTAAAAAAAAAACTCTACTAAGACATTTGTCACAGCAATGCAGATTTACACCTGCCTTGGAAGTTACCAAACAAAATCTTCATAAAACATACTCCCAATGACTGTCAATCTAAGGCTAAACTTCTTTCTTCTGACATCAAATCATGACCATGTGTCTTTTTTCAGGGACCTTAAAGTAAACCGTTTATTACAGTTACTAAAGTCACCATTGATATATTTGTATATTGTAATCATATCCCCTTATAAGCATGTCTTCTCCAGCGTAAATAACCAAAATGTAGGTAATGGATCCTCATAGCCTGGGTTCTTCACCCCCTAATTACAATTCACTTCATTAATTTTGTTGCCCTTCACTGAACTCTTTATAGTTCAACAATGATTTTCCTCAGGATTGGTGAGCAAATTTGTACTGCATATTCAAGATGAGGCTGAACCAGTGTTTTGTAAAGGGGTAGAATTATTGATTTATTTCTTGAATGTATGCCTTTTTAAGCATGAGCATATTTTACTAGTTATGTTAGCTGAAGCTTGGCATTGCATGTTATTGCAAAGTCTGTGGTCTACAAGAACCCCCAGATCCTTTTCCATCACTGATTCTTCTAGGAAAGTCCCTCCTAATGTGTATTTTTCTCCTGTATTTTTGGCAGCCAAGTGCATACCTTACATTTCTTAATATTGAACCTCATCTGCCATGTACAGTAGCTGCCCAAACCCATATTCTCTTAAGATCTTCGTGTAATGATGTTATATCCTGTACTGAAGTTATTTTTGTACATAATTTGGAATAATCAGCAAACACTGAAGTGGAGCACTTTATTCCAACCTCTATATCACACTTGAAGACCGGGCCTATTCTGACACTTCTCTCCTATATCTAAAAATCAGGTTTTTTTTTTGCTAGATAATTACTCTTAGAGAACCACAAACATTACATATATATACTGATATATACAGATATTTTACTCCTATTTTTATAGCCCCAGTATAACTGCTTGAACACCATCATGTACATATACAAGTGGTTAATAAACAAGTTGAACAGCACTGGCACCAAGACAGAATCCTGGAGCACACCACTCACAGCTTTAGACCATTCAGAGAATGAGACATTTATCACTACTGTCTGGACCCAATTCACATTTTTCTATCCATGTACATACAAATCCATCAACTCCAACAGACGTTATTTTATAGATAAAATATTGTTGAGGTAGAGTATCAAATACTTTAGCATAATCTAGATAAACTATGTCCACTTTACTTCCACCAGCCAATTTTTCACTTACTTTGTCGTAGAAAGATAACAGGTTGAGATGACAAGAATGATCCTTGATAAATCTATGCTGGTTGCCACTTACGATATTTTATTCACAAATTTCTGTATAGAGTTTCTTACCATTCCCTAAAAAAGCTTACATACTGTTGATGGTAGGCTATCTACTCTGTATTTTCCTGGTATACATCTCAATATTTTTTTGCAAACATGTACCACATTTGCTCTATACCAATCAGTTGGTTCTACTGGCATGGGTGTGAGTAGAGATGAGCGAATCGAACATGACGAAGTGGAATTCGTTCCGAAGATTTGGAAAAATTCTATTCGCGACGAATCCGAAGATTAGCAAACTTCGGATGCACGAATTGAATTTTCCCAAAAATGGCGGCGACATGTGTGGCGACAGGAGAAAATGGACAGAGAAGATGGGGCGGGGATCTCTGGGAAGGCGCGCAGACAAGGCGCGCTGACCCATAATGCATTCATGAGTCATGAATCATGACATGTGATCGCATTAGCCAATCAGCAGCCAGCCAGCACTGTGTAATGGTGGAGCTATAAATCGCGGCCATCTTAGAATTCTCCATTAGCCTCCGGTCATTCAAGAGAGACAGACCTGTCAGTATTAAGGGACAGAGTTAGGGTCACAGAGACTTTAGGGCCACAGAATCGTTACTCAGGGACACAGAATCGTTACTCAGGGACACAGAATTGTTACTCAGGGACACAGAATTGTTACTCAGGGACACAGAATTGTTACTCAGGGACACAGAATCGTTACTCAGGGACACAGAATTGTTACTTAGGGACACAGAATTGTTACTCAGGGACACAGAATTGTTACTCAGGGACACAGAATCGTTACTCAGGGACACAGAATCGTTACTCAGGGCCACAGCTATCAAAGAATCGAAAATTTAAAGTGACATACACCCTTTTTTTTTTTGGTGGCTGTCGTGCACAGTTGGTGCTGCAGTTTGCCGATTGTGCAAAATAAACTGACTTTCTGCTTCACAACCACTATTGTACGTTCAAAGAGTTAAATCCATTTACACGCCGGCTGGCGGTAATATTTTTTGGGTGATTAGTGCATTCCAGTGACACAAACGTACAGTTTCCAGCCAACGGCAAGCTGCAATTGACCGATTGTGTACAATAAACTGACTTTCTGCTTCACAACCACTATTGTACGTTCAAAGAGTTAGATCCATTTACACGCCGGGTGGCGGTAATATTTTTTGGGTGATTAGTGCATTCCAGTGACAGAAATGTACAGTTTACAGCCAACGGCAAGCTGCAATTGACCGATTGTGTACAATAAACTGACTTTCTGCTTCACAACCACTATTGTACGTTCAAAGAGTTAAATCCATTTACACGCCGGCTGGCGGTAATATTTTTTGGGTGATTAGTGCATTCCAGTGACACAAACGTACAGTTTCCAGCCAACGGCAAGCTGCAATTGACCGATTGTGTACAATAAACTGACTTTCTGCTTCACAACCACTATTGTACGTTCAAAGAGTTAGATCCATTTACACGCCGAGTGGCGGTAATATTTTTTGGGTGATTAGTGCATTCCAGTGACATAAACGTACAGTTTCCAGCCAACGGCAAGCTGCAATTGACCGATTATGCTAAATAAACTGACTTTCTGCTTCACAACCACTATTGTACGTTCAAATAGTTAAATCCATTTACACGCCGGGTGGCGGTAATATTTTTTGGGTGATTAGTGCATTCCAGTGACAGAAATGTACAGTTTACAGCCAACGGCAAGCTGCAATTGACCGATTGTGTACAATAAACTGACTTTCTGCTTCACAACCACTATTGTACGTTCAAAGAGTTAAATCCATTTACACGCCGGCTGGCGGTAATATTTTTTGGGTGATTAGTGCATTCCAGTGACCTAAACGTACAGTTTACAGCCAACGGCAAGCTGCAATTGACCGATTGTGCTAAATAAACTGACTTTCTGCTTCACAACCACTATTGTACGTTCAAAGAGTTAAATCCATATACACGCCGGGTGGCGGTAATATTTTTTGGGTGATTAGTGCATTCCAGTGACATAAACGTACAGTTTACAGCCAACGGCAAGCTGCAATTGACCGATTGTGCTAAATAAACTGACTTTCTGCTTCACAACCACTATTGTACGTTCAAAGAGTTAAATCCGTTTTTATTTTTGGGGTGCTTATTGAATTAAAGAGTATGTCAGACAACACGCAGAGGAGTGGCAGAGGAGGCAATGTTTCAGGAGCGAGCAGACGTGGCAGCAGAGGAAGGGGTCGAGGCAGCACTAGTCGCAGCCAGAGGCCAGTGCTCCCGGTGTCATCCAGCGGTCGTGTCTCCACCAACAACCCTGCCGTCATCGATTGGTTGACTCGGTCGTCTTCCTCTTCCCAGGTCACCTCTGACACCTACAGCCAACGGCCGGTGGGTACGTCAGACACAACCGTTAGTTGGCATGGCCCGGGAGCAAGCCCACTGAAATCACGTGTCCTCGACCTGCCCCTGTCCTTTGGTGTTCCCTCACCAAGCAAAGTATCGCATGCTGTGGGCTCAGCCCCACTGTACAGTGAGGAAGAGCTAACAGAGGGCGGTCAGGAACGGGGGGAGACATCCGCCTCTTCAGCAGCCAGGCGAAGAAGTACTGGCGAGGAGAGTGGCTCGGTAGCCGGTTTAGAGACAGGTCTGTCTCCTGACCCACACGCAGCCGAGGGGGCTAGTAGTGACGCGGAGACCCTAATTGATGATGATGAGGCTGATCGCACTTGGCAGCCTCGTCGTCATCAGGCTATTGCTTCCGCATCATCAGGAGAAGAGGGTGCCAGCTTGGCAGCGAGCAAAACAGTCGATGGGTTGCCCAGGAGGCAGCAGGGTCGCAGCAGTGTCAGTGGAGCCAAACGGCCACGGAGTAGAGCACCAGCTCCACTGCAGCCTACCACCACGGCCAGTAGTGGTGCCGGTGTGCACGGAGGAAGTAGCAGTCAGCCAGTGAGGAGTAGCGGGGGCAAAGTTTCCTACTCGGCGGTGTGGCAATTTTTCGTCAAGCCGCCCGAGGAAGTAAACGTAGCCGTATGTCGACTATGTGGCCAGAAAGTCAAGCGTGGCCAGGGGGCCAATGTTGGGACTACAGCGTTGCGTCAGCATATGCAGTGTCGCCATTCGGTGGCCTGGGAAAACCGTGATAAAGATACGGCGGTTCTGCCTGCCCCAGCCCCCGCTCCATCACCGCTCCGTTACTTGCTCCGTCACCCGACGTCAATCGCCCTCTATCAGCCAGTCAAGGCTCCAACACCTCTGCTGAGGGGAGTTGTCGCTCGTTGGCATCTTCCGCTCGTTCAGATGCTCCTTCTCCTGCTACTCCTCTTCACGGATTCCGTCAGCAGTCTTTCTTGGAATCCGTTTCCAAGAGACAACAGTTTGCGAGCACGCACCCGACGGTGCAGAAGCTGAACGTCCTCCTGTCCAAGTTGCTGGTGCTGCAGTCCCTCCCTTTCCAAGTGGTGGACTCAGCACCTTTCCGAGAAATGATGGCTTGTGCCGAGCCGCGGTGGAGAGTGCCAAGCCGGCATTTCTTCGCCAAAAAGGCAGTGCCAGCCCTGCATTCACATGTAGAAGAGATGGTGGGCCAGTCTTTGAGCATGTCGGTCTCTGCCAAAGTGCACGGCAGCGCCGACGTGTGGAGCTGTAACTACGGTCAGGGACAGTACATGTCATTTACGGCCCACTGGGTGAACGTGGTGCCGGCACAGCCGCACCAGCAACTTGGACAGGTCACGCCGCTTTTGCCTCCACGTTTGCACGTCCTTGGTCCAGCAAAGATGTCCGCCTCTACCACCTCTTCTTCCGCCGTGTCCTCAGCCGCCACCCCCGTGCCAAGTCCCATTACCCGACCGGCATATCACATGTGCAGGGCGCAACGGTGTCACGCTGTGCTGCACCTGGTATGCCTTGGCGAACGTAGTCACACAGGGGAGGAACTTCTCAGTGTAATGAACAGAGAAATCGACAGGTGGCTGTCTCCGCGCAAACTGAAAATCGGAACCATGTTGACCGACAACGGAAAGAACATGGTGTCTGCTCTGCGTCAAGGAAGGTTTTGCCATGCGCCATGCATGGCTCACGTGTTCAATCTGGTTGTCAAGCGGTTCCTAAAATCCACCATCCCACTGCAAGACATCCTTAAAATGTCACGTAAACTTTGCATGCATTTCAGCCATTCCTACACCGCAAAGCACACCCTCCTTGAGCTGCAGCGGCAGAACGGAATTCCACAGCTTTGCCTGATCTGCGACGTTGCAACAAGGTGGAATTCAACCCTACATATGTTAGACCGCCTTTACGAACAGCGAAAGGCCATCACCGATTTCCTGATGTTACAAGCGGATAAAGGTACTCCCCTGTGTAACTTAGATGTCAGCCATTGGCAGCTCATGCGTGACACCTGCCGCTTGCTCAGGTCCTTTGAGGAGGCCACGCTATTCGTGAGTCGGCAGGACTATGGGATGAACGACGTCATTCCTCTGTTGCACGTCCTGGAACAAATGCTGTTAACAATGGCTGGTCAGGGTGCGGTAGACGTGGCGCACAGATCTCAACGCCACATGACCCCTGTGGGAGCAGGACAGGAAGAAGAGGAGGAGGTAGAGGAGGACATTGGTGCTCAGGAATTACTGAGTGAAATGGGTGGTTTTTCCACTCAGCGGACAGGAGTGGAGGAGCAGGAGCATCTGGTAGAGGAGGAGGAGGAGACAGAGGACCCAGACGCACCGTGGCAGTATGCTGTGGAGATGGAGGCAGGGAGTCCCTCGCATTCCTTGGCACAAATGGCCCATAGCATGCTCGGTTGCTTGCGTAGCGACAGCCGAATAATAACCATCAGACAGAGGGATGACTTTTGGCTGTCCACCTTGTTGGACCCTCGCTACCGTTCAAAAATGGTGGCCTTTTTCACACCTGCTGAGAGGGAGGCCAAAATAACGTACTATAAAAACCACCTATGTAGTCAGTTGGTCTCTGCCTTTCTACGCCAACGTCCATCCTCAGACACTGTGGGCCCTGTGCGGTCGCGTTCCGCTGCCATGGCAGCAGGGGAGGGGTGGGGTGGTAGGAGCAGTGGCAGCTCCACCAGCAGCGGCTGCCTCAGTCTGCAGTCGATGATGAGTAGCTTTCTTCACCAGCGCAGTGAGGAAACTACTAACCAGCCGCAGCAGCAGCAGCATCAGGTGGACCTGGAGCAGGAGCTCAAACAACAGGCTTGGGCCTACTTGGACAGCACCCTGCCAACCGAGGTAGACAATCCCCTTGACTACTGGGCAACGAAACTTGACCTTTGGCCCCAACTAGCTGAATTTGCCCTTGAAAGGCTGTCATGCCCGGCCAGTAGCGTGGCATCGGAGCGCGTGTTTAGTGCGGCAGGAGGTATTGTAACTCCGCGGAGGACACGACTGTCCACCCAAAGTGTGGAGAGACTCACGTTTGTGAAAATGAATCAGGCGTGGATTAGTCTGGATTTCAAACCACCAGTTCCTGACACAACTGACCTAATAACCTAGCCGTTCAGGCCGCTCCCTGAACACCTTGGAAATTGCTTTGTATATCTGTCGCCTTAGAGGCCGCTGTCTGAACAGCTCATGAATTGCTTTCTATATGTGTCGCCTTTGAGGCCGCTGGCTGGACAGCTGATGAATTGATTTGTATATATGTACTTATTGTCCGCTGTCCGGACAGCTCATGAATTACTTTTTGTATATAGCCTTCCAAACCACTCTCAGAATAAGTCATGATATTCATGCTGTGTATAGCCTTATAGGCCAATGGTCAATCAAGTCATGATTGTTATAGTGTGTATAGCCTTATAGGCCGCTTTCTTTACAACTTTATAATTCCATGCAGTATATAGCCCTATCGGCCACTTTCTGGCATCCAGTTGCTGTAGCCCCCATCACCACACTGTGCCACGGGCCCCTGTACCGCCTTCTCATACTGCTGCCAGATCCATCCTCTGCCATGTGCGTCTTTGTCGTCTGCTCACGCTGCTGGGTTCCAGTTTTAAACCTAGGCCTGTGTATGGCTTCCGAATACTGCTGCCTCCACCTGCGCCATGTGCCTCTGTCGTCTGCTCACGCTGCTGACGGCTTCCGCTTTTTAACCTAGGCCTGTGTATGTCTTCCGAATACTGCTGCCTCCACCGCCACCCTGCGCCATGTGCCACTTTCAGGTCTCCTTACACTGTTGGTGGGTTCCATTTTGTGATAGGGTGCTGTATGGCCTTCCATTGCTGCTGCCTCCACCGCCACCCTGCGCCATGTGCCTCTGTCGTCTGCTCACGCTGCTGACGGCTTCCGCTTTTTAACCTAGGCCTGTGTTTGGCTTCCGAATACTGCTGCATTCACCGCCACCCTGCGCCATGTGTCTCTGTCGTCTGCTCACGCTGCTGACGGCTTCCGCTTTTTAACCTAGGCCTGTGTATGGCTTCCGAATACTGCTGCCTCCACCGCCACCCTGCGCCATGTGCCTCTGTCGTCTGCTCACGCTGCTGACGGCTTCCGCTTTTTAAACTAGTCCTGTGTATGTCTTCCGAATACTGCTGCCTCCACCGCCAACCTGCGCCATGTGCCTCTGTCGTCTGCTCACGCTGCTGACGGCTTCCGCTTTTTAACCGAGGCCTGTGTTTGGCTTCCGAATACTGCTGCATCCACCGCCACCCTGCGCCATGTGTCTCTGTCGTCTGCTCACGCTGCTGACGGCTTCCGCTTTTTAACCTAGGCCTGTGTTTGGCTTCCGAATACTGCTGCCTCCACCGCCACCCTGCGCCATGTGCCTCTGTCGTCTGCTCACGCTGCTGACGGCTTCCGCTTTTTAAACTAGTCCTGTGTATGTCTTCCGAATACTGCTGCCTCCACCGCCACCCTGCGCCATGTGCCACTTTCAGGTCTCCTTACACTGTTGGTGGGTTCCATTTTGTGATAGGGTGCTGTATGGCCTTCCATTGCTGCTGCCTCCACTGCCACCCTGCGCCATGTGCCTCTGTCGTCTGCTCACGCTGCTGACGGCTTCCGCTTTTTAACCGAGGCCTGTGTTTGGCTTCCGAATACTGCTGCATCCACCGCCACCCTGCGCCATGTGTCTCTGTCGTCTGCTCACGCTGCTGACGGCTTCCGCTTTTTAACCTAGGCCTGTGTATGGCTTCCGAATACTGCTGCCTCCACCGCTACCCTGCGCCATGTGCCTCTGTCGTCTGCTCACGCTGCTGACGGCTTCCGCTTTTTAAACTAGTCCTGTGTATGTCTTCCGAATACTGCTGCCTCCACCGCCACCCTGCGCCATGTGCCTCTGTCGTCTGCTCACGCTGCTGACGGCTTCCGCTTTTTAACCGAGGCCTGTGTTTGGCTTCCGAATACTGCTGCATCCACCGCCACCCTGCGCCATGTGTCTCTGTCGTCTGCTCACGCTGCTGACGGCTTCCGCTTTTTAACCTAGGCCTGTGTTTGGCTTCCGAATACTGCTGCCTCCACCGCCACCCTGCGCCATGTGCCTCTGTCGTCTGCTCACGCTGCTGACGGCTTCCGCTTTTTAAACTAGTCCTGTGTATGTCTTCCGAATACTGCTGCCTCCACCGCCACCCTGCGCCATGTGCCACTTTCAGGTCTCCTTACACTGTTGGTGGGTTCCATTTTGTGATAGGGTGCTGTATGGCCTTCCATTGCTGCTGCCTCCACCGCCACCCTGCGCCATGTGCCTCTGTCGTCTGCTCACGCTGCTGACGGCTTCCGCTTTTTAACCGAGGCCTGTGTTTGGCTTCCGAATACTGCTGCATCCACCGCCACCCTGCGCCATGTGTCTCTGTCGTCTGCTCACGCTGCTGACGGCTTCCGCTTTTTAACCTAGGCCTGTGTATGGCTTCCGAATACTGCTGCCTCCACCGCCACCCTGCGCCATGTGCCTCTGTCGTCTGCTCACGCTGCTGACGGCTTCCGCTTTTTAACTGAGGCCTGTGTTTGGCTTCCGAATACTGCTGCATCCACCGCCACCCTGCGCCATGTGTCTCTGTCGTCTGCTCATGCTGCTGACGGCTTCCGCTTTTTAACCGAGGCCTGTGTTTGGCTTCCGAATACTGCTGCATCCACCGCCACCCTGCGCCATGTGTCTCTGTCGTCTGCTCACGCTGCTGACGGCTTCCGCTTTTTAACCTAGGCCTGTGTATGGCTTCCGAATACTGCTGCCTCCACCGCCACCCTGCGCCATGTGCCACTTTCAGGTCTCCTTACACTGTTGGTGGGTTCCATTTTGTGATAGGGTGCTGTATGGCCTTCCATTGCTGCTGCCTCCACCGCCACCCTGCGCCATGTGCCTCTGTCGTCTGCTCACGCTGCTGACGGCTTCCGCTTTTTAACCGAGGCCTGTGTTTGGCTTCCGAATACTGCTGCATCCACCGCCACCCTGCGCCATGTGTCTCTGTCGTCTGCTCACGCTGCTGACGGCTTCCGCTTTTTAACCTAGGCCTGTGTATGGCTTCCGAATACTGCTGCCTCCACCGCCACCCTGCGCCATGTGCCTCTGTCGTCTGCTCACGCTGCTGACGGCTTCCGCTTTTTAACTGAGGCCTGTGTTTGGCTTCCGAATACTGCTGCATCCACCGCCACCCTGCGCCATGTGTCTCTGTCGTCTGCTCACGCTGCTGACGGCTTCCGCTTTTTAACCTAGGCCTGTGTATGGCTTCCGAATACTGCTGCCTCCACAGCCACCCTGCGCCATGTGCCACTTTCAGGTCTCCTTACACTGTTGGTGGGTTCCATTTTGTGATAGGGTGCTGTATGGCCTTCCATTGCTGCTGCCTCCACCGCCACCCTGCGCCATGTGCCTCTGTCGTCTGCTCACGCTGCTGACGGCTTCCGCTTTTCAACCGAGGCCTGTGTTTGGCTTCCGAATACTGCTGCATCCACCGCCACCCTGCGCCATGTGTCTCTGTCGTCTGCTCACGCTGCTGACGGCTTCCGCTTTTTAACCTAGGCCTGTGTATGGCCTTCAATTGAAGCTGCTTCTGCTCCGCCACTCTGCCATTGGACTCTTGATAGTCGTCTCCCCACGCTGCTGCTGGGGGGACTTTTTAACATAGGCCTCTGTATGGCCTTCAATTTTAGCTGCTTACGCCCCGCCACTCTGGCATGGGCCCCTGTACCGCCTCCTCATGCTGCTGCCAGGCCCGTAATCTGCCATGGGCCCCCGTACCGACTCCTCATGCTGCTGCCAGGCCCGTAATCTGTCATGGGCCCCTGTACCGCCTCCTCATGCTGCTGCCAGGTCCAGAGTGTGTCATGGGTCCCTGTACGGCCTCCCATTGCTGCTGTCTCCATCGCCACACTCTGCCATGTGCCACTTTCAGGTCTCCTCACACTGCTGGTGGGTTCCATTTTGTCATAGGGTGCTGTATGGCCTCCCATTGCTGCTGCCTCCACCGCCACACTGTGGCTCCACACTCTGGTTTTGGCCCCGTGACTGCCCAAATGAGTGAAGTGTGCGGTGATTCTAAGATCGACGGCACTCATCTGCATGTCATACTGATTGACAGTATTATTTCTCTTCCCCAGCAGACTCCAAGGGCATTTAAATTAAAGGTACAGTGTTCTGCACTAATATAAAGGCTCTCTGAAGCCTAGAAACATCCTTTTTATAAGTTAAATTCGCAGCGAATATATTCGGCACGAAGCGAATTTAATCGGTGAATTCGGCGAATCAGCCGAACCGAATTTTTGAATAATTCGCTCATCTCTAGGTGTGAGCCATGGTGATCTGTTTACATTACGTTTCTCTAGCCGCTTCCCAACTGCCCTATAGCAGAAATACTGCTACAGGGTGGCACGGATGAGGAAATGACATATATATATACATGATTTAGCATTACCTGGTAGGGGGAGCACGCCCTACCCACACCACCATTCACGGCCTTGGCTGCCAATCACTGGGTCCCACCCAGTGATTATTCCCCGGCACCCCGTGATTGCCGAGCATCTTTGACAGGGAGGAGAATTGTTTGTAAACAAAACAGTTCTCTCTGTCAGCTAGTGCACACTACTTTGGATGGCTGTGCACAGTGAAGTACACAGTTAACCCTTTGATCGCCCCTCATGTTAACAACTTCCCGCCCAGTGCCATTAGTACAGTGTCAGTGCTATTTTTTAGCACTGATCACTGTATTGGTGTCACTGGGGATGTCAGTGACACCAAGTCAGTTTCCCCCAGTGTCAGAATGCCCGCAGTCCCTGATTGACACCATTACTAGTAAAAATACAACATAATAAATAAATAAATCCCAGTATATATATATATATATATATATATATATATATGCTATAACTTTCACGTAAACCAATTCATTTACACGTATTGGGATTTTTTTTTAGCAAAGACATGTAGCAGAATACATTTTGGCCTAAATTTATGACAAAATTTGATTTTTTAAATTTTTTTACTGGACATGTTTAATAGCAAAAAGTCAAAAATATTGTTTTATTTTATCCAAATTGTCAGTCTATTTCTATTTTTATAGCGCAAAAATACAAAATGCACAGGCAATCATATACCACTGAAAGAAAGCTCCATTTGTGGGAAAAAAGGGCGTACATTTCATTTGGGTGCGGAGTGGCATGACCGCGCAATTGTCAGTTAAAATAACACAGTGCCGTAATGCAAAAAATGGGCTGGTCAGGAAGAGGTGTAAATCCTCTGGAGATCAAGTGGCTAGTCAACTTTGTACCTGGTTTTCAGTCAAACTCAGAGGTACCTTCATCATGAATATTACTGTTAATATCAAACCCATCTTTTTCATTTCTGAAAACTGGTGTTTTAATACATCTGCCCTTATCCTGTCATCTGTGACCAGCCTCTTCTGGGGGTAAGTTGTTATTTCATAACCTTTTTTATTAATGATATATTTGAAAAAATGAGCATCTGTTTTATTTTCTGAAGCAATGTGTTTTTCATATTCTGTTATAGCGCCCCTATTTCTCTCATGCATTTCTTGTTGCATTCCTTTTAAATCTGTAACAATTGAGTACTGACGTGATACTTTTTTTATTTGCACTAACATATAATTTTGAGGACAAGCTTTCGGGGTATGTCCCCTTCTTCAAGGTCCAGGCAGTACTACTACACAACGTTTTAGCAGAATATTAGAAGAGATGTTGAAAGGGGAGGTAAAAAAAAAAAAAAACCAGAAAGAAACACAAACAAATGTACACAACAATGGTTATAAGACTAGGATTAGACTAGAGATAAGACACAGCAAAAGCAAAGACTGGGGGGGGGGGACAACACTCACAGAGGGGGTCGTAAAACTGTTGGATAATGAGTGAGGAATCCCATGTCCAAATTAAGGCCGTTATCTCTTGTGTCAAATAGAATTATCATTCTTAGTTCAAAAGTTTTCCTTTCCTGAATAGTTTTGAAATTTCCTTTAAGAACTAAGATTTTGAGGTCTTCCATAGTGTGGTCTGGTTGTGCGAAATGGTGTCCCACAGGTGTGCAGAAGTCAACTTCTTTATGTTCCTTGATGATATGTCTGTGCAAATTCATCCTTGTTTGCAACTTCTGTCCTGTTTCGCCAACATAAGATCCTTTGCTGCATTTTCTGCACTGGATAAGGTACACAACATTACTGGAGGTGCAGCTCTATGATCCGGAGATATTGAAGATCCCTTTTGAGTGTCTGATGCTTGTTGATGGATTGATTTGGTTGTACAGTTTGCAGCGTTTTTTATTGCAGGGTTTGCTTCCATTATTTGTGACATTATAATCAGAAAGAAGTTTCCTACTTGTTAGTTTATTTCTGAGGTTAGGGGGTTGTCTGAAAGCTAGTATTGGCGGTTGCTGGAATATTTCTTTCAGAGTTCCATCCTCTGTTATGATGGGTTGTAAATCTTTGATTATTTTTCTTATATCTTCTAGTGCCGGGTTGTATGTGGTTACTAGAGGTACACGGTTGTTTTTTTCTCTTTGTACTGAAGTAGATTTTCTCTTCGGGTTCTCAAGGCTGTGTTTATGCTGGTGTTGATAGTTTTGTCCTTGTAACCTTTCTTATGGAAGGAGTCTGCTAGTGTCCCAAGATGTTTATCTCTGTCTCTTGGGTCAGAACATATTCGGTGGTATCTAATGGCCTGACTGTATGATGGCACGTTTCATGTGTTGGGGGTGGAAGCTAGAACTGTGGAGGTAGTTGCATCTGTCAGTAGGTTTCCTGTATATTGAGGTGTGAAGCGTATCATCCCTGATGTATACTGTGGTATCTAGGAAGTTGACTTGTGTGTTTGTGTATTCCATTTTTAGTTTGATTGATGGATAAAAAGTGTTCGTCAATGAGTAAAATTGTTTTAGGTTCTCTTCACCTTCTGTCCATATGATGAAAATACCATCAATACAGCAATAGCATCTGTATGGTTTTTGTTCCATGCTGTTCAGGAATTTTTCCTCCAGGTCAGCCATAAATAAATTGGCATATTGGGGTGCCATTTTACTTCCCCTCGCAGTATACATACATTGAAGATAGATGTCTTTATTGAAAGCAAAGTAGTTGTGTGTAAATATGAATTCAATGAGCTGTGTAACATCCTCAGCAGTGTATTTGTGGTTTGGTGAGAATGATAAGGATCTGTGACATGCAGCTAATCCATCCTTGTGAGGGATATTACTATACAGGGATACTACATCCATAGTCACTAGAAGAGTATTAGATGGTAATTGCTGTATGTTGTTGATCTTGTTCAGAAAGTCAGTTGTATCTTGCATTAAACTAGCAGTATTCTTGACGAATGGTTTTAAAAATTTTTCTATAAAGCCTGAGATTTGTTCGGTGAGTGTGTTCATACCTGTTATGATGGGTCTGCCTGGATTTCCTGGCTTGTGGATGTTGGGCAGCATGTAGAAGTCCCCGATTTCTGGATGATCCGGAATCGCATTTATAAGTTCTGAATGTAGGTGGGCTGGAAGTGTTTTAATGAGACCTTTTAATTGCTTTGTAAAGTCCTGGGTCGGATCATAATCCAGTTTTTTATAGTAGATGGCATTTTCCAGCTGCCTCTGGCCTTCTTGTATGTACAGTATCTGTTTGTATCCATCACAACAACTTCTCCCCCTTTATCCGCTGGTTTTATGTTGATGGCCTGATTATTGCGCAAATCGTGTATAGCCCTTCGCTCTAGTGGTGAAAGATTGTACAGAATTTTCTTTTTCTGGGTGGATATCAGGGATGTAGCTCTCAGTCTGAAGCTATCAATATGTGTCCAGTTTGGGGTTGCGGCCTTGTGGAGGTGTGAAGCAGCTGTTCTTTTTCTTTGTGTAGCACTCTATTGTTCTAGGATTCTTTCATTACTGTGGAAATATTCTTTGAGCCTTAGTCTCCTGAAGAATTCCTCCATATCTGACAATAATTGTAAATGATCCAATTTGGTGGTTGGGCAGAATGTAAGGTCTTTGGAGAGAATGGTTAATTCTGGTTCAGAAAGTTTATGATTTGACAAATTGATGATTCCAAGTTCTTCTGTTATATCCACATTTTCAGTCAGGTCAGCATTTACACAAGGGATCCCTTGGGATTTCCGGATTTGATTCCAGGTCACTGATAGTAGGAGGTATAGATGTTGGGTTGCTTTTATGTTTAGGTTGTATCCAAAAGGTCTGCTCTTGGTGTAGCTTCTGAAGTTTTTTTTGCTTCCCATTCATGGCAAGTTTTTGTATTTTGTCTTTGTAGAGTTTCCAATTCATTCTTGATTTGGTTAATGTTGGTAGGGTCCAATGATATTAGGGTTTCAAACAATGACTGCTTTTCTTTCCTGATTGTTACCCTTTTTCCATACAGTTTGTGAATGAGGTTATTCCTTAACCATTTGAATACCGGGCAATTTTACACCTTCCTGCCCAGGCCATTTTTCAGGTTTCAGCGCTCTCACACTTTGAATGACAATTGCGCGGTCAAACAACATTGTACCCAAACTAAAATTTTATCATTTTCTTCACAGAACTAGAGCTTTCTTTTGGTGGTATTTAATCACCACTGGGGTTTTTTTTTTTTGCTAAATTATCAAAAAAAGACCGAACATTTTGAAAAAAAACACGTTTTTCTTTGTTTCTGTTATAAAAGTTTGCAAATAAATAATTGTTCTTCATAAATTTAGGCCAAAATGTATTCTACTACATGTCTTTGGTGAAATTGACCAAAATTAGGATGTATTTTTTAGTCTGTAGGAAAGTTATAGAGTTCACAAACTATGATATAGATCTGAATATTGATCAATCCTGAAGTACTGACGGCCAATCTAATTTCTTGAGGTCCAAGAATGTCAGAACAGTACAGATATCCCCCAAATGACCCCTTTTTGCAGAGTAGACAGTCCGACGTACTTCATAAGAGGCATGGCGAGTTTTTTGAAGTTGTATTTTTTTTGTCATAAATTTTCGGAAAATGAAAAAATACAAAAAATTATTTTCACTATTTTCTTTTTACATACTGTCACCAGTGCAGTACAGCGTCTTCATATAACTGGCATGGTGATGATCAGGGACACTGACTGGTGACAGTATGAAAAAAAAAATATATATTTTTTTTTTTATTATTATTTTTTAATGTCCAAAGTAGTACAATGTTACCATAGTAACATTGTACTACTTTGGGGAAGTGATCAGTATTTTTTTTTTTTACACAATTTGCTTATAGCAAAGAATTACTTTGCTATAAGCAAGCATTTACCTGAATGACATCGATTCATTCAGGGTTGTTTTTTTTTGTGCTTAGCTGTGATTTGACATGTGCATGTGATTAGCTGTGATCATTCACAGCTAGACAGTAGTATACAATGGATGGCATGAAAAGCCATCCATTGTATACAACTGTCATGTGACCTGCTGTCATGGCATCCAGCCCTGAAATGCAGTACATATACTGTACACAAATTAAATTTATAATATTTTTCCCACAAATAGAGTGTTCTTTTGGTGGTATTTGATCACCTCTGCATTTTTTATTTTTTGAGCTATGAACAAAAAAATTAAATTTTGAAAAAAAACATTTTTACTTTTTCCTATAAAAGATATCCAATAAAAAAATAAGATTTCTTCATAAATGTAGGCCAAAATGTATTCTACAAATGGCAGTATATAGAAAGCAGCATGTCCCCACTGACAGGAGATGTATGTTGTTTACACACAGATCTCTTTCCTGTCAGCTTCTCTGCCAATCACTGAGTCCCGGCCATGAATCGCTGGCATCTTCGGGAGCCAATGGCAGCGTGGTTAGGGCGGCGCACGAGTGCCCCCTACCCGAAAATGCAAAATCACATATGATGGCCACCCTGTAGTAGCATATCTGCTATGGGGTGGTCTTTAAATGTTTAAACACTTGCCTTGTGTGCTGTTTCTTGCAAATTTATGGTCACATTGAGTGTCATCAGGCCATGACTGGAACAAAAAATAGGCCAGGGAATTTTGGACTCAGCAGCCCCAAGCCAGGGGAACCTTTCCTCGGAGTCCGGTGGTGGAACGCCAGGGCCTGGTCGCGAGAGCAACCTTTGCGACCCTGGTAGTTCAACTACTAGTGTCAGTAGGTTTTTATTTTATTTTTTACAATTGTTTTTTTTTTTAACATTTTTTTGTAGACGCTCCATTGGGGGGGCTTTGGTGAGAGGGAAAGAAAGAAAGAGTGAAAGAAAGAAAGAAAGAAAGAAAGAAAGAAAGAGACAAGACAAGAAAGAGGAGACAGAGAAAGAAAGAAAGAAGAGACAGAGAGAGAAAGAAAGAAAGAAAGAAAGAAAGAAAGAAAGAAAGAGAAAGAAAGAAAGAAAGAAAGAAAGAAAGAAAGAAGAGACAGAGAGAGATAAAGAAAGAGAGAAAGAAAGAAGGGGGGAGAGAAGACTGCTGGGGAGTATGGGCAGGACATACACAGGAGAAGAAGGTGGGAGGAGGAGGGGCAGAACCAATTTAATCTCTCCTCTCTCATCTGTGGTTGGGGGGAGCTGTCAGCACTGGGGACAGTTTATCCTGACAGATGCTCCACAACAGTTGCAGGGAGGGGGGAACCCAGTGATGGGGGGGGCTGGCCACGGGGGAAGCATACAGGAGCCCAGGGCAGCAGGACATGGATAGGAGGGGTAGCCTGGCAGGGGGAGAGGAGAAGTGGGCATTCAGTGGCAGAAGGAGAGAAATGCATGGTCTGGTTCCTCTATGTGCTGCCCGGCCGCCCTTCCTATCCAGACAGCCCCAGCCTCCGGGCAACTGCCTGGTGTGCCCTATGGCCAGACCGGGCCTATGTGCCATACTGTAGGATTTCAGCTTATTGCAGATTTAAATTTAGAGTTCTTGTCATACCAGCATGCTTCATTTTCCTGTAATTTAACCTAATTTATGGGAAATGAGATTAAAATATGATCCCTATTTTCCAAATTGCCTTTAACTTGCACATCTGTAATAAGTTGTATGTTTGAATTTAAAAAGTTCAGTAGTTTAAAAAGTTCAAGAATTAAACCAAACATTCATACCCACCTAGGTGGATGCAACATCTGTCCCCCCACTGCCCTAGGTTTCCCTTGTGCAAAAAATGGTTCTTTAACCAGTTGCAGACATTGGGAATGCTATACACATGCCCAATAAAGCTTAATTTAAGAACACAGGGGATGTATAGTACTTCTTGTCTTTCTGCCCTGCTGCCGCCCTCCTCCCTGGATGTGCCGGTAATTTTAGGCTCTTCAAATGACATTTGGATTTGATACAAAAATACAGCAGCTATTTCAGAATTTTGTATAATAAACATGTATATTTTTATATATAATCTTGGTGTGATACCTTTAAAGTCCTATTAGGTATAGATGTTAGATGTTTTATAATAAGCTTACCTGTAGGTACAAGGAATATCTCCTATACTGCATCATTTAGGAGATATTCCCATTTGTAAAAGCCAGTGACAATCGCACTGCAATCTGAATGGACCAGTGCCTGGGTTTAGTAACACTTTAAGTGCTTAAATCGAAACTATGATACATTTTGTATAATTTGTTTTTTAATTTAATTTACTTTTTAACCACTTCAAGTCCAGACACTTTCACCCCCTTCCTGTCCAGGCCAATTTTCAGCTGTCAGTGCTATCACACTTTGAATGATAATTGCGCGGTCATGCAACACTGTACCCATATGAATTTTTTAGTAGTTTTTTGAGACAGATAACATTTTATTTTGGTCGTATTTATTCACAACTGGGATTTTTATTTTTTTGCTATATAAATGAAAAAAAAGTGTTTTTCTTATAAACTTTTGCAAATAAATAATCTTTCTTCAAAAATCTTGGGGCAAAATGTATTCAGCTATCTTTTTAGTAAAAAAAGAAATAACCCAAATTAATTTATAACCAAAAATGATAATTTTTCAAAAATGTATTTTACATTTTTATTTTTTTTATATATTTTTTATTTTTTTATATTATTATTTAGTATTTTTTTTTTAACATACTGTCACCCTAGCAGTACAGTGTCACCATAGTGACACTGTACTACTTGTGGGGGGTGATGAAGATTTGTTTGTTTGTTTTTTTACATTGATTGCTTTTACACCCATAAAGGCTGTAAAAGCAATCAGCAATGCAGCAATGGCTGCATTCTTGCAGCCATTGAGAAATACTGTGAGAGCTGTGATTGGTCACAGATTGTCACATGGTACAAGGCTGTTGTGAATAGCATTGTACCATGTGACCTCTGTGATCATTCACATATTTCACTAGTAGTAAGCAATGATGTCAGCAAATGACATCTTGCTTACTACTATTCATGTGATCACTGAGGTCCTGTGCAGCGTTCGGTGTTCTGCTGTGTCCAGAGGACACAGAGGGCACCGGATCACGGTGCTGCACTCTCCCAGGGAGTGCGCACAGGCAGGAAATATGGGAGGACGTTTATAAATGGGCACCCGCTCCTGCACTACTCCCGTCCGGCTGTTTATGTACATGGGCCAGACGGGAAGTGGTTAAATTTACATTTTCTTTTAATTGCTGCCTAATATATCCTATGCAATACATATATGATCTTTGTTTCACAAACACACATTTATTACATTATATTTTTTTATTAAATTGATTATGAATAAAGAAATGATATACAAAACTACTATATATTACCATTAATTCAGTTCTTTGTTATTTCTCATGTGTCCAGTATTTTTTTTACTTAATGTACTTGTGTATATGCATATAAATATTATGAATTTAATATAATAAAATATAATATGAACTGTACTTACATTTAAATAGCAATCTATATGATCTGAAGTATAGGAGCTGCCAGTTGGCTTGTTTTTGAACATTTTTTTTTCATGGCAATAGTATTCATCCTTACTTTAGAAAAAGCATGGACATATGAACTTGATATGAAATTGCTTGTTTCTGGCTATTAAACTTGCTAAATAGTTAATGAAGGATAATGAAAGCCCTAGCACAAAACCTTTTAAAAAAACAAGCCAGAAATTGCAGATTCCACATTTGCATCTTGTACAAATAATTTTTAGGTTAAGATTGCTGCAATAGAACATACAGTATTTTCTGCCATATAAGACTACTTTTTATACTTAAAAATATACCCCAAAAATTGGGGGTCGTCTTATACGAGGGGTATAAAGTCAACCTTGAGTTTGTTTGGGTCAAGCTGGCTGGATGTGCAGTAATGTACATACAGTATACCGTGCTGAGCCAAGCTGGCTCAAAACAAATGTCCCTATGACAGATTAATCTGTCAGCCCGCTGGATGTGCGGTATATACAGTATACTGAGCCATGCTGTTTCAAAACGTACCCGTACATCCCTACTGTAATCAGCCCGCTGGATGCGTGTATATATGGTAGCTGCGGCTACATACAGTATACACTGTGCCAATCACGGTGAGTGATGTATTCTACTAATGAATACAAAGCCTGCTCGGACTGGCTGTTTCAGAGAGGTGGGCTGATGATGTCACAACCTCAGCCAATCTGAACAGGCTTTGTATTCATTAGAATACATCGCTCGCCGTGATTGGCCCAGCGTATACTGTATGTAGCCTCAGCTACTGTACATACACACATCCAGCGGTCTGATTACTGTAGGGACGTACCGGTACGTTTTGAAACAGCTTGGCTCAGCGTGGTATACTGTATATACCGCACATCCAGCGGGCTGTATATATACTGTATACTGTATGTAACCGAAGCTACCGTATTACTGCACATCCAGCGGTAACCATCTGATTTGGAGTTTGATCCATGTGATGACTGTCTAACAAATCTATCACAAGATGTCATTCATGAACTTATGATGTCAGAGGATGAACATGAGGATTTTGAAGGATTTTTAGTACCGGTAAGTCATAACCATTATCAATGAAAAAATCTGATGTTTTTAAATGGTGTTGCCTCTTAACCTCCTCGGCGGTCTGATTATTTCCGATTTTTTGTGCTGAAAGCGGTACCATTTTCTTGCATGGAAATATGTAGTTTTTTATTGTAGGCTGTAATTTTTAGGAATAACTCACTGAAATCTGTCCGAACAAGAGTCTAGTAAACATCCCTGGTAGGATACAATTTGAAACACGAAATCATAAATTATAATTTAATAAATAATCATAAAAAATAGTAATATAATAATAATACATTTAATTCAATAATATAATCAAACCAAAAACACTGAAATTTGAAATACAGAGGCAAATTTGCACATTGCTGAGCAAAGTCGCAAAATCGTTTTCCCCACGAATCATTATTAGAGATGAGCGAAGAAATGAAAAATTCGATTCGACTGATTCGGCGAATTCGTGGACAATATTCGATTCGAGTCGAATAAATTCGCTGTGAATTTAACTTAAAAAAGGGTGTTTCTAGGCTTCAGAGAGACTTAATATTAGTGCAGAACACTGTACCTTTAATTTAAATGCCCTTGGAGTCTGCTGGGGAAGAGAAATAATACTGTCTGTCAGTATGACATGCAGATGAGTGCCGTCGATCTTAGAATCACTGCACACTTCACTCCTTTGGCCAGTCACGGGGCCAAAACCAGTGTTTGGAGCCACAGTGTGGCGGTGGAGGCAGCAGCAATGGGAGGCCATACAGCAACCTATGACAAAATGGAAACCAGCAGGAGCGTGAGGAGACCTGAAAGTGGCACATGGCAGAGTGGGAGCAATGGGAGGCGGTACAGGGACCCAGGTCACACTATGGGCCCAGCAGCAGCGTGACCAGGCGGTACGGGGGCCCATGGCCGATATGGGGCTTGGTGGCACCTATGGAAGGCCTGTAATCTGCCAGCAACCTATGACAAAATGGACAACCGCAGGAGTGTGAGGAGATTTCAAAGTGGCACATGGCAGAGTGGAAGCAATGGGAGGCCGTACAGGGACCCAGGTCACACTGTGGGACCAGCATCAGCGTGAACAGGCGGTACGGGGGCCCATGGCCGATTTGACCTCATTCATCCCATAGTCCTGCCGACTCACGAATAGCGTGGCCTCCTCAAAGGGCCTGAGCAAGCGCAGGTGTCACACATGAGCTGACAATGGCTGACATCTAAGTTACACAGGGAGTACCTTTATCCGCTTTTAACATCAGGAAATCTGTGATGGCCTTTAGCTGTTCGTAAAGGCGGTCTAACATATGTAGGGTTGAATTACACCTTGTTGCAACGTCACAGCATGAGGAGTCGGTACGGGGGCCCATGGCAGATTACATGTCTGGCAGCAGCTATGTGAGGCCCGTAATCTGCCTGCACCCTATGTCAAAAAATTTAACACACCAGCAGTGTGAAGAGACCTGAAAGTGGCACATGGCAGCAGAGTGTGGCGATGGAGACAGCAGCAATGGGAGGCCGTACAGGGACCCATGAGAGACTCTAGACTTGGCAGCAGCATGAGGAGGCGGTATATAGGGGCCCATGGCAGATTAGGGGCCTGGCAGCAGCTATGTGAGGCCCGTAATCTGCCTGCACCCTATGTCAAAAAATTTAACACACCAGCAGTGTGAAGAGACCTGAAAGTGGCACATGGCAGCAGAGTGTGGCGATGGAGACAGCAGCAATGGGAGGCCATACAGGGACCCATGACAGACTCTGGACTTGGCAGCAGCATGAGGAGGCGGTATATAGGGGCCCATGGCAGATTAGGGGCCTGGCAGCAGCTATGTGAGGCCCGTAATCTGCCTGCACCCTATGTCAAAAAATTTAACACACCAGCAGTGTGAAGAGACCTGAAAGTGGCACATGGCAGCAGAGTGTGGCGATGGAGACAGCAGCAATGGGAGGCCGTACAGGGACCCATGACAGACTCTAGACTTGGCAGCAGCATGAGGAGGCGGTATATAGGGGCCCATGGCAGATTAGGGGCCTGGCAGCAGCTATGTGAGGCCCGTAATCTGCCTGCACCCTATGTCAAAAAATTAAACACACCAGCAGTGTGAAGAGACCTGAAAGTGGCACATGGCAGCAGAGTGTGGCGATGGAGACAGCAGCAATGGGAGGCCATACAGGGACCCATGACAGACTCTGGACTTGGCAGCAGCATGAGGAGGCGGTATATAGGGGCCCATGGCAGATTAGGGGCCTGGCAGCAGCTATGTGAGGCCCGTAATCTGCCTGCACCCTATGTCAAAAAATTTAACACACCAGCAGTGTGAAGAGACCTGAAAGTGGCACATGGCAGCAGAGTGTGGCGATGGAGACAGCAGCAATGGGAGGCCGTACAGGGACCCATGACAGACTCTAGACTTGGCAGCAGCATGAGGAGGCGGTATATAGGGGCCCATGGCAGATTAGGGGCCTGGCAGCAGCTATGTGAGGCCCGTAATCTGCCTGCACCCTATGTCAAAAAATTTAACACACCAGCAGTGTGAAGAGACCTGAAAGTGGCACATGGCAGCAGAGTGTGGCGATGGAGACAGCAGCAATGGGAGGCCATACAGGGACCCATGACAGACTCTGGACTTGGCAGCAGCATGAGGAGGCGGTATATAGGGGCCCATGGCAGATTAGGGGCCTGGCAGCAGCTATGGGAGGCCCGTAATCTGCCTGCACCCTATGTCAAAAAATTTAACACACCAGCAGTGTGAAGAGACCTGAAAGTGGCACATGGCAGCAGAGTGTGGCGATGGAGACAGCAGCAATGGGAGGCCGTACAGGGACCCATGACAGACTCTAGACTTGGCAGCAGCATGAGGAGGCGGTATATAGGGGCCCATGGCAGATTAGGGGCCTGGCAGCAGCTATGTGAGGCCCGTAATCTGCCTGCACCCTATGTCAAAAAATTTAACACACCAGCAGTGTGAAGAGACCTGAAAGTGGCACATGGCAGCAGAGTGTGGCGATGGAGACAGCAGCAATGGGAGGCCGTACAGGGACCCATGACAGACTCTAGACTTGGCAGCAGCATGAGGAGGCGGTATATAGGGGCCCATGGCAGATTAGGGGCCTGGCAGCAGCTATGTGAGGCCCGTAATCTGCCTGCACCCTATGTCAAAAAATTTAACACACCAGCAGTGTGAAGAGACCTGAAAGTGGCACATGGCAGCAGAGTGTGGCGATGGAGACAGCAGCAATGGGAGGCCGTACAGGGACCCATGACAGACTCTGGACTTGGCAGCAGCATGAGGAGGCGGTATATAGGGGCCCATGGCAGATTAGGGGCCTGGCAGCAGCTATGTGAGGCCCGTAATCTGCCTGCACCCTATGTCAAAAAATTAAACACACCAGCAGTGTGAAGAGACCTGAAAGTGGCACATGGCAGCAGAGTGTGGCGATGGAGACAGCAGCAATGGGAGGCCTTACAGGGACCCATGACAGACTCTGGACTTGGCAGCAGCATGAGGAGGCGGTATATAGGGGCCCATGGCAGATTAGGGGCCTGGCAGCAGCTATGTGAGGCCCGTAATCTGCCTGCACCCTATGTCAAAAAATTTAACACACCAGCAGTGTGAAGAGACCTGAAAGTGGCACATGGCAGCAGAGTGTGGCGATGGAGACAGCAGCAATGGGAGGCCGTACAGGGACCCATGAGAGACTCTAGACTTGGCAGCAGCATGAGGAGGCGGTATATAGGGGCCCATGGCAGATTAGGGGCCTGGCAGCAGCTATGTGAGGCCCGTAATCTGCCTGCACCCTATGTCAAAAAATTTAACACACCAGCAGTGTGAAGAGACCTGAAAGTGGCACATGGCAGCAGAGTGTGGCGATGGAGACAGCAGCAATGGGAGGCCGTACAGGGACCCATGACAGACTCTAGACTTGGCAGCAGCATGAGGAGGCGGTATATAGGGGCCCATGGCAGATTAGGGGCCTGGCAGCAGCTATGTGAGGCCCGTAATCTGCCTGCACCCTATGTCAAAAAATTAAACACACCAGCAGTGTGAAGAGACCTGAAAGTGGCACATGGCAGCAGAGTGTGGCGATGGAGACAGCAGCAATGGGAGGCCTTACAGGGACCCATGACAGACTCTGGACTTGGCAGCAGCATGAGGAGGCGGTATATAGGGGCCCATGGCAGATTAGGGGCCTGGCAGCAGCTATGTGAGGCCCGTAATCTGCCTGCACCCTATGTCAAAAAATTTAACACACCAGCAGTGTGAAGAGACCTGAAAGTGGCACATGGCAGCAGAGTGTGGCGATGGAGACAGCAGCAATGGGAGGCCGTACAGGGACCCATGAGAGACTCTGGACTTGGCAGCAGCATGAGGAGGCGGTATATAGGGGCCCATGGCAGATTAGGGGCCTGGCAGCAGCTATGTGAGGCCCGTAATCTGCCTGCACCCTATGTCAAAAAATTTAACACACCAGCAGTGTGAAGAGACCTGAAAGTGGCACATGGCAGCAGAGTGTGGCGATGGAGACAGCAGCAATGGGAGGCCGTACAGGGACCCATGAGAGACTCTGGACTTGGCAGCAGCATGAGGAGGCGGTATATAGGGGCCCATGGCAGATTAGGGGCCTGGCAGCAGCTATGTGAGGCCCGTAATCTGCCTGCACCCTATGTCAAAAAATTTAACACACCAGCAGTGTGAAGAGACCTGAAAGTGGCACATGGCAGCAGAGTGTGGCGATGGAGACAGCAGCAATGGGAGGCCGTACAGGGACCCATGACAGACTCTGGACTTGGCAGCAGCATGAGGAGGCGGTATATAGGGGCCCATGGCAGATTAGGGGCCTGGCAGCAGCTATGTGAGGCCCGTAATCTGCCTGCACCCTATGTCAAAAAATTTAACACACCAGCAGTGTGAAGAGACCTGAAAGTGGCACATGGCAGCAGAGTGTGGCGATGGAGACAGCAGCAATGGGAGGCCGTACAGGGACCCATGAGAGACTCTGGACTTGGCAGCAGCATGAGGAGGCGGTATATAGGGGCCCATGGCAGATTAGGGGCCTGGCAGCAGCTATGTGAGGCCCGTAATCTGCCTGCACCCTATGTCAAAAAATTTAACACACCAGCAGTGTGAAGAGACCTGAAAGTGGCACATGGCAGCAGAGTGTGGCGATGGAGACAGCAGCAATGGGAGGCCGTACAGGGACCCATGACAGACTCTGGACTTGGCAGCAGCATGAGGAGGCGGTATATAGGGGCCCATGGCAGATTAGGGGCCTGGCAGCAGCTATGTGAGGCCCGTAATCTGCCTGCACCCTATGTCAAAAAATTTAACACACCAGCAGTGTGAAGAGACCTGAAAGTGGCACATGGCAGCAGAGTGTGGCGATGGAGACAGCAGCAATGGGAGGCCGTACAGGGACCCATGAGAGACTCTGGACTTGGCAGCAGCATGAGGAGGCGGTATATAGGGGCCCATGGCAGATTAGGGGCCTGGCAGCAGCTATGTGAGGCCCGTAATCTGCCTGCACCCTATGTCAAAAAATTAAACACACCAGCAGTGTGAAGAGACCTGAAAGTGGCACATGGCAGCAGAGTGTGGCGATGGAGACAGCAGCAATGGGAGGCCATACAGGGACCCATGACAGACTCTGGACTTGGCAGCAGCATGAGGAGGCGGTATATAGGGGCCCATGGCAGATTAGGGGCCTGGCAGCAGCTATAGGAGGCCCGTAATCTGCCAGCACCCTATGTCAAAAAATTAAACACACCAGCAGTGTGAGGAGACCTGAAAGTGGCACATGTTTGAGGCATGATTCATGGCGGATTTAGTCAGTTGTGTCAGGAACTGGTGGTTTGAAATCCAGACTAATCCACGCCTGATTCATTTTCACAAACGTGAGTCTCTCCACACTTTGGGTGGACAGTCGTGTCCTCCGCGGAGTTACAATACCTCCTGCCGCACTAAACACGCGCTCCGATGCCACGCTACTGGCCGGGCATGACAGCCTTTCAAGGGCAAATTCAGCTAGTTGGGGCCAAAGGTCAAGTTTCGTTGCCCAGTAGTCAAGGGGATTGTCTACCTCGGTTGGCAGGGTGCTGTCCAAGTAGGCCCAAGCCTGTTGTTTGAGCTCCTGCTCCAGGTCCACCTGATGCTGCTGCTGCTGCTGCGGCTGGTTAGTAGTTTCCTCACTGCGCTGGTGAAGAAAGCTACTCATCATCGACTGCAGACTGAGGCAGCCACTGCTGGTGGAGCTGCCACTGCTCCTACCACCCCACCCCTCCCCTGCTGCCATGCCAGCGGAACGCGAGCGCACAGGGCCCACAGTGTCTGAGGATGGACGTTGGCGCACAAAGGCAGAGACCAACTGACTACATAGGTGGTTTTTATAGTACGTAATTTTGGCCTCCCTCTCAGCAGGTGTGAAAAAGGCCACCATTTTGGACCGGTAGCGAGGGTCCAACAAGGTGGACAGCCAAAAGTCATCCCTCTGTCTGATGGTTATTATTCGGCTGTCGCTACGCAAGCAACCGAGCATGCTATGGGCCATTTGTGCCAAGGAATGCGAGGGACTCCCTGCCTCCATCTCCACAGCATACTGCCACGGTGCGTCTGGGTCCTCTGTCTCCTCCTCCTCCTCCTCTACCAGATGCTCCTGCTCCTCCACTCCTGTCCGCTGAGTGCAAAAACCACCCATTTCACTCAATAATTCCTGAGCACAAATGTCCTCCTCTACCTCCTCCTCTTCTTCCTGTCCTGCCCCCACAGGGGTCATGTGGCGTTGAGATCTGTGCGCCACGTCTACCGCACCCTGACCAGCCATTGTTAACAGCATTTGTTCCAGGACGTGCAACAGAGGAATGACGTCGTTCATCCCATAGTCCTGCCGACTCACGAATAGCGTGGCCTCCTCAAAGGGCCTGAGCAAGCGGCAGGTGTCACGCATGAGCTGCCAATGGCTGACATCTAAGTTACACAGGGGAGTACCTTTATCCGCTTGTAACATCAGGAAATCGGTGATGGCCTTTCGCTGCTCGTAAAGGCGGTCTAACATGTGTAGGGTTGAATTCCACCTTGTTGCAACGTCGCAGATCAGGCGATGCTGTGGAATTCCGTTCTGCCGCTGCAGCTCAATGAGGGTGTTCTTTGCGGTGTAGGAATGGCTGAAATGCATGCACAGTTTACGTGACATTTTAAGGATGTCTTGCAGTGGGATGGTGGATTTTAGGAACCGCTTGACAACCAGATTGAACACGTGAGCCATGCATGGCGCATGGCACAACCTTCCTTGACGCAGAGCAGACACCATGTTCTTTCCGTTGTCAGTCAACATGGTTCCGATTTTTAGTTTGCGCGGAGACAGCCATCTGTCGATTTCTCTGTTCATTACACTCAGCAGTTCCTCCCCTGTGTGACTACGTTCGCCAAGGCATACCAGGTGCAGCACAGCGTGACACCGTTGCGCCCTGCACATGTGATATGCCGGTCGGGTAATGGGACTTGGCACGGGGGTGGCGGCTGAGGACACGGCGGAAAAAGAGGTGGTAGAGGCGGACATGCTTGCTGGACCAAGGACGTGCAAACGTGGAGGCAAAAGCGTCGTGACCTGTCCAAGTTGCTGGTGCGGCTGTGCCGGCACCACGTTCACCCAGTGGGCCGTAAATGACATGTACTGTCCCTGACCGTAGTTACAGCTCCACACGTCGGCGCTGCCGTGCACTTTGGCAGAGACCGACATGCTCAAAGACTGGCCCACCATCTCTTCTACATGTGAATGCAGGGCTGGCACTGCCTTTTGGGCAAAGAAATGACGGCTTGGCACTCTCCACCGCGGCGCGGCACAAGCCATCATTTCTCGGAAAGGTGCTGAGTCCACCAGTTGGAAAGGGAGGGACTGCAGCACCAGCAACTTGGACAGGAGGACGTTCAGCTTTTGCACCGTCGGGTGCGTGCTCGCAAACTGTTGTCTCTTGGATACGGATTCCAAGAAAGACTGTTGACGGAATCCGAGAAGAGGAGTAGCAGGAGAAGGAGCATCTGAACGAGCGGAAGATGCCAATGAGCGACAACTCCCCTCAGCAGAGGTGTTGGAGCCTTGACTGGCTGATAGAGGGCGATTGACGACGTCGGGTGACGGAGCAAGTAACGGAGCGGGTGATGGAGCGGGGGCTGGGGCAGGCAGAACCGCCGTATGTTTATCACGGTTTTCCCAGGCCACCGAATGGTGACGCTGCATATGCTGACGCAACGCTGTAGTCCCAACATGGGCCCCCTGGCCACGCTTGCATTTCTGGCCACATAGTCGACATACGGCTACGTTTACTTCCTCGGGCGGCTTGAGGAAAAATTGCCACACCACCGAGTAGGAAACTTTGCCCCCGCTACTCTTCACTGGCTGACTGCTACTTCCTCCGTGCGCACCGGCACCACTACTGGCCGTGGTGGTAGGCTGCAGTGGAGCTGGTGCTCTACTCCGTGGACGTTTGGCTCCACTGACACTGATGCGACCCTGCTGCTGTCTCCTGGGCAACCCACCGACTGTTTTGCTCGCTGCCAAGCTGCCACCCTCTTCTCCTGATGATGCGGAAGAAATTGCCTGATGACGACGAGGCTGCCAAGTGCGATCAACCTCCTCATCATCAAGTAGGGTCTCCGCCTCACTACTAGCCCCCTCGGCTGCGTCTGGGTCAGGAGACAGACCTGTCTCTAGACCGGCTACCGAGCCACTCTCCTCGCCAGTACTTGTTCGCTTGGCTGCTGAAAAGGCCGATGTCTCCCCCCGTTCCTGACCGCCCTCTGTTAGCTCTTCCTCACTGTACAGTGGGGCTGAGCCCACAGCATGCGATACTTCGCTTGGTGAGGGAACAGCAAAGGACAGGGGCAGGTAGAGGACACGTGATTTCAGTGGGCTTGCTCCCGGGCCATGCCAACTAACGGTTGTGTCTGACGTACCCACCGACCGTTGGCTGTAGGTGTCAGAGGTGACCTGGGAAGAGGAAGACGACCGAGCCAACCAATCAATGACGGCAGGGTTGTCGGTGGAGACACGACCGCTGGATGACACCGGGAGCACTGGCCTCTGGCTGCGAATACTGCTGCCTCGACCCCTTCCTCTGCTGCCACGTCTGCTCGCTCCTAAAACATTGCCTCCTCTGCCACTCCTCTGCATGTTGTCTGACATACTATTTAATTCAACGATTAGGTGTCCCTGAGTAACAATTCTCTGGCACTCAGTAACAATTCTGTCTGTCCCTGAGTATGAATTCTGTGGCCCTGAGTAACAATTATGTGTCTGTGCGAGTAACAATTCTGTGTCTGTGCGAGTAACAATTCTGTGTCTGTGCAAGTAACAATTTTGTGTCTGTGCGAGTAACAATTCTCTGGCACTCAGTAACAATTCTGTCTGTCCCTGAGTAACAATTCTCTGGCACTCAGTAACAATTCTGTCTGTCCCTGAGTATGAATTCTGTGGCCCTGAGTAACAATTCTGTGTCTGTGCGAGTAACAATTCTGTGTCTGTGCAAGTAACAATTTTGTGTCTGTGCGAGTAACAATTCTCTGGCACTCAGTAACAATTCTGTCTGTCCCTGAGTAACAATTCTCTGGCACTCAGTAACAATTCTGTCTGTCCCTGAGTATGAATTCTGTGGCCCTGAGTAACAATTCTGTGTCTGTGCGAGTAACAATTCTGTGTCTGTGCAAGTAACAATTTTGTGTCTGTGCGAGTAACAATTCTCTGGCACTCAGTAACAATTCTGTCTGTCCCTGAGTAACAATTCTCTGGCACTCAGTAACAATTCTGTCTGTCCCTGAGTAACAATTCTCTGGCACTCAGTAACAATTCTGTCTATCCCTGAGTATGAATTCTGTGGCCCTGAGTAACAATTCTGTGTCTGTGCGAGTAACAATTCTGTGTCTGTGCAAGTAACAATTTTGTGTCTGTGCGAGTAACAATTCTCTGGCACTCAGTAACAATTCTGTCTGTCCCTGAGTAACAATTCTCTGGCACTCAGTAACAATTCTGTCTGTCCCTGAGTAACAATTCTCTGGCACTCAGTAACAATTCTGTCTGTCCCTGAGTATGAATTCTGTGGCCCTGAGTAACAATTCTGTGTCTGTGCGAGTAACAATTCTGTGTCTGTGCAAGTAACAATTTTGTGTCTGTGCGAGTAACAATTCTCTGGCACTCAGTAACAATTCTGTCTGTCCCTGAGTAACAATTCTCTGGCACTCAGTAACAATTCTGTCTGTCCCTGAGTAACAATTCTCTGGCACTCAGTAACAATTCTGTCTATCCCTGAGTATGAATTCTGTGGCCCTGAGTAACAATTCTGTGTCTGTGCGAGTAACAATTCTGTGTCTGTGCAAGTAACAATTTTGTGTCTGTGCGAGTAACAATTCTCTGGCACTCAGTAACAATTCTGTCTGTCCCTGAGTAACAATTCTCTGGCACTCAGTAACAATTCTGTCTGTCCCTGAGTAACAATTCTCTGGCACTCAGTAACAATTCTGTCTATCCCTGAGTATGAATTCTGTGGCCCTGAGTAACAATTCTGTGTCTGTGCGAGTAACAATTCTGTGTCTGTGCAAGTAACAATTTTGTGTCTGTGCGAGTAACAATTCTCTGGCACTCAGTAACAATTCTGTCTGTCCCTGAGTAACAATTCTCTGGCACTCAGTAACAATTCTGTCTGTCCCTGAGTAACAATTCTCTGGCACTCAGTAACAATTCTGTCTATCCCTGAGTATGAATTCTGTGGCCCTGAGTAACAATTCTGTGTCTGTGCGAGTAACAATTCTGTGTCTGTGCAAGTAACAATTTTGTGTCTGTGCGAGTAACAATTCTCTGGCACTCAGTAACAATTCTGTCTGTCCCTGAGTAACAATTCTCTGGCACTCAGTAACAATTCTGTCTGTCCCTGAGTAACAATTCTCTGGCACTCAGTAACAATTCTGTCTGTCCCTGAGTAACAATTCTCTGGCACTCAGTAACAATTCTGTCTGTCCCTGAGTAACAATTCTCTGGCACTCAGTAACAATTCTGTCTGTCCCTGAGTATGAATTCTGTGGCCCTGAGTAACAATTCTGTGTCTGTGCGAGTAACAATTCTGTGTCTGTGCAAGTAACAATTTTGTGTCTGTGCGAGTAACAAATCTCTGGCACTCAGTAACAATTCTGTCTGTCCCTGAGTAACAATTCTCTGGCACTCAGTAACAATTCTGTCTGTCCCTGAGTAACAATTCTCTGGCACTCAGTAACAATTCTGTCTGTCCCTGAGTATGAATTCTGTGGCCCTGAGTAACAATTCTGTGTCTGTGCGAGTAACAATTCTGTGTCTGTGCAAGTAACAATTTTGTGTCTGTGCGAGTAACAATTCTCTGGCACTCAGTAACAATTCTGTCTGTCCCTGAGTAACAATTCTCTGGCACTCAGTAACAATTCTGTCTGTCCCTGAGTAACAATTCTCTGGCACTCAGTAACAATTCTGTCTGTCCCTGAGTAACAATTCTCTGGCACTCAGTAACAATTCTGTCTGTCCCTGAGTAACAATTCTCTGGCACTCAGTAACAATTCTGTCTGTCCCTGAGTAACAATTCTGTCTGTCCCTGAGAATGAATTCTGTGGCCCTGAGTAAGAATTCTCTGGCACTCAGTAACAATTCTGTCTGTCCCTGAGTAACAATTCTCTGGCACTCAGTAACAATTCTGTCTGTCCCTGAGTAACAATTCTCTGGCACTCAGTAACAATTCTGTCTGTCCCTGAGTATGAATTCTGTGGCCCTGAGTAACAATTCTGTGTCTGTGCGAGTAACAATTCTGTGTCTGTGCAAGTAACAATTTTGTGTCTGTGCGAGTAACAATTCTCTGGCACTCAGTAACAATTCTGTCTGTCCCTGAGTAACAATTCTCTGGCACTCAGTAACAATTCTGTCTGTCCCTGAGTAACAATTCTCTGGCACTCAGTAACAATTCTGTCTATCCCTGAGTATGAATTCTGTGGCCCTGAGTAACAATTCTGTGTCTGTGCGAGTAACAATTCTGTGTCTGTGCAAGTAACAATTTTGTGTCTGTGCGAGTAACAATTCTCTGGCACTCAGTAACAATTCTGTCTGTCCCTGAGTAACAATTCTCTGGCACTCAGTAACAATTCTGTCTGTCCCTGAGTAACAATTCTCTGGCACTCAGTAACAATTCTGTCTGTCCCTGAGTAACAATTCTCTGGCACTCAGTAACAATTCTGTCTGTCCCTGAGTAACAATTCTCTGGCACTCAGTAACAATTCTGTCTGTCCCTGAGTAACAATTCTGTCTGTCCCTGAGAATGAATTCTGTGGCCCTGAGTAAGAATTCTCTGGCACTCAGTAACAATTCTGTCTGTCCCTGAGTAACAATTCTCTGGCACTCAGTAACAATTCTGTCTGTCCCTGAGTATGAATTCTGTGGCCCTGAGTAAGAATTCTCTGGCACTCAGTAACAATTCTGTCTGTCCCTGAGTAACAATTCTCTGGCACTCAGTAACAATTCTGTCTGTCCCTGAGTAAAAATTCTGTGGCCCTAATAACGTTTCTGTGGCCCTAAGTAACAATTCTCTGGCACTGAGTAACAATTCTGTCTGTCCCTGAGTATGAATTCTGTGGCCCTAACTAGCGTTTCTTTGTCCCTAAATAACGATTCTGTGGCCCTCATTAACAAGTCTGTGTCCCTGAGTAATGGTTCTCTGTCCCTAAGTAACTTCTCTCTGTCCCCAATTCTCGTTTCTGTGGCCCTAACTCTGTCCCTGTCCCTAGTACAGAGCGGTCTGCCTCTGTTCAATGACTGCAGGCAAATGAAGATTTCCAAAATGGCCGCTATATATACCTCGACCATTACACAGTGCTGGCTGGCTGGCTGCTGATTGGCTGATGCGATCACATGTCGTTGAGGAATGCATTATGGGGCAGCGCGCCTTGTCTGCGCGCCTTCCCCGACATCCCCGCTCCGTCGCCGCACATGTCAGCCGCCATTTTCGGAAAAATTTCGATTCGCGCGTCCGAATTAGGCTGTTTTTCGGATTCGGCACGAATCGAAATTTTTCCGATATTCGACTCGAATTCCACTTCGGATACTTCGATTCGCTCATCTCTAATCATTATCACTCAATCCTGCAAGTGGTTTACTATCGCTGTTCTCTAGCTGGTCTAAAACCGCTATTGACCAAAAGGGACGCTTTTTGGATGCCATGGACTTTTCTAAGTTTCCAGGCAGAAAGAACAGTCAAAATGCAGGCAGGGCACAGGACAAAGCAGTAGGGACAAAATGTATGTGAAATGCATTGAAACAGCAATGTTTTACTATTTAATAATCATTTAAAAAAAAAAAAGACATTTTTTGAAAATTTCAAATTTATTTACTTATTTTCCCCTAGGAAGGATAGGACCTAATTAATAAAAATATATGTACATTACATGTATATTTTATTTATCTATCGAGTATATTTTATATATATATATATATATATATATATATATATATATATATATAAAAATATATTCAGTTGTATCTGACCCTGACTCGTAAGCGACTTTTTCCATGAATTATTTTACAGGGTAGGTTGCCAAGTCTTTCCCCAACCCCTACCATGCAGGAGATCCCCCATGACCAGGGATTAAACTAGGACAATTTAGAGAGGAGCAATTAACCTACCAGCATATCTTTGTAGTGTGGGAGGAAACCGGAGGACCTGGAGGAAACCCACGCGAACATAGGGAGAACATGCAAACTCCATGCAGGAGGTGCCATGGTTGGGAATCAAATCCATGACCCAATTACTGCAAGGCAGAAGTGCTAATGACTAACCCCCGGGCCGCCCGCATATACATATATATATATATATATATATATATATATATATATATATATATATGATTTCTTATTTACTCCCTAGTTTTGGCTAGTGTAGGGACATGGACCTTACTAGTAAAAGATAAATTTTAGAGGTTCAAATATAAATTACTGTATCACCCAATACAGTATATGGCTTCCATCCAGTAGCCAAAAAACATGCAGACCAAAAAGGGATTTGTGAAAAGAGATTCACAGGAAAGCGGCTACATTATGAACAGAATGCGATACTCAGAAAAATTTCCAAAAATTATGCCTTATTACACATTAATGATTGACACTCGGGCAATCGCCCTGGTTTACCATCACCCCAGTATGAGACAATACACACAGACCTAAAACCATTAAAATCACATCAAGATCGGTCTAGATATATGTGTTGCAAGGCTATGACCACCATAGTCTAAAGCATTTGCAGCACTTGCACATTGGTTACACTCCCTGTAGGAGGTGTATTCAAAAAATTATACCATAGGTATGTAATATCACATGCTATATATATAGGCATATATTGTTACCATATAGGTTACACTCCCTGAAGGAGATTTTCCAAAAAATATTATACCATGGGTATATGATATCACATGCAGGCAAAAAAGACAGATACAGTTACCATCTGGAGAGAAGCATAACCCTAAGCCTATATAAGGCAATGTGGGTAAAACATTGAATGAAAAGGGGGAAATAACCCCAATGATATAGTAATGGATTCATGCAGTACAACCCTATAGAGGCACATGTGGTTGGGGCCCATTTATCTGTAATATACGTAAATAATTGCAAAGATTCTTATAGATGAAAGAGTCCCTGTTGATGTCTTGATGGAGAAATAGATGCAAATAGCAGAGGCCTGCTTTATATGGTTTCTTCACCACAACACGTGGACTGCAAACCACTTTAATATTTGAAACAAGATGAGGCCCAATAGGTCTTCCGCCTGTTGCAATATATGTAGTATGCCTTGTTTCTATATAAAACACCATAATGTCCCCATTCTGTAATAAGACAAACGATATAAGAATAGTCACTTTAAGAGCTCTCACTCTATTGTATATATAATATATGTGTCACAAGGAGCCTTTTTCGTTAGTCCTGTAACAGTCCACTCACCACCTGTGCAATGGGTAGTAAAAAAAGGAGATATCCTTCATAAGTACTGCCGTGTTGATCCAGGGAACTACCGCTTACATCAGCCGACATTTCGCGGGTTCCAACTGCTCCATGGCGCCTGTACAGCTTTTGCATGACTCATGGCATGTGAAAATGGCTGCCTCCTTGTAGGTCGGCATGCATATCGCCAGTGCGCATGACCGGAAGTGGCGTATCTGACGTATGACGTCAACGCGTTTCGCCGATGGGCGTATCTCACTCAGCTTCGTCAGGACCAATGAGACTCCTGCATTTCAGCTTCCTATTTATAGTGGGTTTAAACCCACCCACTCATGCAAATTATTAACTTGCAGCTATTCTCAATGGGAAGAAAAGGCTAATTACTTAGCACAGCAGCTGGTCATTACTCACATTTAAAAGAGCAGGCAACTGGATATATCAAAGAGAGAAAAGGCCTATCAATTCTATTAGTACTCAAAGAGATAGAAAATTACCGCGGACTCACCAGAAAATGGCGATATTAATGAAGTAATCCCTAGATATGGCTATTTAACCAAAAATATCTAAAGAACCTTACTGCCTGTTTTCCCCTGTTGAAAGCCCACATCATACATACATTAAACATGTTAAACATACAGCCCCATTCACTCAGATGGTTTGGATTAGGTGGCAGTATTGCCCATCAAACACGGCTGTACTGTATAGTTTCTCCCATGGCCATAAAACATCACAGCGGCGGTTAAGGGGGGTGGTAAAACTGCAGCTTAGCTGTCTATTTTTACTGTCCTCGGCTGCAAGTGTGAACAAGCCCTAACCCTGCTTCATCAGCTCTTCAGGAACCACCTTTTAGGTTGACTGTACACTATACAACCTGATTGTACAATCTCCTTGTGGCCAGAGCTGACATTTCCTGCACGGTAAAACATCACATGTTACTGCACAGGAAGTGTCACATGTGGCTGGTGGTGCCTTATGCTTTTTAAGAGTAGATCTCTGTTTATTTTTGCTTTTTACTTTATTGGAATATTCTATGTGACATTTGATTCAGGTCTATGTATTGCAGCTCAGATGCTGTGTGTGGAAACACAGGGAAACACAGGGAGAAATGGAGGTGCGGATGAGCTGTGGTGTGGGATGGAAAACGCAGACATGTTGCAGATTTCGGCACCATAGCACACCCAAATGTTCCTCCATGTGTGAACAGGGCACACAGTAAACAGTTGTGGTCCTTTGCAGTGATCGGTGGTTTTCTACTGCAGATCCACACTGATGTAATAGAAGGACAAACCCAATCGATGCAATCAATCTTTGTACAATAAGGCAGCCCCCCGCACTTCATAGAAGATTGTAGATGTAAAGGAGATTGTACAATGCATAGTCTGTGGTCAGCCTTTTGGTGGCCATATACCCTCACCGGCCACTTTATTAGGTACACCTTGCTAGTACCGCTTTGGATCCCCTTTTGCCTTCAGAACTGCCTTGATTCTTCATGGCATAGATTCAACAAGGTGATGGAACCATTCCTCAGAGATTTTGGTCCATATTGACGTGATAGCACCATGCAGTTGCTGCAGATTTGTTGGCTGCACATCCATGATGCGAATCTCTCATTCCACCACATCCCAAAGATGCTCTATTGGATTGAGATCCGGAGAGTGTGGAGGCCATTGGAGTTCAGTGAACTCATTGTCATGTTCAAGAAACCATTTTGAGATGATTTGAGCTTTGTGACATGGTGCATTATCCTGCTGGAAGGAGCCATCAGAAGATGGAGTCACAAAGGGATGGACATGGTCAGCAACAATACTCAGGTAGGCTGTGGCTTTTAAAAGATGCACATTTGGTACTAAGGGGCCCAAAGTGTGCCAAGAAAATATCCCCACACCATTACACCACCACCACCAGCCTGAACTGTTGATACAAGGCAGGATGGATCCATGCTTTCATGTTGTATACTCCAAATTCTAACCCTACCATCTGAATGTCACAGCTGAAATCAAGACCAGGCAATATTTCTTCAGTCTTCTATTGTCCAATCTTGGTGAGCCTGTGTAAATTGTAGCCTCCATACTGTTCTCAGGGCACCCGATGGCACCCAATGTGGTCTTCTGCTACTGTAGTCCATCTGCTTCAAGGTTGTGAGTTCAGAGATGATATTCTGCATACCTTGGTTGTAACAAGTGGTTATTTGAGTTACTTGAGTTACTGTTGCCTTTACTGTTCCTTTATTAGACAAAGACTTGGTTGAGTCCATAACTAATCGGTTTTTGTTTGGTTTGCTAATATACTGTAAAGTGCTGTGTAAACTGTTGGCGCTATATAAATCTTGTATAAAAATAATAAGAATAATAATTTCCCATATGGAAGAAAAATATATTTGAAATAGATTTTTAAATATATTATTTCCAAATATATTTACATATATTTGAAATGCTACAATTTTGGCCATATTCAGTATATTTCAATATATATATATATATATATATATATATATATATATATACCGTATGTTGAAATGCATTTTTATTACAAAATATATGACAAATATGTTTAAAAATACATTTCAAATATTTGGAATGCATTTACAAATATATGTTAAAATGACTTTTTTTATATGTTAAAAAAAATCTGAAGAATATATTTTAACCACAAGCCTACAGGACACTTATACCCCCTTCCTGCCCAGGCCAATTTCCAGCTTTCAGCGCTGTCACACTTTGAATGACAATTGCGCGGTCATGCAACACTGTACCCATATGAAATTTTTTGAGCTTTATTTTGGTGGTATTTAATCACCTCTGGGATTTTTATTTTTTCTTAAACAAACCAAAAACCACAGAAAATTTTGAAAAAAAAGTTGTTTCTTAGTTTTTGTTATAAAATTTTGTAAATAAGTGATTTTTCTCCTTCACTGATGTGCGCTAATGAGGCTGCAGTGATAGGCACTGATGGGCTGCACTGATAGACACTGATAGGTGGCACTGATGGGCACTGATGAGGAGGCACTGGTAGGTGGAACTGATGGGCATTGACAGGCATCACTGATGGGCACTGAAAGGCAGCACTGATATATGGCACTGATAGGTGGCACTGTTAGGTGGCACTGGTAGGCGGAACTGACTGGCACTGTTAGGTGGCACTGATGGGCACTGATAGACGGCACTGACTGGCACTGATAGGTGGCACTGATTGGCAGCACTGATAGGAGGCACTGATTGGCATTGATAGGTGGCACTGACTGGCACTGATGGGTGACACTGAAAGGCAGCTCAGATGGGCACTGATATGTGGCATTGATGCGGCACTGATGAGCACTGACACAAGGCACTGGTGGACACTGACAGGTGGCACTGCTGGGGCTACACTGATCATCAGGGCACACTGATCATCAGTGCCCTGATGATCTGTGTACATGTCCCCTCCGTGGAATGCCGATTATTGGCTCGCCTCTCCTCTGTCAGCGTGACAGCTCGTGAGGAGATAAAAGCCGATAACCGGAATTTCCCTGTTTACATGTGATCAGCTGTGATTGGACACAGCTGATCACATGACCGAGCCGACATTTTCGGCTCTTTCCGTGGATCAGTGATCTGCTGTGTCCGAGGGACACAGCGCACCGCCGATCACTGCGCTGCGTGCTCCCTGAGCCGCACATGCGCGGTGAGAATGGAAGGACGTCATATGACATCCTCCCAGAATGAGAGAACCACCTTGCGCCCGTCATTTTACTATATGGCGGGTGGAAAGTGGTTAAAAAATATATATTTTTAAAAATATGTTTTTTTTTAAATATATTCTTCAGATTTTTTTTTCCTCTTCCATTTGGGTTACCACAGTTTTACCAATAGAAGGCACTTTTTTGAGCTAATACATACTTGAATAGGATTGTTTTTAGCGTCACGCTAAGGCTGGCCATACATCATACAATTATCTTGTCTAATTTTCCTTTAGATTTACCAAAAACCACATAATAGGAGGTCAAACCTGAACAACACTTTCAATTGTATACAATTAGGCAGGCCCTCTCACTACGTAGTTGAAAGTAAATCTAAAGGAAATTGGGCAGAAATTGTATATAAACTTGTATAGTGTATGGCCAACCTAAAGTTTATATCCATCTTTAGTGATTGGGTTTAGGTGAACCTAAAGGCTAATTAAATGTGCTTTCTGACTGCGTCCTTGTTAGCAGTTCACTGATTGACAGGGGCACTATTCCTCCCACTGACACCAATGATGGGGCACTATTCCACCCACTGACACCAATAATGGGGCACTATTCCTCCCACTGACACCAATGATGGGGCACTATTCCTCCCACACTGACACCAATAATGGGGCACTATTTCTTCCACACTGACACCAATGATGGGGCACTATTCCTTCCACTGACACCAATGATAGGGCACTATTCCTCCCACTGACACCAATGATGGGGCACTATCCCTCCCACTGACACCAATGATGGGGCACTATTACTCCCACTGACACCAATGACGGGGCACTATTCCTCCCACTCACACCAATGAAGGGGCACTATTCCTTCCACGGACACCAATGATGGGGCACTATTCCTCCCACTGACACCAATGATGGGGCACTATTCCTCCCACACTGACACCAATAATGGGGCACTATTTCTTCCACACTGACACCAATGATGGGGCACTATTCCTTCCACTGACACTAATGATAGGGCACTATTCCTCCCACTGACACCAATGATGGGGCACTATCCCTCCCACTGACACCAATGATGGGGCACTATTACTCCCACTGACACCAATGACGGGGCACTATTCCTCCCACTCACACCAATGATGGGGCACTATTCCTCCCACTCACACCAATGAAGGGGCACTATTCCTTCCACGGACACCAATGATGGGGCACTATTCCTCCCACTGACACCAATGATGGGGCACTATTACTCCCACTGACACCAATGATGGGGCACTATTACTCCCACTGACACTAATGATGGGGCACTATTCCTCCCACACTGACACCAATGTTGGGGCACTATTCCTCCCACACTGACACCAATGATGGGTCACTATTCCTTCCACACTGACACCAATGATGGGGCACTATTCCTCCCACACTGACACCAATGATGGGGCACTATTCCTTCCACTGACACCAATGATGGGGCGCTATTTCTCCCACACTGACACCAATGTTGGGGCACTATTCCTCCCACACTGACACCAATGATGGAGCATTATTCCCTCCACTGACACCAATGATGGGGCACTATTCCTCCCACTGACACCAGTAATGGGGGAACTATTCCTCCCACTGACACCAATGATGGGGTACTATTCCTCCCACTGACACCAATGATGGGGCACTATTCCTCCCACTGACACCAATGATGGGGCACTATTCCTCCCACCGACACCAATGATGGGGCACTATTCCTTCCACACTGACACCAATGATGGGGCACTATTCCTCCCACTGACACCAATGATGGGGTACTATTCCTCTCACTGACACCAATGATGGGGCACTATTACTCCCACTGACACCAATGATGGGGCACTATTACTCCCACTGACACCAATGATGGGGCACTATTCCTCCCACTGACACCAATGATGGGGCACTATTCCTTCCACACTGACACCAATGATGGGGCACTATTCCTCCCACACTGACACTAATGTTGTGGCAGTATTCCTCCCACACTGACACCAATGATGGGACACTAATCTTCCCACACTGACACAAATGATCCGGCACTAATCTTTCCAGTGACATCAACAATGGGCACTATTCCTCCCACACTGACACCAATGATGGGGCACTATTCCTCCCACTGACACCAATGATGGGGCACTATTCCTCCCACTGACCCCAATGATAGGGTACTCTTCCTCCCACTGACACCAATGATGGGGCACTATTACTTCCACTGACACCAATGATGGGGCACTATTCCACCTACTGTGGGAGGAATAGTGTCCCACCATTGTTGTCAGTGGAAGGAATAGTGCCCCATCATTGGTGTCAGTGGGAGGAATAGTGTCCCACCGTTTTTGTCAGTGGAAAGAATAGTGCCCCATCATTGTTGTCAGTAGGTGGAGCTCTAATAGCAAGAGGTGGAGCCTAAAGAGGAAGGGGTGAATTTTACAGACAAAGGGGTGTACCTTAAAGAAGAAGGGGTGGGACACATTTAGATATGGGGGGGGCATTTTTAGTCTTGCCTAGGGCAGTGCAAAACCAAAATACACCACTGACCTCATGGTAAGTTGACTAGATTTTCAAAATGAAATCCAGGTAACATCCTATTGCTTTTATTTGGGGTGGAGTGGGGGTTGGGAACATAACAGAATGCAAAGCACGCCACACTAAATGTTGGTTGTGACCACGTTAACAGTGGGAGGGGCCTAGGAGGGTATGATATAATGACATCTAGGCCAAACTTTGCTCTGAGTCAAGAGTGCTGACCTAGGTGTGCATTGCAAGTCACCGGCACAAGCAATGGCAAGGCAACAAATAATCCACAACCCTACTGACCACAAATGAAGTCTGCACAAGTCAGGAGAGGAAGGACTGGGGCCACCATATAGTATTGCCATGTGAGATCAGCAATAAAGCTGGCCACACCCCAAAATTGGGCACTAACATTAGGGGTACACCCCATTTTTAATAGCCAGACGGGTAAAATACTGGTCAAGTGGAAACCTTAGTTTCAGGTCACATTCTCAAGAAATAAGCAGCAAAAAGATATAGAAAACATTATCACACATATATAAAGAAGATATGGACTGGAGAAGCATGCCAATTAAAAGGAAGTAGAGAGCAAATGACTAGAGTGGTCTTTCTGCAGCTGATCTGTCCCCCATTACTGACTTACCATGTTTTAGTCTGCACCGTGCCTCTGTGTGGGGGCTACATGGGTGACAACAGTGAATGTCCCTTTTTTGGTTGTGAAGCTGTTGGAATACAGTGTTCATGTATTTTGTGCAACAACTACATCAGTACTCAGTAGAGATATATTCTTCAACCAGTAGATGGCAGTGTTTATAAGTTTTTAGCTGTGTCTATGGTATATTCTAGGTCTTTTCTCTGAATAAAGTTTCCCGTTTCCTTGTTGCGGTGAAGCAGAAAAGCACATGTGGACTGGGCACTGTCTGCTCTGTAGGCCTATATACACAATTTCTAACAGATTACAGGAAAGGTCATAATCAACTACAGCAAAAAAGTGCAAGATACAGCAACAGAATAAAAAAAATGGCCAGTAAGGGCTCATTCACACTTGACTTTATTTCTAACTCTTGCCAAACACCTCTATAGCGTTTGACAGGCATTAGACAGGCGTTTGGGAAGCGTTTTTAACGTTCCTTGAACGCTCTCCAAATGCCCTATGCACGGTTTTGAGGCCAAGCGTTAAAACCGTACCACAGACGCCTATAATGAAGTTATAATGAAGCCTATAATGGTTTCAACGCTCTGCAACCGCCTCGCAACCGCCCCGCAAACGCCTTCCAGGTGTTTGAGGAGTGGAACCATAGACTTGAATGGGAGGCTTACACATGAGGCATCCGTTTTGCCTTGACGCTAACGCTTCAGTGTGAACAGCAGTGTGTGCTGCCATGTGCAGAATTTTCATAGGCATTTGAGAAGCGTTAAAAACGCTTCCCAAAAACCTGTCTGACGCCTTCTGATATACTTAGTGTGAACGTAGCCTTTGCTATAATAAGTAATTCTTTGCTATAAGCAAATTGTGTAAAAAAAAAATAAAAAATACTGATCACTTCCCAAAAGTAGTACAATGTTACTATGGTAACATTATACTACTTTGGTCATAGTAAAATATGAAAAAAATATCTTAAAAAAAGCGAAACAATTTTTAATAAAACATTAAAAGTAATATATATATATATATATATATATATCAATCGATCAATCGATCAATCAATCAATTTTCAGATATACCCCATAGTTTGTGAACTCTATAACTTTCCTACAGACTAAATAATACATCCTAATTTGGGTTATTTTCACCAAAGACATGTAGCAGAATACATCTCGGCCTAAATTTATGAAGAACAATTATTTATTTGCAAACTTTTATAACAGAAACAAAGAAAAACGTGTTTTTTTTTCAAAATTGTTGGTCTGTTTTTGTTAATTTAGCAAAAAATAAAAACCCCAGTAGTGATTAAATACCACCAAAAGAAAGCTCTAGTTGTGTGAAGAAAATGATAAAAATTTTAGTTTGGGTACAATGTTGACCGCGCAATTGTCATTCAAAGTGTGAGAGCGCTGAAACCTGAAAATTGGCCTGGGCAGGAAGGGGGTAAAATGCCCGGTATGGAAGGGATTGGTTCATCACAGGATTCAAACTTATATCCAGTTCTTGGGGTGAAGCTAATAGACCCCTGATGTCTCCATAAAGAGGACCTTGTCACTACTATCACATCGGGGGCTTGTCAGTGCATACATACATCAGTACATGGTTAGGACATATGTACATATCTAAACACCTATTACACATCCCTACACACACCAGAAGTGGAAGAAACATTTTAGGGCTGTTATTTTAATTTATGGGTTGCCTATTAGCAATTTTGGATATCTTAATTAATTGCCTTTCGCAACCGTGCATAATTTACTAGGTTAGCTAATGCATACTAGAACTAAAACTGCTAAATGTGGCCTGTATGTGCAAGTTTTGATAACCTCTGGTCATGAAAGGGATAAATAAAAACAAGATTAAGCAATGAAAATGGAACTATACCAATTTTTTTATTGTATGTTTATGAAAGTATAAACCTTTAAATTGTCTTCATGTACTCTGATTAAAGAGAGAGTCCTTTGGTGAAATAAGTTGGCCAAAAGTGGAGATCTAGCGATCCTCTCTGCCATTAACTGACACACTTTTGACCAACAGATGTCAAGCCTGCCCACCACGACAAGGTAGACTCTCCTAGGGCAGGACCTACACTAAGCTACACTAAGCTACCCTACTCAATGCTAATCATCATTTTCCTAATGTTGGGTGTATGTTTGTAGCAGGCCTCATCCTATAATCTGTGTGTGCGATCTACTCTCTCCTCATTTGGTTGTCATCTCTCTAAAGTATGTAGCAGTCAGTTTATGTACAAGTGGACGTCCTCTGTTAGTGTAGGTCAGTGTATGCCAGTCAATGTGTGTTGACCAATGTGTGTCTGTAAAGAAATGTCAGTCTTCACCTCGGCACATATCCATACTGCTTTGCAATCTGAAGTTCTTCTTCTCTTCTTTCAAAAAATCTTGGTCTTCCCGATTTGACAACGAAGGACTCCATCATCCTGTCCATCTGTGCGTACAGCTTTAACTTGAAGATCTCTTCTTTCTTCTCTGGTGGAAATGGTTTGGAGATTTCCGGGTTGATTGATTTTATGCCTTTAGATGAAAAATGAAATAATGTTTAGTTTGGTGCACAGAATATAATACTCAACATGTCAAGCCTAAAAATTGCAAAACAACAAACTTCAGTTCCCTAAATTTTCTCTAGGTGACATTTTAAAAGCCTCTACAGGTCATCAGTTTAAATTTAAAGTGCTATTAAAGGCTATTTTTTTTCAATTAAAATAAAAAAGAGGTTATATTTATCTGCTTTGTGCAAGAATATTGCACAGAGCGGTCCTTTGCCTCATCTTTGGCAGTCCCATATTGACGCTGTGCACTCCTTCATTCGAGTGCCCCCTTAGCAAGCGGTGTACTATAGGGGCAAGTGTTTGTGCTCCTGAGCCAGACTGTATGCATCTATAGACACACACACCGGTAAGCCATGCCCTCACTTCCTTCTCACTGGAGATTAATTGACAGCAGCAGGAGGCTAGGGCTCTCACTGCTCTCAATGTCTCTTGTGAGACTAGGAAGTCAAAGGAGTGGTGCTGCAGACGGGACACTGCTGGAGTGGTGACAAAAGTCATGTAAGTGTTTAAGGACAGAGAGGCAGAACAAGTAGCGGGGAGCTTCATACCTTAATGCAGAGAATGCACTAAGGTCACAACCATATTGACTTTGGAACAACTTTAAATACATATTAACCACTTCCAGTCCGGAAACTTTTACCCCCTTCCTGTCCAGGCCAATTTTCAGCTTTCAGCGCTATCACACTTTGCATGACAATTGCGCGGTCATGCAACACTGTACCCATATGAATATTTTAGCATTTTTTTGAGACGGATAAAACTTTATTTTGGTGGTATTTATTCACCATTGGGATTTTTTTTTTTTTGCTATATAAATGAAAATGTCCAAAAATGTTGAAAAAAAGTGTTTTTCTTATAAAATAATCTTTCTTCACAAATCTTAGCCAAAATGTTTTCAGCTATGTTTTTAGTAAAAGAAAATAACCCAAATTAGGTTATAACTAAAAATTATAATAAAAAAAATTTTTTTATGCATTTTTATTTTTTTATATTATTATGTATGTTTTTTTTTAACATACTGTCACCCTAGCAGTACAGTTCACCATAGTGACACTGTACTACTTGTGGTGGGGTGATGAAGATTTTTTTTTTACACTGATTGCTTTTACACCCATAAATCGCATACTAGATCATTATGAAGGATTTACCTTAAAATGAAGCCGTCCAGCGGTGTGCTGTCATCACTGCAGAGGCTTCCATCTTCACCCTGTCTACCACTTTAACTCTGAGCGCCCCCTTAGCAAGGGCTACCCATGTGGGCACACTCCCAAACAAGGCTGTGTGTGTCCATAGGCACACAGAGTGCTGGTAAGCCATGCCCCCAGCTCCCTCCTCATAGGAGTTTGACTGACACCAGCATGGACCTATGGCTCCCACTGCTCTCATAGTCTCCTATGAGATTTTTGTAAATATTTATTCAATTATTTAGCATTTTGACATGGCACTAGGGTCCCTTCTAGGCAACTTCCATTTGGACCATAGTATTGATACTTTGGTCATGAATTTGTTTGGTGCTTTTTCTGCTGCAGGGACCGCACTGACTGACTGAGTTGTCAGTAATATACTTTATGAACCTTTTAAATTTGTAATTTTTTTATTTTGGATAGTAGGAAATGTAAATTTAGTCTCCCTAGCAGTGATACAAAGAGCAGTAAAGCCTTGAAAGGGGTTCTAGCTGCTTGCTACCCAATCTGAAACACATAAAAATGACTTGGCTTTAGATACACTGTTTCTGACACCCACCCCAACCCCGCCCCCCCCCCCCCCCCCCCACACACACACACACACACTGTAAGTGTGAAATGTAAGTGTTTGTCCCTCTGTGTGATTATAGTTCCCATTTTCCAGGCCATTCCAGCTAGATTTGTTTGTTTCTTTTACCTCCCAGTAGTCCCTCTTTTGGAACCAAATCCATCTGTCCTGCGTTCCTCCATAGGTGCCCCTCTTTTTGGACAGATGTGTAGACCTGTATAATAAATGCAATACTTGAAGTAACATTAAACCTTCATTTTTAAAAAAAATAAAAATAACAAACATATTATACTTACCTGCTCTGTGCAACGGTCTTGCACAGAGCAGCCCCAGTCCTCCTCTTCTGGGGTTCCCCGCTGGTTTGGACTTAAAAAATACAGCCAGTTCCCAGAAGACCTCCTGCTCTCTAGTTCCTATGTCACGTTCATCCATCCTCGCCTCCAGAACTTCTCCTGAGTTTCTCCCATCCTATGGAACTCTCTACCCCAATCTGTCCAGCTGTCTCCAAATCTATCCACCTTTAGACGATCCCTGAAAACCTTTCTCTTTAAAGAAGCCTATCCTGCTTCTACCTAGTAAACCGCCATTTATTTCCTCCATCAGCTCATCCCCCCCACAGCTATCACCTTTTGTATCACTCCCCCTCTCCTCCTAGATTGTAAGCTCTAACGAGCAGGGCCCTCTGTTTTCTCTTCTACCAAATTGTATTGTAACTGTAATGTCTACCTTCATTTTGTAAAGCGCTGCGCAAACTGTTGGCGCTATATGAATCCTGTATAATAATAATAAAGATGATGTGACCAATGAAGATGGTGGTGAAGGACCTGGCACGCGGTAGCTTTGGGCAGAACAAAGCTAAATTTGCTGGGCGGGTGTAGAACAAAACGTTACGCTCACTTTCCCTGCTGTCTAGTAGATGGACCCATAGATGAGCTAAGATGCATTTCACATGATAATAGTTAATTGAACAGCAGGAAGATTGAATGTGGCTTTTCATGTGACTTCAGGGGAGAGCAATTGAGATTGGTAAAGCTCAGTTATTTTTTTTCCTGTTCCCCCATCAGGTGTAAAAAAATAAATAGCCTAAGCTGCAAAACTCATCTTCAACCTGAACACTTGCTGCAGGTTACTGACTTACCCCAGGCTCACACTTATGCAGGTTATCCAGTTTGCAAAAACACACTACAGTCCATTTAAAATGGCTTCCTATGGATCTAGTTCACATCTGTGCGTTTTGAGCTGGTGCTTTTTTTTTTCTTAAAGGGTCAGGGACATTTTTTTTCCTGCAGTAGATTGCGTTTTGCGTGTAATAGACTTCATTGGAGCCGCACCAAAAACACAAGTGTTTTTATGCATTTTGCTTTTCTTTTTTTTTTTTTAATAGGAAAGTATGACAGATCTGTTCATGTAGTGTGACTTTGATGTGACTTTGATGCTACTTGAGTGCCAGAGAGTTTAAAATTGCATCAAAGTCACAGCACATGAACAGAACTGTCAAACTCTCCTATTGGCCAACAAAAATACCAAACATAAAAAAAAACGCATCAAAAACACGTTTAAAAATGCAAAATGCACTGCAAAATGGGCCAAAAAGACATACCAACTGCAACCTGCATATATGTGAACCTAGCCTTAGAAAGTATAGAAACCATTGGATCAGCATGACAGTCAAATATCATTTACAGAATTTATTCAGCAATGGCAGCCTATGTATTTCTCTCATTACAGGTTTCCTGGCATAAAGGCAGAGGGCAGAGTCAACACTTACCTGTAAACTTGTAGAAGGCCTCTATGTCTTGTATAGATGTTTCGGGGAACCCCAACAGAGATTTCAAGAGCGGGTGTTCTCTATTGGTTCCTTCTTTCCATCTCTTCACTGGTCTCCCCTCCTCTGCAGATGATGAAGGATGTTGTGCTTTTCTCTTCATCATCATCCTTCTGTCCTAAGCACAATGCACAGGGTTTGTAACCGAGGGATGTAGGTGCATGTCCTGTCTGTTACAGTACTGACCCCCCAACCCCAAAATACAACTTTAAATCTGAAAACAACTTTATTTATAGATATATTATCACTAAGTAACAGAAATCAAAGAACTGTGAAGGCAAACCAGATACAAACTGTCCCCTAACCCCCCCTCACAGCTGTAGCCAACTGCTCCCCCACCCCCAAACTCCCCAAAAACACCTAATCTAAACTTTTAAACAAATATCAATTCTATGAAATAAATACAATCAAAAAGAAATTGAAAATCGATAAAATTAAGCAAGCCTGTTCAGCGATCCGGGTCTCTTCTGTGTTCAGACAACGATGCGAGCACCATCCAGCTCTGAAGGGAGAGTGAAGTGACAGTTGGAGCTGACCTGTGACAGTTGGAGCTGACCTCAGGTCACATGACCTCACCTCAGGTGCAGCCTGTTGCTATGGATCATTCTTCTTAGTGATCAGATGATTGGACCTAATAAATAAAAAAAATATATACAGTACATATATTGTATATTTTATATATGGCTATATCTATCTACAGTATAACATTTTTTTTCCTCCTAACTTTGGCTAGGGGAGTATACTATCTATCAATCTATATACAGTAATATATATATATATATATATATATATATATACACTCTTTTAAGTCTATTTTATTTCTCCCTAGGCTAGGGGAATATTTTAAATATATATATATATATATATATATATTTATTTACTTATTTTCCCCTAGGTAGGATTGGACTTAATAAAAATATATGTACAGTACATCTATCTATATACAGTACTATATATATATATATATATATATATATATATATATATATATATATATATATATATATATATATATATATATATATACACAGTTTTCTGGCGTATAAGACTACTTTTTATACTTAAAAATATACCCCAAAAATTGGGGGTCGTCTTATACGCGGGGTATAAAATGTAAACCCTGAGTTTGTTTGGGTCAAGCTGGCTGGATGTGTGGTAATACTGTACATACAGTATACTGTGCTGAGCCAAGCTGGCTCAAAACAAATGTCCCTATGACAGATTAACCACTTGCCGCCCTGCTACTGCATATATACGCGTGCAGGGCGGCACTGGGGCGCAAAAGCGCGTTTTAAAACGGGATCCGTGCTCCCGACGTTTTCGCAGGCAGGGGGCGCGCGTGCGCGCTCCCGCCAACCCGCGGGTGACACCATTTGAACCCAGAGGGATCAATCATTCGATTTCAGCCAGTGATGTCTGGCTGAAATCAGATGATCAGTCCCTGTCCTATCCTGTCCTGTGTTGACAGTTACACAGGACAGGATATGATGTCATTCTTCTCTGCCTGGACACATTCCGTTCCAGAGAAGAAGACATACAAATTGTGAGTAAAACAGCACATACCCACAGTTAGAACACTCTAGGACACATTTAACCCCCTGATCGCCCCCCCCCCCAGTTAACCGCTTCACTGCTCTGTCACCAGTGTCACTGATCAGTGAACAGATTTTTACTGATCACTGTATCAGTGTTGCTGGCGACTTCCAATAGTGTTAGCGCCCCTCCCAGATAGTGCCAGTTTGCCCGCCAGTACACCAGTAATCCCGTTTAACCCCTTAATCCCCCTCCCCAGTTAACCCCCTTACTGCCCTGTCACCAGTGTCACTGATCAGTGAACCAAAATTTACTGATCACTGTATCAGTGTCACTGGCGACTTCCGATAGTGTTAGCGCCCCTCCCAGATAAAGCCAGTTTGCCCGCTAGTACACCAGTAATCCCATTTAACCCCTTACTCTCTCCCCCCCAGTTAACCCCTTAACCCCTTCACTGCCCTGTCACCAGTGTCACTGATCAGTGAACCGATTTTTACTGATCACTGTATCAGTGTCGCTGGCGACTTCCGATAGTGTTAGCGCCCCTCCCAGATAGCGCCAGATTGCCCGCTAATACACCAGTAATCTCTGTCTAACCCCATGATCACCCCCCCCCCCGAGTTAACCCCTTCACTGCCCTGTCACCAGTGTCATTGATCAGTGAACAGATTTTTACTGATCACTGTATCAGTGTTGCTGGCGACTTCCAATAGTGTTAGCGCCCCTCCCAGATAGTGCCAGTTTGCCCGCCAGTACACCAGTAATCCCATTTAACCCCTTGATCGCCCCCCCCAGTTAACCCCTTCACTGCCCTGTCACCAGTGTCATTGATTACAGTGAACAGATTTTTACTGATCACTGTATTAGTGTCACTGGTGACTTCCGATAGTGTTAGCGCCCCTCCCAGATAGCGCCAGTTTGCCCGCTAATGCACGGGATTTTTTTTACCAAAAACATGTAGCAGAATACATTTTGGCTTAAATTTATGACTAACTTTGAGTTTACGATATATTTTTTATAGCTGAAAGTAGAAAATATTGTTTTTTTTCAAAATTTTTGTGTTTTTTTTGTTTATAGCGCAAAAAATAAAAAGTGCACAGGTGATCAAATACCACCAAAAGAAAGCTCTATTTGTGTGAAAAAAGGACGTAAATTTCGTTTGGGTACAGCATTGCATGACCGCGCAATTATCATTTGAATAAGTGCAGCGCTGTACAGCAAAAAAGGTATAAATTACAGTATCTATACCATAGTTTGTAGACGCTATAACTTTCACACAAAGCAATCAATATACACTTATTGGGATTTTTTTTACCAAAAACATGTAGCAGAATACATTTTGGCTTAAATTTATGACTAACTTTGAGTTTACAATATATTTTTTATAGCTAAAAGTAGAAAATATTGTTTTTTTTCAAAATTTTCGTGTTTTTTTTGTTTATAGCGCAAAAAATAAAAAGCGCACAGGTGATAAAATACCACCAAAAGAAAGCTCTATTTGTGTGAAAAAAAGGACGTAAATTTTGTTTGGGTACAGCATTGCATGACCGCGCAATTATCATTTGAATAAGTGCAGCGCCAAACAGCAAAAAAAGGCCTGGTCATTAAGGGGGGTAAATCCTCAGGAGCTAAAGTGGTTAATCTGTCAGCCCGCTGGATGTGCGGTATATACAGTATACTGCGCTGAACCAAGCAGTTTCAAAACGTACCGGTACGTCCCTACTGTAATCAGCCCGCTGGATGCGTGTATGTACAGTAGCTGCGGCTACATACAGTATACGCTGGGCCAATCACGGCGAGCGATGTATTCTACTAATGAATACAAAGCCTGCTCGGATTGGCTGAGTCAGCGAGGTGAGCTGATGATGTCACAACCTCAGCCAATCTGAGCAGGTTTTGTATTCATTAGTAGAATTCATCACTCGCCGTGATTGGCCCAGCGTATACTGTATGTAGCCTCAGCTACTGTACATACACACATCCAGCGGTCTGATTACCGTAGGGACGTACCGGTACATTTTGAAACAGCTTGGCTCAGTATACTGTATATACCACAGTGGTATATACTCAGTATACTGTATATAACGCACATCCAGCGGGCTGACAGATTAATCTGTCATAGGGACATTTGTTTTGAGCCAGCTTGGCTCAGCGTGGTATACTGTATGTACATTACTGCACATCCAGCGGGCTGTATATCCATATGATGACTGTCTTACAAATGTATCACAAGATGTCAATCATGAACTTATGATGTCAGAGGATGAACATGAGGATTTTGAAGGATTTTAAGTACTGGTAAGTCATAACCATTTCAGTTAAAAAATCTGATGTTTTTAAATGGTGTTGCCTCGGAAGGGGGGTAGTCTTATACGGCGAGTATAGCCCAAAACCTATGTTTTAACTGGAAAATTAGGGGGTCGTCTTATACACCCAGTCGCCTTATACGCCGGAAAATACGGTACTTTATTTCTTTGTAAATAGGAACCTATATAGCTTTGGAAGAGCTAGGTGTCCAAAAAAATTAAATAAGACAAAAGAATACTGATGTTGTGATTTTTGGATTTTAAAACATTAGACTTCAAAATTCTAAATCAAATTTAGAAGAAATATTAAAATAACAATAATACTAACGTTTTAAAGCCAAATATATAACATTAAAAAAATCTTATACAATGATGCCCACCATTGTTAGGTGAACTGAGGCATAACAAATTGTTTAACAGAATTTATTAATGTCTGCAGTACATTTTCCTGCATATTTATATTATTCTGGGCAGTTCTTGACTTTTTTAAACTTCATCTTATTGAAAGTTTGCGATTTGTGATTCCATATTTACTAATAGAATATTAATCTAGTTAAACAAGGTCTCTACTATAAGCAGGGGAAAAACAGTTTCTGTAAGTATTGTTTTCTATGATATATTAATCGACATTACACCAAATAATTCGTAATAATTGTTATGTATTAATTAACATCAATTAATAATACATTTTAATTATTATCCACCTAATTCCACAAGTGTGGAAGAGCTAGAATATTTGCCATTTTTTTCTGTGTCTTTGTCCATTGTCATTAGGAAAAAAAAATTGATGGAAAATCCCAAATTTTAGGACACCACATGAAATTAATGTAAGGGGGTATCTTCCAATAAGGACATATGTTATAATGGCAACTGTGTAAGAGGAGAGTTTTGTTCACTTTCTGTTGTGTCTTTAAAAGAGGAAGTAAAGAAAAATCTAGCTACATGGACACTGACAGGAGAACAAAAACTTGATAGGTAACAGTCATTTCATACTAAAAGAAAGAATTAAAAAAGGAAAAAAGTTTTGCTATACCTCATACCTTAAAGGTTCTTGTGGAGGTTAGCTTTTTTAATACAGATTTTCCCCAAAATAAATTCTATAGAATTTAATATTCTTGGAACTTGCCCTAAGAAGTTAAATATGTACAGAGAAGTAATATTGTATTATTTTGGTAGGAAAAAACTTAAAAACATTCCAAAAAAGCTGCATCATTGAAGTTCAGTGAATTTGAGTGTCAGAATATTTTGATGGTAAATATGCATTAAGAAGCAAATTGAAAGGAAATGCCATAAACAATAAATTTACATCATAGACAGGGACTTAAACCATTATTTTAACCATAATTATGTCACTTAATTGCATAGGTAAAACTGTATACAATTGCAAATTGTAACTTTTGAGACATAATTATAAGATGAAATTATATTTTTAACTTTTTAGAGTGTTTTTTTTCTTTATAGATTTAAAGCCATCATTTTAAGATGTGCTTGCTGGGACTTGCAATTTCACAGGCATAACAAATCACAGAAAGCACATTTCAAAGAATCATATTTTTTAAGTTCCTAAAACTGTCAGGCAAGATGATGGGGTATGGGTCTTCAGAGGAATAGAGGACACAGAGAGCATGTCTATCCAAAAATGTTTAAAACAGAAATGATATATTATGCATTTAATTTTTTTTATATGGCTACAATTTGGCTCAATTTCCGCCCAACCAAAAATTTTAGCAAATCTCAGCAACGATATGTGGCTTTAAAACCACCTCACTGACAACAACCTCCTCGATCCACTACAGTCTGGCTTCCGTCCCCTACACTCCACCGAAACCGCCCTACTCAAAATCACTAATGACCTGCTAACCGCCAAAGCTAATGGCCACTACTCAGTTCTCTAACTCCTTGACCTTTCTGCGGCCTTCGACACAATTGACCACCCCCTCCTCCTTAATAAACTACACTCCCTCGGCATCAGAGACTCCGCTCTCTCCTGGCTCTCCTCCTATCTATCCCAACGCTACTTCAGCATTACCTATAACGCTACCACCTCCCCCTCTCTCCCCCTGTCTGTTGGGGTCCCCCAAGGCTCTGTCCTCGGGCCCCTTCTCTTCTCCATCTACACCTCCTCCCTCGGCAAACTGATACACTCCCACGGCTTTAACTACCACCTCTACGCCGATGACATGCAAATTTACCTCTCCACCCCTCACCTCACCCCCTCAGTCTCCTCCTGTATCGCCCACCTACTGAACGACATATCAGACTGGATGTTGCTCCATTTCCTCAAATTGAATCTTTCCAAAACTGAGCTCCTAATTTTCCCCCCAGCCCGTGCCCCCCACCCTCTCCATCACGCCACCATCACTCCCACCCCGCAAGCCAAAGTCCAAGGTGTCACTCTTGACTCAAACCTGTCCTTCCAACCCCATGTCTAATTGTTGGCAAACTCATGCAGGCTCCATCTCTGCAACATCTCCAAAATACGTACATTCCTAACCCCAGACACTACTAAACAACTCGTTCACTCCCTTATTATCTCACGACTTGACTACTGCAACTCCCTTCTCACCGGCCTACCTCATCACAGACTATCCCCGCTTCAGTCTATCCTGAACTCAGCGGCCAGACTCATCCACCTTACTAACCACTCCGTATCCGCCACTCCCCTCTGCCAATCCCTCCACTGGCTTCTGATTGCCCAACGCATTAAATTCAAACTACTAACACTGACATACAAAGCCATTCATAACGCTGCCCCAAACTACCTCACCGACCTGATACCCAAATACCACCCTACCCGTAATCTTCGCTCCTCACAAAACCTCCTACTTTCTAGCTCCTTGGTCTCCACCTCCCACGACCGACTGCAGGACTTCTCCAGGACTTCCCCCATCCTCTGGAACTCTCTACCCCAATCGATCAGACTGTCACCTTCCCTCCTCACCTTTAGTCGCACCCTGAAAACCTCTCTCTTCAGGGAAGCCTACCCCACCCTCACCTAATTTCTGATCTTCATTCTACACTCTTCCTACTACTCCATCCCCCACAGCCACTTCCTCCTGTACCACTATCCCCTCCCTCCTAGATTGTAAGCTCGAAAGAGTAGGGCCCTCGAACCCCTCGTGTTTTGTCTTGTTACTGTATTGTCTCATGTACTGTCCCCCACTATAATGTACAGCGCTGAGCAAACCTTTTGGCGCTATATAAATAACGTATAATAATAATAAAACATTACAGTATTAATATTGCAACTAAACTCAAAAAGTGAAGATTTGCGATCTAATAGGGCACTTCCTACATGTGACTGTGTAGGCACTCCTGCCCCTTGAGTCTCATAGCTGAATATTTGCAGTGTAACATCAACTTTCATGAGATTTGAACTGAGATTTAGTGGTGTCACTGCTCTGCTGATCAATGCTCTCCTTACTAGGGTGGAAACTGCCATAATCTGCAGGTCCTCACCAGTCACAAAGGACAGATCCTGTATGTCAACAAGCAATGGAAAGCCCTATAGAGGGTCAGGACACAGGGTCTAAAGAACCCCCATGTGTTCCTTGCAGCACCCTGGAGCTCTGCTGTAGATGGCTCCCAGGTTTGTGGCCCCCAGTTACATTTGGAGAGGCAATAGCCGACTGATGGCATATATGAAATATGGTACAAAATCCGCAGGCAAGACTGTGGTCAAAACAAGCAAGGTCAGATAACAAAGATCTTCAAGAAACAGGCAAAAGGTCAGAGCAAGCAAATAACAAGTGTCACTGAGAAACAGGCAGAGAAAATGATAAAAATATGTTAATAATAAAATACTACACCAGAACCCAAGGCCTGCCCCTTATGTGCCTGGTTGTTTTATTCTGCAGTTGGCAGATTCTAAAAAAGAAAAAGTGGATCATAACTGAATTCCAGGCAAACAGCTAAATATACAGTATAACTTAATCTATTGTACATGATTTGCTTTAGATACCAATACATTTTCATTTTGTTTAACCACTCCTTCTGTGTAACCTAGCCAGACAACTTCCTGAGGAAGTCACGTGTACGTGACGCAACACGTAGATGCGATGTGGTGACGCAGTTTCGGCGGAACACCATCTTGGTACACCAGGTTCTTACACAGTACACCCATACTCTGTGGTGTGACAGCCTGATTTTATCCTACTAAATGTGAGTATTTTACTTGGCGTTTTTATATGTTTACACTGAAATAAACAGTGTTGCACTATGGAAGATCTGTTCTTTGTCCTTTCATGGCCTTAAATGGTACTTGTAAGTTTGCTGCACTACGGTTACCTGCCTGTGGAAGGGGAATTCAAGCCATACATGAACAACCAGTGAGGGTCTGTGGAACCATTGGAGCCTGTTTGGTCTGGAGAGATTTCCTATATAGGATCCAGGGTGATCCAAAAGGTGCGTTGACCCTTTTGGGTCACATTCAGGAGGTGAGGGGGCAATCCTGCCATTTAAGGATATTGATTTATCACTCGCACTTGCACTGCAGCACCAGTTTGAAGATTGAAGCACTTTTTTTGCATACTTGCATACTTTTTTGCATACTTATTCGTTGGATTGGTTTTTCTTGTTTATGTTTATTTATGAGATTGCAAATTTTGGGGTATTTTAGCACATGTCACTTTATCATATATATCCCGCATTTGGGATTCACTTTATATATCACTAAGATTTTGGGGCAGCATTTCCCAATTTGGATTTGGTTTTCAATTTTTCACTTTATGTAGGTCCATGACTGGGACCTGTAGATTATATACACCTTATATCACTGTTTGTGACACTTTCATGTAGACCCTTGAGGATATACCACTTGTGTATATATATTTATTATTTATATTGGTTATATCATTTTATGTTTATTCCATTTTATGTAGCGCTACACTATATTTTATTACAACATCCTAACAATGCTTGAACCAAATCCAGAGTAGTTTGGCTTGTTTCTATATGCTACTATTTATTTTTTTTCTTTGAATATGGTCCCAGAAACATTATTATGCCCTACTACATTACCATCTCCTGCACCAATCAGTGCCAGTCAGTGCCGCCGATCAGTGCCCATCAGTGCTGCCTATCAGTGCCTGTCAGTGCCGCTAACAGTTCCAATCAGTTCCACCTATCAGTGCCAGTCAGTGCCGCCTATCAGTCCCTGTCAATGCTGCCTATCAGTGCCATATGTAAATGTTGCATTTCAGTGCCCATCAGTGATGCCTGTCAATGCTCACAAGTGATGCCTGTCAATGCCCATCAGTGCCGCCTACCAGTGCCTGCTCTTCAGTGCCACCTATCAGTGCCCATCAGTGCAGCCAATCAGTGCCCATCACTGTAGCCTCATTAGTGCACATCATTGAATGAGAAAAATTACTTATTTACAAAATTTTATAACAGAAACTAAGAAAAAACTTTAAAAAAAAAAATTTTCAGCCTTTTTTACTTGTTTAGCAAAAAATAAAAAAAATCAGTGGTGATTAAATACCACGAAAGAAAGCACTATCTTTCTTAAAAAAATAAAAATTTTGCTTGTGTACAATGTTGCATGATGGAGCAATTGCCATTCAAAGTGCGACAGTGCTGAAAGCTGAAAATTGGCCAGGGCAGGAAGGGGGTAAAAGTGTCCAGTAGGCAAGTGGTTAAACAATGTTTTTCTTCATGGTCAATCCTGCATTGTGCCTCAAAGTTTTTTTTAAGGTTCCACATCTAATATTTCCATAGCTGCTTCTCAATTGTAAAGTGTAGTGTTTGCTGTAGGCTAAATGCTTTTTGTTCTGGACGTTAATACTGAACATTTTATAGATAGGCAAATCCTGCCCTCCATATTGATTAGCGGTTCCAAATGAATAATAACTACTGCAGGGAACAGACACAAAAACATACACTCAGCATCTTTCCAAATCACTGTTCTGTTCTTTCAGCGCATTTGAAGTTTTTTTTTATACACATGATTACGTAGGTGTCACATTAATATTACAAATATACTTTTGTGGTAACAAGGGGCACTACATAGGCAGGTAAACTTATAATCAGGATTTAAAAGAATGCAAACACGTAAAGAAGACACTATTAATGCCGTGTGCACAATGAGTGCAATGTGCAATACATAGGTAAAGCAAAATAGAATATAATTGTATACATTTCCTTTACACCTGCTACTTACAATGCTCCATCAATCAAGAATATTTGTAGCTATAGTCTCACTGAAATAGTATAGCAGTGACGTCTTTATTACAACCTACCTTATCTTATAAAACTGGTAAAAGTGCTTACATACTGTGCGTTTGTGAAATAAAATAATTTAAACACACTCCAAAGTTATTTATTTATAGAAGCTCACTGTGGTTCCTTCTGTTTAAAATGCAGTATACCAAAAGAACTTAAATACTGTCTATGGTGATCTTGAAATATTTAAAGTGCAAGTTCTCCCACTTAAAAAGATGAGAGGCCTGTAATTGGCATCATAGGTAGACCTCAACTATGAGAGACAAAATGAGAAAAAAAATCCAGACAATCACATTGGTTGATTTGGAAAGAATTTATTTGCAAATTATGGTGGAAAATAAGTATTTGGTCACCTACAAACAAGCAAGATTTCTGGCTCTCACAGACCTGTACCTTCTTCTTTAAGAGGCTCCTCTGTCCTACACTCATTACCTGTTCAATGGCACCTGTTTGAACTTGTTATCAGTATAAAAGACACCTGTCCACAACCTCAAACAGTCACACTCCAAACTCCACTATGGTGAAGACCAAAGAGCTGTCGAAGGACACCAGAAACAAAATTGTAGACCTGCACCAGGCTGGGAAGACTGAATCTGCAATAGGCAAGCAGCTTGGTGTGAACAAATCAACTGTGGGAGCAATAATTAGAAAATGGAAGACATACAAGACCACTGATAATCTCCCTCGATCTGGGGCTCCACGCAAGATCTCACCCCGTGGGGTCAAAATGATCACAAGAATGGTGAGCAAAAAATCCCAGGACCACACGGGGGGACCTAGTGAATGACCTGCAGAGAGCTGGGACCAACGTAACAAAGGCTACCATCAGTAACACACTACGCCGCCAGGGACTTAGATCCTGCAGTGCCAGACGTGTCCCCCTGCTTAAGCCAGTACATGTCCGGGCCCGTCTGAAGTTTGCTAGAGAGCATTTGGATGATCCAGAAGAGGATTGGGAGAATGTCATATGGTGAGATGAAACCAAAATAGAACTGTTTGGTAGAATCACAACTCGTCGTGTTTGGAGGAGAGAGAATGCTGAGTTGCATCCAAAGAACACCATACCTACTGTGAAGCATGGGGGTGGCAACATCATGCTTTGGGGCTGTTTCTCTGCAAAGGGACCAGGACGACTGATCCATGTACAGGACAGAATGAATGGGGCCATGTATTGTGAGATTTTGAGTGCAAACCTCCTTCCATCAGCAAGGGCATTGAAGATGAAACGTGGCTGGGTCTTCCAACATGACAATGATCCCAAACATACCACCCGGGCAATGAAGAAGTGGCTTCGTAAGAAGCATTTCAAGGTCCTGGAGTGGCCTATCCAGTCTCCAGATCTCAACCCCATAGAAAACCTTTGGAAGGAGTTGAAAGTCCATGTTGCCCAGCGACAGCCCCAAAACATCACTGCTCTAGAGGAGATCTAGAGGAGAATGGGCCAACATACCAGCAACAGTGTGTGCCAACCTTGTGAAGACTTACAGGAAACGTTTGACCTCTGTCATTGCCAACAAAGGATATATAACAAAGTATTGAGATGAACTTTTGATATTGACCAAATACTTATTTTCCACCATAATTTGCAAATAAATTCTTTCCAAATCAGCCAATGTGATTGTCTGGATTTTTTTTCTCGTTTTGTCTCTCATAGTTGAGGTCTACCTATGATGCCAATTACAGGCCTCTCTCATCTTTTTAAGTGGGAGAACTTGCACAATTGGTGGCTGACTAAATACTTACATTATGTGTAGCCTGCCTGTGGTATATTTCTATCTGTTGTCTTCAACATAATGCACTGTAAATTGTACTCCAAGATAAAATGGTGCCTTGTCTCTCCCTCTTCAGTTGCAGTGCCGTAAAGTGCTTACATGATGTACAGCATATGTGTGCAATATTTCAGTTTTTTTGCTTTGACATTATACAATTTTTATTTCATTATAAAAACGTCTATGTCTCTCCCTCTTACATTTCTTCACAATCAACCTGTCTTGGAGAATTATACTGTTCCACAACAGCACATATAGCATCTCCCAAGCATGTAAATTGTGTTCACATGTTGTCTTCAAAGTTGAAAAAATTGGAGTCCTGAGGGTTGACTGCTGAGTCATAACTTTAGTGACCATAATTGAACTTCCCAATGGTCATGATTCACCTTTCTCCTCCCCTGTGTGTTTTACCTGTTTTTGAAGTATTCCATCCAAGAATGTTTACATTCTATACATACAGCTTCTAGATTTAATATCACCAAGTGTTAAAAAATACTTTGGTACTGTACATGTAATGGTAGAATAGATTGGATTTCCATACAATTCTGAGTGAAAATATTTAACTCACTAACTCACATTACATCAGCAACAGTATTTATTTTAAAATAATATTGTTTTTTTTAAATAAAGTAGACACAAATACAACAATGTCTCAGTCTATGTGTGTACATTCTCTGTGATGTGCATCTCTACGGGGCTATGAATAGAATTCAAATTTAACAAAGTACATTATTCCATCTGTCAAATGTGTGTTCAAAAGCCAAACCTCAAGGCTGTTTACCTAAATCACATTGTTTTATTGAGCCTAATTGAGTGCATTCGGTAAAAGATCTACACAGTTTGGACCACAGTTGAATTTGTTTTATAATACTTCATGTATCCTAGAGGTAAATCTATTCAGGACGTATCATATTTATACAGAAGTGGGCCCTTGAAAGGCTGAGCTTGTAAACAAAGCAAGAAACATAGGCTTATTCTGATCTATGGTCCAGCAATGAAAAAATGGAGGTACAAGGCACAAACTAAAAAATGGAACAGTGGTCCAGATAATTAAGAATGTTATGTTACAGAATGTTATAGAATGAATGTTGAATACTACAGTTTTGAACAGGAGTTTAGCCTCAAGGAGCCAATATATTTATCTGTTAACAGAATTACAATAATACTTATTCTGACTACTGTATTTGCACTTTGTAAACTCAATAAATAACATCTGTAATATATATATATATTGAACAGGACACCGAGGATGGGTCCTGGACAGGTGTTATGTTTCACTTATATTTGGGTTGTGGTCCCTGTAAGGGGAATCGTTTTTGTGTACTCGGGGGATTCTCATCCGCACAGGGCGAGAGGCTCCAGACCAGTTAGTGCATAGAAGAGAGGAATAACTTAATAATTGTCTATTTGGGATCCAGTATTTTGGAGGTTCAGAGAGATATTCAAGTAGGAAAGACCCCTCACTCCTGATTACAGGACTCTGGTCCCAAAGGGTTAAGCTTACCTCCAGGAAGCAGCACTTAAGACAGGAAGATCCTAGTTCAGGGGCTGAATAGTAGGAGAATAGAAAGGAGATGCACATCTGAGTGCTGCATACCTACCGACTGAATCTGGACTTTTCCTACCTTTGGTTAAATCCCTTATGTGAACTTTGCATGAGTTAGGTTTCATGTGTGCTGAAGACAAGCAGACTTGTTTTGTGTTGCTGAAGTTAGACTATTTACTTTTGCTGCTGGAAGCTCTGTTTTCATTTGTTATTTCTAAGAGAAATGGATTTTCATGTGATCCCAAAGCACTATCACTGTGGTTATACTCCTGAATTAAAAAAAAAAAAAATAATAATAATATATATATATATATATTTTACTTTTTTTAGGCTTTTTTTTTCTGCTTCTTATAGGAAAGCTTCCTAGCAAAAATCTTTTTGGTACTTCTTCTCACTGCTGATCTGTGATTGCTGGGAACCAGGAAAACAGTGAATTAGAAGTGATGAGACTCTGGAGTAGAGAGACAGTTGGAGAGTGTTGAGGCAAGGCACAGCTATAATTAAATGTATATCAAAAGTCAGATAAGGAGGCATATTGAGATACCTAATCATATATTTTTTAACTCAAGGCTGCTGATAGCACCACCAAAGTCCCCAAAATATTGGGACCAGGGGCGGACTGATCATTTGGAAACTCGGGCACTGTCCGAGGGCCCGGGGTCAGTAGAGGGCCCCATGAGATGCCCCTGGTACCTTTTTCATAGGCTTTTTTGAGTTTGGGCAAGGACACAGGGGCCCCATGATCACCTATTGCCCGGAGGCACCATGAGTTGTCAGTCCACCCCTGATTGGGACTTTCAGCAGACACACCCCGTCTACAATGCAGTGTTTGGTTCCTGTACAACCTGTCACACAGGAGGGATTTGTATTATTGTTAAGTGATTGTTGCACCCTTTTTAAGTTAGCAGTATACTACTTTGTTAAAGGACAGAGGTCATCGCCTCAGAGGCTCACCTACACTATGTGTCTATTACATTTGATCATATAGGACAAATGCACTTCCTCCAATTTTTTTATGTCGATTACTTATCAGCTGTCACAATTTCAGCCAATAAAACCTGCTTTGTTCTGTCCAAAGTGGTTGTAATTTATCTATGAACCTTTTTTACAGAGTAACTCCACTTTTCTTGAAAAAAAAAAACATTCCCCTCTGAGTGATCAATGCATATTGCAGGGATTTTTACCAAACTTTGTTGCAGATTCCTACCCTCCGTTATGCTGAAGAGATAGTTGTTTGTTTGTCTGTGTCCATGTACAAAGTGAATGGGAGTGATATTTTCATTATTGATCAGTTGCTGCACTTGCAAGGTTTTAATGAGGAAAGTTGAAGGTTCTGAATGCCTTTAGATGTGATTAACCCTTTGGGAGTAACTCACCAAAACTGGAATGTTTGTTGCAGAGGATGTGAGGATGCGAAAACGCCCAAAATCTGCCTTGTATTTTAGTGCAGACTGGGAAAATTAGTAAACCAATCACACAAGCAGTAGATTACATTTCTTGGGGGGCGTTCCCCACATTATCTGTGTACAAAACACCTACAGTTTGCCATATGAAGTAGCATTTTACAGAAAATTACAGCACTGCAGATTGAAAAGAAAAGGTCATTTTTTAATAACACTATATTACAATATGGCTTGTGTCACAATTGTATATGCTTTTTTTTTTGCAATATTTTTCCCATGAAAGTGTAGATACCCTTTAAATTGGGCAATTTGTAACCATTGTGCAAGAAGTTTTTTTTTCCCTATTATTACTGACATGTCATCGTAAAATGTATTCAGTTGTCTTTCATTTGGGATCAGGAGTTGGATCCCCATTATGCTTTTTTTTTCCCAAGTCTGGTAAACAAAATCCACTGTCACTCAACTAAATCAAAAGTTGCCATTTTTATAGAAGTGTGTGTGTGTGTTTGTGTACTGTATGTGTCAGATGGGGACAAGGTGAACTTACAATTTTTACATATGCAATACATTTATTCCCAGAAAAAAACTGAAATATACGGTAATTCTATAACAGTGCCTTTTAAAGTTCATTCTGCTTTCTCTGTGTCTGTATCCAACAACAAGACATCCAGTTCTGCTTCTTTGATTAATATTATAGTATGAATTAATATTGTGTTTAATTATTTAACATTCTACTTCTGTGTAAGATATTGAGATCCTTTTATCTACTTGATGGCTCTTCTCCCTTTTGCTCAGCATGACTCTAATTACTCATTAACCACTGTCGCTGTTATGGATAAATGCTTTCTTCAAAAGTGAGTTCCCAGTCTTCTCTGTACCACTCTCTGAAATGCACCATGTGAAATAAGCATCTTTTGGAGAAGGAGAATTTATTTGTTATAAATCATAAGTTAAAACTCTGATCTCTTTAATGTGGAACTTCAGTTTATGAACCTTTCTACTCTGCCACGGGAAAATCCTTGAAGTGGCAGGTTTGGAGTATGCCTGTCATCTTGCAATATGAGAAGGCTGTCATGATGATTTTACTGTGATGAGTGTGATAAAAATAAATTATTGGGTGCAAGCCATTTTACAAATTTTCAAATGCCTTGATCAGCTTGGCACAGGTTAGGTAGGAAAATATGGTAATGCACATTGCCGCGAGTTAAAAGTATGTTAGGATAGTGTCTGTGAAACAAAGTTGGGAGATATAAACTTTATGAAAGAAAAATGGTTTATGATCAAGGGTTAAACTGGCTTTTGATTTGCAAGAACTATCTATCAGCAGGATTACTTTGTTTTTTTTTAAGTTTAATTTTTAAAGTATAAGGAAATCCTGCCTTTCATAATAATGCAGGGTAGTGCAGCATTAATAAACGGTACATTTCGTAAATTAATTCCTTATTTTTTCAATGTGACCTTTTAATGATTCCATCTCTGCAGACAAAGTCTGTGAGAGGGAAGAAGCTACTTGAGATGGCCAAGGATATCACTGACATAGAAAGTCCCAGTCATGACCCCTAAATGGTTAGAGCAGCTGTCAATCAACCAGCAGTGGGATGATTTTTTTAAAATTTTTATTAACATCCATTTAAAATCACATTAAAATATATGGATTTACATCACAATTACAGCAGAGAAACAGGTGTCTTTTTCTTTCATATCAGCTACACTGATGTCTCCCTCAACATGTTTTGGCAATGATGGTTTCATCAGGATGAGTGTTGCTGATAATTAATATGCTGCATACAAATAATGTGCATACATACATATTCATCTTCACGTATATTACATTTATCACATTATGACCACATAACCATAGTCCTTGCTTACCCCATTTAACGTAATTTAAATGATCAAACATAGTCTTTCCAGAGTCCTTCACTGTGAGGGGTCTATCTGTCCCCACTGCCAAGGGTAGTATTTAGATGGCCACAGGAGAGGTAAAAAGATCCAGCTACAAAGGACAAACAAATATGTATAGCCACAATTCCTATACAATATATTTCCTTCCTCCTTATATAAAAAAAGGCCAATACAAAAAAGAAAAAAGTAAAATTAATCCTTACTTGCTGTCTGCTGCGATGTAAAACAACCACAGGTTATGTTCCATGTAAGGTCTTTATATGTAACTCACATGAGGCTAGGGCATTTCAGGCTAAAAAATAAATTACACGCATTTCCAATATAAGCAACTAAAGCAATCTTCCATAAATAAACATATCCCTATCCATTATGATGCTTACCAATTACTCATACACAAGCTGGCAGGCTGCAATACTGGCTCCTCCACTGGCTCAGGCAAATAGACCACCGAGCTACTGGCTATATGTACCTTCCCCGTCCTGCTGTCATCTGACATCACCAGTGGGATGCGGGCACTCCATCAGTCCCAATTCGCATGAGGTAGGGACGTAGGGATAGTGTTTGTAATATTTCCTTCTAGTTCAGTTACAATTCACATGATAACAATTAAAAAAACCAATTGTGGTCACCTATGCTGTTTTCCAAACTTTACAGATTGTTGATTGAGTCATAGAACTTGCATGGAGTTCTGTTAGTGTATAGATAAACATCATAGAAATGCGTAGATCCTAAATGGCATTAAATGCAAATTGCAAAAAACCTTTTTGCATATACTTTTAATGTTAGAGGGCATTTCAACTATTCATATTGTGAAAAAAATTATATCAGTCTGCAACTGGTCAGCACTGGGAATTCACCCAAATAGTCACCTTTTCGATGGCCCTGATTTCTCCTCCTATACAAACCTGCAACATTGAATGAATCTCCCAAACAGGGATTTCTATAAATATCTCCACTTCAGACATATTTTGGAATCTGTCATCTGAGATATCACGATACCAATGAAAATCCTCACATATGTTCAAGACCAACCCAAACCTTTGCCTGCACAGTGTCTAAGACCAACCCCAAATACTCCGGGCTCTGTACTGGCTCCAGGGCCGATTTCTCGAAGTGGAGCACCCAGCCCAAGCATTCCAGAGTACAAGGGCCACATTTTTTCTCAGGCTTGGACCAGACTGATTTCTGAGCAGTAGATTGTCCAGATAGCCCAAAACCGATACTCCCCTATTTCTGAGGAGCCCCAGAACTGGGGCCAGAATTTTTGTAAACATTTGAGGGGCTGTGGCTAGCTCAAATGTTAGTGCTACTAACTGAGAATGTCGAGTTTCTATCACAAACCTCAGAAACTTTTGATGAGCTGGAAATATTGGCACATGCAGGTATGCGTCCTTGATGTCTGTACAAGCTAGAAAGTCTCCCTCTTGTAAAGAAGCAACTACTGACTGGTCTAACTCCCATCTGAAATTAAAGAATCTTTAGCAACTTTAAGTCTAGAATAAGCCTTACATCCTCATTCTGTTTTGGAACTGTGAATAGGTTTGAATAAAATCCCTGGAACCTTTCATCTGCTGGACCCATCACAACCACGCCCTGGGACAACAGCCCGTTGAGTGCCTAAAACAAAGATTTCCCTCTCAATAGAGAAGTCTGTACCTCTGAGCAACTTTAGAAGTGACCCACTTTACCTTCAAAAAAAGTCTTCCCTCCACCCGCACGAGTAGGGGCACCCCTTCATAATGAAGTGAACTTATGGCCCTGGCCCTGAAATTTTTTTGGATGCAGAGCCCTGTGTACAGCAAAATTCTTGCCTAATGGTAGAAGCACCAAACACTGAAGTGCCTGGCTCCTTAAAGGTTGAGCGTTTGGACTTTCTCTTAAAGGGTAAAAGTGTATTCACAGGGCAAGTTAAATGCTTATTCAAGGAAGCCCCATTTTTTAACAAACTTCTCCTCTATAGCAGGAGTCTCCAAACTGAGGCTCGAGGGATGGATGTGGCCTTTTTCTAGCCTTTATACAGCCCTTGGGGCACTATTTGACCCAATGATATTAAGCAGTATTCCTCCCACATACATCAACAATGGGGCACTATTGATAACACTTATGTGGTACTATTCCTCCCAATAATGCCAATGATGGGGCACTACTCTTCCTCCTACTGACCACCATCCCTGAGGCCATGTTTATTCTAACTGATGCTGGGCCCAAAACATTTTCTACCCACACTCTGGCCACACTCCAGCCCTCTTAAAGTCTGAAGGACTATAAACTGCCCATTTGTTTGAAAAGTTTGGAGACCCCTGCCCTATAGGATACAGAAGGGAGAATCTTTTAGGCGGAACAAAAACTCTGTCTGGCTGATTCCAGTCAGCATACATAACTTGCTCCAACAGAGGGTGCACCGGAAATGCCTGAGTACTTTAAGGTGGCTTTAATGAGCCCAAAGAGGAATAAAAGACCTCAGATGCCTCCACTGGGGATAACTTGAAACCTGACTAGGGTCTTAACTAATAACCTTTGTGATTGAGAAGCGGAGAACGCCTGCTCATCAGGCTGTGACTCCTCCAACAGAGAATCAATTTCCTGACCCTCCTCAAGATCCTCTACTGCATCTTCATCCTCAGGTTCTACCCACTCTTGTTCAAGGACAGGTGGGTCCAAGGATGGGGATCTTTCCTGCTTCTTACCCCCTTGAGCTACAGATGCAACAATCCCATCAATGTTTTCTAACCCTGCCAGGGCTGATGCAAGATCCTCCTTGGTTACATACGCTGAAGTAGACACATCGGTAGTAGTCACAATGCCGGACAAACGCAGCGGCTCAGATTGACTTGTTTCCCCTGGTCTTTTAGGAGAAGATAACACAGCGGAACTTTGACTAGGCTCCACAGGACCTGACATTTGTAACCCTTCCTGCTGTGCCTCCCCCACACTGCTTTTTGAATGACATTACATCCACTAGCGTTACAAGACCTGTGTAAGAATTAATCAAAACACAGCATTCACAATAGTCCTGCTTAAAGTGAAGCAACACACTCCAATGCATTCAACTGAATCAAAGGGTAGTATATACACAACCCTCCTACTTGACTGGCCGACCATCCCAGGGAAGTACTCACGTACCCTTAGAATGACCTGACCTGTGTTCTGTCCATCCCTCCAGGGCCCAGCAATGGCAGCAGCAGAGCTCACATGTAAACAGGCAGCACCCCCTGCCTTCCTCTTCCTGCTGCTACGGCACATGCATGTGCATCCACGTTCATGCATCCACGAGATCCACACTGCAACAGACTCTTTCAAGTGGCCAAAAATAGGTAGTGCAGGCAAAAAACAAGTACTCCCCCTGATACACACACACACACACATATATATATATATATATATATATATATATAGAGAGAGAGAGAGAGAGAGAGAGAGGAACACGTCTTACCAATCCCACCACAGGCCCCTGAACTTTAGCCAGGGACCATCCTTCACCCATCATGTCCATGTCTTGTCCTAGAGACCGTTAAGAACTCAGTCCCCCTTTTTAAATGGGGGCCACTGTCTTGGACCTGTATAGCATGCAAGAAGCGCCTTGTTCAGACCAAACTGCACAGGGCCCTGAAAATCCAGAGCCCAGAGTCCAGAGCTGTGAAGTTGCATTACAGGTAAAACCCCAAGGATTCTTATCCTTATCCTGCCAGGCTCGGATACCATCCATTTTGGCTAAAAGCTTTTCAAATGGATCTGATTGAGGCCCTTGACTCTCAGTAGAATCATTCCAGACCTCCCAGTATGCCTCACAGAGCACATGCAGCACATGTTCAGTGACCATCCTCCTTACAGACTGGCGAAAAAACTGAGTATTTCCTGTGTAGGAGGGGTTATATGGGGAGGACTTCCTGCTTGATTGGTCGGCCAGTGTCCATTCACCTATAGGTGGCATATAACCCACATAGTCATTATTATTGCCTTCTGTGTGTCCTGTTATGTAAGATAAAGAAATGATACTTTCTTGAACTTTAGCTGATGTGTTAATTATACCTAAACATCAGTGTACTTTGTGCACTCCACCCTTCTGCGTATCTGAACAGCCATGTTTGGTTTATTGTCATGTCATGTTTCCTGATGTAAACATGACATGCACGGTTGTCTTTATTATTTTCTGATTTGGTCACCTCTCTCGTTGTTATGTTCTTACACTAAATCTCTGTTTGTTAACCTGGTTATTCCTCACCATATACACCTTGCACTTTTAGGCTCCTTAAACATATAGAGCCTATGTGGATGCATTTCTATTGATGATCTTCATAATATGTTCTTCAAAATGTTTAAATAAATATGATTGAAACAAACAAAAAATGTATGCTTGCAACCCTAATGGTAAATTTCCATTTTCATTATGACAAGGCTCACTGATGAGCTAGGCATGTGATTGTTAGATTGGTTTTTTTTTCTTTTTACAATTTTAATCTGCATGTATTTGCTGTTCTAATATTAGTGTTAGTGGTAGAGTAAAATGCTCTAACCTACACTTGTGGTCAGTGGGAACTGGAATGCTTCCTTACTCTGGTGGTCAGAGGGGTAAAAGAATATGCTAGAGGTCAACAGAAGAAAAATTTCCCCTTACATTAGTGGTCAGTAGGAAGCAGTATGCCCCCTTCTATTGCTGGTCAGCGGGAAGAAGATTCCCTCCTTACACTGGTAGCCATTAGGAAAAGGAATGCCTGCTTACATTGGTAGCTAGTTGGATAATGTTCCTTTAAAGTGGTGATCAGTAGGAATAATTCCCTCTTAGATTGACAGTCAGTGGGTAAAATAATTCTATCTTACATTGGTAGATCACAGGAAGAGAAATATTCCCCTAAATTGGGGATCAGTGGAAAGAAGAATTTCTCCTTACATTGGTGGTCAAGGAAAGGAAGTCAGCCCCTCTTACACCGGTGATCAGTGGGAAAAGGAAGGTGCTCTTACATTCATGGTTAGTAGAAAGAAAAATGCCCCCATACATTACTGGTCAGCAGAAAAAATGCTCCTCTGCTGCATTTGTGGTTAGCAGGAAATGGAACACTTCTTTACACTGGGGGTCAGGAGAAAGATGGACGCCTCCTTGCAAAAGAGGTAAGCAGTGAGAGGATAAATGCCCCGTTACACTATTGGTCAATGGAAAAAAGAATATCCATCTTACATGTTAGTCAGGGGAAGAAGAATGCCCCCTCTTACAGTATATTGGATGTCAGTGGGAAAAAGAATGTCTGACTTTAAATTGGTAGTTATCTGAAAAATGACTCTGAAAACAAAAGCATTGGTCTCAGTGTGGTTATCTAAGATTCTTTGCTAGTCTGTTTCTACCTAATGACAAAATCCCTGCAAAACAAGGGGTTCATCATGGATACTAGCAAAGAACATGAGGGATGCATGGCAATAGTCTTACAAGTGGAGTTAGGCACTGCATGGCCACCAGTCAGACTTAAACTTGCTCCAAAATTATCAGTAAAAGATGAATTCTTATTCTTTGTACAGGAATTAGCAGTCGCTGTACATTGCAATGCATATCAGACACTGCTTTTATTGCCTATTAAGCCTTTATTCTTTCAGTGACCACTGCATAGTTATATGCCATAGCAACAGCTACTAAAGCACATTCCATGGATATATGTGGAATTGCTCCCCAAAATACATTCTGCTACTTCTCCCGAGTGTGGGGGTACCACATGTGAGATACTTTTTGCCAGTCTAGCCAAGTATAAGACCCTTTCATTTTTGGAAAGTAGACACACCAAGGAATTTGATAAGAAGCATGGTGAGTATGTTGCAGATCAAGTTTTTGGAAAATGAAGAAAGAAAACAAAAACATATTTTCTCTTTTCTTTTTTTACATTTCAAAATCTTGTGAGAAAAAATGAGATCTGCAAAATACTCACCATGCCTCTTTTTAAATTTCTTGGGGTGTCTACTTTCCAAAATGGGGTCATTTTTTTGGGGGGGGGGGTGTCGGTGCTATCCTGGCATTTCTAGGCCTTCAGTACTGTGATAGGTAGTGAGGAAGTGAAATGAGGAAGTTACGTAACTTCAGGCTTTCAAAGTGGTCATTGGATTTCAGGCTCCTGTATGTCGCTAGCCTCCCAAAAAGTCTCTCACATGTGGTATCCCCATATTCTTTTTAAATTTCTTGGGGTGTCTACTTTCCAAAATGGGGTCATTTTTTTTGGGGGGGGGGGGTGTCGGTGCTATCCTGGCATTTCTAGGCCTTCAGTACTGTGATAGGTAGTGAGGAAGTGAAATGAGGAAGTTACGTAACTTCAGGCTTTCAAAGTGGTCATTGGATTTCAGGCTCCTGTATGTCGCTAGCCTCCCAAAAAGTCTCACACATGTGGTATCCCCATATTCGGTAGAAATAACAGAATGTATTTTTGGGTGTAATTCCACATATACCCATGGTTTGTGTGAGCAATATATAATTTGAATAACAACTTGTGTAAATGTGTAAAAAAAAAAAAAATGTTTTTGTCATTTTCCAAAAACTGGGAAAAAACAAATCTTCCATTAACTCAATATGCCTCTCAGCAGATAGCTTAGGGTATCTACATTACAAAAAGGGGTCATTTGGGGGTGTTTGTACTGTCCTGGTATTTTAGCACCTCAAGAAATGTGATGGGCATTCAGAAAGTAAAAGCTTTGTAAATTCCAGTATCTATACCATAGTTTGTAGATGCTATAACTTTCACACAAAGCAATCAATATACACTTATTGGGATTTTTTTTACCAAAAACATGTAGCAGAATACATTTCAGTTTTTATAGCGCCAAAAATAAAAAGCGCACAGTTGATCAAATACCACTGAAAGAAAGCTCTATTTGTGTGAAGAAAAGGATGTACATTTAATTTATGTACCATATTGCATGACCGCGCAATTGTCAGTTAAACTAGTGCAGCGCTGTATAGCAAAAAAAAAAATGGCATAAATTGCAGTATCTATACCATAGTTTGTAGACACTATAACTTTCACACAAAGCAATCATTATACACTTATTGGGATTTTTTTTAAAAAAACATGTAGCAGAATACATTTCAGTTTTTTGGATATTTTTTATGACAGAAATGAGAAAATATTGTTTTTTTTAAATTTGTTTTCAAAACGTTTTTGTTTATAGCGCCAAAAATAAAAAGTGCACAGTTGATCTAATACCACCAAAAGAAAGCTCTATTTGTGTGAAGAAAAGGACGTAAATTTAATTTATGTAATATTGCATGACCGCGCAATTGTCAGTTAAACTAGTGCAGAGCTATGTAAAAAAAAAATGGCATAAATTGCAGTATCTATACTATAGTTTGTAGCCGCTATAACTTTCACACAAAGCAATCAATATACACTTATTGGGATTTTTTTTAACAAAAACATGTAGCAGAATACATTTTGGCCTAAATTTATTACTAACTTTGAGTTTACTATATATTTTTTATAGTCAAAAGTAAAAAATACCATTTTCTTCAAAATTTTCAGTCTTTTTTTGTTTATAGCACAAAAAATAAAAAATGCACAGGTGATCAAATACCATCAAAAGAAAGCTCTGTTTGTGTGAAAAAAAGTATGTAAATCTAATTTTGGTACAGCATTGCATGACCTTGCAATTATCAGTTTGAAATAGTGCAGCGCCTGGTCATTAAGGGGGGTAAATCCTCAGGATGACAAGTGGTTAAAAACCGGTAATCATGAAAGAATTTTTCACATTTCAAAGTATACCTTATATCCATAGCTCCCACAGTAAAGAATGCTTCCAACATGTTAAACTTCTTTTCTACCAATGAAAATGTGCTTTTTACTTTTTGTGACTATTTCAACTTGAACAGCTTTTCAAGGATTTATTTTATACATTTCTAAAGCTCAGTCATATCCCACCAGTTGCCTTTTTTGAAGAGTGAACACATTCAGTTGAATTAGTCCTCCCTCATTACCAAGGTCCTTTTTAACGTAGGTAACAATCAATCAATCAGCAATCTCTTGAGTTCAAAATCATGTGCCACCCCCTTTAATTTGCAAGTAGGCTCTTATCTTTGCATGTAGGTGGTCAGGATATTCTGTGCCAAAAATAGATGTGAAGGTCTGTGCAGACCCCCAGATAACCATCCTCAACTAAAGGCAAAGCACATTACATCACATTTTGAATATGTACACGTTTTTCACTGTTTAAAACTACACACTATGCATATAAAAAAGGCACACAATTATTACAACTCAACTACACAATCATTAATACATTATTAAATGAATGTTTTTTTAATACAGGTAGTGTAGGTACCTACATTTGAATTAGTAGCATTCTTGAAGTCTTTGTATAATGGAACTCAGAGAGTTATGCAGGCCATAGATGGGGAAAAAACAGGCCAATTTTTCTTTAAAAAACAAAAAATCGGTCGTTCAATCGGCCGACGTTTCCAGGAATGGTAAAAAAATCGGCCAATTTTCATCCCGTCTACAGCCGGCAAAAAGTGTCTCTGCAGAGAGCTCCGCTATTTCTTTGACAGTTCTTTGACATTTATAGCGGCTGCAACAGTGTATCTGTTTGTATCCATTTAGGATGCAGATGTTTTTATTCGGAAACAGATACATTGTTGCAGCCGCTATAAATGTCAAAGAACTGTCAAAGAAATAGCGGAGCTCTCTGCAGGGACACTTTTTGCCGGACTGGAATTCTTTTTCATCCTCTTCTTCTTCATCCTCTTCTTCTCCTTCATCTTCTTCCTCTTCACCCTCTTCTTCTTCTTCATCCTCTTCTTCTTCATCTTCTTCTTCTACTTCCTCTTCTTCTTCTTCTTCATCCTCTTCTTCATCTTCTTTTTCATCCTCTTCTTCGTCCTCTAATTCATCCTCTTCTTCTTCTTCATCCACCTCTTCATCCTCTTCTTCATCCTCCCTCCTCTTCTTCTTCATCCTCTTCTTCTTCATCCTCTTCTCCATCCTCTTCTTCTTCTTTTTCTTCTTCTTTTTGTCTTCCTCTTGCAGGTCACTGCTCATGCGCAGATTTTTTTATCAGTAAAAAGATCGGCTGATTTGCCCATAATTGCCGCGAAAATCGGCCAATCGGCAAAATCGCCCGATCTTTTTCCAACTTTAATGATAGAAAAAATCTGCCAAAAAACGGCCGACCTATTAACCTACTAATGATCCGAAAATAGGCCGATTTTATTTTTGGCCAAAAAATCGGCCGATTTTCGAACCATCTATGGCCTGCATTACTTTATGCCCAGGGACATGTAGAACTGTTGCTTGGAAATGTAACTTAACTTACAGGTGTTGTGTTGGCACATCAATGATTAGCAAAATTATGTAATGCATGAAAATAAGAATTAGCTACATCTTGACTAGCAAGAAGCATAGGCGTAGTTGAAGCACCATCCTAACAAATTTTAATATAGCTTTATACAAATATAACATAAGAACAAGTCAAAGTATGAAGGGAAATTCCACAGCTTTATTGAAATATTTCCAGAAACTGTCAAAATATGAGCACATTTTAACAGCAACATGGCATAGTACCATAATAAGTAATAAATAAGTGTCATAAATAAATAATATGTGGCATAAAACCCAAATAAGGGCATAAATCAATGTACAAATACTAACCACTGGAAAGTCCAAACTATCAATAAAGCTGCCATTACCTATATCATATGAGAAAATGGTGAAAAGGGGGATGTGTATAGGTCTTTTAGGCTATGAGCCCTAATATGTTGCACCATGTATGCTACACCATAGTGAGTCCTGGTTTGCTGCTCCATCTCAGTTCACAGTATGATCTCTTCTAGAAAGTTTTTCTTTTTCTTGGCTTGCTGCTCTCTGATGGTATGGCTCACTTTGCAAACTCTTTCCAAAATTAGTCAGCTCCTCTCTTTGTGTCATGGAGTCGAGACTTGCTGTTTTATGTTGTTATGCACCACTTTTTTAACTCCACATAAAACAAGCTGTTTTTTTTTAGTGTACTGAAGTTTAAGACCCAGGTTGCTGCTTTATGTTCATGCAAAGAATTTTGTGAACTCTGCCAAGAGACTGAGCTCTTCCATGTATATGTTGCATTCTACTTTATGATTTTTTTAAAGGGTGCTTATTCTTTCTAGGCCAGTACTGTTTTGACTTAATAGTCCATTTGGTATAAACATTTCTGGAAAGGTATTGGTTCTTTACAGAAAATGGATGAAGAGATATAGCAGATTACCTAACAGACTCCATGCACATTTAAACACTGGATTATTATTCTTTCTATATATGCAATGTATGCAATTCATGTGTTCCCATGGTGTGTGTGTGTAAACATTTCTTAAAATGAAGTGGAAGCTCTGCTCGTTTGGCTCCATCCCCCCTCCACCGCCATATTTGGCACCTGTTGGGTGGGAACTGGTACCTGGTTTTGACAGGTACCCGCTCCGCATTATGGTTCAGTTAGCCGTGGCGAAGTGAGTCAGAAGTACAGCCCCCTCTTTCCTCCCGCAGTCTCCAGGTAACTTTCACAGGTCCCAGAAGACTGCAGGACCAATCAGGAGGCACATTGTGACTCACACATGTGCAGTGGGCACCCGGCTGTGAAGCTGCAAGCTGTCACACCTGATGCCCACACTTGAGATGCCGGCATCGTGGAGGAGAGAAGGAGAGAAGGACTGGCGCGGGTGAGTACATTGCTGGACCCTAGAACAGGTGAAAGTGTGTTTATTAAAAGTTAGCAGTTACAGTTTTTGCAACTGCTGAGTTTTAATAAACACAAAAACAGCTGCAACTCCGCTTTAATGTAAGGGACTCACTCCCCTGCAAAGGTATATAGTGAGTTGAACAGCTAGCTTTCTCAAGGGCAATAAACATGTGCACCGTAACTGAGGCAATGTGTTAACTAGCTGTAATTAGCTATAGCTGTTATGCATAAAAACTAATTGCTACACATAGAACTGATTTGCAGCTACTGTAGTAAATGATTAAAAGCTTGTCAAATGAGAAGACCTTTCTGCTTTGAACATTTTCTGACTGTAAAACTTTGTAACGGCTCTGCAGAATGTCAAACTCATCTGTGCTTCTGTAATTTATAAAGCACATCTTAATGAATTTGTTATACATGTTTATATTAGATAAGTGAGAATCAGCTGCAGTGCATAGAGCTTTCACTAAAGCAGAAAAAGAAAACTTTTTATTTGAGTAATTATACACAGACTGCATGTGATTAAAATGCTATATTATAACTTGTTTTCTATTTAGAGATGTCATGCAAAAATGAACAAACACATTAAAAAAACAAACCATCACAGAAAATAGCATTTAAACATGTTTAGTGGGTAGTTATTAAGTGATCATTCCTGCTTTCGTCCTGTCACTTCATGAAGCGCAGATGGTCTCCCTGTTAATGAGATTTAATACATATATAATGAAATCATTACAAAACCTGCACTCTAGGGCTTGGATTGAAGAATGCACGCCATTTGAAGGTGAAATGTACATTATAAACACATTAACCTTACTTTGCAAGCTTTGCTATTTACATAAACATGTGACCCTATTCAATGAAGACTTTTTAATCCTAAAAGTATGACTGTATTTTTATTAGTTATTTTACATTTATACACATCCAATTATCCTCTAAAAACTGTTAATATTACGAGCTACTCCAACTATTTAGTTTCCAGAAAAATTGCTGGGCCCCAGATTTCCTTTCTCTTCTGTAAAATTTGCTTCAACTTGGTGTATTGCTCATTCATTCAGCATCATGCATTGAGCAGAATTAATTCTCATAGGTTTACTTTTAAATATGAATGTTTTACTGAAACAGATCAATTCTTGTAATGCTCATGCACTGTAAGGGGGGAAGAGTAACAAGTAAGAAGCATTGCATGGTCGTTCCCTACACAGCTTCATCACTAGGCAATGAATGTGGAGATCAACATTTATTACATTCCCACCTGCACAACCGAGCCCCAGCTGACCTCTTTATTTCCCTTTCTTACTCACCTCCCATGTCGGAACCCAAGAGCTTCATAAATTCCTGAGGAAGGTTGCCTGCTGATCAAATATGCTTCATAGTGTATGGAAGTCTTTCCTGTTTATTTACAATGACTGCTTGTTCTAATCTTTTTGCTTACTCTGTTTGTTTCTCCAGCTCACCTCTAATGTCTGTTGTTATCACTTTTCTGCTGCTCTCTGTCTGGTTAACCCTCATTGTTTGCCTCTGTTTTCTGTTTACTTGTCTTCATTACCATCCATTTCTATAGCTCCATTTACGTGTGCCTTGTCTGTGCCTCTGCATAACTACCATGTTAGTTTCCATAACACATCCTTATCATTACCCAAAATAAGTTGGCTATATAGAGGACAACCTAGAATTTCCCACACATTCACACTTTCTTGTCTATTGACTCACCAAAAGGTTGGGGCAGCTGAGGGGAACAAAACCATGGCTACCAGGCCTGCAACCTCAGTGAAGCCTTGTTCAAAATTCCCCAACATTCCTCCCTGTGGTTGCTATTAGTAGTCAACCTTATACTAAAGCAGCAGAATCAATTATTAAAACTTTACAAGCAACTATTGGCTTAAGAAATTAACCCAATGTTTTATTTAAAGCAGAACTTTACCAAAATTAGTGTGTGCTGTAAATTGCCTCCAGCATTGTTCTTGTTGTTATTGCTGGAGGCTGCCATTTTGCTGAAGCTCAGAGCCCCATGAACAGTAATAAATCATAAAGTGGAACTAAATCCATCCATTTAACTGTTTCAAAAAATCATTACATTTCTAGAATGCTGGGATTGATAAATGTTACATTCGCTTGTGTCCTCAAGCCATCATATAGCTGGTGTCATAAATGAAGACATGTGCAGCACCACGGCAATTGCAGATCAAACAGAAGCAGCTTCCTTGGCTGTAAAGGATAGGAGGATTTAATTTCGCTTTAAGGCTGTCAGCAGATTGGCCTCCACAAATTCGGCAGTGCCTAAAAATGAAGAGCAACTGAGCATGTGCAGAGCAAGGTGAAACAGTGTATTACTGGATTTGAAACAGAATAGGCACTTATTTTGTAATGTTTTATATAGTTATACCTGCAAAATGGGCCAGCCTGAAGTGATCTAGCAGGACTTAATTTTCTGACTAAAGTTCCACTTTAACATCCAAGAAAATAGATTACACTAACTCTCACCCAAGTGTCTAAATAACTATTGCAACCCTTATATAGATGTTCTTTTACCCAGCATCTGAATGTAATATACAGCACTCACTACCTGAAGCCAATTTGTCAATTCCACCCTGAGCTGTCAAGAGGTAGACCTGCAATACCACCTTACACACTTGAGCCATTTCTGCTGTCGGCTCTGCTGCATTATCAATGGTCTCATTAGTTGTCTGATTCATTACTTCAGCATACAAGTTCATTGTTTTCACTAAGTAGTTTCCACATTATCTTCACTGAGTTAAACACAATTGATCCAGAAGAAAGTGCCTCTCTTACCTTGTAGTTTAGGGGGTTACTGGGAGATATTAGGTCTTCCCTTGCAAGTATGATATACAGTTATCCATGAAATTAAAAAGGAGATATTTTAGGGTGCTTCCACCACTCAGGAAATTAATACTATTTGTAGGAACCAGGGATCCACAGAACCAATGTAAATTAAACATTCTGAAAATTACATTTTCTTTGCCAGTGTCATAAATATAAATTTAAAAAAAATGGGAAATGTTTCAACCAAAATCAAAGAAGTGAAACCCTAGGGCACGAAAATGTCCCAATCCGAATTTGTTGTTCCTGTTACTACAGCAAACTTTGGCAAATCATTTTACCTTTTCACTAAGTGTTAGGACAGTAAATACCACAACACCCTTCAAAAGTAAAAGCAGGATTCAGGAAGCCTGCTAACTTATAGATAAATGCATGTTGTTTCTAGGATGAAGGAATGTCCTTTGTAAAAAAACAACTTTCCCTCGAAAAAGCAGTCCATTTGAAGTCTGATGGAATCCCAATCAGGGAAGGATCCCACAACAAAAAGCACTACAGGAAGATAGCCACACACCCAGCAGTTCAAGCAGTTTAGCAATAGCTGGAAAAAGATAATAAAGATCTCCTTTGAGACAGTTCAGTTCCTGAAAGTATAGTGACACTTTTAAAGGTACTGTAGTGCATAAATAGCGGCAACCAGGAAACAACTCCCTGTAGGAAGGCTCCATCTCACTTATGGAGTGGTTTTCTTTGTGAAAAGTGATCCCCTCCTTGACCCAATCGCAATGTCTGGCATGAATCCAGGCGTGTCAACAGAACCTGGAAAGGTCCATCCCACTGCAGCTGCCAAAGCTTAGTGAGCTGTCTCTTGATCACTCTCCAATTTCCGTTACTGAGAGAATGTTCAGTGTCTTTAGCTTAGGGTCTAGCAATGAAGAAAACATTTGTGAATGTAGGTCAGTTAGTTTATAATTATAAACCAATACATTTACCTGGCTATTAAGAACCAAATTAATTACAGGCTACTGTGTGGGAATCACAACTGATAAACCAATGCAAGAGCTGTGCATCAATCTCTCTACGCACAGAGCCCACAAAGCCTAAAATGACTTTTATTCATATAAAGCTAAAAAACCATATGTTGGCAAAAATTTAAAAATCATGAACCTGCAGGTGGAGGCATAAACAATCGGGTAGGAGTATTCAAATTAGGTTTCCCATGAAGAGAAACATTCCCTTACCTATGTCCAAAAACTGGTCATACTAATGAGTGCCTCCCACAGCAGACTATTTTTCTAGTTTACCCTGCTTCCTCTGATAATATAAAGCATATCAAAAAGTGAACCCAACCCCAAAACTCAACATGCTTCACCTACAAAAGGGCTGCATCATGAGTGAAAAAAGTGTAATTGGAGATAAAACATGCTCAAACACAAAACCACATGTATAAATAAATGAGTGCGCTGTACACTAAAACAATCAAATGCAATATCTGAACACAATATATCTAAAAAAACATGAATAAAAAAAAATAAAAATACTAAAATTGCAAACAGTGTATTGCTAAAGTGCTATAAAAGTCCAAATACATAAAGTGAATAAACATAAAAATCCCAAATCCAGTGCAAAAGTGCTGTGTGCTGAAAATTCTTCCAACAAAGTGTTATGGTGTCTACAAGTGCTTGCCACAACAGACAAATCAGCGTCTTACTAGACACATTGATCTCCAATCAAGAGATCAACGAGCTGATGGTATTCAGATTCCACACTGACACCCATTTTAGCAGTATCAAAGGAGATGAATGAACAACAGCAGGTAAACCTTATAAACAACAAATGTTTGAGAATCTTCACGGTTTTTACCCATGCAAGAGGTGTAATGTATATAGGAATGCACACACATCCATAAATCTTCATTCACATCTAACACCACCAATGCCAATTATGACATCCAGGATTTCATCACATGCTGCACTAAGGGGGTCATATACCTCCTGAGTTGTAGTTGTGGTCTACAGTACGTTGGGAGGACTATACGTCCTCTAAATGTTTGTATTGGGGAACATTTAGCTAACATTAGAAAGGGGTTTCCATCACACAGTCTGGCCAAACATTTTGACTTATATCATGGCAGGGACCCATCCACCTTAACCGTTTCAATACCGTGCAATTTTACACCTTCCTGCCCAGGCCATTTTTCAGGTTTCAGCGCTCTCACACTTTGAATGACAATTGCGTGGTCATACAACATTGTACCCAAACTAAAATTGTATCATTTTCTTCACACAACTAGAGCTTTTTTTTGGTGGTATTTAATCACCACCGGGGTTTTTATTTTTTGCTAAATTAACAAAAAAAGACCAAAAATTTTGAAAAAAAAACACATTTTATTTTGTTTCTGTTATAAAAGTTTACAAATAAATAATTGTTCTTCATAAATTTAGGCCGAGATGTATTCTGCTACATGTCTTTGGTGAAAATAACCCAAATTAGGATGTATTTTTTAGTTTGTAGGAAAGTTATAGAGTTCACAAACTATGGTATAGATCTGATTATTGATCAATCCTGAAGTACTGACGGCCAATCTAATTTCTTGAGGTCCAAGAATGTCAGAATAGTACAGATATCCCCAAATGACCCCTTTTTGCAAAGTAGACAGTCCGACGTACTTCATAAGAGGCATGGCGAGTTTTTTGAAGTTGTATTTTTTTGTCATAATTTTTCGGAAAATGAAAAAATTAAAAAAAATATTTTCACTATTTTTTTTTTTACATACTGTCACCAGTGCAGTACAGCATCATCATATAACTGGCATGGCGGTGAACAGGGACACTGACTGGTGACAGTATGAAAAAAAAAATATATATATATTTTTTTATTATATTTAATTTTTTATTACATTTTTTAAAAAAAAATTTAAGATTTTTTTTTCATATTTTACTATGACCAAAGTAGTACAATGTTACCATAGTAACATTGTACTACTTTGGGGAAGTGATCAGTATTTTTTTTTTTTTTTTTACACAATTTGCTTATAGCAAAGCATTACTTTGCTATAAGCAAGCATTTACCTGAATGAAATCGATTCATTTAGCTTTTTTTTTTTTTTTTTTTTTTTGTGCTTAGCTGTGATTTGGTCACAGCTAATCACATGAGCATGTTCACAGCTAGGCACTAGTATACAATGGATGGCATCATGAATGAAGCCATCCATTGTATACAACTGTCATGTGACCTGCTGTGATTGGTCACAGCAGGTCACATGGTACCAGCAACGGGAGCCGGTACTCGGATCTATCATCGGCCGTGTCCGAGGTGCACGGCCGGTGACAGATCGCACTGCTGCGCCGCTCTGCATTAGCGCAAACGGCGCATGTGCGGGAGCACGCCAAATGGCGTGCACCCGGAATGCAGGGACACATTTAAAGCCGCCAAATGGCCATTGGCCGGGTGGCTAATGGTTAAAGATTATAGGCATAGCAAAATATACTCTCAACTGGAGAGGGAGTAACATGAAAAGACATATTTCCCATAGAGAGAAACGTTGGGTTTTTGACCATAAGACATACCAAGCCCTAGGCCTTAACGTCGAATGGGATAGAAATTAGTTTATCAATAACAATTGAGTGTTAGAATTTTTTATTTATTGTGTACATTAATATGAGCGTTAGAATAATAATGTTATACTCACTGTGCGCATTGGTATGTTTTAATATATTGGTGCTTTTATTTTCAATTTTTATTTTATTTTATTATATTTTTTAATGTATTTTTTATTTTTATCATTATTATTTCATTATCATTTTATATTTGTGATACATTGTATTCATTCATGCTATTGCAGTAATTTTATTAATGTTCTGTGTATTAGGTTTAGAATAGTGCATTTTGGCATTCTGGTGTATCCACAAGATAGCACCTACACTGCTTCTATGATTCATATCAGATGAATTCATTAGCATGCCAAAAACTTCCTGAGCTCCTCTTCCTATAAATATGGTGACGGTTGACGTGGCACAAATGATTTCCTATCCCAGAGGATGCCAGTTTTGGAGAAACGCGTCAGTGGAGCTTTCTCTGACGTCACCATGTTCCGGCCGATGGTCTGACACTGTGGGAATTTGAATTTGTGTACTGCGTTTATGCACCTTATCTATGTAAGTGCAATACTTTAATAAAAAAAAGTTTTGTGAACTTATTGGGTAGCACTATGAAGTTTCTTCTTCTGTTTTAAACCCTTCCTTACATGGTTTGGAGAGCGGTTTGGTGTTAGGAAGTTGTCAGGGCGATCCTGCTGTTGTTCAGTTCTCTCCTTTGATACTGTTAACATGGGTGTCAGTGTGGAATCTGAACACCATCAGCTCATTTGATCTCTTGATGGGAGATCAATGTGTCTGGTAAGAGGCTGATTTGTCTGTTGTGGTAAGCACTTGTGTACACCATAACACTTTGCTGGAAGAATTTTCAGCACACAGCACTTTTTCACTGGATTTTGGACGTTTATGTTTATTCATTTTATGTATTTGGACTTTTACAGCACTTTAGTAATACACTATTTGCAATTTTAGTATTTTTATTTTTATTCATTCATGTTTTTTGTATATATATTGTGTTCAGATTATGCATTTGATTGTTTTACGTATTGTACAGTGCACTCATTTATTTAGAGCATATGTTTGGTATTTTCCAGTATTCAGGAAGAGAATAGCAGCAGTTCACTATATTTATTCACACATTTATTGTGTACTGTTTTTAATTTTTGCATTTTGTCCTTTGGGTACAGCGCGGGTTTTTCTTTACACAAAACCCCATGTGTAATGAAGGTGACCACCATGTATGACTCTTATTTATATATTTTAGTCACCACTAGAGGGCAAACAGGAACCCAGTTCAGACAGGAGCTCCATCATACTAAGAGAGCTCCCCCTCGTGGTCAATTGGAAAACTACTATTGATTAGATCAATTTTGTCAACTGTGCCATACATGTTTAGATTCATACCTCCAGTTTAGGATGCAAAGACACTACATGTTTAGCACTGTTTAGCAGAGAGTTCCAGAGGATGGGGGAAGCTCTGCAGAAGTCCTGGAGACGAGCATGGGAGGAGGAGACAAGGGAGCTAGAGAGTAGGAGGTCTTGCGAGGAGAGGAGAGTACGGTTTAGGTGATATTTGGAGACAAGATCGGTGATGTAATTTGGGGCAGAGTTATAAATGGCTTTATATGTTATTGTTAATGTTTTGAATTTTATCCGTTGGGCAATGGGAAGCCAGTGGAGGGATTGGCAGAGAGGGGTGGCATATACGGAATGGTTAGTAAGGTGGATGAGTCTGGCAGCAGCATTCATGATAGACTGAAGAGGGGATTGCCTGCAATTAGGTAGGCCAATGAGGAGGGAGTTACAATAGTCAAGGCGAGATATAACATGGGAGCGAATAAGTTGCTTAGTGGTTTCCGAGGTTAGGAACGGGCGTATCTTGGAGATGTTGCGGAGGTGAAGTCTACAAGATTTGGACAGTGATTGGATTTGGGACTGAAAGGACAGATGGGAGTCTAGGATTACACCTAGTACCTTGGCACGAGGTGAGGGACTGATCAGGGGCGGACTGACAACTCATGGGGCCCCAGGGCAATAGGGGATCATGGGGCCCCTGCAGGGGCGGACTGACCATTTGGAAAATTGGGCACTGCCCGAGGGCCCGGGGTCAGTAGGGGGCCCCATGAGATGCCCCTGGTACCTTTTTCATAGGCTTTTGTGAGTTTGGGCAAGGACACAGGGGCCCCATGATCCCCTATTGCCTGGGGGCCCCATGAGCTGTCAGTCCACCCCTGGGCCCCTGTGTCCTTGCCCAAACTCAAAAAAGCCTATGAAAAAGGTACCGGGGGCATCTCATGGGGCTCCCTACTGACCCCGGGCCCTCGGCCACAGCCCGAGTTTCCAAATGGTCAGTCCGCCCCTGGGACTGATGATTGTGTTATTGATCTTGATGGAAAAGTCAGGGGAGGGGGCACGGGCTGGAGGGAATACTAAGAGCTCAGTTTTGGAAAGACTGATCTTGAGGAAGTGGAGTGACATCCATACCGATATGTCGCTTAGTAGGTTAGTAATGCGAGAGGAGACTAAAGGGGTGAGGTGAGGGGTAGAAAGATAGATTTGTGTGTCATCAGCATAGACACGGTACTTAAAGCCATGGGAGTTTATCAAGTGACCAAGGGAGGAGGTGTAGATGGAGAAGAGTAGGGGTCCAAGGACGGAACCTTGAGGGACCCCTACAGAAAGAGGGAGTGAAGAGGAGAAGGCAGCGTTAAAGGTAACGCTGAAGGAGTGCTGCGATAGGTAGGAGGAGAACCAGGAGAAAGCAGAGTCTCTGAGGCCAACAGAGTGGAGTTTTTTGAGGAGAAGGGAATGGTCAACCATATCAAAAGCCGCAGAGAGGTCAAATAGTAACAACATGGCTAATACATTGCCTTTATGTGCCCTAAAATTTGTATTCTATTGTACAAGAATTTTTGGAACTTGAGTAACCTCTTCATTTTCGATATGAGACTAGCATGCAAAAATAATACGATTATTAGTCCAATATTCCCATTGTGTGTAAGAGGATTTAGGAATACCATAATATAGTCTAACTGAAGGCTTTGTGCTATTTGGTCTGGTGATCTTGCATGTATTTACAACACAAACCTAACTCCAAACATATCTGTGTTTAAAGCTTTCCTATCACATTCTGTCCCTATGGAGTCCAATACAAATATCAGTGTGTAATCCAATCTGATAGATTTCATATCAGAGCTGAGGAAAAAAGGCACAGCTTCGTTTACTATCTGTCACAGTTCCCCTGCAGACTGATGTGATAGGATGGAAAAGTCACACAGAAATGAGGATTATTGAGTCCACAGACTCTGTGGCCCTTTCAAGTACTCATTTCCTCATCCAAGTGTCTTTATTAACTCTGGAAATAAGGAAATAAATTAGGCATGTGGAGTCTCCCAACAGAACAAGCCATGAGTAATTTTAGGAAAGATTATGAATTTAATTCACAGAAGGTATGTTTCTTATACCTAACATGACAGAAACAATAAAAAGAGTCCATGGGGACATCAGCCTCATTATTTTGACTTAGTCTTTGTGATGACTCTGCGTGAAGTGAATATGCCTGCTGTGACCCATTTCAAATGCTGCCTGATATACTTAATGCTGCCTAGCTTTCCTTAATCAACTAGCAACATTACTTTTACATAGGTAGTTGTCTTTTTCTTTTTTATTGAACCCAGTATTGCAATTATTTTTTTTACTTATGGATGTTAGTGATTTAGATTTATTTCCTGTCCTGGCGTGGCACATTGAGGGCTATGCATTTCTATTCAAATGCACATTATAGAAAGAATATCAGAATATTAAATCTATTATTCATAAACAGATTGCAATATGCATTTCTACAAATGGAAAACTATCTATAATTAAAGTTGGCAGACCTATTAATCAACCACTCATCTTCTATTCTTAGATCATGTTCCATTCATACGGCTTCTATGAATGGCAGAGCTGGGTGGAAAGAATGGGCATAGTCAGGCACTCTTGATGAGAGTCTATGATGACCCCTTAGTTGTATTAACCCACGCTGCCCTAGAAGTTTACAGCAGAAGGGGTGGGGGGATTTATGGACGGAGGAGGATTACAACTAAAAGAAGAGGCATCAGCACAAGGGGCACATCCTACTGACTGTAAGTTATGTCCCTCGTGCTGATTTTTGTGGGGTTTTTTATTTTCCCTGAACTTAGGTTTTAAAGCATTGCCTCATTTCCTTTCCTTTTGGTTACTAAACTGCAAAATTGTAAGTTTTTAACAAGTTACAGAAAGATATTTGTGAATATCAATACATGGAGAGGAGGTGGAAGCTTATGATGAGTGCAAGCCACTGGAGCAGTCAGTCTGCTCCACTTATAGTCATTTGAGCGATTCTCCATTAGTGCTGGGAAATAACTTGTGCTTTTTAATCATTTACCTTCTTTTTACAGTTTTAAATAATAAAGGATACTGTTCTATGACTTTTTGGAGCGATGTATATATATATATATATATATACATATATATATATACATACCTCTGTGGATCAGTTCAATGATTTCATTGGACATCCACATTTGGTGAGTTATGTTCCATTGAGGTTGCACGTGGTAGAGGTTTGTGTCATTTGCAGGGGGAAAGACTGTGAATATATTGCTTTGTGGACTGATTTTGTATTATATTTTTGTATATGTGCACTAATATGCTTTTTATTTAACAGATTTCAATTATAGTTACATATGTATTTGATTGATTTGATATGATCTATTTTATGTTTTTTTATACTAGGCGCTGTTTTTTTTCAGGAAGTAAACGGTGTCCTTTGATAACAGAAGCAAATGTAGGCATTATACTGTAAATAACCCTAAATATTGCCTTAAAGTGTTACTAAACCCTGCATTCACTCTATCTGGTCTCCCACAGTACACAGAACATAGAAATGCAATTGTTTCAGTAAAAATAAACTGCTAAATACCTTTTCTCATCAGCAGTTAGATCAGTCTTGTGACTTCAGCAGAGCACTGGTTAAAGCTTGTAGGAGGAGTTTTCTTTCTGCTCTAGGAGGATGCAAAACCCCTGACCTCTGTCTGGACAGTGCTGATTGGCCCTGTGCTGTTCACATGCACTCTCCCAAAAGGGAAAAAAGACCCTCTGTAGCAATACACACCAAACTGAGCATGTGCATGTGGCTATGGGTTCAGTCTGTCTTATCAGGTGGACATCTGAACAAGAGGAGGGGCGGAGAAAACAGGATCAAATGGTATTTTTATGCATTGCAGAGGATTAACCCCTTTAGGTTCCACAGTGAGTATAAGAAGCATGCTTGACTGCATATACAGACTGATTTTACTGCTGTGAGTTTCTTAACACTTTAAATGTCTGGAAAGAACAGCAACAGAAGGCATTGCCAACTGTGATCTCTGTGAAAGGTAATATATTTCTTCAAGATTAAAAATTTAAGCAATACTTAGCATACCCTACATGCAGTTAACATGGCCATACACTATATCTGATGCTAGATTCATTTTACTAACTTTTTTTTTTAATTTACAGTAGTTGAAAAAAACATTTAATGATTTTGTTATTGATTACGTCACTGGATAAAATCATATCTTTTTTTGTTTCCACCTGGAGTTCAGCTTTCATTCATGTTATTATAGATGATCTTCTTTGTCTACCGTATAGCCGGATAAATCAGAATATTCTAAAGTGTAGTATTATTTTTAATTCTAGGATAGCAATATTGTCTAACCACCAGTCTAAACCACATTGTGCCAGGAATTCAAAATCCTGTTTGTTATAGCAAAAACATCTTTTTCTGGGAATAAATTGTTCTTTATTCAGTTTGGTGGAATTTTAATAAATGTTGTGTCTTTTATGCATGGAAGCTAAAATTCATATAACATGTTGTATAATGTTTTCTACAAGGTAGTGAGGTAAGCCTTAAGGCCAGTCTACACATTTCACTTTGATGCATGTGTCTATAAATGAACACATATTAAATGTGATGCCAGAAGATATAAATAGGCAACAATAATCTACTCCTGGCTGCTGGAGATTAAAGAATAGATTTAGAGAATATAGAACTGGGTGATCCAACAGAAACAAAAAACACGAACTGTAATTTATTACATTTACCAGCAAAAGGTTTGTTTGTAAGTAAACTGATAGAAAGGGATTTTTGAAATGTGAATCACTTTAAATTTAGCAATGCATCCCATAAAAATTGAAGTTACATAGGTCCACTTTATTAATCACGTTATAAATAAAACCACAGGTGTAGTTAGGGTTTGATTTTATCTGGGGGCACCAGAAGACACCAGAAGAAAAGATAATGATGGCAAAACAATGAAATGTAGGCGTGAGCATAATTTGTGTGTTGTGGAGCATGACAGATTGAATAGGAACCAGCCAGCAGACCAACCAAATTACAGCCGTTCATGCTGCACTGGCCAAAAGTAGCAACGACCATTATCTACATCCACAACCCACCAGAATATAGGGGTGACAGAAATTATTAACCACTTTTCCTAAAGGAACTAGTGTTTATAGATTTTTGATTAGTGATATAGATTTTTGATTAGTGTCACTTGTTTTACCCCCCCCCCCCCCCCCGTATCTGCTCTATTATACTGTATGTCAAAACTGAGATGATTAACAGTATGACGTACTAGACAAACGAAGTGTCTCACCAAATCAAGGTGTTGATTAGGCACACCCATATTAGGCAATTAGGCACTTGATTTGGTGAGTGTGTAGTCTGATGGGGAGATTTTCACCTAAAGTTTTGGAGTGAATCTATATAAATTATAGAGACTTTCCCTAAAAAAGATCTATGTGTTGGACTTTATCCTCTTTCACTCTACTACACTTTGGTGGAAGATACTTTTTATAATGCTTTAATGTTTTGGTACAGTCCGGGAGACGGCTTGGCGAGGGGGACAGGCTGGCATTCCTTGTGCAAAGTACACATTACTGCGCTAAGTACATTGCACTTTCAACACGGCAACAAGGGAACATCCCAAAATCCTCTCATCATCTCTCCTCTGATCTCCAGAAAAAGGCTTCATGTGAAGAACCACGTTGATCGGTCACCCCATCACTCCTCCTGCATCCTGACTACTTACCAGGGATAACGGAATCAGCCTAATGCACAAAGCAGCATGTGACTGGGTTGTATTGGCACAATTTTGATTGATGAATTCTTGGACTCGAGCTCCTCACATTAAGAAGCTGACTCACCTGAACTCCCCCAGGACATGCCTCTCACACAGGAATTGGCTGTCCTTGCTGGGGCTGCTGCGTCTCTTGGAAGTACACACCCGGTCACTTTTGGACTCCCTGGCCTTTCTCTTCTGTCACATGAGAGAGCTGGGTATAGGTACAATGTCCCTCTTCTCCAGTCTAGGCCTGGTGTCACCTCTCTGGCAGACCCCCGCACCCCCATATCGATGCCACTGCTCGTAATGTCCCCTCTTCCTGGGCCTGGGGGGTGGTGCCGCCCCCCTTGAAAAATGCCACCGAAGGCAAACACTATTGCATGTAATACTCACCTTATTTATCTGCATTTATACTGCATATGAATTATTATTGATTTTTTATATACCGGTATATTTTTTATTTATTTATATATTTTTACTTTTTTTTTTTTTAATTTACTTGTCTATAGCGCTGCACTTTTTCTATTTACATAATTTACCTATGCCCTGAGGTGCTAGCAGCTGTTTTGCACATACTTATACATACTTGAGCTTACTCATTGAATAGTTTTTTTTTTTTTGATAAGGAAATTGCATTGTTTGCCTCACAGTAGATATGCCCCAGCATTAACTATTCAAAAATCAAACATTCTGAAAACAGTTTTTTTCTGAATAAAAATCTGCTGTTGTATGGTCAGCTTTAAGCTGGCTATACACTAGTCTCTTAGATTGTAAGCTCCAAGGAGCATGGCCTTCCTAACCCTCTTATATTGAACTGTATTTTTGCTGTATTGTCTCCCTTTATATTGTAAAGCGCTGAGCAGACTGTTGGCACTATATAAATCCTGTATAATAATAATAATAATAATCAAACTTTTATTATTAAGTGTTTCATTTCATTGTAAGCTTATTGTTATGATTATGGGAAGTGAAGCTCTGTTTTTATGAGGATTTATCTGGGACTCATATCATTTGTCTTGTTTGTATATTGAAAACAGCAGCTCAATAGATCAATTATCATTACCTTGGTTCACCAGTACTCAGAGTGTTACATTTTCTATTTAGTATGAAGTACTACACTGAGGAAAAGTCTACAAAGTAGAGCAGTAGTTGCATTTAATGTACAGAGTACATAGAGGAGTGGTTTGGGCTACATAATTTACAATATAGTAGATATTATATATATATATATATATATGTATATATATATATGTGTGTGTATATATATATATATATATATATATATATATAGTGGTGTATTTAGGTTTTGTGCTGCCCTAGGCAACACAAAAATTGCCCCCCCCCCCCACAGAGAGACTCTGACACCGACCAACACCTCCCTCCCCCATGAAGAGAGCCTGACATTGACCAACAACACCCCAGCCCCCCCACCACCACCACCCAAGAGAGCCTTCTACTACCACCACCGCCCATATACTGGCCACCCCCCCACCCCAGTGAGAAAGAGAAGACACTCGCCTTCACAGTTCCGGACATCCCCGGGAACAAGAGTTGGGCCCTGCATACTTCATCAAGCAGCACGCAGCCTCTCTCGGATCCCACCTGGTCCCCATGCAGCATAAGTCCCTCCTTCCATTCCTTCTTCCGGGGGATAGCACTGCCCCTCTAAAAAATTCAGCTGCCCCCCTGAAAAATGCCACCCTAGGCAAATGCCTTGTTTGCCTTGTGGTAAATACGCCCCATATATATATATATATATATATATATATATATATATATACAGTTGTGCTCAAAAGTTTGCATACCCTGGCAGAAATTGTGACTTTTTGGCATTGATATTGAAAATGTGACTGATCATGCCAAACAATGCTCTTTTATTGAAGTATGATGATCATATGAAGCCATTTATTATCAAATAGTTGTTTGGCTCCTTTTTAGATCATAATGATAACAGAAATCACCCAAATGGCCATGATCAAAAGTTTACATACCCTGGAATGTTTGGCCTTGGTACATACACACAAGATGACACACACGGGTTAAAATGCCAATTAGAGGTTAATGTCCCACATCTGTGGCTTTTTAAATTGCAATTAGTGTCAGTGTATAAATAGACAGTGAGTTTGTTAGCTCTTACGTGGAAGCACTGACTAGGTTAGATACTGAGCCATGGGGATCAGAAAAGAACTGTCAAAAGTCCTGCGTAACAAGGTATTAGAACTTTATAAAGATGGAAAAGGACATGAAAAGATGTCCAAAGCCTTGAATATGCCAATCAGTACTGTTAAATCACCTATTAAGAAGTGGAAAGTTCGAGGATCTCTTGATACCAAGCCAAGGTCAGGTAGACCAAGAACCTCTAATTGGCATTTTAACCCGTGTGTGTCACCTTGTGTGTCTGTACCAAGGCCAAACATTCCAGGGTATGTAAAATTTTGATCATGGCCATTTGGGTGATTTCTGTTATTATTATGATTTAAAAAGGAGCCAAACAACTATTGGATAATAAATGGCTTCATATGATCATCATCCTTCAATCAAAGAGCATGTTTTTGTCATGATCAGTCATATTTTCAATATCAATGCCAGAATTTCACAATTTCTGCCAGGGTATGCAAGCTTTTGAGCACAACTGTATGTAAATATTGAACAGAGCAGAGTATGTGATACACGAAAGAGTGTACAAAGTACAGTCATCAGGGATATGCTATGTACAGCACACGATACAAAGTGCAATGGGCAGGAATATGTAATTCAAAGCATAGTATACTCTGTGAGGTCAGGAGTATGTAATCTACAGCACAGTGTACAGATTGGAGTGTACCATTCATGTTTTTGTACTAAGCATTATGTTTATCCTGGTTTATTTGAACATGCTAATCATTAAATCAAACTACCTTCTACAAGTTAAAACTTTATCAACTTCAAACAACACAACTGCACAAATCATGAAACAAGTACTATCCACATAAAGTTCACTAAATCACAAGTGTAATAAAAGCGCCACACCCTTAATACTTTAAAGCAGCAATTCCACCTCAAAGAAACCAAATAAATTTCTTAGTGCTGTAACTTAAATAAAGGAATGCGCTAAAACCACAAACTATTCCTAATTTAGTGTAGAAACATTAGTGCAAAAGATATATATATCTATTCTCAATTAATATAAAAAAATATTAAAATTATGTGCAAAACTATTTTTTAGTGCATAAGTAATTTAAATAATTAAATTTGTGAATATAAAAATTGTCCAATTCTGAATTTCTTCAAATGTCCAAACAAATCCTTTTCAAATTCAGGTGCTCTCAAAGAAATTGTGCCAAAATCCACCACCAAAGTAAAGTTGGGTAACTCACCAGAGCTCCATGCTGATCAATCTCTAGATTTCCTTTATTTAAGTTAAAGTTCACTAAATGTGTTTTCATATTTTAACACTAAATAATACAATAATGTAAAAATGTGATCTCACACATTAAAAGTGTAGGCTCAGACATTTTTTTGTTAGTTTTGGGCAGAGTGTGGAAGGGTTATGAATTTGTCCCTCTGCTTATTGTCCCTTTGGCAATGGATTCACTAGAAAGGAAATGATGAGACATCTCCAACATCAAACAAAAGTTTGGTTCCTGCAGGAGCAAATTGGATCATGCTTTGCTGGGGTTTTTTGCCTTCCTCTGGATCAACTGTGGGTATCGGTTTATTGTTTTATTTTTTTATGGTTGAACTGGATGGACTTTTGTCTTTTTTCAGACAGACTAAATATGTAACTATGTAAGAATGTTTTTAAGGAACCTTTTATTGCTGCCTGTGTTCCAATGGCATATCTGCCCTCTTTTTGTCTGGTGAAACAGTTTTTTCTGGGACAGTAAATAAGGGGAAATCTCTATAATGAATCAGCAGATAGCAGTTAAAAAAAGGAATATTATGCTGTACCCCAAATTCATAATTTGTCATTCCCATCAGATATTACTTACTTCTATCTGGTCTCTTGTACACGGTTTCTCATACCAGCTATTGAAAGAAACCTTTTTTTGAGAGAGACAGGGAGGCTGCCATTGCTATTTTTCATTCTGCATATGTTACAGTTTCCGGCTGTCTTGTTTACCGTTTTGCTTAAACCTTTGTGTCCCTTGCCTAAAACAAGCATGCAAATAAGGATTTCTGATTTAATTCTGTTCAGTTTCTTGACATACTACTATTATTTCTGAACCCAGTTTGTCAGTTTACTAGTCATACAATGGCAAGAAATATGCATCATTCAAGAAAGGTTTTCTTCTAAGAACTCTGGGTAAAACTGAGGGAATGCCATAAGTGTGCCCACTGTCCCTTATCTCCACTAATAAGCGGCTGTTAATGCAGTCAAGTTAGTGGTTATGACTCAAGACTCAGGAAATGAGAAGACGTGGGCTCCATGCCCCTAGAGCCTGGACCTAGTAAAGCTTATGCATCTGATGTAGCTTGGGTTCTCTGTATAAAATAGGATCATATCAACAACAAATTTCAACTCCTACTTATTTTTTAAAAGCTGTGATTTTTTCAAAAGGTCTAGCAGGAATCATAGATCAAAAATTTCTTCATCTAAGGGAAACACTGTATATTTTGCATATATAAAGCATCTAAAGTAGCTTCATGCAATGGGAATGTTTCAGTGCTGTTAACTCTAAGCCCCCATTCACACCTATGGATTTTTCTACTTGTTTCTCTATGCCTGACTGCACCTGCTTAACCTGCAGAATCATATTCCTTTTAATAATTATCTCTGTTGACACTTGTACATTCAGTGGCCCTATGCTGCTCGAAAAAAGTGCATAAGCTTTTTTTTTTTAAACACAGTCAGGCCTTTTTGACTCTACAGACTCCAATGGGAGATCCTGTAACTGATATAAAAACAAAATTTCTATGTTTACGCCTGAAGAACTATTCTTCTCCTATATCACTGCTCCAGACTAGGAAACACGTGCAAAAATACTTGTAAAACACCTGGAAAATTCCTAAAAAATGCAGTTTAATTCACCAGAGATATTCTCTGCTCAGGTTTGAATGCAGGCTAATTCTAGTATAGGTTGCTATTGCAGAGGATGTGTGCCCAGGCAATTCATTTCAGCATGAAATCAAACCAATCTGTGACCTTCCACATACTGCAGATTTGCAAGCTTTCCACTTGTGCTTGAGAAGCAAAAAGCTTGATTTGCCTTTATAATGGACATTATCTCTCAGCTTTATACAGTATGATTGCAAGTATATTATGTTGTGGTGGTTTATGTAAGGATATATATTATTTATAAAGGGCGTGTCCCTTTCCCTTAAATGAAATATTACAGTGCCTCCAGCCGTTAAAATACGGCAAATATTTAATAAACCAATAATTTGGACACTTTGATAATTTGATCACCACTTATTATTATACCTTGAATTCTTTTAGCCAATATGATTTCGTACCATACACACAAAATTTGCCTTATAATAGATAAATATAAAAATTTATTTATGTACAAAAATTATATATATATTAACACAAAACGCAAAAGACTGGTGATAAATGAATATTGGTACACACAATCAAAATATATCCTACCAACGTAAGACACAATAATAAGGTCTCTAACTAATTACATCAATCACAAATTTTAAATGATCTGATATTTATTAAATTTATTAATAATTAATAATTTCGAATATCTCAAAGGTTATATTCTTACAAGCCGTGGCCATAGGATTGCAAGAAGCAAGCCCTTGATATATGATACTCTAATTATTAATATTCAATAAATTATGAAATATGAAAAAATTTATAATATGGCAATAAACAATTTTTAACAGTAACACAGTATCTTTCTACATATATCTAACTACCCAATATTGTTATGATACACTAAGGTAATTTTATGATTCCACACAACAGAGAAAATAATTAATACAAAAATCAAATAAATATCTCACCACACCCGGAATTCAGACTAGGCAACTCTCCCGTGGATTTAGCTGGCAGTGGAACGCCTTTAGACTGATATATAGGGCAAGTGAAAGATTCTCAGTAGGGGAGAATGTAGGAAGTTATCAGATTAGAGGTTTAAAGTTTTAGGAAGTTTGAAAAGATGGAAGAGTAGTTATTCAGCAGATCTTCTTCAGATGTCAGGTCTTTCCATGAGGTTTTTATGAGGGATCTTTTTTCCTTAAAGCACATGGGCTTTTATATCCACTAGTCCATTGTTCTAAGATACCTTCCCACCAGGCTTCCTGATTGGCTAGTTGAGAAATGTGTGTACATAAGCTATTTCTCACCTGCCCGCCAGGTGGCGGTCATGTATCACAGAACAATGTGAGTATTTGAGATGACTCATACCTTGGGTGGAATCTTCAGGTAATTTCAGGAATAAAATATACGGCTCTATCCAGATATAGCAGTGATACCTATATTATTCTAAATAGGGACCATGGAATATAGGTGTATATTCGGTTATTCCTCCTTGAAGTACCATCCTGTTTGTTTCCTGATAAGACATGTAACTAATGCTAGTCTATAATACATCTTACTTCCCATCATCTCAATACTCAAATTAGTGATATATAGTTCCCATTGCTGAGTATTTAGTGGTGTTTAAAATCTATAACATCTTATTTATGATATGTTTTTGTAGTATATTTTTGTCATGATATACAGTGAACTTTTAAACTTAAATGTCCTGAATTTCACTCCTTTGTTTCAGAATCAACATTTTCTCTGTGTAGGGAAAAAAAACTCTCTATTTGCATGGCCCTTGTATTGGGCTCATGGTAAACAATTGTTAATGCTTTCACCCTTGGTGAACAATAGTATATGGTAATAGTTTCAGAGGTCTGTTAGTTCATCACACTCTACAGGTTTTGGTTAAGCTTTCAACCAGTTGAGTTCCCGTCTCATTATTGTTGAAATGTTTAAAAGTCAAAGTCCTATCTGGCTATGTGTTTGACTTCTCTGTATGTGCATTCTTCTCAACCTCCATATACAAATAATCCTTGTTGACAGTTCAAACAGGCTTATTGTCTTGGAAAAGACTCACTTCCCCCATTCTCCATTTCTTAACTAGAATCCTTGATGGTTCAACCAAGACAAAATTAACTCTTAGCATTCGGCTATGCTGAGCTGTTTGCCATATAATATTATGTCTTGATAAAAGTCATATTTTTGAGACATGATTCAAAAGCCCACAACAAATCCCCCTTTGTTTTTGGGGTATAGGCACGCGTAGAGGGGTGTCTGTATCGAAAAACATGAGTGGGACTTTTGGTTAGAGTGATCGTTCGTCTTCTCCGGTGAAGTGAATGAAATAATAAAAAATTTTTTTTTTTTTTTTTTTATAATAAAATGGCAGCGGTGATGCTGGTTGGTCCTCAACTTGACTCGGCGTCTTTAGATGGACACTTCCGATGACGATCCTGGTCTTGTGATGAGGCCGGCCTGGCCTGGCACATCCACCTTGGGGTCCATGGGTCCTCCGCACGACAGGTCTCTTAGACGGTCTCCTAGGCGGGTCTTTTCCTCTGGACTGGCCCTTGGTGGCCTGGGACATCAGGTTATCGTCTCCGGATCGATCTCTGGCATCTGGTCTTTCCCACAGGACATTATAGCTTCCTTCTAGGGTCCGGTCATTGACACCTCCGATCGCCGGTCTGGTCATAGTCTGGGCCTTCCTTTCTAAATTATTAAAATGAACAGTTTGAGTAATGGATATACATAAAATTATGTTACTGGATCCTGTAAGGCAAAAGATGAATTATATGTTCAAAGGAAATTTAATGATGATCTCAATATCTCCAGATAGGAACTGGTGGGTTAGTCTTCCAACAACTGCAATTGAGACTTCGGATGGCAAGCACGTAATTGATTGATGTGCACCCATCTATCACTGATTTCACCATACCGGGTAACCTGCAATTTATATGCGACCGGAGAGATTTTATCAATGATAGAGAACGGACCTTTCCAAGATGGAAGGAATTTCCGTTCCTTGATCTGGTCTCTTGCAAAGTTGTATAGATAGACCTTGTCACCAATCTCATATTCCTTCTTGGAGGTTTTGAGATCATAGTATGTCTTAGCACTAGTTGCAGCTCTTTCCAAATTTCGCTGGGCAAAGGCAAAAGCATATTGCAGATGTTTACGTAAATCCTCTATGTACTGGTGTGTGGTGGTAGCATTGATCAAATTTTGATCTGTAGTGCGATACAATAAGTGCTGGGGCAGTACCATCCGTCTACCTGTCATCAGTTCAAAAGATGACATTTTTGTAACTGTATTCGGAGTAGCCCTCAACGCCATCAGGACCAGCGGGAGTTTGACATCCCAATCTTTGCCTGTTTCCTTAACAAATTTCTTAAGGACATTAACGATGGTCTGATTGTATCGTTCTACACCACCACTAGAGGCTGGCCGATAGGCGATATGCAATTTCCTTTTAACCCCCAAAATTTTCCACAATTTGGCCATCACTTCGCTAGTGAAGTGCGATCCTCTATCAGACTCTATCCTCTGAGGTAAACCAAAACGTGAAAATACATGATTTATTAGCAATGCAGCACATGTCTCGGAGCTATTATTTGGTGCTGGTATACATTCGACATACTTGGTGAATAAACATGTAACTGTTAACATATACCGATTTCCTCGTGAAGATTTTGTTACGGGCCCAATAAAATCCATCTGAAGGTCTGACCAAGGCATACATATCCCCCTCTTCTGGAGAGGTGCTCTGTGAGTTGGCTTGGTAGGTTGAAATTGGGGACATATTAGGCAACCTTGGCAGTATTCCTTCACATCACGTAACATATGAGGCCAGTAGGCATAATCCCGCAGGATCTCATACGTGATCTTCTCTCCACGATGACCGGAAGTGGGAGCATCATGGGCATGCTGTAGCATCAAACCTCTAAATTTAAGTGGGACGACCCATTGTTGTACGCCACCCTTTGAGGTTCGTATCAACAATCCCTGGTATAAAGAGAATTGGGATTTGGATTTCATTAAGATACGTAAATCCTCCTTCCCACTACATACTTCCTTATTTATGGGATTTTGGTTGGGATCTTCCATATGACTATAAAACAAGCCAATTATTGGGTCTTCTTTTTGGGCAGTAATTAAATCCTCACTAGGAGAATCGTGACTCCACTGTAATGCATTCGGATCACCAGCTGTTCTGGCCTGTTGCCTGGTGACAGCTTCAACCTGTACGGTACCTAAAAATTGGTCAATGTCTAACAGTTCACCGGTGATTGCCCCTTCCTTGGCTAAAGAATCGGCCAGATCGTTCCCTTCTTTCTCGGCACCTAGAACCTTGGAGTGGCCTTTGGTCTTCTTGAAGTGCAGGGTGAGATCATTGGACCTTACCAGTTCATCGATGTGACAAAAGAGCTTACCATGTTTCACGGGTTTGTGATTACTCTTGTTCATGTTGTTTCGCTTCCACCTAGGGAAATACTCCACAAAACTATTCCTGACATAATTGGAATCGGTTATGATGGCACACTCTTTAATGTTGAACTCTATAGCCATCTCAACTGCTCTAAGAATTGCAGTAAGTTCAGCAACCTGACTGCTTTTTGGTCCAAGTTTGTATCCCACAGAAATTGGGGTGACACCTTGGGTCCAAACGATTCCAATACCTGCCACTAGTTGGAGCTGTTCCCCATCCTTGTGATGAAAAGCACAACCATCCACATATACAAACGGCAGCTGTTTACAGTATTCTTCATCGTAAACCTTGTAAGGAGAGAACAGTTGTTCTTCCAGAAAGTCAGTGTCCGGGCCCTCCATAGTAGGCGTAGTTGCGGAACAATCATGGAGCTCGGCTAGGCCCTGGGCTACTGGACTTTCCTTGTTCTGTTTGTACCGAATTTCAAGAGGCCACCCTTGCAAAGACAAAGTCCAAGCAGTGATGCGGCTATTAGACACATTTCCTCCCTTGATACGTTCACTCTTTAAATACTGCAAAGGCTGGTGTGCCGTTTCAACAATGATTCTCTCTCCCTGAATGTAACTGCGAAAATTCTGTAATGCCCACACGGTGGACAATAGAGCTTTTTCACTGAACTTTACTTCAACCGGGGACAAAGTTTTACTGGCATAGGCAATCACCTTACTGACATCATCACGTTTCTGGTAAAGAACAGAACTCATACTTACCTGCGTAAACCCTGTCTCTAGATAGAAATTTTTACCCCCTTCGGGATATCCGAGACACGGAGCTTGTGTGAGACGTTCCTTTAATTCCTTCATGGCGTCCTCCTGTTTCTTACCCCACGACCATTCGACATCCTTCTTCAGTAGGTGAAGCAGTGGCTTGCTTATCTCGGCGTAATTATCAATAAACTTACGCGAGTAGTTTACCATACCTAGGAAGGATCTCAATTCTTTAAGGTTAGTAGGGACTTTACAATTCAGAACCGCCTCAACTTTCTTCTTTTGTGGGTTCAAACCTTCAGCAGTAACTTCATGGCCTAGGAAGTTTACCTTCGTGCGACACCACTGGGCTTTTTGTAAGGACAGTTTAACTCCTGCTGCTTTTAATTGGCCCAGGACATGCCGAAGTTCTGTAATGTGTTTGGCCATATCAGTACTTTTGATCAGGATATCGTCCACATATGCCAACGTCCCCCTTTCGAAAGCGTCTGGCATGGCCTTGTGCATGAACACAGCAAATTCATGTCCGGAATTTATGAATCCGAAAGGCATTCTCACCCAACAATATTGTCGATTCCCAAAACTGAAGGCCAGTTTGTATTGGTCTTCCTCACTCACCTTTATGGTCCAATACCCCTGTGCACAATCCAAGGCTGTAAAAACCTGAGATCCTTGGAGCTGGGCGAGACATTGGTCTATGTATGGGACAGGCCATCCTGACATGTACACACGCTTGTTTAGCTGACGGAGGTCAGCGCACAGACGCCATTGTCCATTGGGTTTTAAGATACCCAGGATCGGGTGGTTGTAGGAGCTGTGGATGGGCTGAATTATACCCCTTTCATGTAACTTCCTGATAATCTCAGCTAGAGATTCATAGGAAGCTAATGGTAACCTATACTGTCTTACGAATACTGGTGGGGCATCTGGATCTGTTTGGATCCTAGCGATGTGTAGGTCAGTAGTCCCACAATCGTAAGAATCCTTGGCAAAGATCTCTTGGAATTCAAGGAGAAGCTCTCGGAGCAATTGTCGGTCGAGATCACTGGCACACGCGTCGGCGAGGGCCACCATCTCTTCCACTAACTCCTTGAATCCAGGAAAGCTTTCCGGCTGACCTATCTCATATGCCTCTTCAAGTTTTGTGGTGAGGTCATTGGGTAAGTGATGTGTGTGTTCTCCTGCCATCCAGGTTCTTTGGGGTACTCTTGTTCTTTGATTGGGTGATCAAAGACAATTGATGTCTCTTCGATTCGACAGGTGCCATCTTTAGAATCGAATGGATAAATGGACTCTATGGTGAAAATACCCTCTGGTAATGAATGTAATGTTTGTTCAATTAATTGTTCCTCCGACAAATATTCATCGGGGATGAGTCCAATCACCTGGTTAGTGACCCCAAAGGTATAATATTCAGTCTCTACCGCTAGACCAATAAGGGTCTCTTTGGGTAAGACGATGTCCTGATTGGACAGATTATGTACGTAAATGTACATCGGGGATTGATGTGTGTTGACTAGGGGCGTGTGTGTAATGTTCAGTCCCTCCCCCTTCATTTTATGGGAGAGGCATACTAATGCATCTGACCCCTTCAGTCTATGTCCCTTTTTGACTTGGATGGGGAGTATGAAATTATTTATGCCCTTAGGAATTGTAATCTTTTGGGCTACCTGGACTTCAACAGCATAAGGCATCTGTTGCTGGGATTTTAAAGCTAAGTCCAGATTTTGGTATTTTTCGGGGTCCCCCTTTAGTCGACTCCATAAACAGTCATTAATTAGGTCGACTTGCGTTGCAAAGCGATGTAATATATCGTTGCCAAAATAAATTTTCGTTTGGGGATTATCCAAGACTAGGAACACATGGGTGGCTGTTTTGTTTCCTACAGTGACGTTTAAGAGACACCTAGCCATTGAATTGTGATCATCAGAGTCATCAAGGGAGTCTGAAATCCAATGACGCTGAGGTGTGGAGAAACGGATCATTTCCATTTCGGTCAGGTGTTTTATCAGCCCATGGCTTACAAAGCTGTGTTCCTGTCTCAAATCTAGTTTGGCATATTTTGACCTATTAAGACCATTTATCCGGATGGGGATAAACAAGTCGCTGTTAACCCTTTCAATACCTGTCAAGAATTGGGTGTGATCTCCCCCTTTTTTTGGTTTATCCTCCTGATGAAAAGATATCGTAAGGATGTCATCTTGGAGGGAAATATCTTTTATTTTATCTTGGGGAATTCTAAAAATGTGTTCCTCATCTCTTCTGATAGGGTTATGGTCATCAGGTTTGATAACCGTTACATCAGGAAGTTGGCTGTTCCTGAAATGGATTTCTAATGATCCAGGCCTTTCTTCCACCAGGTGGCAGTGTTGTCGGGAATGGGGAGTTTTAAGTTTCCCATATTTAATTGGGGTATTTACCTGTGACCACAGGACTTGGTTCACACAGTCAACTATGGTGTTCAGCCTTTTTAGGAAGTCCATCCCAATTATCATGTGGTGCTGGGAGATGCTGGCAATGATGATGGGGTGTCTCAGTTCCTTATTACCCAGTTTCAATTTAAGCCAGGCGGTACCCATGACTTGTAACGGGTCTCCACCTACACCAATCAATGAGCTGTCAAAGCTTTTAAGTCTCGGCTTGGTGGGCATGACATTCGCCACTTTATCAAAATGTTCCTGTGACATGATGGTTGCTTGGGATCCAGTGTCTATTAAACCGACAATCGAAAGATCACTGGCATCCTGCACCTGTACTGTGGCATAATATCTCCCATCAGATTCAGTCAGCTCACACATGAAATTAGTGTGGTTGAAGATCTGTGGGCCCTTCAATAACCTATGACTGGCTCTTATCTCACCGCATGTGGTGGACACATTACCCTTATCCTCCCTGGTGGGATTCTTGGACTGTCTCAAGACAGAAGCACAACTAGAAGTTGGTGCTCCGTCTGGCTTGTCAATCCCGACGACTTCCGATGCCGCGACTATATTAGGGGCAATAGATGGACACTGAAAAACAGGAGAATCGTTAATAACCAACAAATGGTCCCCCTTTGCCTGAGAACTAGCTTCTCCATTAGTAGGCGTGTCAGGGACGGGGCACACATCTCCTGTCATTTGACTCAGTGTCCTCCCCTGTTGGTTTAAGGCTTGGGTGCCTGTTAATTCTGTGACCCTTGGTTGGTCACAGGAGCTGCTCCTAAAAAAGGATTGGATGGAAATTGAGTGACAAGCCTGTCCATTTGTTCAGCCATTTTGCTGACCTGTGCCTCTATTTGTCCAATACGCTCAGAGGAGTCATTCTGTTGATTCTCCCTTTTCCTATACTTGCGCTTGTATTTTGGACGAGACTGGTAATGAGACTCAGAGTCAGAACTACTGCTCTGGTCCCGACGCCATTGTTCTCTCTGAGGTTTTGGGGTCTCCCTGTTATTAAAGGGAGCCTGGGGTACTGTATCCCCCCTTTGAGCTTGAGGGTGTTCTTGGCGTGGAGGAAATCTTTGGAAGTCGGAGTTTTTATTAAAATTGGGATTCTTATTGTAATTATGGGGCCTGTTGAAATTGGGGTTCCCATAAAAATTCCCATGTTGGTTTTGGCGAGGATAATAGAACCTCTGAGGATACCATTGCCTCCTTTGATTCTCATCACTGTACTGACCCTTACCATACTTTTTATTCTTCTCACTTCCACTACCGTAGTTCCCTGGCTTTTGTCTATCCTTTCTCACCCACTGGTTTTGGGGTGCAAAGTTATGGACCTCCTTCACTTGCTGGGTTTGAGGTACAAATCTAGGGGAACCATTGGTTTTACCCCCACGGACTACTTCCGCATATGATTTCTTCTCTGCCTGCAAATTTGGATTTGGAGGGGAAACAGTAGTGGCTGCTACTATCTTGGGGCTATTTTTGGGTTCTCTTTTTATCCCGCCCTCACTGGACTGTTGGATCGAGAATAAATAGTCACTCTCTCTCACCAACCAATCAAGAGAGCATCCCTTTCTGTAATCCTTTGCAAGTCCCAATTTTATGTAAGCAGGTAATGCTTCATAGAATAGGGTCTTGAATTCTGGCTGGTTAGGATTGGGATCCTTTTCAGCCAGGAAATAGGCATTTCTGAGGACAGCCAGAAATTCTGCAGGGCTTTGGTGAGGACCACACTTTAAATTGTAGGCCGCAGCCTTGGCAGAGGTTACAGTTTTATAAGGCCCAAATTCCATGTGGCACTTATGTTTAACCTCTCTCCAGGACTGATTGGAATAGGCCCTCAAGGCCTCAAAGAATTGCCGGTATTTCTCTTCAAACACCCATGGCAGCAATTCTATTTTGGTGTGGTCATCTCTAATGCCCAGAATCTCTAACGTCTGTTCATATGTTCTCATGTGTTCGGTGATCTCAAGGGACCCTTTCTTAGAAAACATAGGAACAGTGTCCTTCAGGAACTTAATAACCTTTGGGGTGTCATATCTCCTGAATGACCCCTGGGATTTCCCTTCCTGCCTATATGAAACCTCATATTTTTCTTCAGAGCGCTCTGGAGTGTATCTTGAAAGCCTAGGAGGTGACCTATATTCTGACCCTGACTCACTATCAGATACTTCGCTGTGATGCGGGTATCTCCGCTCATCAGCCTCTGGCTTGACTGGGTTGGTCCGTCTTTGGACCCCAGAATTTATTTGGGCCGTCAACCTTATAATCTGCTCCTCCAGAGTTTTCTGCTCAGATTTTATCAAGGTAAGTTCTGACTGGTCATGCTTATCCCCTGGGTGAACTTTAATTTTGACAGGAGATAACCTCTCTGATCTGAAGTACTCCACCTCATCTTTTAAGTCCTGATACTTCTTTTGAAGTTGTTTTAATTCCTGAAAGTTTCTTTCATATAGGTCCTGAGCACTTCGAAAGTCTCCGACCAATCTATCATAATGTTTCTCGGATTCGTCTAAACGAACACCGGCATGACCAAGCTTCCCTTTCAAAGACTCAATGTCCTGATTTTTGCTTTCTAACAAGAGGCGGGCCTCTGACAACTCTTCCCTTAGAGTTATGGTCCGCTGGGCAGCTCCAGCGGTCATGAACCATAACATGGGCCAAGCTTCTAGGAGAAGTCTGTCACGGCTTCTATCACTTTCTGCTCCAGCAAATGCTATTAAAAACCCAACAACCTGGCCCTTTTGGTTGAACAGGTCCTCAAAGGTACTCATGGCCTGCTCTTTCTCTTCATCCACAAATTCATTATTGCTATCCCCCAAATTCAATTTCTTGCGGAGATAATTTATTACTTCATTTTCAACATACTTCTGCCAAGCACCGGCAGCTTTCCGAGCTGGCTTCATAACTTCCTGCTCAATGCCTTGAGCCGCCATATTTTCCTCGTTATGCTTGGAAGAGGTGGATCCGTGATTACTGGATGCCATTTTGATACAAAAGATATGTTTGACCAAGTGTACAAATATACAATCACCAGTGCGTTTTGTGTTATGGTACGATTTCTATGGATCTCAGCAGTGCCTCCAAATTTATGTTGTGGTGGTTTATGTAAGGATATATATTATTTATAAAGGGCGTGTCCCTTTCCCTTAAATGAAATATTACAGTGCCTCCAGCCGTTAAAATACGGCAAATATTTAATAAACCAATAATTTGGACACTTTGATAATTTGATCACCACTTATTATTATACCTTGAATTCTTTTAGCCAATATGATTTCGTACCATACACACAAAATTTGCCTTATAATAGATAAATATAAAAATTTATTTATGTACAAAAATTATATATATATTAACACAAAACGCAAAAGACTGGTGATAAATGAATATTGGTACACACAATCAAAATATATCCTACCAACGTAAGACACAATAATAAGGTCTCTAACTAATTACATCAATCACAAATTTTAAATGATCTGATATTTATTAAATTTATTAATAATTAATAATTTCGAATATCTCAAAGGTTATATTCTTACAAGCCGTGGCCATAGGATTGCAAGAAGCAAGCCCTTGATATATGATACTCTAATTATTAATATTCAATAAATTATGAAATATGAAAAAATTTATAATATGGCAATAAACAATTTTTAACAGTAACACAGTATCTTTCTACATATATCTAACTACCCAATATTGTTATGATACACTAAGGTAATTTTATGATTCCACACAACAGAGAAAATAATTAATACAAAAATCAAATAAATATCTCACCACACCCGGAATTCAGACTAGGCAACTCTCCCGTGGATTTAGCTGGCAGTGGAACGCCTTTAGACTGATATATAGGGCAAGTGAAAGATTCTCAGTAGGGGAGAATGTAGGAAGTTATCAGATTAGAGGTTTAAAGTTTTAGGAAGTTTGAAAAGATGGAAGAGTAGTTATTCAGCAGATCTTCTTCAGATGTCAGGTCTTTCCATGAGGTTTTTATGAGGGATCTTTTTTCCTTAAAGCACATGGGATTTTATATCCACTAGTCCATTGTTCTAAGATACCTTCCCACCAGGCTTCCTGATTGGCTAGTTGAGAAATGTGTGTACATAAGCTATTTCTCACCTGCCCGCCAGGTGGCGGTCATGTATCACAGAACAATGTGAGTATTTGAGATGACTCATACCTTGGGTGGAATCTTCAGGTAATTTCAGGAATAAAATATACGGCTCTATCCAGATATAGCAGTGATACCTATATTATTCTAAATAGGGACCATGGAATATAGGTGTATATTCGGTTATTCCTCCTTGAAGTACCATCCTGTTTGTTTCCTGATAAGACATGTAACTAATGCTAGTCTATAATACATCTTACTTCCCATCATCTCAATACTCAAATTAGTGATATATAGTTCCCATTGCTGAGTATTTAGTGGTGTTTAAAATCTATAACATCTTATTTATGATATGTTTTTGTAGTATATTTTTGTCATGATATACAGTGAACTTTTAAACTTAAATGTCCTGAATTTCACTCCTTTGTTTCAGAATCAACATTTTCTCTGTGTAGGGAAAAAAAACTCTCTATTTGCATGGCCCTTGTATTGGGCTCATGGTAAACAATTGTTAATGCTTTCACCCTTGGTGAACAATAGTATATGGTAATAGTTTCAGAGGTCTGTTAGTTCATCACACTCTACAGGTTTTGGTTAAGCTTTCAACCAGTTGAGTTCCCGTCTCATTATTGTTGAAATGTTTAAAAGTCAAAGTCCTATCTGGCTATGTGTTTGACTTCTCTGTATGTGCATTCTTCTCAACCTCCATATACAAATAATCCTTGTTGACAGTTCAAACAGGCTTATTGTCTTGGAAAAGACTCACTTCCCCCATTCTCCATTTCTTAACTAGAATCCTTGATGGTTCAACCAAGACAAAATTAACTCTTAGCATTCGGCTATGCTGAGCTGTTTGCCATATAATATTATGTCTTGATAAAAGTCATATTTTTGAGACATGATTCAAAAGCCCACAACAATTACGTATGCTACTGTTGTCTGTATTATTATAAAAATCAGATAATTTAATGCAGATGATTTGGATTCTCTTTCAAGTTTATGTTAATGAAGATATATTGTCTGCACACCAGTATAAAGTTCAGATACATTTTGCTTTTATTGTATAATAATAATAAACTCTTAAGAAAACATCTATACAACATGTCTGGGTCATGCAGAACCCCTTTATCAAGACTTTTGATGTCCATGAAGGCACAAACACATTAGAGGCTTACTATATTGTGATTATTATGCAAGAAAAGCAATTTTTTACTTTTGTTCTGGTGTTCATTTGACATCTTTTCAAGGACTTATAAATCCTGATCTGCATACTTATGCCAGGTCAGCAGCTTCAAAAATAGTCATTATGACAACCAGGCAGTAGTGGTCAAAAATCAGTATATGTACATCAGTTAGTTTCTTTCACTAACAAAATGAAGAAGTTTGCCTCTTTTGTTACAGACGTTCTAAACCGTAACAGAACGACAGTTTGTTAAAGCCCTGTGTATAAAAATAAATGCCATTTTTAAAAATAAAATAATTTTTCACCATTTTTCATCTTTTTTCTACCTCAGTGTTGCTGATTCACTTTAGCCTCTTTCAGCCATGTCTTGTATACATGCAGAATCAACTGCCCATCATTTTTATAGACCAGCTTCCTGATCATGACTACGGTGGACCACACCTGCCCAATGTATGTCAGCACGGCTTGCTATATTTTTACCTTTTTTTCTCCAGAGAATTTACCCCCCTTCCTGGCCAGGCCATTTTTTGCATTACTTTTGCATTATTTTAACTGACAATTTGATTGCCTGTGTGTTTTTTATTTTTTATGCTATAAGCAAAAAAGAGACTGACAATTTTTTTGACATTTTGCTATTAAACGTCCAAAAAAAATCAAATTTCATCATAAATTAGGGCAAAATGTATTCAGTGACATGTCTTTGCTAAAAAAAAAATCCCAATACATGTAAATTAATTGGTTTACGTGAAAGTCATAGTGTTTACAAACGGTGGTATATATACTGGAATTTTGTTTGTTTTTTTTACTAGTAATGGCAGCAATCAGTGAATTATAGCTGGACTGCGGGACTGCGGTGGGCATTCTGACACTAGGGGGAACTGACTTGGTGTCATTGAAATCCCAAGTGACACCAATACACTGATCAGTGCTAAAGGAGGTTAACATCTGGGGCGAACAAAGGGTTAACTGTGTGCTGTGTGTGTTTTACTATGGGGTGTGTGTGTGCTTTCCACTGTAAGCACACTGCTTTGCATGGCTCTGCTATGCAGAGCCATACAAAGCAGTGTGCTGCAGCTGACAGGGGAGAGAACTGTATTGCTTACATACAACATTGTCTACCATGTTGAATAATGATGGGTGTTATTTAACCTAAAAAACTGATGACATCTAGCAGTGACAAGGAGCAATTGTGGAAGAAAGGAGAGGAGCAGATGACAACATAAGTGTGCAAAACAGGAGATACAGAGAAACACCAATTCTGTTGAATGAGCAACTATGAAATGTTTCAGTAGTGAAATATTTATTATAGTTATGAGCCAAACTGCCCTGGGTTTCGGTTCAAGCAGGATTCAGCGGAATTCAAAGAAGTTTAAGTACCGAACTCTAAATCAATTGGAACCGTATCTGTCAAATTAAAAATGGTAATTTTCTTGGCTAATAGTGAAGGGGATATAAGAAATAGCAGGGAGGAGGACACTGTCCTGGGGAACAAGTACCAATGTAAAAAACAATTTAAAAAATCCAGTCAGTCTTGTATTGAACTGTATTGTTGCTGTATTGTCTCCCGTTATATTTTAAAGTGCTGAGCAAACTGTTGGCACTTTATAAATCCTGTATAATAATAATGACTATTAGGCTCCATGCTCACTGGACATTTTAATAATGCTGGTAGTGTTAGCTGTGTAAAGTCGTGTTAAAAAAGCAAGTTTTTCAGTGGTTTTTAGTGATTTTTAGCATTTTTGCATTAGTGTTTAGCCTCGCTTTTCTGCATTTACATATTTTAGCATTTTTTCAACACAAACAAACAAATTTTGCTAAAAAAAGCTCCCAAAAAAGCTGCATTGACACATTTTGCCACGTTTTACCACTTTGTTCTGTTTTTTTCTGCGTTTACCAGCGTTAGAGCATTTTTACAGCTAAAAACATTCCTCCAGAAACCCACTAGTTCTGGGGTTTTTTACCAGGCAAAAAACTCCCCTGTCAAAAAACGCTGATTACAGTCTATGTGTGAATGGACACATAGGATAACATGCTGGGGAGTTTACTGGCTGTAGAAAAAAAACACCAAAAGCCAAAAACAGCAGCTATAAAAATGTTCAGTTGGCATGATGACTTGTAGTTGCTAGCAGTAATCAGTGTGTTCTCTTGGCAGGGACGGCTCCCCCTGCTCCCCCCCCCAAGGAGAACTCAATGGCTCCACACTGGAGGGAGGCCCTCTTCAACACTGACTGCATTGATGGAGAAATCGAACAATTTTGTTTCTTGTAACCCGCAGCTGCAGGAAAGAAAATCAGTCAATCTATGGCCAGCTTTAGAGAGGTGTGGAGGGCATGATGATGGGCAATATGCACCACAAGAAGAGTGCAGAGGATATGTCGGTAGGAAGTATACGCAGGAGAGGAAGGCCTACTGTATGATAGCAGACAGTAATAGAAGGTGTTCCCCGCAATGAGCAATTCGTGAAGCATGTTTCAGTGCTTGTATCCGCTTTCCCCTATCCATTCATATAAACACATATATTCACTTGTGTACTGTAAGTACTACCCAAGCCTACAGCATAGAGACTCATATTGTACTTCATTTTAAAGAAGAGACACAAACAGCGAGCTCCCAGCTTTCCTACCTGCCAGCTTCCTTGCATATGTTCTGTTAGTATTGCAGAACTCTGTCTTTTTTGTCTGAAATACCACTGCCAGTTCTTTTTAGTAATAGTAATATACAATCTTTCAGCTCTGTTAGGTTTGAAAGACAGTTCTAGCAGTGCTGTTGTCAGTCACAGAGATAGGATGCACAGCAAAGAGCCCTAAACAGGTGTAGAGGGAACAGCAAGAAGCATGCCAGTGTCTCTGCTGGCTCTTTTACTGAAGGATAGGAAAGGCAGCCATTAAGTCACAAGAGGATGGCTGGAGGAGCTGAGAAAGATGGGGAAGAGGATGGTGGACATGTGTTCTGGAGGAATGGATTGCTCTTCAAGACCTTTGGGAAGGAGGAAGCATGGACAGTGAGGCAGAGAGCAGGAGCATAGCTGAGGGATGTAGAGTTCATTCAAATGTCCCAAACTATCCTCCTTACCCTCAGAATAACAAGTGCCTTCCAGGAGCCATGGACAGATTAGAGCATTGAGGTGGATGACATGGAGGACAGTGAGAACAGCACAGTAGGATGGGATTAGTCAATAGAGAAGAAAAAGTGGTGAGTGTCATCAAAGGGTCAAAAAGCAGGAATGAGGAGGAGAAATTGCTAGTGGAGGCAGAATCACCCAGTCACAAAATGAAACCTTGCTGTAGGCATTATCCCACAAGTAAAAATGAAACTATGCTGACAAAATTAAATTTAAGCTTAGCGTTTATATTATTAAAAATATCAAACTTTTCCTCTCTTTACTTTCTCTTTATAGTATACTGTGTATAGATAATTATTTATGCATTGGAATAAATTAATGATGCACTAGGACATAATAAATGCTGTGCTAGATATAAGGGGAAGTATGAGTGCAGAAAGCACTACACGTGAGGAAGGTACAGGTGGAAGAAGATCTCCACACTAGGGGAATATGAGCACATTTCCTAGATCCCAGTGGAAAATAATACTAGAATGTGCAGCATTCCGGAACAGAACACATCTAAACCATATTTGAATGTCAGGACCTATGGGCCTGAAGATAATGCTAACATGACCTTCAAGTAAAGCAAGTGGCACCAGGAGGCATATTGGGGAATCTTATTAGACACAGCCACGTGCTCTTATGGACTGTGTTTCTTTATGGCATATATTATTCAGCCTGTTCTCTGTGCTTTAGGTTGTGGTGTTTATGCCTTCCTTGTTTTAGCGACATTATCAAGCAGGCGCTAAATCATTATTATGGAAAAATTTATTTGGCAGTACCAAATTAACCCCGAGCATGTTAAACCCCCTTTCTGCCCATGATATTTTTCAATTCTCAGCCATGTCACACTTCCAATGACAATTACTCAGTCATGCAACACTGTACCCACATGAGGTTTTTTCTATCATTTTTTTGTGTCAGATACTTTAGAGATTACTTTTGGTGATATTTAACCACTTGACCTCTGGAGGGTTTTACCCCCTTCATGACCAGAGCATTTTTTTGCTCTTCAGCACTGTGCTACTTTAACTGGCAATTGCTCGGCCATGCAACAATGTACCCAAATGAGATTTATCATTTTTTTATTATATAGATGAAAGAAGGCCGTAATTTGGGAAAAAAAATATATTTTATGGAAAAAATATTATACACTATATTGCCAAAAGTATTGGGACACCCCTCCAAATCATTGGATACAGGTGTTCCAATCATCTTCATAGCCACATATGTATAAAATCAAGCACCTAGGCATGTAGACTGCTTCTACAAACATTTGTGAAAGAATGGATCGCTCTCAGGATCTCAGTGAATTCAAGCATGAAATGTCCATCCGTGACATTTCCTTGCTGCTAAATAACTGTTAGTGGTATTATAGCAAAGTGGAAGCAACTGGGAACAACAGTAACTCAGCCACAAAGTGGTAGGCCACGTAAAATGACAGAGCGGGATTAGCACATGCTGAAGCGCACAGTGCGCAGAAGTCGCCAACCGAATGCAGAGTCAATAGCTAAAGACCGCCAAACATCATGTGGTGTTCAGATTAGCACAACAACAGTGCAAAGCATCGGATACAGTGATGTAAAGCACGCCACCACTGGACTTTACAGTCAGTAGAGACATGTTCTCTGGAGTAACAAATCACGCTTCTCTGTCTGGCAATCCGATGGGCGTGCCTGGGTTTGGCAGTTGCCAGGAGAACAGTACTTGCCTGACTGTATTTTGCCAAGAGTAAAATATGGTGGTGGGGAGATTATGGTGTGGGGTTGGGCTTGGACCCTTAGTTCCATTGAAGGGAACTCTTGAGGGGTCATCTTCATGCTCCCAACTTTGTGGGAACAGTTTGGGGATAGCCCCTTCGTGTTCCAACATGACTGTGCACCAGTGCACAAAGCAAAGTCCATAAAGACATGGATGAGCAAGTTTGGGGTGGAGGAATTTAACTGGACTGCACAGAGTCCTGACCTCAACCAGATAGAACACCTTTGGGATGAATTAGAGTGGAGACAGCAAACCAAGCACTCTCGTCCGACATCAACACCTAACCTCACAAATGCACTTCCACAAGAATGATCAAACATTCCCATAGACACACTCCTAATCCTTGTGGACAGCCTTCCCAGAAGAGTTGAAGCTATTATAGCTGCAAAGGTTTGGCCATATCAATATTGAACCCTACGTAAAAGTTGTAAATGATAAAACATAACCAATAAAAATTAATCAAATTTCATAAATTTATTTTGTTACATGTCTTTGGTAAAAAAAGAAAAAAAAAATCCCAACAATTGTATATTAATTGGTTTTTGTGTAAGTGATAGTGTCTACAAACTATGGTATACATTCTGAAATTTATACAGCTATGATGCTATACTGGTAATGGCAGTGATCAGTGACTTATAATGGGACTGTGATAGTGTGGAAGGCAATCTGGTGCTAACTGATGCCGGATGGGAGGTACACTAACTGACTGACACTGACATGAATGATACTAATATAGTGATCAGTGTACTAATGACACTGGCTAGGAAGGGGTTAACATCTAGGGGCAATCAAGGGGTTAATTGTGCTGAGCAAACTGTCGGCGCTATATAAATCCTGTATAATAATAATTGTGTGCTTGAAAATGTGTAATGTGTGTTATATGTGCTGCCTTTACTTTACTGTATGACTGCTTTGCATGAAAGAATAAACATCCAGATTGCTATTCTCTGTACACAGAGTTCTGTGTTTTGTAAACACAGAACTCTGTGTGTGATTGGACACAGCTGAACAGCTGACTTTAGCCAAAATCATTTGCTGAAATTATCTGCCAAGCTTGTGCTGTGTCCAGTCACTGCACAGGTTGGCAGGGGGTGTGCATGCTGCATGCAGACGCCCCAGACCCCGGAAGAAGGCAGTCACATATACAGTATATACGTGACTGTGCCTACCCGTGCCGCCCCACCATATTAAATGTACTGTGGCAGGACGGCAAGTGGCTAACCATCGCTGGGGTTTTCTTTTGCTATATTAAGGAAAAAAGAAAAAAGGTTTTTCTTAGTTTCTGTTTTAAAAATTTGCAAATAAATAATCTTTCTTCATAAAATTATACCAAAATGTATTCTGCTACATTTCTCTGGCGGAAAAAAAACAAATAATTGTATATTATTTAGTATGTATGAAAGATAGATAGATAGATAGATAGAGTCGTGTTCAAAATAATAGCAGTGTGTTGAAAAAAGTGAATAAAACTCAAAATCCTTCTAATAGCTTTTATTTCCATACACCCAAATGCATTGGGTGTATACATTGTATACAATACTACACATTCTATTCCAAATCAAAACATGAAGAAAAATAGATCAAATTTGTGTCTTCAGCATAAGGCAGCATGACCTCTTCAACTATTCTGATGTATTCAAACTGATCCATGATCCCTGGTATGCGATAAATACGCCCAACACGTAGTATGAGAAACATCCCCATATCATGATGCTTGTGCAACCATGCTTCACTGTCTTCACAGTGTACTGTGGCTTGAATTCAGTGTTTGGGGGTCGTCTGACAAACTGTCTCCGGCCACTAGACCCAAAAAGAACAATCTTACTTTCATCAGTCCACAAAATGTTGCGCCATTTCTCTTTAGGCCAGTCAATGTGCTCCTTGTCATTGTGGCTATACTTCTATCCATTCGAATGGTAGTTTTTCGATTTCTTCCACGTCTTTCAGGTTTTGGTTGCCATTTTAAAGCATTTGCGATCATTTTAGCTGAGCAGCCTATCATTTTCTGCACTTCTTTATATGTTTTCCCCTCTCCAATCAACTTTTTAATCAAGGTACGCTGTTCTTCTGAACAATGATTGGAACGACCCATTTTCCTCAGAATTTCAGAGAGAAATGCACTGTAACCAGCATGTACAACATTTGCTGCCTTCCTTCCTTAAATAAGGGCAATAATTGCCACCTGTTTTTCAAAGAATGAATGACCTCACTAATAGAACTCCACACTGCTATTATTTTGAACATGCCCCTTTCAATTAGTGATTCAATTACAAAGAATCAGCAGCATGCATGTCATGACTGTTGGGTCTGTTGGATTTCTATTACTCTACTACACCTGCTAGTAAATTATTTGCCATGTAGAAATATCATTTCTACCAAAAACAGTGATTGATCAGGTTAGTGATGTCTGACTGCTATTATTTTGAACACAACTGTAGATAGATAGATACATAGATAGATAGATAGATAGATTGATTGATTATAGCGTCTACAGACCACAGGAAATTCTGGGAGGTCGCACTAAAGCACATATCCACTTTATTGTATAGAAAAGCAGTTTAAAAACACCGTATGCCAGTGGGGGGAAGAAAAGGTTTATGCGTATCATGATAACCTCAGCATTTAATCATAACCCACAACAGGGATTATAGTCTCAATTTGAGATTCACTGGACAGATTGACAGGAAGTCTATCTGTTTTTTGGATGTGAAAGTGATTGGGTGGGGAAGATGTGTCATTACCGATCTATACAGGAAACCTATGTCAGGCAATAATATACTGCAAGCAGAATCAGGCCACTCCAGACACACAATATCCCTGTAAGTCAGATGTTAAGATTGAAAATAATTTGAAGTGATGAAAAGGATTTGGAGAGGGAATTGGGAACTATGCACGACTGTTTTCTTCAGTGAGGGCATCCAAGGCCCTTTCTAAAGAGAGCAATGTCAATAGCTAGGGAAACCCCAAGAAGAAAATTTCTATGTCCAAAAAAAAGTAAAAATAAGACCAGTAAACCTGCTGTTTTTTCTGTATCATTTAGTTTTGAATTTAAAAAGATTAGAGGGATACTGGAACGTAATCTTCTATTACTGTTTGATGACCACGTACACTCACTTGTCTCTTTATTAGGTACACCTGTTCAATTGCTTGATAACACAAATTGCTAATCAGCCAATCACATGGCAGCAACTAAATACATTTAGGCATGTAGACATGGTGAAGATGACTTGCTAAGGTTCAAACAGAGCATCAGAATGGGGAAGAAAGGGGATTTAAGTGACTTTGAATGTAGCATGGTTGGTGGTGACAGACAGGCTGATCAGAGTATTTAAAAAAATGCTGATCTACTGGGATTTTCATGCACAACTATCTCTAAGGTTTACAGAGACTGGTTTCTGTGACATTCAGATAGTCGGGTCAGAATTCGGCTTAAACAACATTAGAGCGTGAATCCATCCTGCCTTATATCAATGGTTCCGTCTGGTGGTGGTGGTGTAATGGTGTGGGGGATATTTTCTTGGAACCAGCAAGGTGCACCTAATAAAGTGGCCAGACTTTCTTTTGCTCTACAGCACAGGTGTGCAAACTGGGCCAGCACACACACTGAAGGATTGTGGAGTGTGGGAGTAGCAAGCCTACCTGGAGCAGAGATACTTTCTCTTTCTATTTTGCTGGACTATCGTACTTGGGTGCTAGATCAGTAAGTGCTTTGACCTTATCCCTTTCTTTGTTTACCTGCATTTATCATTTGTGATAGTTTTATAGTACATTTCTTTATGTCCACAGATTACAATATGTCAGCATCCAACACCAATGCAGTGGGAAGACGATACAGTCGGACACTTAAGACCTTGCATGACAATCCTTTAAGGTCAGATACTAGTCAAGTGCTGCACAGCGCTGTAAATGAAAGTGTTGGGACTTTAAAATTTAATTTTTGCAAAATGGAGTGTTTAATGATCAGAGAAGTAAAGCCTACTGGGATAAAAGCACTTTGACAGAGTACCTTGCATTGGAATGCATACCTAGAGGTTTACAGATCAGAAAGTTTCCCACTTTTGAGCTTGCTTTGGAGTATCTTAAGGAAGAGTGGCTTGACACATTATCAGCAAGTTCATTTGAATTAATGCAAATTATTATGTTTCAAATCACAGGAAATAGATAAAGTACAGGAGGAAATATCTAGTATACAAAAGGAGAAAACAACATTCAAGGGTCATCCTAGTTTTCAGGAGCTGTCAAGCTCAATGAGAAATTGGATAAGATTGAAAAGAAAGTTATTGCCAGCAAAAAGGAAAAATTACTGCAGGATAGATCTGACTATAAATCAAACACAGTATATATTTGGAAGAAATCTGAACAGATTGACATAAAGTCTCTATGTTTCTTGGATGTGAAATTGATTGGGCGGGGAAGATGTGTCATTACTGAGCTATACAGGAAACCTAGGTCAGGCAATAATATACTGCATGTAGAATCGGGCCACCCCAGACACACGATCAGGGGTATCTCAGTAAGTCAGATGCTAAGATTGAAAATCATTTGTAGTGGTGAAAAGGATTTTGAGAGGGAATTGGGAACCATGTATGACCGTTTCCTTAATTCAAGGTCTTTTTCTAAATAGGGCAATGTCCATAGCTAGGGAAACTCTAAGAAGCAAATTGCTGTGTTCCAAAACAAGTAAAAAATAACACCAATAAACCTCCTGTATTTTCTCCATTATATAGTCTTGAATTTAAAAAGATTACAGGGCTACTGGAACACAATCTTCCATTACTTTTTGATGACCCCATTAATGGCAAGATTTTGTCAGGGGGCATTTAGGTGGTATCCCAATGAGCACCCTCTTTGGGGAGTGTTCTATCACAGAGTAATTTTTCCTCTTCCAAAAGAAGAGGTTGGGAGTGGTTGAAATTTAATTTTTGTTTTTGGATGCATAGTTTTGACATTGTCTAGTGGATTGTATCGTTTTTAGACAGGGTGATGCATTAGTCTATGGGTGGTGGCCACAAGGGTTAATATGGCAACAGTTGTTACTGATAACTGGTGTATACTTCCCTATACTAAGACTTTTTCATTATTACTGTTGTGGGTTATGATTAAGTGCTGAGGTTGGCATGATATGCATGAACTTTTTTTTCTCCCACTGGCGTACAGTATAGTGTTTTTATGCTGCTTTTCTATACAATAATGTGGATATGTGCTTTAGTGCGGCTTCCCAGACTTTCCTTTGATCTACAGCACAAGTGTGCAAACTGGGCCAGCACACACACTGAAGGATTCTGGAATGTGGGAGTGGTGAGCCTACCTGCATCGCTATTTCAAAGTCTACAAACCATGTTATATTCTGTATATTTGAAAACTGATCTTGCCCGGGGCACTCAAATGTCAGGACAATACAAATACTCTCAAAATTACCCCTTTGAGAAAAGTAGACAGTTCACGTTATTAGGCTATTCAATAAAAGGTATGGTGAGGTTTTTTTTTTGTAGTTTTTGTCAATTTGCTGGAAAATTAAGATATTAAATATTTTTTTCACAAAGTTATCATTTAACAAGTTTTTTTATCACACACAGCATAGGCATACTTACAATGACACCCCAAAACATATTTTGCTTTTCTTCCTGAGTATGGGGACACCACATGTGTGAGACTTTTTGACAACCAGTATAAAGGGCCCAAAATAAAAGGAGCGCCTTTGGACTTTCAAGAAGCATACATTATACAACTAATTCCCTGACTACCTATCTTATTGCTTGAGTCCCTGAAGAGCCAAGAAAGGAGAAACACCTACAAAATGACAACATTTTGGAAAGAAAGCACCCCAAAATATTTCCTGAAAGGCATAGTGAGTCTTTGGAAAAAAGTAATTTTTTTGCCACAGGTTTTTGGAAAATGCAAAAAAAAATAAAAGTGTATTTTTTTTACACAAAGTTGTCAATAGGATATTGCTATCAAACAGCACAAACATACTTAGAAATATACCCCAAAACACATTCTACTACTCTTCCTGAGTATGGTGATACAACATGTGTGGGATGTTTTCCAAGCCTATCTACATAGAGAGGCCCAAAATCCAATGTTGATTCATTCCTCTTCACAACTCCTGGCCAGGATGTTTTTTTTTTGCTGATGGGGTGTCACCCAGTCACCATCTGATTTCACCTCAAATTTTTTAACTCACAACTAAGTTTGGTAAAAAATGGCTTGCGTCCTCTAGGTGGACACATAGTGTTGTTATGACCTCGGGTTATAGCCAGAAGGTGTCGGCTACATTACATTTTATGCTGCTATTAATGGGTGCAATGGAGCACCTGAATCATGTGCGTTGCTTATTCATATTTTAATAAAATGAAGAGTCAGAAAAAGGAGCTGAATCAACAGTGAAGGAGAATCTTGGAAGAGGTCATACCATCAATATATATCTACCTAGAAGACGCAAGCCATTTTTTACCAAACTTAGTTGTGAGGTCAAAAATTCCAGGTGAGGGCACAGCTGGTGTCAGTGGTGGTGGAGGTGCACCGTATATGAAAAAAGAAGAGTTTTGATGGCAAAGGTTTTTTCTATAGTTAAAAGGACTATGCAATAACGTTGGACTGTATTAGTCCATTAGGTTTGGGCATATTGTTTGCAGTATTTTTTCACTATTCAATTCATATTGGGATTATTATTTATGTCACTATCTGAACCTGAGAAAATCACGACACTGCTATTGTATCATTTTAGCAATCAGAAACAGTGTTGCTGGTTTACATTGGTCTAGCAACAATGAGACTGGTGTGGCAGTGATCAGGAACACTACTGATGACTGCACTGCTCTAGTAACAGTGATGTGCAGGGATCAGTAAAACTGTTGCTGGCTCACACTGGTATGGCAACACTGGGTACTAGTGTAGTAACAATCAAGAATGCTGATGCTGATTTACACTGGTCTGGTGACACTGGAACTTGTGTGGCAGCAATCAGGAACACTGTTACTAACATGCTCTGGTTGACACCAAAAATGGTGTGGTGGTGATAAAGAACACTGTTTCTGGCATACCCTGGTCTGGAGACCCTGGGACTAGTGTGATCAGGAATAGTGTTTCTGGCTGTACTGGTCTAGCGTGACAGTGATCAAGAACACTGTTGCTAGCAACACTGGTCTGGTGACACTGTGACTGGTGCTGTGGTAATAGCAGACACTGTGACTGGCTACACTATTAGGCCTTGCTTACACATGAGGTTGGGGGGGTGGTAAAGCCCCACATTTGAGCCATGGTTTTACTTTCCCACAACCACTACCCCTTTTAACTGCAGAAATGGCTGGAATTATACCCGCTGTTGCTTTTGATGGACATATAGCAACTACTCATTACCACCCATTCAAGTTAATGGGGGGTGTGGGGTCCAAGGGGTTAAAACAGGCAATGAGGAGGTGATAGCATGCCTCCTCCCTGCCTGTCAAATGCCTTCTGAAGAGAGATCTAAACATAGATTGTCTTTCAGCATTGCACCTGTAAATCAGGTTCCTGAGGAAGTCACATGATACGTGACGCAAAGCGTCGGATGATTACGGAGACGTGGTGATGTCACTTCTGGCGTTGGGGCCATTTTGGTACACCCAGAGAGTACATCCAGCATTTTGTACATGAGGCTCTGTAAGCTTGTATTTTACCACTTAAATGTGAGTGAGCACTTTGCTGGCTTGTGATATTTAAATAAACAGACAGTATTACACTATGGGAGGATTTTTCTTCTTCTTTCCAATATATATGTGAGTTGGCTGAGCTTATCATCCTGCCTAAAAGAAACCTGGATATCAGGATTGGTTATATCTATTGTTCCACAAGGGGGATACCGCCACTATTGCTAAACCGGATCCGTACCTGCTGAGTGGCCGTATTGCTGTATCTTATATTGAGAAGGCTTATTGGCCCCTTGGGGTCGCTACATGAAGGTGAGGGGCAATCCAGCCGATGACGGATCCCATTTTTTACTCCTGTATTACCTGTATTACCGTGGAATTTTTCACTTTATTCAGCTGTTTGAAGATTTCACATGGGGGCATTTGCTGTTTATTGTTGTTATTTTTTGGTGGCACATATTTTGTGGCATTTTGTGGCTGAGTAGGGAATTTTATATATTTTGCAGCACATTGTGTTATTTACTTTGTGGCACTTTTTGATGAGTTTGTGTTAACACAATTAAGTCCCAATTAGGGACTTGAGCACATTATTTATAATTGTTTATTCTGGTCACTTATCACATTTATGTGGAAGGACTTTATGTGTTCCGAAAGTCTTGTCTTCAGTCGGGTTTTTGATCCTGACAGTCTCACCGTATATTTTTATACAGGTAGGTATTATTCAAGCTAGTTGTGAGTCCTTTTTCACGGCACTTTTGCAAGCATATTTTATGCCATTTATTTATCACTCTTTTTATTTGTGATTTATGTCACTTTTGCCCTTAATGAAGGGATGCATGCACATTGTCTCACCATTTCCTTTAGTGTTTGATGTGTATTTTTCCTTTATATATGTATATATTCTTGCAAATTATCACATGAGATTGTCCTTATTTTCATGTGTATATCTCATACATTAGAGTGTATTAGAGATGTATTATATCCATGCATTAATTATGCCATTTGAGTGTATTTAATATTTAGGTACTGTGTATGGGAGCACAACACTGTTTTTTCTTTATATTTGCAACGTATTCAGGTGTATAGCCAGGTGATAGCAGCTTCCTGATTTAAATTGTATTCTATCTGGGTAGTGCAGGTGGTCTACATACTACATTGTACTACTGTGACTATTGATCAGAAACACTGGTTGTTGCACTAGTATGTTGTATCATCAGTGCAGCAGCCAGTGTCTAAGATCAATAGACAGAGCAGTATAATGTCACCTTAGTTACTGATCACAGCAGGTGAGATTTTTTTTTCTTTACACTCTCCCAATCACTGTTGTAAACACTCAGTTTCCTCACACAGCTGAAAATGGTTCCAAGTGTTTAACAAGTGTAATCAATGTGATTGATCACAGCAATCACATGATACAGAACCAATTTCAGCCAACGAACACTTAATATACTGTGGCATATGATGTAAGAATTTTTTACTGTATTGTTTGCCAAATTGATTGTACTCATTAGGGTTGTTTTACATAAAGGAAATGCAAACGAGCAGGGAGAAAGTGCTATGAAGATAACTGTCAAACTTGTGCTGTTGTTTCCAATGTACACTTAGCTGTTTGCTCACCAAGGTGGGTAACTTGAACAGTGATACACCTGGCTTCCACGGGTGACAAATGATATACCTGTATATTCCATAAATTCCAACCAAGCATGCATTTTGAAATTGGTGGAGAGCAGTCCAAAGACTCTATGAGGGTGCATATACTGTGCATAGTAGCCAATCAGCTTCTAATTTCAGGGTGTTCAATTAAGCTTTGACAATAAAACCTGGAAGCTGATTGGTTACTATGCACAGCTGCACCAGATTCTGTGTGTTCCAGTTTTAGTTAATCTCCCCAGTAGCTCATTATCTTCATCAGTTCAACACCCAACTGAGCTACTACAGTATATTTGCAGTGGATTTCCAGTGGATGCATTGTGAAGAAATAAAAAATGGATTCATGTTTTTTTTTCAGCAATGCTAGAGTGAAATACTGCATATGAACATTAAATAGTCATATCCATCCAGAAATGTTCATGTATGTCCTTAGCTCTATTATTATTAACAGAGCACAGTAGCTGAAATATGTACACGTTAACGAGCTAGAAGAGTAATGGCCACTCTCTTTCACTGCTTCTGTATGGCTTCATTCAAGAATCAAATGAGAGACAATTGTGCTTAAAAGGCCCACAATGTGTGTGACAGTTCTTCAAATATTAAGTGTTAAATTACCTAAAACAAGAAAGTTCTATAACTACCTCTGTGTACCAATGTATCTACAAAACACTGTATATCCACTTAAAAAAATATTGTGCTCAAAAATTATACTGTTCAGCTCATGAACAATGTGTCCAAAATAATTATTCATAAATCCAAATAATCAAAAAACAAGTTAATATCCACCTTCAAGTGTGATATGTGCATATATATATATATATATATATATATATATATATATACTGCTCAAAAAAATTAAAAGAACACTTTGAAAACACATCAGATCTCCATGGGGAAAAATATCGTATACATTTGATGGAAATGTAAATTAGCAACCTAAAGAGGACTGAATTCAAAGACACCCTGAAAATCAAAATGAAAAAATGATGCAGCAGGCTAATCCAGTTTGCTGAAATTTCATTGCAGCAACTCAAAACTCAGTAGTTTGCATGGCCCCCATGTGCTTGTATGCATGCCTGACAACGTCGGGGCATGCTCCTAATGAGACGATGGATGGTGTCCTAGGGTATTTCCTCCCAGATCTGGACCAGGGCATTACTGAGCTCCTGAACAGTCTGAGGTGCAACCTGGCGGCGCTGGATGAACCAGAACATGATATCCCAGAGGTGTTCTATTTGATTTAGGTCGGGCAATCGTGGGGGCCATTCAATGGTATCAGTTCTGTCATCCTCCAGGAACTGTCTGAATACTCTTGCCACATGAGGCCGGGCATTGTTGTGCACCAGGAGGAACCCAGGACATACTGCACCAGTGGTCTGGCAATGGGTCCAAAGATTTCATCCCGATACCTAATGGCAGTCAGTGTGCTATTGTCTAGCCTGCAGAGGTCTGTGCATCCCTCCATATGCCTCTCCAAACCATCACTGCATAACGTCAGGCAGCATGACATTCTCCACGGCTTCTCCAGACGCTTTCATGTCTGTCACATATGTTCAGGGTCAACCTGCTCTCATCTGTGAAAAGCACAGGGCGCCAGTGGCAGACCTGCCAATGCTGGTATTCAGTGGCAAATGCCAGTTGAGCTCTATGGTGCCAGGCAGTGAGCACAGGGCCCACAAGAAGACATCGGGCCCTCAGGCCACCCTCATGAAGTCTGTTTCTGACTGTTTGGTCAGAGACATTCACACCAGTGGCCTGCTGGAGGTCATTTTGTAGGGCTCTGGAATTGCTCATCCTGTTCCTCCTTGCACAAAGCCGCAGATACCAGTCCTGCTGAACTAGCACTAACTTTTCACAAAGCTAGTGAAAAACAGAAAAGATGAGAAAAAAATGTCAGTGGCCTCCACCTGTAAAACCATTCCTATTTTGGGAATTGTCTCATTGCTGCCCATCTAGTGCACCTGTTCTTAATTTCATTAACACCAAAACAGCTGAAACTGATTAACAAATTCCTCTGCTACTTAACTGACCAGATCAATATCCCAGAAGTTTAGGTGACTTGATGTTATACTCTGATTAAAATGTGTTCTTTTAATTTTTTGGAGAAGTGTATGTATATATATATATATATATATATATATATATATATATATATATACAGTTGCAAGAAAAAGTATGTGAACCCCTTGGGATTAAGTGGAGTTTTGCATGAATTGGGCATAAAATGTGCTCTGAATGTCATCTAAGTCACAACAATAGAAGAACACAGTCTGCTGAACATAATACTACACAAACATTAGATGTTGCCATGGTTTAATTGCACATAACATGTAAACATTCACAGTGCAGGGAGAAAAAACTATGTGAGGCCCTAGCTTAATGACTTCTCCCAGAGCTAATTGGAGCCAGGAGTGAGCCAACCTTGACTCCAATCAGTGTGATGATATTGGATGTGTTGCTGACAGCTGTCCTGCCCTTAAAAAACACACACCTGTTTTGGGTTTACTGGTTTCAAGAAACACTGTCTGATGTGAACCATGCCTCGCAGAAAAGAGCTCTCAGAAGACCTACGATCAAGAATTGTTGACTTGCATGAAGCTGGAAAGGGTTACAAAAGTATCTCCAAAAGCCTTGATGTTCATGTGTCCATGGTAAGACAGACTGTCTACAAATGGAGAAAGTTTAGCACCATTGCTACTCTCCCTGGGCGTGGTCGTCCTGTAAAAATGACTGCAAGAGCACAGCGCAGAATGCTGCATGAGGTAAAGAAGAATCCCAGAGTGTCAGCTAAAGACCTACAGAAATCTCTGGCACATGCTAACATTTTTGTTGACACATCTACAATAAGGAAAATATTAAACAAGAATGGAGTACATGGGAGGACACCACGGAGGAGGCCATTGCTGTCCAAAAAGAATATTGCAGCTCGTTTGAAGTTTGCAAAAGAGCACCTGGATGTTCCACAGCACTACTGGCAAAATATACTGTGGACAGATGAAACCAAGATTGAGTTGTTTGGGAAGAACACACAACACTATGTGTGGAGAAAAAAAGGCACAGCACACCAACATCAAAACCTCATCCCCACTGTAAAACACGACGGAGGGAGCATCATGAATTGGGGCTGCTTTGCTGCATCAGGGCCTGGACGGATTGTTGTCATTGATGGGAAAATGAATTCCAGAGTTTATCAAGACATTTTGCAGGAAAACGTACGACCATCTGTCCGCCAACTGAAGCTCCGCAGAGGATGGGTGATGCAACAGGACAATGACCCAAAGCATACAAGTAATTCAACAAAACAATGGCTGCAACAGCACAGAATACGCCTTCTGGAGTGGCCCAGTCAGAGTCCTGACCTCAACCCGATTGAAATGCTGTGGCATGACCTTAAGAGAGCGATTCACACCAGACATCCCTAGAATATTGCTACACTGAAACAGTTTTGTGAAGAGGAGTGGTCCAAAATTACTCCAGATCGTTGTGCAGGTCTTATCTACAACTACAGGAAACGTTTGGTTGAGGTTATTGCTGCCAAAGGAGGGTCAACCAGTTATCAAGTCCAAAGGTTCACATAATTTTTCCTCCTTGCACTGTGAATGTTTACATGTTATGTGCAATTAAACCATGGCAACATCTAATGTTTGTGTAGTATTATGTTCAGCAGACTGTGTTCTTCTATTGTTGTGACTTAGGTGACATTCAGAGCACATTTTATGCCCAATTCATGCAAAACTCCACGTAATCCCAAGGGGTTTACATACTTTTTCTTGCAACTGTATATATACACAGTTGTGTTCAAAATAATAGCAGTGTGTTGAATAAGTGAATAAAGCTCAAAATCCTTCTAATAGCTTTTATTTCCATATACACAAATGCATTGGGAACACTACACATTCTAATCCAAATCAAAACATGAAGAAAAATATATCAAATTTGTGTTGTTCCTCTAAAAAAATTGAAGAAAAGTGAATATTAGACTGTTCAAAAAAATAGCAGTGTTTGTATTCTTCTTTACAAACTCAAACATTCACTATATAAACTGAAAAATGTTTGAAGATTTTGCTTTCCTTTGAATCAATGAATTAATATTTAGTTGTATAAGCACTGTTTCTGAGAACTGCTGTACATCTGTGTTGCATGGAGTCAACCAACTTCTGGCACCTGTGAACAGGTATTCCAGCCCAGGATGATTGGACTACATTCCACAGTTCTTCTCTATTTCTTGGTTTTGCCTCGGAAACTGCATTTTTGATGTCACCCACAAGTTTTCTATTGGATTAAGATTCGGGGATTGGGCTGGCCACTCCATAACGTCAATCTTGTTGGTCTGGAACCAAGATGTTGCACATTTACTGGTGTGATTGGGGTCGTTGTCTTGTTGGAACAACCATTTCAAGGGCATTTCCTCTTCAGCATAATGCAGCATGACCTCTTCAAGTATTCTGACTAGAGATGAGCGAATCGAACCAGGCAAAGTGGAATTCATTTCAAATTTCAGGAAAAATTCGATTCGTGCCGAATCCGAATATTAGCCAACTTCGGGTGCACGAATCGGATTTTTCCCGATCAGCCGGCAAAAGTGTCCCTGCAGAGAGCTCCGCTATTTCTGACAGTTCTCTGACAGTTCCTTCACATGTACAGCGGTTGAAACATTGTATCTATTTGTTTCCATTTAGGATACAGATGTTTTTATTCGGAAACAGATACAATGTTTCAACCGCTGTAAATGTGAAGGAACTGTCAGAGAACTGTCAGAAATAGCAGAGCTCTCTGCAGATACACTTTTTGCTGTACTGGAATACTTCTTTTCATTCTTCTTTTCATTCTTCTCATTCTTCTTTTCATTCTTCTTTTCATTCTTCTTCTCATTCTTCTTTTCATTCTTCTTCTTCTTCTTTTCATTCTTCTTTTCATTCTTCTCATTCTTCTTTTCATTCTTCTTTTCATTCTTCTTCTTCTTCTTTTCATTCTTCTTCTTTTCATTCTTCTTTTCATTCTTCTTCTTCTTCTTTTCATTCTTCTTCTTCTTCTTTTCATTCTTCTTTTCATTCTTCTTCTTCTTCTTTTCATTCTTCACATTCTTCTTTTCATTCTTCCTCTTCTTTTCATTCTTCTTCTTCTTTTCATTCTTCTTTTCATTCTTCTTCTTCTTCTTTTCATTCTTCTTTTCATTCTTCTTCTTCTTCTTTTCATTCTTCTTCTTCTTCTTTTCATTCTTCTTTTCATTCTTCTTCTTCTTTTCATTCTTCTCATTCTTCTTTTCATTCTTCTTTTCATTCTTCTTCTTCTTTTCATTCTTCTTCTTCTTCTTTTCATTCTTCTTTACATTCTTCTTCTTCTTTTCATTCTTCTTCTTCTTCTTTTCATTCTTCTTTTCATTCTTCTCATTCTTCTTCTCATTCTTCTTTTCATTCTTCTTCTCATTCTTCTTTTCATTCTTCTTCTTCTTTTCATTCTTCTTTTCATTCTTCTCATTCTTCTTTTCATTCTTCTTCTTCTTTTCATTCTTCTTCTTTTCATTCTTCTCATTCTTCTTTTCATTCTTCTTCTTCTTCTTTTCATTCTTCTTCTTTTCATTCTTCTTTTCATTCTTCTTCTTCTTCTTTTCATTCTTCTCATTCTTCTTTTCATTCTTCTTCTTCTTTTCATTCTTCTTCTTCTTTTCATTCTTCTTTTCATTCTTCTCATTCTTCTTCTCATTCTTCTCATTCTTCTTCTCATTCTTCTTTTCATTCTTCTTCTTCTTCTTTTCATTCTTCTTTTCATTCTTCTTCTTCTTTTCATTCTTCTCATTCTTCTTTTCATTCTTCTTTTCATTCTTCTTCTTCTTCTTTTCATTCTTCTTCTTCTTCTTTTCATTCTTCTTTACATTCTTCTTCTTCTTTTCATTCTTCTTCTTCTTCTTTTCATTCTTCTTTTCATTCTTCTCATTCTTCTTCTCATTCTTCTTTTCATTCTTCTTCTCATTCTTCTTTTCATTCTTCTTCTTCTTTTCATTCTTCTTTTCATTCTTCTCATTCTTCTTTTCATTCTTCTTCTTCTTCTTTTCATTCTTCTTCTTCTTTTCATTCTTCTTTTCATTCTTCTTCTTCTTCTTTTCATTCTTCTCATTCTTCTTTTCATTCTTCTTCTTCTTCTTTTCATTCTTCTTCTTTTCATTCTTCTTCTTCTTCTTTTCATTCTTCTCATTCTTCTTTTCATTCTTCTTCTTCTTTTCATTCTTCTTCTTCTTTTCATTCTTCTTTTCATTCTTCTCATTCTTCTTCTCATTCTTCTTCTCATTCTTCTTTTCATTCTTCTTCTTCTTTTCATTCTTCTTTTCATTCTTCTTCTTCTTTTCATTCTTCTCATTCTTCTTTTCATTCTTCTTCTTTTCATTCTTCTTTTCATTCTTCTTCTTCTTTTCATTCTTCTTCTTCTTCTTTTCATTCTTCTTTACATTCTTCTTCTTCTTTTCATTCTTCTTCTTCTTCTTTTCATTCTTCTTTTCATTCTTCTCATTCTTCTTCTCATTCTTCTTTTCATTCTTCTTCTCATTCTTCTTTTCATTCTTCTTCTTCTTTTCATTCTTTTTTTCATTCTTCTCATTCTTCTTTTCATTCTTCTCATTCTTCTTTTCATTCTTCTTCTTCTTTTCATTCTTCTTCTTTTCATTCTTCTCATTCTTCTTTTCATTCTTCTTCTTCTTCTTTTCATTCTTCTTCTTTTCATTCTTCTTTTCATTCTTCTTCTTCTTCTTTTCATTCTTCTCATTCTTCTTTTCATTCTTCTTCTTCTTTTCATTCTTCTTCTTCTTTTCATTCTTCTTTTCATTCTTCTCATTCTTCTTCTCATTCTTCTCATTCTTCTTCTCATTCTTCTTTTCATTCTTCTTCTTCTTCTTTTCATTCTTCTTTTCATTCTTCTTCTTCTTTTCATTCTTCTCATTCTTCTTTTCATTCTTCTTTTCATTCTTCTTCTTCTTCTTTTCATTCTTCTTCTTCTTCTTTTCATTCTTCTTTACATTCTTCTTCTTCTTTTCATTCTTCTTCTTCTTCTTTTCATTCTTCTTTTCATTCTTCTCATTCTTCTTCTCATTCTTCTTTTCATTCTTCTTCTCATTCTTCTTTTCATTCTTCTTCTTCTTTTCATTCTTCTTTTCATTCTTCTCATTCTTCTTTTCATTCTTCTTCTTCTTCTTTTCATTCTTCTTCTTCTTTTCATTCTTCTTTTCATTCTTCTTCTTCTTCTTTTCATTCTTCTCATTCTTCTTTTCATTCTTCTTCTTCTTCTTTTCATTCTTCTTCTTTTCATTCTTCTTCTTCTTCTTCTTTTCATTCTTCTCATTCTTCTTTTCATTCTTCTTCTTCTTTTCATTCTTCTTCTTCTTTTCATTCTTCTTTTCATTCTTCTCATTCTTCTTCTCATTCTTCTTCTCATTCTTCTTTTCATTCTTCTTCTTCTTTTCATTCTTCTTTTCATTCTTCTTCTTCTTTTCATTCTTCTCATTCTTCTTTTCATTCTTCTTCTTTTCATTCTTCTATCTTTTCATTCTTCTTTTCATTCTTCTTCTTCTTCTTTTCATTCTTCTTCTTCTTCTTTTCATCTTTTCATTCTTCTTCTTCTTCTTTTCATTCTTCTTCTTCTTTTCATTCTTCTTTTCATTCTTCTTCTTCTTCTTTTCATTCTTCTCATTCTTCTTTTCATTCTTCTTCTTCTTTTCATTCTTCTTCTTCTTTTCATTCTTCTTTTCATTCTTCTTCTTTTCATTCTTCTCATTCTTCTTTTCATTCTTCTTCCTCTTCTTCTTTTCATTCTTCTTCTTCTTCTTCTTTTCATTCTTCTTCTTCTTTTCATTCTTCTTTTCATTCTTCTTCTTCTTTTCATTCTTCTCATTCTTCTTCTTTTCATTCTTCTTTTCATTCTTCTCATTCTTCTTTTCATTCTTCTTTTCATTCTTCTTCTTCTTTTCATTCTTCTTCTTCTTCTTTTCATTCTTCTTTTCATTCTTCTTCTTCTTCTTTTCATTCTTCTTCATCTTCTTTTCATTCTTCTTTTCATTCTTCTTCTTCTTTTCATTCTTCTCATTCTTCTTTTCATTCTTCTTCTTCTTCTTTTCATTCTTCTTCTTCTTTTCATTCTTCTTTTCATTCTTCTTCTTCTTCTTCTTTTCATGCTTCTTCTTCTTCTTTTCATTCTTCTTTTCATTCTTCTTCTTCTTTTCATTCTTCTCATTCTTCTTTTCATTCTTCTTTTCATTCTTCTTCTTTTCATTCTTCTTCTTCTTTTCATTCTTCTTTTCATTCTTCTTCTTCTTCTTTTCATTCTTCTTTTCATTCTTCTCATTCTTCTTCTCATTCTTCTTCTTCTTTTCATTCTTCTCATTCTTCTTTTCATTCTTCTCATTCTTCTTTTCATTCTTCTTCTTCTTTTCATTCTTCTTCTCATTCTTCTTTTCATTCTTCTTCTTCTTCTTCTTTTCATTCTTCTTCTTCTTTTCATTCTTCTTTTCATTCTTCTTCTTCTTCTTCTTTTCATTCTTCTCATTCTTCTTTTCATTCTTCTTCTTCTTCTTCTTTTCATTCTTCTTCTTTTCATTCTTCTTTTCATTCTTCTTCTTCTTTTCATTCTTCTCATTCTTCTTTTCATTCTTCTTTTCATTCTTCTTCTTCTTTTCATTCTTCTTCTTCTTCTTTTCATTCTTCTTTTCATTCTTCTCATTCTTCTCATTCTTCTTCTCATTCTTCTTCTCATTCTTCTTTTCATTCTTCTTCTCATTCTTCTTTTCATTCTTCTTCTTCTTTTCATTCTTCTTTTCATTCTTCTCATTCTTCTTTTCATTCTTCTTTTCATTCTTCTTCTTCTTTTCATTCTTCTCATTCTTCTTTTCATTCTTCTTCTTCTTCTTTTCATTCTTCTTCTTTTCATTCTTCTTCTTCTTCTTCTTTTCATTCTTCTTTTCATTCTTCTTCTTCTTCTTTTCATTCTTCTCATTCTTCTTTTCATTCTTCTTCTTCTTTTCATTCTTCTTTTCATTCTTCTCATTCTTCTCATTCTTCTCATTCTTCTTCTCATTCTTCTTTTCATTCTTCTTCTTCTTCTTCTTTTCATTCTTCTTTTCATTCTTCTTCTTCTTTTCATTCTTCTCATTCTTCTTTTCATTCTTCTTTTCATTCTTCTTCTTCTTCTTTTCATTCTTCTTCTTCTTCTTTTCATTCTTCTTTACATTCTTCTTCTTCTTTTCATTCTTCTTCTTCTTTTCATTCTTCTTTTCATTCTTCTCATTCTTCTTCTCATTCTTCTTTTCATTCTTCTTCTCATTCTTCTTTTCATTCTTCTTCTTCTTTTCATTCTTCTTTTCATTCTTCTCATTCTTCTTTTCATTCTTCTTCTTCTTCTTTTCATTCTTCTTTTCATTCTTCTTCATCTTCTTTTCATTCTTCTCATTCTTCTTTTCATTCTTCTTCTTCTTCTTTTCATTCTTCTTCTTTTCATTCTTCTTTTCATTCTTCTTCTTCTTCTTTTCATTCTTCTCATTCTTCTTTTCATTCTTCTTCTTCTTTTCATTCTTCTTCTTCTTTTCATTCTTCTTTTCATTCTTCTCATTCTTCTTCTCATTCTTCTTCTCATTCTTCTTTTCATTCTTCTTCTTCTTTTCATTCTTCTTTTCATTCTTCTCATTCTTCTTTTCATTCTTCTTTTCATTCTTCTTCTTCTTTTCATTCTTCTCATTCTTCTTTTCATTCTTCTTCTTTTCATTCTTCTTCTTCTTTTCATTCTTCTTTTCATTCTTCTTCTTCTTCTTTTCATTCTTCTTCTTCTTCTTTTCATCTTTTCATTCTTCTTCTTCTTCTTTTCATTCTTCTTCTTCTTTTCATTCTTCTTTTCATTCTTCTTCTTCTTCTTTTCATTCTTCTCATTCTTCTTTTCATTCTTCTTCTTCTTTTCATTCTTCTTTTCATTCTTCTCATTCTTCTTTTCATTCTTCTTTTCATTCTTCTTCTTCTTTTCATTCTTCTCATTCTTCTTTTCATTCTTCTTCTTCTTCTTTTCATTCTTCTTCTTTTCATTCTTCTTCTTCTTCTTCTTTTCATTCTTCTTTTCATTCTTCTTCTTCTTCTTTTCATTCTTCTCATTCTTCTTTTCATTCTTCTTCTTCTTTTCATTCTTCTTTTCATTCTTCTCATTCTTCTCATTCTTCTCATTCTTCTTCTCATTCTTCTTTTCATTCTTCTTCTTCTTCTTTTCATTCTTCTTTTCATTCTTCTTCTTCTTTTCATTCTTCTCATTCTTCTTTTCATTCTTCTTTTCATTCTTCTTCTTCTTCTTTTCATTCTTCTTCTTCTTCTTTTCATTCTTCTTTACATTCTTCTTCTTCTTTTCATTCTTCTTCTTCTTTTCATTCTTCTTTTCATTCTTCTCATTCTTCTTCTCATTCTTCTTTTCATTCTTCTTCTCATTCTTCTTTTCATTCTTCTTCTTCTTTTCATTCTTCTTTTCATTCTTCTCATTCTTCTTTTCATTCTTCTTCTTCTTTTCATTCTTCTTTTCATTCTTCTTCTTCTTCTTTTCATTCTTCTCATTCTTCTTTTCATTCTTCTTCTTCTTCTTTTCATTCTTCTTCTTTTCATTCTTCTTTTCATTCTTCTTCTTCTTCTTTTCATTCTTCTCATTCTTCTTTTCATTCTTCTTCTTCTTTTCATTCTTCTTCTTCTTTTCATTCTTCTTTTCATTCTTCTCATTCTTCTTCTCATTCTTCTTCTCATTCTTCTTTTCATTCTTCTTCTTCTTTTCATTCTTCTTTTCATTCTTCTCATTCTTCTTTTCATTCTTCTTTTCATTCTTCTTCTTCTTTTCATTCTTCTCATTCTTCTTTTCATTCTTCTTCTTTTCATTCTTCTTCTTCTTTTCATTCTTCTTTTCATTCTTCTTCTTCTTCTTTTCATTCTTCTTCTTCTTCTTTTCATCTTTTCATTCTTCTTCTTCTTCTTTTCATTCTTCTTCTTCTTTTCATTCTTCTTTTCATTCTTCTTCTTCTTCTTTTCATTCTTCTCATTCTTCTTTTCATTCTTCTTCTTCTTTTCATTCTTCTTCTTCTTTTCATTCTTCTTTTCATTCTTCTTCTTTTCATTCTTCTCATTCTTCTTTTCATTCTTCTTCTTCTTCTTCTTCTTTTCATTCTTCTTCTTCTTCTTTTCATTCTTCTTCTTCTTTTCATTCTTCTTTTCATTCTTCTTCTTCTTTTCATTCTTCTCATTCTTCTTCTTTTCATTCTTCTTTTCATTCTTCTCATTCTTCTTTTCATTCTTCTTTTCATTCTTCTTCTTCTTCTTTTCATTCTTCTTCTTCTTCTTTTCATTCTTCTTTTCATTCTTCTTCTTCTTCTTTTCATTCTTCTTCTTCTTCTTTTCATTCTTCTTTTCATTCTTCTTCTTCTTCTTTTCATTCTTCTCATTCTTCTTTTCATTCTTCTTCTTCTTCTTTTCATTCTTCTTCTTCTTTTCATTCTTCTTTTCATTCTTCTTCTTCTTCTTCTTTTCATGCTTCTTCTTCTTCTTTTCATTCTTCTTTTCATTCTTCTTCTTCTTTTCATTCTTCTCATTCTTCTTTTCATTCTTCTTTTCATTCTTCTTCTTCTTTTCATTCTTCTTCTTCTTTTCATTCTTCTTTTCATTCTTCTTCTTTTCATTCTTCTTCTTCTTCTTTTCATTCTTCTTTTCATTCTTCTCATTCTTCTTCTCATTCTTCTTCTTCTTTTCATTCTTCTCATTCTTCTTTTCATTCTTCTCATTCTTCTTTTCATTCTTATTCTTCTTTTCATTCTTCTTCTCATTCTTCTTTTCATTCTTCTTCTTCTTTTCATTCTTCTTTTCATTCTTCTTCTTCTTCTTTTCATTCTTCTCATTCTTCTTTTCATTCTTCTTCTTCTTCTTTTCATTCTTCTTCTTTTCATTCTTCTTTTCATTCTTCTTCTTCTTCTTTTCATTCTTCTCATTCTTCTTTTCATTCTTCTTTTCATTCTTCTTCTTCTTTTCATTCTTCTCATTCTTCTTCTTTTCATTCTTCTTTTCATTCTTCTCATTCTTCTTCTCATTCTTCTTCTCATTCTTCTTTTCATTCTTCTTCTCATTCTTCTTTTCATTCTTCTTCTTCTTTTCATTCTTCTTTTCATTCTTCTCAATCTTCTTTTCATTCTTCTTCTTCTTCTTTTCATTCTTCTCATTCTTCTTTTCATTCTTCTTCTTCTTCTTTTCATTCTTCTTCTTTTCATTCTTCTTCTTCTTCTTCTTTTCATTCTTCTTTTCATTCTTCTTCTTCTTCTTTTCATTCTTCTCATTCTTCTTTTCATTCTTCTTCTTCTTCTTTTCATTCTTCTTCTTCTTTTCATCTTTTCATTCTTCTTCTACTTCTTTTCATTCTTCTTCTTCTTTTCATTCTTCTTTTCATTCTTCTTCTTCTTCTTTTCATTCTTCTCATTCTTCTTTTCATTCTTCTTCTTCTTCTTCTTTTCATTCTTCTTCTTCTTCTTTTCATTCTTCTTCTTCTTCTTTTCATTCTTCTCATTCTTCTTTTCATTCTTCTTTTCATTCTTCTTCTTCTTTTCATTCTTCTTCTTCTTTTCATTCTTCTTTTCATTCTTCTTCTTCTTTTCATTCTTCTTTTCATTCTTTTTTTCATTCTTCTTCTTCTTTTCATTCTTCTTCTTCTTCTTTTCATTCTTCTTTTCATTCTTCTCATTCTTCTTTTCATTCTTCTTTCCATTCTTCTTCTTCTTCTTTTCATTCTTCTCATTCTTCTTTTCATTCTTCTTCTTCTTCTTCTTTTCATTCTTCTTCTTCTTCTTTTCATTCTTCTTTTCATTCTTCTTCTTCTTCTTTTCATTCTTCTTCTTTTCATTCTTCTTCTTCTTTTCATTCTTCTTTTCATTCTTCTTCTTCTTTTCATTCTTCTTTTCATTCTTCTTTTCATTTTTCTTCTTCTTTTCATTCTTCTTCTTCTTCTTTTCATTCTTCTTTTCATTCTTCTCATTCTTCTTTTCATTCTTCTCATTCTTCTTCTCATTCTTCTTTTCATTCTTCTTCTCATTCTTCTTTTCATTCTTCTTCTTCTTTTCATTCTTCTTTTCATTCTTCTCATTCTTCTTTTCATTCTTCTTTTCATTCTTCTTTTCATTCTTCTTCTTCTTCTTTTCATTCGTCTCATTCTTCTTTTCATTCTTCTTCTTCTTCTTTTCATTCTTCTTCTTTTCATTCTTCTTCTTCTTCTTTTCATTCTTCTTTTCATTCTTCTTCTTCTTTTCATTCTTCTCATTCTTCTTTTCATTCTTCTTTTCATTCTTCTTCTTCTTCTTTTCATTCTTCTTCTTCTTCTTTTCATCTTTTCATTCTTCTTCTTGCATTCTTCTTTTCATTCTTCTTCTTCTTTTCATTCTTCTCATTCTTCTTTTCATTCTTCTTCTTCTTCTTTTCATTCTTCTTCTTCTTTTCATTCTTCTTTTTATTCTTCTTCTTCTTCTTTTCATTCTTCTCATTCTTCTTTTCATTCTTCTCATTCTTCTTTTCATTCTTCTTCTTCTTCTTTTCATTCTTCTTTTCATTCTTCTTCTTCTTTTCATTCTTCTTCTTCTTTTCATTCTTCTTTTCATTCTTCTCATTCTTCTTTTCATTCTTCTCATTCTTCTTCTCATTCTTCTTCTTCTTCTTTTCATTCTTCTTTTCATTCTTCTTCTTCTTCTTTTCATTCTTCTCATTCTTCTTTTCATTCTTCTTTTCATTCTTCTTCTTCTTCTTTTCATTCTTCTTCTTTTCATTCTTCTTTTCATTCTTCTTCTTCTTTTCATTCTTCTACTTCTTTTCATTCTTCTTTTCATTCTTCTCATTCTTCTTTTCATTCTTCTTCTTCTTTTCATTCTTCTTTTCATTCTTCTCATTCTTCTTTTCATTCTTCTCATTCTTCTTCTCATTCTTCTTTTCATTCTTCTTCTCATTCTTCTTTTCATTCTTCTTTTCATTCTTCTCATTCTTCTTTTCATTCTTCTTCTTCTTCTTTTCATTCTTCTCATTCTTCTTTTCATTCTTCTTCTTCTTCTTCTTTTCATTCTTCTTCTTTTCATTCTTCTTCTTCTTCTTCTTTTCATTCTTCTTTTCTTTCTTCTTCTTCTTCTTTTCATTCTTCTTCTTCTTCTTTTCATCTTTTCATTCTTCTTCTTGCATTCTTCTTTTCATTCTTCTTCTTCTTTTCATTCTTCTCATTCTTCTTTTCATTCTTCTTCTTTTCATTCTTCTTCTTCTTCTTTTCATTCTTCTTTTCATTCTTCTTCTTCTTCTTTTCATTCTTCTCATTCTTCTTTTCATTCTTCTTCTTCTTCTTTTCATTCTTCTTTTCATTCTTCTTCTTCTTTTCATTCTTCTTCTTCTTTTCATTCTTCTTTTCATTCTTCTCATTCTTCTTTTCATTCTTCTCATTCTTCTTCTCATTCTTCTTTTCATTCTTCTCATTCATTCATTCAATGAATAATCTTATTTATTTTTTATAAGTCACAGATATTTATTTGATATAATATTATTTATGTATCAACTGAAGCACTTTTAGTATATTTATAAGTGTGAGAATATTCTAAATCAAGGATTTTAAATAGGAGTGCGGCACTATAAATTGATTTATGAATTAATTTATATAATTTAATTAAAAGGTGAAACTAATATATAAGATAGACTCATTACATGCAAAGCAAGATAGTTCAAGCCGTGATTTGTCATAATTGTGATGATTATGGCTTACAGCTCATGAAAACCCCAAATCCACAATCTCAGAAAATTTGAATATTACATGCAATCAATAAAACAAGGATTGTACATAGAACAATATCGGATCTCTGAAAAGTATAAGCATTCATATGTACTCAGTACTTGGTTTGGGCCCCTTTTACAGCAATTACTGCCTCAATGCGGCGTGGCATGGAAGATATCAGCCTGTGGCACTGCTGAGGTGTTATGGAAGACCAGGATGCTTCAATAGCGGCCTTCAGCTCTTCTACATTGTTCGGTCTCATGTCTCTCATATTTCTCTTGGCAATGCCCCATAGATTCTCTATGGGGTTCAGGTCAGGCGAGTTTGCTGGCCAATCAAGCACAGTAATTCCACGGTCATTGAACCAGGTTTTGGTGCTTTTAGCAGTGTGGGCAGGTGCCAAGTCCTGCTGGAAAATTAAGTCAGCATCCCCATAAAGCTAGCCTGTGGAAGGAAGCATGAAGTGCTCCAAAATCTCCTGGTAGATGGCTGCGTTGACCCTGGACTTAATGAAGCACAGTGGACCAACACCAGCAGATGACATGGCTCCCCAAATCAACACAGACTGTGGAAAGTTCACACTGGACTTCAAGCATCTTGCAGTGTGTGCCTCTCCATTCTTCCTCCATACTCTGGGTCCAAATGAGATGCAAACGTTGCTCTCATCAGAAAAGAGGACTTTGGACCACTGAGCAACAGACCAGGTCTGTTTTTCTTTAGCCCAGGTAAGACGTTTCTGACGTTGTTTGTTTGTCCAGGATCTGTCTGTGTGTGGTGGCTCTTGATGCACTGACTCCAGCCTCAGTCCACGCCTTGTGAAAGTCCCCAACACTTTTGAATGACCTTTTCCTGACAATCCTCTCCAGGCTGTGGTCATCCCTGCTGCTTGTGCACCTTTTTCTTCCACTTTTCCCTTACACATAACATTCTATTAATGTGCTTTGATACAGCACTTTGGGAACATCCAACTTCTTTTTCAATTACCTTTTGAGGCTTTCCCTCCTTATGTAGGGTGTCAATGATGGTTTTCTGCACAACTGTCAGGTCAGCAGTCTTTCCCATGATTGTGATTCCTATTGAACCAGACTGGGAGACCATTTAAAGGCTCAGGAACCCTTTGCAGGTGTTATGGCTTAATTAGCTGATTAGAGTGGGACACTTTGAGCCTAGAATATTGCACCTTTTCACAATATTCTAATTTTCTGAGATTGTGGATTTGGGGTTTTCATGAGCTGTAAGCCATAATCATCACAATTATGACAAATCACGGCTTAAACTATCTTGCTTTGCATGTGATGAGTCTATCTCATATATTAGTTTCACCTTTTAAGTTGCATTACTGAAATAAATTAACTTTTGCATGATATTCTAATTTTTTGAGTTTCACCTGTGTATATATAATGTATATATAGTTCATAAGTGGGTGCAAAGAATACTTTGGTTTTTGTCATCAAACTGTATAAGAAATGTCCAAAAGAAGAAATGTGTGATATTCAAACAAAAAAATGTGCCTAATCTTTTCCAAACTCCGTGTCAAAACTCAACCCACTTAACGTCTTGGTTAGACCTTAATGTTCTTTGCACTTGAGTAAGCATATCTACTAAGCCTTTCTCTAGACAGACCTACAGTATCTCCAAAAGAGGTGAAAAAGGTTATGACATGCATGGAATGAGCATAATCCACGTAGTATTACATAGTTTGAAACTACATTTATTAAATGATTAAACCTAATAAAACTCACAAATACTGTACACTCAAACCAGTGCACATAACACAAGAACTCCAGACCCTTTGATATTTTCTTGTCAATTCCACTGCAAAGTGTTTTTATTTATGTGACCAGAAGTTCTGCTCTACATGTTACATTATCAAGACTTTGTCAGGATCATATAGTCTACCTGTGTTTTCCCGAAAATAAGACACTGTCATATTTTTTTTGGCTCAAAAAAACACACTAGGTCTTATTTGCGGGGTAGGTCTTATTTTTGTAATGTACAGGTGTGGACAGGGGGTGTAGAGATGAGCTGCAGGCAGTTGTGGATGAGGGTTACTAAAGAGAGAGCCGGCTGATGACAGATGACAGTTGTGAGCTGCAGTCAGGTGTTGCAGAGGTGAATTGACAGGTGAGTTTCAAACAGGGTGCAGAGATGAGCCACAGACAGGGTGCAGGGGTGAGTTTCTGTCAGGGCAGGAACGCTGGAATGGGCAGGCAGGCCTATGGTACAGTCACGCTGCGACTGACGACACCCACAACCCACAGACCAGAGTCCCTCAGGGCGCGGAGTCTAAGCCCCAGGCTACCCTTCACCAGGGCCCCTGATGGTGGGGATGGACTTGACGCAGCCTGAGACCAGGTCGCGGCCCCCAAGTGACCCCAGCTGCGATAACGACTGCCGCCAATGACGTACAGCTGGTGGGAGCTAGATGGCAACACGAGTAGAGTAGTCAGACAAGCCGGTTCAATAACAACGAGCAGACAGTACTAGATGGTAGGCAAAGAATACTCAGGTCACGGGCCGGGTTCAGCAACGGGAGGTCAGGTAAAGGGTTAACGCAGAGAGTAGTCTTGTCCAAGCCGAGTCGGTTACCAGGAGAGCAATGGGAACAACACAAGAGCTTGCAACAGGGCAACATACAGGACACAAGTGCAGAGCACACTTGCAGACAGCAGGTTTAAATGTGCTCAACCACACCCTTCTGAGGAGGAGCCGCAGAATCCTGAAGGCATAAAGGTTCCCACCATGCTTTGCAGAAAACCAAAATGGATGCCAGCTCATGGAGATGCACAAGCTCTGAAGAAAGGTAGGACCTTGACAGTTGCAGACAGGGGAACACAAAAGCCATGCTTCTGTGTTTATAGGAGACAGTAGATATTGGTGTACACAGGGCCAGTGCCAGAGGTGGTGGAACAGCTGATCACAACTAGGTCTTATTTTCACGGTAGGTCTTATACTTCAGCAATTCCCAAAAAAAGTACTAGGTTTTATTTTTGGGGTAGATCTTATTTTTGGGGAAACAGGGTAGGCATACAGGGGGTTATTTACTACAACTATATGGTGCAAAATCTAGTGCAGCTCTGCATGGAAACCAATCAGCTTCCAGGTTCCATTCTTAAAGCTTAATTGAACAAACTGAAGTTAGAAACTGATTGGCTACCATGCACAGCTGCACCAGATACAAAGAGCTGTAGTGTTAGTAAATCTACCCCACAATGCTTCCATTTAGCTTTTTCCCTACTTTGCCACCAAGGCAATATGTAAACATTAAAATAACAATATATCCATGTACTGTATAACTGCTATAATTTGTAAGCTCTAACGAGCACGGTCCTCTGTTTCCTCTTCTACCAAATTGTATTGTAACTGTAATGTCTACCTTCATTTGTAAAGTGTTGCGCAAATTGTTGGCACTATATAAATCCTGTATAATAATAATAAACAATGCCGAGATTGAGGTACAGTATAACATATTCTATTTAGCAGTAGTCCCAGTTTATAAGCAATACAAAAATGTATAAACAAAAGCTATGACAACAAGTATATTAATAAAAATTCACTATGTGGTCAATAAACATTCAAGTAAAATGTTACATATATAATCTATATAACAAAACATTTCATTACCATTCCTTACCTAAAGCATTAGCATTACTTAAGTCCTCACATCTATAAAAATGTAATTTTAGCAATATTACTATGCTACTCTTACATTATTATGCCCCGCATAATGCATACTACATTGTATTAATGAAACAATTTACATCTAATTCTACATCCAGACCCCCTGGATCTAGTGCTTTGCTAAGTAAACCCATTTTGTCCATTGTTTGGATAGTTCTCTCTTGACTAGGCTTGCGTGAAATGGGCAGAATGCCAGATATTTGTTCTTCCCTAAAGAGAACCTCGAATACTAGATTGTGAAAGAAGTCAGGAATGTGGAGAGGGTAGGTGAAGATTGGCACTATTCTTCTTGTTTTTTTGGTTTTTTTTTTACAGGGGAGACTTAAAAATTAAAATAAATCTTGGTATTCTACTTTAGGTAATTAATCTAATTGAATTGGTTATCACAGAAACCTTTACAAATCTGTTAGCAAAGCTGAAACCCAATTTCTATTAAAAACAAAAATATTAATTTTGGTTTACAAGGTAATGGCATACCAAAATTTATTTTTTGGGCTACAAGTGAAAACAGGGACTATAACAATGAGGTCCCCTGTATATTGCTTTGGCCAACCTCCTAGTAGCCTAGAATTTTTTTACAATGCATAGAAATGAAAGGCAGGTGGCTGTGAACTATCCTGGCAGTACTGCCATCCTATACCAAGTGTCTTCAAACTTTCTAAACTAAGGGCCGGTTTACTGGACTTCAGGGGGACCAGACTGTGGCCAGTGAGAGTAGAAATTCCCTTGGCATCAGTGGGAATAAACATTGCACCATCTTTGGTATTAAGGGGAGGAATAGTGCCACAATGTTGGTGTCATTGGGAGGAATAGTGCCCCTTCATTGGTGTCATTAGGAGGAATAGTACTCCATTGTTTGTGTCAGTGAGAAAAATAGTAGTCCATTGTTGCTGTCAGTGGGAATAATAGTGTACCATTATTGGTGTCAATGGGAGGACTAGTGCCCATCATTGGTGTCAGTGGGAGGAATACTAGTCCATTGTTGGTGTCACTGGAAGAAATTATGACCCACCAGAATAGTGCCTTTTATCAGAGGGAAGAATAGTATTCCAAGGCTTGGATAAAGATAAGCAGGGCCCCTAGGCCGCAGTTTGGAGACCGCTGCCCTAGACCATAAGTTGTGTTAGCTATGCAGAAATCAGACCCTGACTAAATGCTTGTTTATGTCACCATACCTCTGAACATACTTTTAACATATACCTTGATATAAAATGCTTTAGTTATTTAAAATGTAGTCTAAATAGTAGATTTTGATTTTGTAATATCTTTTAAGATTTTTGTTTTTTATTTTCAAAGCCTAAACGATACGACTAGCCAGCAATATTTTACTTCTACTTCTGTTCCTTACAAGCATGGTGCCTTCAAGCAAATGAGCTTGAACTAAAATGTACATTTATAAAAAAGGGTCTTAAAATATTAATGCTATTAAAAATCTTTTTGTAATAGCACTTTCTAATAAATATTTAAAATATATGTGTACAAAAGTGCCTTCGTGCTATTATGTGGTGTATTAGGCTTGATGGAATTACATTTGATGTATGAATTTACTGAAGGGTAAGATAACAATGTGGCACATTTCAACATGCTGAATACTTCGGGAATTATTTTTATCTTGCACTTACAGTAAGTGCATGTGCAAATCTGGAGCAGTAAGCTATGAAGATCCAGCTGAGGACAGAGGATAGATAATAAATGTATTACTGAGGTACACACATGCAATTATTTTTCTGTCCCTTGCCTTGCATAGACAGGTACAAAAAAAAGGTTAAAATAAACAGGTTGATTGTAGTGACCCAACAAGACACAAACCTACGCAGGTGATTAATTACACTCTGGTTCGCTTGTAAGAGGTTCCCAGCTGTGTAGTGTAGTCAGCTGCCACAAGAAAACCACAGTAAATGTAGAACTGTCATTATCAATTCAGCAAATCCACAATGCTAAAGTGCAATACTTAATGGAAATGCAGTCATGAAGTTTACTGCATCAATGTGTATCTTGGAGAACATAGAAATTAAAGAAAACATGTTTTGAATAGAAAATGGAAGGGATGAAAACCTTGTTCTTTGACTTTATTGCAAGGTTTTATTTGAGTCAGTGTTCCTGCTGGGAAGACCCACTCTCACTAATGGTTCTGGTCAATATGTATGCAGTGCAGAAAGTGATGGTAAATACTTCTTTTGTCAAAAAAACCTCCTCAGCGTCTGTGAATCTTCAAATTATCATACACCAACTTGATTCATCTCCAAGGTCAATCCTTATGTGTTCATGTGTATCTGGATCCAATCATGGCCGATACTACGGACTCATCATCATCAAATAAAGAATACCTTCAAAGGTGGTGGAGAGTGATTTTGCATTTCACTAAGTAGTGGTGAAGAGGGGAGAGCTGATCACAAGTTTAAAAGGATGACACACTATGATACATTTTTTTCGGAGGTATTCCTTATTTGATGATGACGAGTCCGTTGTATCAACTATGATTGGATCCAGATGGGGAAAGAAAGATAAAGCTATGTAAAGTTTCTTTGGGGTAAGGGTATGTTATTCAGCTATATTTGAGTAACACTGGGTGATTTTTTTCTTTCATATAAAAGTTTGATCAGTAAGTGCACATCAATATTGATTTTGGAAAAATTGAGGGTAATGCCCTATATGCAGCTATTTTGTTTTTGTTTTAGGTACACATGAACTCATAAGGATTGATCTTGGAGAATCAAGTTGGTATATGATAATTTGAAGATTCACAGACTCTGAGGAGGTTTTTTTGACTTTGGACTTTCTGGGGGGAAAGTGTGCCTTTTTTGTGCGCCTAAGGGATTTATGTTATTGCACGAAAATACATTTTAGGGATTTACCGATTATTTGAAATTTAAATACATCTTTTGGTTATCAAAAAGAACAGAAGGGAAGGTTAAATCTTCCAATGGAAAAAGGGTGACAACTATCTAAGAGGAGCACTGTACTTTGCCAGCACATCAACCTGAGCTCTCGGTCAAGGACAGCGGTCAGACGATACAGAACCCATGTTGTATGGTGTACAATTTGCCATAAAAACAGAGGTTTTAACTGCATACATATACATGTGGAAGCCCTTGTCAAGGCAATTCTGTAAAAGTGGAGTTCATAGCTTCAGTCTATGAGAGCCTCTATCTTGGAACATGTTTAACAAAGAACATATTGAAGGAAAGTATGCCTGCAGGAAGCCCAATCCTCTTTAAAGGTGCAGGGACACACCAGAAGCACTGCACATAAGCAACTGACCACTAGACCCCTAGCGTGTCCCACATCAAATCTAGCAAACTAAACAAAAATGGCAACAGCTTCCATAAGTTTATAATCAGCTTCATAATCAAGGTGCATATTGAAGGGCTTTTTATATAGGGTTGCTACCTCATCCCTTTAAAACTGAACACATATTAATTACACAGTTTCTGTGGCTGATTAAACACTTGCCCTCCAGAGGACTTACCCCCCTTCCTGACCAGGCCATTTTTTACGATACGGAGCTGCTTTACTTTAACTGACAATTGCACGGTCATGCAACACTGCACCCAAATTAAATTTATGTCCTTTTTTCCCACAAATGGAGATTCTTTCAGTGGTATTTGATCACCTCTGCATTTTTTCATTTTTGTGCTATAAACAAAAAAAACAACGACAATTTTGAGAAAAATAATATTTTTGACTTTTTGCTATTAAACATGTCCAGTAAAAAAATTTAAAAATCAAATTTCATCATAAATTTAGGTCAAAATGTATTCTGCAACATGTCTTTGCTAAAAAAAAATTCCAATACGTGAAAATTAATTGATTTACATGAACGTTATAGCGTCTACAAATGGTATATATACTGGAATTTATATATATATATACTGTATATATATATATATATATAGTAGTAATGGTGGCGATCAGCGACTTATAGTGGGACTGTGGTGGACATTCTGACCCTGGGGGGGAACTGACTGTCACTGACATCCCCAGTGACACTAATAACCTCTACCCCGTCAGTGGTACTTGGCGATCGCCGAGTGCCGGCAGGGAATCTCTGGCAGGGACCCGGTGATCGACAGTTGAAATCACCAATAGCAGCGCAGGTAGGGCGCACGCAAGCCCCCTACCTGGAAATGCAAAATCACGTATATATATATATGTGCTTTTGTGCAGTCCTGCTGCCCTGTAGCAGTATTTCCGCCATTCGGCTGCAGGCAAGCGGTTAAGGCAGTAATTAAACTCACGTAGTGCCTTTTCTGCATTAACTTAGCCTCAGAGCGTGTGTTATTAATATGTGTCTGGTTTTAAAGGGATGAGGTGGAAACCCTGTTTCCATAGACACATTTAAGACACAATACAAAAAATTTCAGCACACTTACCAGTTAGTCGCAAAAAAAAAAACAAAAAAAAAACTTGCACACCTTTTATAAAAATATCCGTAAGAGTGCTGGGAAATTATTGTATTGCCCTAGCATCTTTGTGCTTAAAAAGCTGGCTATAAATTGAGTGGAACAGTTGCCATTTTTGTGTAGCCTGATTTGTTGCAAGGACACATTAGGTGTCTTTAGCTGCCTTTGTCCTGTGCTGGGCATCTGGTATGTCCCTGTGCCTTTAGGGCTCATTAATACGTGTGGCCAGGGTGTGGTAAAAATAGGTGGTTGAGCCATGGATTTTTTCCCCCCTGGCCACTTTCCTTAATCTAGCATAGCAGCAGGAGGCCAAAAAAGTATACAGTACTGATGTTGAATGAGACCAATTCAAATGAATATTTGAACATTTGAAGCTTATGCCACACATCACCCACTCTTGAAGACAAAGCTTTTTCTGATTCTTTTTGTTCACATGAAAAAAACTTTATCTTTTTTGCTAGAAAATTACTTTGAACCTCCAAAAATTATATATTTTTTTAAGCAGAAGCCCTAGAGAATAAAATGGTGGGTGTTGAAATTTTTTTACGTCCCACAGTATTTGCGCAGCGATTTTTCAAACGCAAATCTTTTGGGAAAAATATACTTTTTAGAATTTTAATGCACAAATACACAATATATTGTCCAATTGTTTGATAACATTTAAAAGATGTTACGCCAAGTAAATAGATACTAAACATGGCATGCTTTAAAATTGTGCATTACCGTGCAATGGCGACAAAGTACATAAATGTTTAATATCGATAGGCGACGCTTTAAAAGCCTTTACAGGTCACCGATTTATATTTACATAGGAGGTCTAGTGCTATAATTACTGCCCTGAATCTGAGGTTCGGGGTGATACCTCACATGCATCTCTGTTTACATACCAACATGGGACCAACGCTTGCATTCGCCTTTGAACGAGCACGGGAAGGGGGGAAGGGCAGGGGTGTTTTTTTTTTTTCAAATTTGATGGGGTTTTTTTTACATTGTCCTTTTCTTTTTTTTTTTGGATCACTTTTATTGTTATCACAGGGAATGTAAATATCCACTGTGATAGCAAAAGGCAGTGACAGGCATTCTTTTTTGAGAAATCTGGGGTCTATTAGACTCTAGATATCTCCTCTAACCTTAAAGCATCTGATGACACCAAGATCAGTGTAAGCAGATGCTTTCCCAATTTAAAAATGGTGCTGTTGAAGTCCACAAAACGGAAATGATGAAATGCTCATAGCATCCAGTCTCTTAGACCATAGAGAGGGTTGGAGCCATTCTGGTCCCTGATCAGCTCTATGGTCAGCCAGCAGAACTACCAGCTGCTTCTAGGCGGGTGGGGGTGGGGGGTATGTCCCTTCCCGCTGCTTGTAAAAATGATTCAGCAGCTAAATGGCTCTAGGATTGCTTTTACATGAAAGCAGACTGCCAGCTGAATAAAACGATACTAGGATGATGTCTGTAGCTGCAGGCATCATCCCAGTATAGCCACTCAAAGTCCAGCAACACACCAGTACATTGCTGGTCCATGTTGTATACAGTATGTAACAGCAGAGAACACGGGCATATGATGAATCGGGTCTGTGGACCAATATGTCTACAATTCATCCTTTTTTGTAATGCCCATGTTGAGGGTTAGGCCTATAAAAGTTTTAAATTCAGAAACCGTGATAGGTTTCCATTTAAATTGTCTGGCAAGAGCTGAATTTGGGTGGGTGGCCATGTATTGTTGTGCATATAAATTGCCTTGGCCCACAATCAATTGATACAAATCTTCCATGAAAAAGAGCAGAGGGGCTAAATGCTAGTGCTAGCAGCGAACTGGTCTGATCCTGCTAACACTGTGTTTTTGGGGACACTATACAATGTAGGCACTAGTATAATTTTGTTCATGATCATTATATTGATCCGTACAAACACTATACTAGTAATGGCGCTGATCAGCAACCTATAGCATGATTACAATAGTGTGCGGGCAATGCTAGCTGACCTTGGCTGGGAGCTGCACTTACTGACCCTGATGCTATCTGATGTCACTAGTGGCAGGAATACAGTGATCAGTGAAAAATTCTACATACTGACATTGTACTAATGGCACTGGCTGGGTGATGGGGCGATCAAAGGGTTAATAGGGGCAATCAAATGGTTAAATGTGCTAATCTAACGTGTGCTTGTAAAATGTAGTGCTTTTACTCGTTGTGTTGTGTTCTCCATGGACCGACCGGGGGGGGGCAGTGGGGAGCACAGGCGTGTTCACATCCCAAAATAGAAAGCGATTAGATTACGTCACTAAATGCGGGTAAGCAGTCATCAAGTAGTTAAAAAAGAAAACCCTTAATTTTTTTAACTCTCAATATGGTATTTTTATTTTAGCTTTTTAACATTTTTTTTGTAAATACTTTTATCAGAATAGTACAATGTCCCCATAGTAACATTGTACTACTGTGGGGGGGGGGGGTGATCAGAGATTTTTTTTAATTTTTTTTTTATACTTTGCTTTGCAGGAGAAATAAAGATAATTTCTCCAGCAATGCAAAGCTTGCTGTCATGAACCTAACTCATTTATGTCATAAGTGAGTTAGGTTTTTGACAGCTCAAGATAGTGATCTGTCATTGGCTGGAGCTGGTCACATGGTACAGGGTGCTGTGATTGGCCCTATGTATCATGTGACAGCTGTGGGCCAATCACATTAATTCATAGCAGCTTTTGCTAACATTGTTCATGTGATCGCATAGTGATCACATGATCACCGAGTCCCGTTTATCGGGATCTTTATTTTGCCATTTGGGTGCGCAATGCCCCCCTGTGTTGGTACAGCCAGAGCGATGTGACTAAGGTGTAGTTGTGTACTGATACTTTAAGAAAAAATATTCATATTGCTTTAATATGTACAAATAGAGTTATTAAAAAAAATAATATATATTTATATATATACAGTCAGGTCCATAAATATTGGGACATGGACACAATTTTAACATTTTTGGCTCTATACACCACCACAATGGATTTGAAATGAAACAAACAAGATGTGCTTTACAGCAGACTGTCAGCTTTAATTTGAGGGTATTTACATCCAAATCAGGTGAACGGTGTAGGAATTACAACAGTTTGCATATGTGCCTCCCACTTGTTAAGGGACCAAAAGTAATGGGACAATTGGCTTCTCAGCTGTTCCATGGCCAGGTGTGTGTTATTCCCTCATTATCCCAATTACAATGAGCAGATTTAAGGTCCAGAGTTCATTTCAAGTGTGCTATTTGCATTTGGAATCTGTTGCTGTCAACTCTCAAGATGAGATCCAAAGAGCTGTCACTATCAGTGAAGCAAGCCATCATTAGGCTGAAAAAACAAAACAAACCCATCAGAGAGATAGAAAAAACATTAGGCGTGGCCAAAACAACTGTTTGGAACATCCTTAAAAAGAAGGAACGCTCCGGTGAGCTCAGCAACACCACAAGACCCGGTAGACCACGGAAAACAACTGTGGTGGATGACCGAAGAATTCTTTCCCTGGTGAAGAAAACAGTTCACAAGAGTTGGCCAGATCAAGAACACTCTCCAGGAGGTAGGTGTATGTGTGTCAAAGTCAACAATCAAGAGAAGACTTCACCAGAGTGAATACAGAGGGTTCACCACAAGATGGAAACCATTGGTGAGCCTCAAAAACAGGAAGGCCAGATTAGAGTTTGCCAAACGACATCTAAAAAAGCCTTCACAGTTCTGGAACAACATCCTATGGACAGATGAGACCAAGATCAACTTGTACCAGAGTGATGGGAAGAGAAGAGTATGGAGAAGGAAAGGAACTGCTCATGATCCTAAGCATACCACCTCATCAGTGAAGCATGGTGGTGGTAGTGTCATGGCGTGGGCATGTATGGCTGCCAATGGAACTGGTTCTCCTGTATTTATTGATGATGTGACTGCTGACAAAAGCAGCAGGATGAATTCTGAAGTGTTTCGGGCAATATTATCTGCTCATATTCAGCCAAATGCTTCACAACTCATTGGACGCCGCTTCACAGTACAGATGGACAATGACCCAAAGCATACTGCAAAAGCAACCAAAGAGTTTTTTAAGGGAAAGAAGTGGAATGTTATGCAATGGCCAAGTCAATCACCTGACCTGAATCCGATTGAGCATGCATTTCACTTGCTGAAGACAAAACTGAAGGGAAAATGCCCCAAGAACAAGCAGGAACTGAAGACAGTTGCAGTAGGGGCCTGGCAGAGAATCACCAGGGATGAAACCCAGCGTCTGGTGATGTCTATGCGTTCCAGACTTCAGGCTGTAATTGACTGCAAAGGATTTGCAACCAAGTATTAAAAAGTGAAAGTTTGATTTATGATTATTATTCTGTCCCGTTACTTTTGGTCGCTTAACAAGTGGGAGGCACATATGCAAACTGTTGTAATTCCTACACCGTTCACCTGATTTGGATGTAAATACCCTCAAATTAAAGCTGACAGTCTGCAGTTAAAGCACATCTTGTTCATTTCATTTCAAATCCACTGTGGTGGTGTATAGAGCCAAAAATGTTAGAATTGTGTCGATGTCCCAATATTTATGGACCTGACTGTATATACCAATAATAAAACTGCCGCGGCCATGTTATTACCCAAAATAAAAATTATATGTCTTTTATTGGTTAACCACTTCCCGCTTGCCTGCAATTTACTGCGGACGGGCAGCAGCTACAGGCAAAGCGACATACGGGCACCGCCCCCCTGTGTTAGTACAGCCAGAGTGACGTACCCATATGTTGATTTGCCTGTAGCTGCCACCCATCCACAGTACATTGCGGGCTGGAAGCGGTTAACCAATAAAAGACATACAACTTTTATTTTGGGTAATAACTTGGCAGCGCCTGTTTTATTGGTATATAATATATATATATATATATATATATATATATATACAGTCATGGCCGAAATTGTTGGCACCCTTGATATTTCTCCAGGAAATCATGTATTTCTCACGAAACGTATTGCATTAACACATGTTTTGCTATACACATGTTTATTCCCTTTGTGTGTATTGGGACAAAACAAAAAAAGGGAGGAAAGAAAGCAAATTCGACATAATGTCACACAAACCTCCAAAAATGGGCTGGACAAAAGTATTGGCACCCTTTCACAACTGCGGATAAATAAGAATGTTACAAGCATGTGATGCTCCTGTAAACTCACCTGGGGCAAGTAACAGGTGTGGGCAATATAGAAATCACACCCGAAAGCAGATAAAAAGGAGAGACGTTCACTTAACCTTTGCATTGTGTGTCTGTCTGTGCCACACTAAGCATGGACAACAGAAAGAGGAGACGAGAACTGTCTGAGGACCTGAGAACCAAAATTGTGGCAAAATATCAACAATCTCAAGGTTACAAGTCCATCTCCAGAGAACTAGATTTGCCTTTGTCCACAGTGCGCAACATTATCAAGAAGTTTGCAACCCATGGCACTGTAGCTAATCTCCCTGGTCGTGGACGGATGAGGAAAATTGATGAAAGATTGCAACGCAGAATAGTCCAGATGGTGGATAAGCAGCCCCAAACATGTTCCAAAGACATTCAAGCTGTCCTGCAGGCTCAGGGAGCATCAGTGTCAGCGCGAACTATCCGTCGACATTTAAATGAAATGAAACGCTATGGCAGGAGACCCAGGAGGACCCCACTGCTGACACAGAGACATAAAAAAGCAAGACTACAGTTTGCCAAAATGTACTTGAGTAAGCCAAAAGCCTTCTGGGAAAACGTCTTGTGGACAGATGAGACCAAGATAGAGCTTTTCGGTAAAGCACATCATTCTACTGTTTACCGAAAACGGAATGAGGCCTACAAAGAACAAAACACAGTACCTACGGTAAAATATGGTGGAGGTTCAATGATGTTTTGGGGTTGTTTTGCTGCCTCTGGCACTGGGTGCCTTGACTGTGTGCAAGGCATCATGAAATCTGAGGATTACCAAAGGATTTTGGGTCGCACTGTAGGGCCCAGTGTCAGAAAGCTGGGTTTGCGTCCAAGATCCTGGGTCTTCCAGCAGGACAATGACCCCAAACATACGTCAAAAAGCACTCAGAAATGGATGGCAAAGAAGCGCTGGAGAGTTCTGAAGTGGCCAGCAATGAGCCCAGATCTAAATCCCATTGAACACCTGTGGAGAGATCTTAAAATTGCTGTTGGGAAAAGGTGTCCTTCCAATAAGAGAGACCTGGAGCTGTTTGCAAAGGAAGAGTGGTCCAAAATTCCGGGTGAGAGGTGTCAGAAGCTTATTGATGGTTATAGGAAGCGACTGATTTCAGTTATGTTTTCCAAAGGGTGTGCAACCAAATATTAAGTTAAGGGTGCCAATACTTTTGTCCAGCCCATTTTTGGGGTTTTGTGTGACATTATGTCATATTTGCTTTTCTGCCTCTGTTTTATATTTGTTCCAATACATACAAAGGGAATAAACATGTGTATAGCAAAACATGTGTTAATGCAATACCTTTTTTGTGTGAAATACTTGATTTTCAGGAAAAATATCAAGGGTGCCAACAATTTCGGCCATGACTGTATATATATACATAGTTTTTTAATAACCCTTTATTTGTACATATTAAAGCAACAGGAATATTTTAAACATTTTTTCTTAAAGTATCACTACACAACCACAGCTCACTACTACTCAAGCTGTACATATTAAAAACTACAACTTTTTAACCATACCTATCTAATGATCCAATCTTACTTCAAATTAATATACTCACTGACTCATCCTCCTTTAAATAAAGGTGACCTAACCAATAAAAATTGGCCCCAACAAAAAAGTGGCGCGTGGGAGGGGAGCACCACAGAGATACCTCCCAGGAGTCTGCTCCCCTATGATCGGAACCCCCCTTTTTATAGCCCTCTTCTAGTTCTGTTTTGATTGGCTAGTTTGCTTCCAGGTGTTCCCCACACACCCCAGGTGCAGTGGGGGCTTAAAACGCCCCCTTTTCCAGAAGCTTCCCCATTTTAGTAATATCTAGTGGGGGGCTTGAAACTTCTAACGGTTTTCTTCAACCTCATACCACAAAGCGGAGACTAAAAACCTGCTGACCTTCTGGAAGTTTCTCCAGTTTACATATACAGTGGGGAGACTTGAAACTTTCTCCTGCCACAGTCCCATAAGAAAAGGGGGACCCTATATTTAAATCCCCCTTTTCTTTTCCTAATTGGGAAAGGACTTGAGTCACCATGTGGGTAGAGCCTGATGGGGACCCAACAAACTAGTCCCCCATCAGGTCTGCCTTACATGGCAAGTGTGCAGATTCGAAAGCTACAAGTAGACTGAATAGCAGCTATGGATCCATACATTACTATGCGCTGTCCATTAACAGCAGGGTGAATTTGATGGGGAAATTATTCTCTCAGTTCCCAATCAGCTCTGTCCACCACTATTACCAAACGTCTTAGCCATTAATCTGTCAGAGGGAGGGAGGAAAGAGGAAGGAGTGTCCACTATGTATAATGACAGATTAATTTGCCTGTATGTTACAGTTACATAAATTGAGCAAAAGCACCAACATTCTTTTTTCACTTGTCACTTGGTGAATTCCTTAGTAGTAAACCATAGAGAATAGCAAATAGGAAACTTTAGAGCTAGGACCTGTGCATTACAATAATAATGTAAAGTATGTTTTTTGAGGCTTGTTGGATCTGTTTGGATCTTCATAACTCCCTTGAATGGGGTTTTACCTTAGCATAATGAAAATGCATTTTTGTACATACAGCATCTTCTAAATTCTGCCAAAAAGATGGGGTAAGGTGTTATCCACTTGTGTTGAGCGCTGTCATGAAGAAACCATGTATACAATTAGTGTGCTCCCCAAATTATTTGGGAGCATGAAAGATTCATTCAGTCTGCTTTGTATGTATTTTTCAGGCATTTGGTACATGTATATAGGGATATGCACATGCAGAAGAAGCCTAAATATGATACAGTTGTGTTCATACCCATTATACATGTCTCTACTAGGTCAGTTACAGATTGTGACCGTGCATGCTGGAAAAAACCCCATAAACACTGATAAGTGCTTTATGGAAAATTTAACAGGCTAGAAAGTAATCTTTCAAAACTTAAAGTGGTTATGTATAGACAGATGTAATCCTGTATGGACAATGATGATGCTTTTGTACCACTAGTGCTGAGTTTAATCGCAACAGATGGAGTCCATAGTAAAACAAACGCATCTAATTTGGCCTGTCTATTATACTAGAAATCCCTTCTGATTCACAAAATAATTTTGAAAGAAAAAGTCTACATACCCCTGGAAAAAATCAGACATAGATAAATCACTTCTGAGTTTTTTCCACCTTTAATGTGACCTACGCTCTGTTCAATTAAGCACAAACTGAAATTGTTGTTTAGTGGCAAAAAAAAGTAAAAAATAAAAATAAAATAATATGGTTGAATGGTGTCAGGGAGTGAGGAGCCAGACACATAAGGAGGTGCAATTAAAGGTAGGTTTATTACACAGAAACAAGGCAAGAGTCTATGCAAGTCCGACAGCACCAGCGGATGACTTGGTAGGACAGGAGTTCTCCTGCCGAGGTTGTCTTCCAGGATAATCAAGTCGAGAACCAGCGGGAATCGTAGCCAAAGCCGGAGTCAGAAGTCAGGAAGAATGGTTGCCAGAGCCGGGTTCAGAAGCCAGGAAGAATGGTCGCCAGAGCCGGGGTCAGAAGCCAGGAAGAATGGTCGCCAGAGCCGGGGTCAGAAGCCTGGAGGAGTCTTAGCCAAAGCCGAGTCGGTATCCAGGAGAACAATGAGTTAACTAAACAGGAGCTTGCTGCTGTGCAACAGACAGGACACGAATGCAACGGACAGCTGCAAACAGCAGACTTAAATTTGATAAGCCGCCACCTCCTGGGAGGAGCCGCAGAGGGCTGAAAGCATAAAGGATCCCACAATGCATTGCAGACCTAAGATGGATGCTAGCACATGGAGCAGCACAAGCCCTGAGGAAAGGTAGGACCTTGATAAATGGACACACTGAGCAGCAGCTCGGGAGCGAGCCTGCTTGGGTGCCCCCATAGCAAATTACTTGCTCTGGGGGCACTTGGCAGGAGGGAAAGGCCAGGAGCTCTGGCGGGGGACCTGAGAAAAGGAGGATGGGGGCTTCTCCGTGCAAAACCACTGCACAGAGCACGTAGGTATTTTTATTGTTTTTTTTTTTTTAAACTGCCTTTAATATCACTTTAAAAGAGATATTTTGTGACTAACACCTCTCTGGATGTTGTGTGGGAAGCACATGAATCTTATATTAGAGGAATGTTAATTAAACATGAGATCCTGCATAAAACCAACAGTCAGACATACTGACATACCTTACCCTGCTACACGAGAGACTCTTGGAAAACACCAAAGATGTGTTGTCAAAATGTAGATGTAACATTTATGAATATGGGATTCAATGCAGAAGATTATTAGCTAATGCTCTATGCCACCAAAGGGATGACACATTTGTTATGCCTGTCACTTGGTCCCCCACCTCTAGAAAATTATACACATCAATCAAGTAGGATTTATGTCTACTAGGTAAACCAGGGATGGCATTAGTAGAGCTATCAATGTTATCCACACAGCCTTGGAAAAGTGCCCTGCCTTCTTCCTATCTACAGATGCTGAGAAGGCATTTTATAGGGTTGACTGGACCTTTATACTGCTCACCCTGGAAGCCATAGGCCTAAGACCCTGTATGCATCATTGGATAGGTTCTTTATGTTCTACCCCCTCAGCACAAGTATGAGCCAATGGTGTTTTTACGGAGGCCTTGGGATTGTGAATGGGACACACTAGGGCTGCCCACTTCCCCCCTTCATTTTTATTGTGGCATTAAAACTTTTTCTGTGCGTTGTGCACTGTTTTCTGTGCGGCAGTCCTGATGTGACCATTCTTAATCTAATGGCTGCCGTTACTGAATTTGGAGACCCAACCATTTTCATTATCAGAAATTTTAGGTCTTGAACCTGACCTTACCACCATTCTTGACCTGTAGATTACAGGCCAACTTTCCCTTCAAATGGGTGTCCACGCACATTAGATATCTTGGCATCTTACTGCCTAGGGATCTTTCCAAACTCTTCCCTCTCAATTTTGTGCCACTCCTCTCAACATTCTTGAGCGAACTAGCAACCTAGACTACCCAACACTTTTCCTGGATGGGGAGATGCAACATAATCAAATACAATTTTATGCAGCTTATCCAATATATACACTCAAACAATCCCAATTCATATTATACCTTATTATTTTAAAACCATCCAATCCATGTTAAATAAGTTACAGTTTTGTCTGGACATCAAAGCCAGCACTAACTAAGAACAATAGATTAAGCAGAGTGAAGTATAGCAGAAGGATGTTGCTTCTAGTTGTTAGGTCATACCAACTTGTTGTACATTTGACCAAAGCCCTAGACTGACATAGACACCTCACTCTAAAGCTGTAGGTGGGTATAGTTACATAGTTACACATTTAGTCTGGCTGAAAAAAGACAAAAATCCATCCAGTTCATCCATAAAATAAAAAAAATTTATAATCTTATATCCACAGTTGATCCAGAGGAAGGCAAAAAACACCAAAAAAGCATGATCCAATTTAATTCTGCAGGGGAAAAAAAATCCTTCCTGATCCCTCGAGAGGCAATCGGATATTCCCTGGATCAAATTTGCCTATAAATGTTAGTAATCAGTTATATTCTGTGTATCCAAGAAAGAATCTAGGCATTTTTTTAAAGCAATCCACTGAACTGGCCAGAACCAACTTTTGCAGGAGTCTATTCCACATTTTCACAGCTCTTACTGTGAAGAAACCTTTCTGTATTTGGAGATGGTATTTTTAATTCCAGACCCTATATCATTCATAAATATATTAACAAATAAGTGTCCCAACACTGAATTTTGGGATACACCACTGACAACCCTGGACCATTCAGAGTATGAATCATTAACCACTACTCTCTGAATATGATCTTTTAGCCAGTTATCTATCAATTTACATACAGATTTTTCCAAACCTGTAGATTTTACCTTACACATTAGCCGTATGTGAGGAACTTTGTCAAACACTTTTGCAAAATCCAAGTATACCACATCCACAGCCACCCCTCTGTCCAAGGTTTTGCTCACCTCCTCATAAAAAGAATTCAGATTTGTTTGACAACTTCTGTCTTTCATGAATCCATGCTGTCTGTTACTTAAAATATTTTTTTTTTCAGCAAGAACTCATCTATGTGTTTTTTTATTAAATCTCCAGTATCTTCCCAACTATAGAAGTTAAACTAACAGGTCTATAATTACTTGGTAAAGATTTTGACCCCTTATTAAATATAGGCACCACATTGGCCTTACGCCAATCCAGTGGTACTATGCCAGTCATTAAAGAGTCCCTAAAAATTAGAAATAAGGGCTTTTAAATGAGAGAGCTCAAATCTTTAAGAACATGTGGGTGTATGCCATCTGGTCCAGGTGCTTTATTCACCTTTATTCTGCTAAATATTTCTGGATCAAATCAATTGTGAGCCAATGTGGATCACCTGGAACTGTGTCAATACCATGCCCATTATGGACAAGACCTCCCCCATGCTCCTTTGCATACACAGAGCTGAAGAAGGTATTAAATAAATTTGCCTTCTCTTTGTCCCCAGTCACCCACTCTAGATTATTTTGTAAAGGGCCTACGTGCTCAGACCGGACCTTTTTACTATTAATATATTTGAAGAATTTTTGGGGGTTTATCCTGCTATCTTTTTCAATCTGTCATTCGTTTTCAATTTTTGAGGCCTTTATTTCCTTTATGCATATTCTGTTATACTCTTTGTAATGTTTAAATGATGATAGCATTGCTTCATTTTTATATTTAATAAAAGCTCTTTTCTTATTATCTATAGCTTTTTTAACTTTGGCCGTAAGCCACATAGGTTTGATTTTTAGCCTTTTAAACTTGTTGTCCATTGGAATATATTTTGCAGTGTGTTCACATACAGTCTTTTTGAAGAATTCCTATTTCTGTGTTGTTTTCATCAATACCAATATTGCCTCCCAGTCTAAGTCTCTCAGCCTTGGAAAATTAGCTCTCTTAAAATTGAGTATTTTTATTTTTCCCGTATGTGCTTGCTGTTTACAGCTAACAATAAATGAAATCATGTTATGGTCACTGCAACCCAGATGTTCTTTTATATAGACATTTGTAATAAGCTCTGCATGGTTTGAGATTACTAGGTCCAGCAGAGCATCATTCCAAGTTGGGGCCTCTAGAAACTGTACCATAAAATTTTCCTGTAGTAGGTTTATGCATTTTTGCCCTTTAACTGTTCCTGCAGTATCATTACTCCAGTCAATTTCCGGGTACTTAAATTCCCCCATTATTATCACTGTCCCAGCCCTTGCAGCCCTTTCAATCTGTGCAAGGAGCTCAGTCTCCACCTCCTCTTTAACACTGAGAGGCCTATAACAAACTCCAATGATTACCTTTGTAGTATGCACCCCCATGTGCAGTTCCGCCCATAATGCTTCAGCCTCATCACACTCTCCATCAACTACAGTAGGTCCTCTTTCACACTCTCTCTGAGATCACTTCTCACATAGACACGAATATTAATGGCCCAGGCATGCGAAGAATGAAGTCAAGATTCAGCAATACCGATTAAATAATAGTTCTGTTCATGCCCCAAAGCTTCCAACTCACCTATTTTGCTTGGCAGACGTCTGGCATTGGTGAACAAACACTTTAATTAATTGCCACCTTGTGCACACATATTTTGCATATGTTTTATTTTCATACAAATGGTACTAATTCCAATGGTTGTTTGTAACATGGGAACCTTCTTATCATCTGCCACAGCCCTTCCCCCATCTTTCCCCATTCCACCCACCAATAAGGACTGACCCTTGTCTGATCTGTCTACCCCATGGGTATGGAACAAATAATATCACTGACCCTTAAACCTCCTTAAACAACCTTGTTGTGTTGCTCTACATTCTCGACGGTATAACTACAAGAACACCCTACCATTTCTCTGACTTGGCACATTTATAAACATGCGCTTGAGACATATAATCTATCTCCATCCCCATCACCCATATTTCCCATTTTAGGGAACATACAGTTTGAACCAGGCATATACAGTTAAGCTTCTGCACCTTGCAGACATAACTCGCGCACCTTCTTACATTTGCAATGCTAACTGGCTAACAACTAACTCTAATTGACTTGCTAAAGTCAAACAGACAGTACAATCTGCAATTGCATTTGCTTCAGAGCTTAGTATATGAGAGGAAGCTCTGTTATATTCATACAATCATGTGTAAGCAAAACTGCTGTTATTTTTTATTTTCACTGCTTGTGATTGGGTATTCTTTGCAAAGTGAAGCCTAACCTCGTTTACTAAGTTATGGAACAACTGCACTTGCAAAGTGCACAGTCTATTTTCCTTTTAGTAAATCAATCTCTATATTTTGTACCCAGATCCCATGACGTTAGGACCCCTGCAAATTCTCCAAATTCTCACTTCCCTTAGAATACTACTGAGTGCTTCCCTCTTCAACACCCCCTAACTCTGTTAAATGCTGTTAACAGAGAATTACAATCTCTGACATTTCTGGACCACTTGGAATGAGACTTGCAAATTACATTATCCCTTGCTGCTACATCTAAAATTCTTATGCTTTCATACAGATCATTGATTAGTAACATATACCAGGAATTAGGTTATACATTGGTGACACTGTGGTATAATACACCATCATTTGTACACTCCATTGGACACTGTCCAATATTTCCAATCTTTTGGTCATGCCTTGCACTCCAATACTTTTGGATTAATGTACTCCAAATTGTTCAAAAATGTACTGACTGCTCTGGACTTAATGATCTGATATATTTTCTTCTATATCACAACACGGTCACATTAAAACAGTATATTGGTCAGTTTTTAGCCACTTGGTTGACACTGTTAATAATCTTGTATACCAGCAATACCAGCAAATTGGAAGTCACATGCCCTCCCAACAATATAACAATGTCACACCACTTGGTATTACTGGTTGGAGTTTTTCTGTACAGATTAATTTAAACAGTTGCTCTCAGGGTGAGGCTTTTCACCCTCTGAGTACACTGAGACAGAAGAGGATTTAGGCCTCTGTATAAGCATATCTTTTCTGATAGTGTTGCTCATCCTGGCATAGGGGGACAGACTACCTATCTGGTGGTTTTTCCTTTTTCCCTCTCTCTACCTTCTCCCATTCCCTATCTGTCCTTCCTCTCCTTCTCTCTAGTAGGGAGATTCACTCCACCCATATAGCATAATTAATAAATCATTTTGACCTACCTCTCCCTACCATGTTTGGGATTGAACTTAGCCACCATTTGTTCTTCATATCCATGTTTTCAAACAAAATGGTGTGAATCGGGTGTAAAGCTTCATATACCTCTTCAGTATCTACAAGGATAACACTGTTCCTACTATAAGCATCTGGAAGTCTACTGCAATCTACTATACATGCCTGACATGTCCATGCCTTGTTTACACCTACTGCTTGTACAATCTATTTTGATCATTTGTATTTAGACTCATACTTCCAGCTTTACATGTATATGTGTTTTTGGTATCATTTAATTTGTAAACAACCTGATTTATTTGCAAATTAAGAATGCATAAAAAAGAAAATTAAGGAGGTTGGTGTACATTGTTGAATCTGTTTGCTTCAATTTTCCTGTCAATACTCCTATCATATCTACTAAGAGGTCAAGACATGTTTGAACATTCTTTCAATCACTTTGGATCGCTTTCTTCCACAAGCTCTGAGACATACAGGAAGCGAGGACAACTTCAGTTGAGCCAAGGCAGTGAGAGAGTGGCGTGGGAAATATTCACTCACCCTAGAAAAGTCTGAGGAGCAGATGAGCCTGCCAAGATATTGATGAATCAAATTAAACATTGTCTGAAAGGAAATCTTGTTTATAAGCTATAAGGAGGAGAACACAGGGGAAGTCTTGTTTACCTACCATACTGAAAAAAAAAGGTGAGTAACTGGTCCAACTTGTGCATGTGTGGGTAAATTTCAGCTTGAGCTATTGAGCTGTGTAAATAGACTTTTACAGAAGTAGATAAGAAAGCAACCATGTTTCCCCTTGCTGGTGTACTCTTCCTTCTAATTTAGGCTAAACACAGCACACTTAGAAAACAGAGAGCAGCACACTTTGCAGAACACCTTAAGTGGATGTATAGCCAAAACTTTTTTTGTAGTTATGCATGGTATAGGGATGTGCTAGAACTTCTTTTAAGTTCATATTGCTGTCTGTGCCCCCCTAACAGACAATGTCATCCTATTTTTCCTGGTAACAAATGTCACAGAGACAGAAAGTGATGGGAAATCCAATAATATGTTGTCATCAGAACACCATAAGAGGGGGAATCTTAGTAGTAAAGCATACATTTTCACTTTGCAAGGGAACCTTCACTTATCTTACTGAATATGATGTGCAAGCTGTGCAAGCAAAAATCCTGTTATTTTTATATTCCTTGAACATCATTGGGTCTTCTTTGAAAAGTTAAGTGAAAATTCCCTTACAAACTGAACATGCTGCACCTCTTTAGTAAATTAGCCACACTGTGTCTCTAATCTACTGAATTCTGAATAAGGTAAATATATCTTCGCCTTTAAGAAGTACTACTAAGTTTCTGATAAAAACAAATAAAATGCTCTTTGACTTTTTTGCTATCTAGGAGGAAATTTTCTAATCTTCCCATATCTCTTTGAAATAGACCTAGCATTTCTGTGCACCTATTTGGTACAGACAAATGTTCAATTATACCTGTATCACTGTTCTGTCTAAGACAAATGTGGCTCATGTCTTCTGGGAATTGCTAAATCTAGTCTCATTAGACTGAACAAAAATATACAGTAGTGTGAATCTAATGCAACACACTGCCTCAACAACAATTGGCCACAATGTGTGCTGTTTTAATTTACAAAAAAAAAATTGTCAAGGTACAAAAAAAAGGATGATTTATTATCTTTTATTTCTGTTTTATTCCCATTAACCATATATAATGGATCTTTCAATGAGAATGTAATAATGTGTACTGTTAATCTTATCCTCTGGTCTTACCACCTACATCTCATATGTGTTACTGTTGGTATTTGAAGCTGCCTATCAAAAGTAATGAGCTCATGGTAACACATATGAGGCAGGAAGAGAAAAACCAGAGCAGTGACAACAGAATCTGTATTAATAGAGAAGTATGGGAATAAAATAAAAACAAACATCTATACTCATCTCCCTGCCTGCAGCATCAGTCCCCTGCAAGCTCTAAGCCAGAGAACTGAGCGATCACATGATCACTGATTGTTCAGTTCTCCATGTTCCCAGAGCAGAGAGCAGTGACTGTCAGTCATCACTCTCTGCTCTGCTCCTCCAGCATTCACTGGAGCAATGAGGATACAAATACAGAAGGTGAGGCTCCACTGTCAGGCAAATTCCAATGCATCTTATAGGACTATAACTGTACATTATGAAGTAAACAGGCACCTAATTCCCCTGTGTTCTAGGAGGCAAAACAATTCTCTAGAACTCAGAGGCAAATAACACAGGACTGGTGAGGCAGAATAAGCCCACCTATAGCCCAGCCCACTGAACTTCTAAGGGTAACGCAGAACTTTAGTGACTGGACCACCAGCCTCAGAACTGGGGTGGTCAGGCTGAGATAGGCAAGGTGAGGAGTGAAGATTTACAGTTTCATATTTTCATTCCAGGACACAGACAAGTAGAGAACATGTACAATCGGAGAAAAAACAGAGTGGGGTGTAACCATCGAAGTGGAAATAAACCCCCATTAGCACAGTCTTCACTGTCAGCCTTACTCACATGCAGTGAGTTCTTCAAAGACTGGGTCAGTTTCACTGGAACTGTGGTACCACTGGCATTGGAAAGTACATCTACAATGACAACCTAGCCCAATTGTTAAAACACATGTAGTAGAACCTGGTACAAAGTACCTCCAGGGGTGCCCTTTAGTAACTAATGTTGAATGATCACAGAGAATCCTCCATGTAATCTGGGAAAGCCTCAATGGCTAACTGAAGAAACTATTCAGGACTATAAACATCTTATGTGATTGTTCAAGCAGCTGTTAGGGGGAAAACTTCACAAAGCAGTGAACACCAAGCTAAAACTGAAGTACAAAATGAATGCACTGAAATTAAAAGTGCAAGTTAGATTTATCTTTACATAATTAGAGATTTGATTATTGCATATTATCATAGGATTTTATGATTTATATTTTGAATTCTTAATTATAAATGCTTTGTTCAAATATAAAAAGAATATCCAGCTATAATTGATCTTTAGATTAGCAATGGTTATGTAGAAGTGGATAATTCCCAGGCACCCCTCCAGTAGCACAACCTCTGGTGTATCCACAAAGCCCAGTTAAGATTGAGTTTTGCACAAAAGTCAACGCATGTCTGAAAGTTGTTGCCCTGTCAATTACCTGGCCTTATGTTGCCAACACAAGCTCTCAAATACTCTAACAATGAACAACAGTATCAAATAACAAAGCTCCATAGCTGTTTATATTCCTGTTAACAGTGGGTCACTGACACGTGACATGGATATGCATACTCAGTATGTAAGAGACAGTAGGGGACAGTATAGCTAAGGTCGGGGGCCCTCTTGCCTCTGACTCTCAAGATAAAAAGAAATAGGACAAAGTAAGTGAAGCTAAATAAAGAGACAAATATAAATCATTTATAGATAAACTTGTCCAAGTAGAATAAGGTATACATGAACTCCAGCCTTACCATTGGTTTTGCACAGTTGTACAAGCTCCTTCACTATGCTGAAATCACATACTCTGATTTCACAATGTGCATTGGAAGATGCAACAAGTAAGGTGGACTTTGCCTTATTTCCTGGCTGGAGGACCACCAGCATCTAGTAGCACATTCTTCCCAGCCTGGCTGTCCCCTGCTCATTTCTTTGGATTCAGTTCTTTAATCACGGACGTTTAATATTACAAGTGGGCATTGCTTAAGGCAGCTTGCACAAGAACGCTCACTCCTTCAGACGGATGTCCACCCATCAAAGCATTTTGATATTTGCTATAAGTTCCCCCCAAGAGATAGTCCACTGCTTACATCAGGGCAGGGATCTCTTAGGAGGAGGATACTATGGTGTTTTTAAAAAGCTAGCACAGCATGCTGTCGCCTCCTCCCACCCCTGCTTTCATTGCATAGAGACCCATTGATGACATCACTGAATCTACGTAACATAGGATAGATAGATAGATAGATAGATAGATAGATAGATAGAAGGCTTTATTTCAAAATGTCATTAACATGGTGATGGGGAACTGGTGATGGGGGTGGGAAGACAAAATATAGACAGATTAAACTTGATCAAATCTAATCATCACTTGCTGTATCTTCTTTGAAAATTGGGTTAGTTTAGTCTACATCAATATAATTTTTCTTCAATATGCTTTAACAAGTTAAAACATACTGCCCGATATCCCTTTATTTTAGTTATTGCTAATACTATGTTGGGACATTTTATTTCTTTACCACAGTGTAAAAACACAAACATGACAACACTATGCATTCTTATTTCATGCTGTTTTGTTCTTTTTGTTCTTTTTAAAAATTTTCTTACATAAAAAAAATTCTGTTAACCAGTAGCTGCTCACCAGTCTTTGCTTAAGCACAGCGAAAAAGAAAACATTTGTTCCATATCTTGTTTTCCACAAAACATATTGCGCTAGTGCAGTCTTGTTATAGTGATTAAAATCTAATCTAAAAAAGTAATTTTGGTGGCTGGGATGCAAGAAGAAATTGGACTGTGTCAGACTGCAATGAACTGAAAATGAATGTTGTTTGTGGTTCCATCAATTCTAGTGTCTCCATTATTTAAAGTGTTTCTAAAGCCTAAAAATGTTTTATCTTAATGCATTCCTTCTATTACGGTATGCCCCCCCACCCTCCTTTACTCTCATGAGCCCTAACTCAATCCAGCAACATGTCTGTCTGTAGCAGCTCTGTCCCTTCTCCCTGCTCTCACAGGTTTAGCTGATAGCAGTTGGAGTAATTGCAGAAGTAATTGCAGAAGCATAAATTAATAATTTGCATAGGCCCATCCACTGTTTTTGAGGGGAATGTATTTTGGTTTTGATTTTATTTTTTTTTTTTATTATGGTCAAGACTAAAAAAAATACACATTTAACTTTTTTCCCTTTTTTGTGGGGAAGGTAAATATTAAATATTTCATATTAAAATGTTGAATGTTTTAGCCATCAGGTGGAGTTGTCTGCTTCATTTCATTTATTTTCCTATGTCTCCTTAGCCCCTTGGAAGAGAAAAGACTAATAGCACAGAAGCACAGCTCAGTAGTTCAAGGTGACATTTACATGCACACAAGGATGATTGAGAGCAGTAACTCCCCTCTTATTAGATGACTTCATCCCTGCCTGAGGCTGGCTTCTTCTGTTGAGCTGTCAGACATAACACATCAGTTTAAAAAGTTTCAAATTTGAAAAAAAATAGAATACATTGACTTAAACAATTATAATTTCCCTCTGAATGAAAACATTTTTTTAATTTGAAAATGATACCTAAAGCCCTTTTTCTTCCATCTTAGACGATATCATCATAACCTTGAAACTTATAAACATTTTAAATAAATTAACATTTAAAACCATTATAATTCCCCTTAAAGTAGTAGAAAACAATGAATACAAATACAGTGCTAGACTGCATTTTTGGCAATACCTATAATTTTTAGATAATTTTTTGGAAAATAAGGGAAACATCAGTACATTCTATTTGGGATTTAAGTGGTTAACTGTTTCTTTTTTCAGTCAAATTGAGATAAATCTTTCTCCTTTTCCTTTAAATGTAAAATAAATTGAGGTTTATTGAATTTAAAGTACTTTTCACACTCCACTAGAGTTTGGATCTAGGTACACAATGGGTTTGATTTACTAAAACTGGAGAGTGCAAAATCTGGTGCAGCTCTGCATAGAAACCAATCAGCTTCCATGTTTTTTTTGACAAAGCCTAATTGAACAAGCTGAAGTTAGAAACTGATTGACTACAATGCACAGCTGCACCAGATTTTGGACTGTCTAGTTTTAGTAACGCAATCCCAAGACATTGGGGGTAATGATGTAGGAGGAACTGAGGACAGAGCCGAAGTAGCTTGTAGTTGGGGCAGTCTGGACTTTGTGCTCTGGGCAAGAGAAGACCTCATTATGACCACTGACCTTACCAAAATCATGCATTAGTTATTAGATGTTATTACTGATTGAGGTTCCTTATTAAGTTAAGTAACCTTTCATTGAGTGGATAGATGAATGTTACTTTGATTTCTAAACCACACAATTGCACAATTAGTTTTGATTTTACTGTATGTTCATATATGTGCTAAATTACTGTTTTTCTGTATACATGTAAAACCCTATTTCTTTTTTTTAATTTGTATCTTTTATATAAGTTAAATTAATGAAGTAAAGGTATTTTTTACACATTATATACTAATTATATAAACACTTGCTTCCTTTGAAGACCACTGTAAAGCTTTCAAACATTTCCCTTTGCATTACATAGACTTTGTCGGAAAGTCAGGCTTGCTGCAGAAAACATAATAACCTACATTTTAAGTCCACTAATGCTAAATAAAACTCTATTGGTTCTGGGTTATAGTGAAGTTTGTTAATGTATCTGTATTAATCCTTCCACTATTTCAAGTAGTTTCCCAGCCATATTTTATGGCTGAATACTAGTCACCTTACAGCAAATAAGTGTTTAGCTCCATTTACATATCTTTATGTAATTATCATCAAAATGTGCAATATTTGGCACCATACTTATGTCTGCCATGACACTTATTGTAACCTATTTCTCTCTGTTATTTTTTTAAGATAACCATTTAAAATAATCAATTTCCCCAGCATCAAACATTGGGCATGTAAAAAAATTGATCAGCAAGGATTTGTTTTCCCACTCATTTACTAAATGAGCAGTTCAATAATAAGTGTGCTAATGTAGCTGTAGAGTGTGGGGCCCAATTCTGAAAGGTACTATTTTATTTATTTTAACATTTTTAGCACCAAACTGAAACTTCTTTTTTTCCCTAATGAAATTACCTGAATTAAGTGATAAGAAACTTTCGAGAAACCCCATCAATATTACCAGGAAAAGCCAGAAACAATGAGCATTAATATTTCAGGGCCAATATGAGGGAGGGGATTAATTTTGCAAACTGGAGTAAAATATAACTGCTGCCATAACATAAAAATCTGATTCCATGCACATTTTCCGGGAGGACATAAAATTAAAACTTGATGTTTGCTACTGGCCATAGCTCAACACTTTCTTCATTTACCTTCACTTCATATCCAAAGCCCATAATATGCTTGTCAAAGTAGGAAATATTTCATAAGAAACCAATCAAAATCATAGTAAATAGTAAAAGGAAATGTTAGCAGCACTCTTAACCACACATGAGTACTAAACTTAACTCTAATAAAGAATAAACCAACAAATGTTAGTGGATGTCAAGTTGGCCATGGCCCTTTATTATTGATATTTCACTATATTAAATACCAGCAAAATAATAGACTAAACGAAAAATTAATGACATAAGAAATAAGCAACCATATTCAATTCTGCCACTAAGGCTCAAGTTAATTAAAACAACAAACATTATGATCTATAAAGAGTCCCTTTTTAGTGACCAAGAACAGAAACAAAGGTATTTGACAAGGTGCGGGGGCTGGGTTAACTCCTGAAACTGCTCCAATTGAATGGGCGACTCATTTCTTTTTCCCTTTTTTGAAGAAAGAGAGGCTGCTTTGTGGATGACTCACTGGCCTTACAGAGATGAACATTGAAAGCAACAAGGTGGGCTTTAACATAAATATCATCAGGTTTATAGTAAAATGCCCAACAATCATATTTGCTTACCAAAGGCAGTATTATTCACACATCTGTTCTTTGGTAGCTGGAGAGAAGGACGGTTGTTCTTTATGCTTTTCTATAGGCTGATCTAGGCTGCTCTTCATCTTTCTCTCCATTTATTCCTAAAAAAATCACTGTGGAAAAGTAAATCCTTTACATTTTATTGATTACCCATATTTAGATTTGTTCAATGTTCATGAAAATGCATGCAGTACTAGAAACATACATTACAATCACTCAATACAACTGTGCCAGATTACATAAATCATTCAAATCTATATATGGACAAGCACTGAAATATGCAAGCTTTGCAAATCAGTTTCCTTATTCCTGGTCACCATATAAATAGTCAAACATGTTTTTTTAATACATGTAACTTGCAGAAAAAATTCTTCAAGGGTTATCTGAGGTGAGAAGGGTCCTAGAATTAGTTCTGTAAATACAATGGAAAATTATCTCTATAGTTCAATAGGCTCACATGAACTGGATATCTGTGTATTACTATATGTATTTAAAGACATAAGACATGTTCTCATTTAATTAGGCAGTGCAAAAAATAATGATGACATAAAAAAACTAACAATTCATTGGGATTGATTTATTGTAGGAAAATATGCCATTCAATTTGCAAAAGAATTTCACTTTTCCTTTAGGTAAATGAGATGTAGCTTTGCTATTTTCTATAATCCAATCATGTACAAGCAAAAATATTTTTTTTTCTTAAACATGTTTGGGTATTGTTTGCAAAGATAAAGGAAAATTCTATTGTAAAGGGAACAGCATATTTGGTTTTAGTAAATCAACCCCATCTGGACTATTTAAATTTTAGTCAAATCAGGGAAAAGGAAACATTGATTAGTTGTTGTAGAGAATTCTAATTTCCACTATCAACCTTCACTGTTCACGGAACATGGGCATTGCATTTCAGAAAATAAATGTAATTACATATTAATGAGCACAGACCTGAATAATTTGTGTATTTTATATCTGCCTGGAGTCCACCTGTAAAAAAGAGGGGGGCATTGGCAGACTGAGGCACCAAGGTCATCTAGCTCTTTCAAGATACTTTTATTTTTTAAATATTCTGCTCATGCTTTTTTGTTGGAAAAAAAAAATCCTCTCTGGGTTATCAATTTACATTTCAAGGATTTTAAAAAAAACTTTGTTGCAGATTCCTACCTGTTTCTGCTCTTAAAAAAATACTGTTTGTTCCACCATGCCCTTTTCAAACTGGTTCCTGAATGGGAGGTTTACCCTTCATTAAAAAAAAAACACCTAGTACACTCATAGGAGTTGATACTACTAAAGGGGAAAAGCATGTTTACTTTGCAAAGTGAATTTTCACTTTGAAAGAGAATTTCCAGTTACCTTAGTGAATCCAGTGAAAACTCACTTTGCAAAGAATACCCAATCACATACAAGGATAATAAAAAAACAGGGGTTTTGCTTACACAGGATAAAGTCTGAAGTCAACAAAACTTTACCACATTCACTAAGCTAAAGGAAAATCCCCTTACATTGTGAAAACTTCCATAAGTAAGTGGCCTAAATCCTTTAAAACCTATTTTATTGAGGAAGCTACAAAACAAAAATTTCTATTGCAATGGGTGCCTAAAATTTTACTTGTATCTTAATGCAGAGATTTTTTTTTCTTTTGGGCTTAGCTCCATTTTGTAGGATTCAAGTATGCAAACAGTTCTTTGTCAATATACAATCAGATCATACAATCAAAGTCAGTTATAGCTCTCACATAACATGGACACTTAAATATCAACATTTAAAACATACGCACGCACACACCATATATACATATATATATGTATATATATATAGTATGTTTGTATCACATCACCTTCTAAAGCTGCAACATCAGAGGGTAGAAACTATCTTTTTAATCTATTTGTACAAGCCCCAGTGCTCCTATAACAGCAGGACATGGGAAGGAATGAGTTAGTAAGGATGAAGACTGTTGCAAAGCAAGCCAGTAAAAACAGAATATCCTAAAATGGAAGTTATATGTCCTGTTCTTTGAAAAGAGGTAGCTCTGCAAACAACTCATATAACTTCCATTAAACTGTACAGGAAATCAACTTTTTCATACCAACATTTTCGTGTTCAGTCTGAATGTTTTTCAAATATTTCTGTAAATGTTAAGAAAGTCTGATTTATATAAACAAGTTGTAGTTCAGTTTTATTGGCCCTTTTATTAGAAATGAAATATGCATTACATTAATGCATGACATGATCCTTATGTACCTGGAGAAACAAGTTTTAATAAAGCAATTTATTTATAGCGGAATAAAAAGAGGGCCTCCAAAACCTCTTACATTATTTGCAGCAGCTTCTGATAACCTTTAATTGACCTGAAAACTATAAATCTCTTGGCTGCTCTTTATTTTGTTTCATTTTAATGAAATTCATTCTCTAATGCAGTAGCACAATTAAAAACTGTTGCCCTTCTGAGATCTGACACAAGAGTCAATTCAGTGGCACAGTAAAAACACACAAGTGAATGAAAAGTCCCACTCTTAAGAGCTCCCTGCTCACAAATCAGAATTTCAATTGGGCCCACATAAAGACCTGCATTTATAACAGCCAGCTTTCCTATAATTACCAGTGATAACACCAGGGACAGAGAATGTCCTTTAGAATGCAGCTGTAGGCGGGCAACTGTCTATCTAAAATGTAATGCAGTTTAATCATTTGTAGTTCATGATGTGATTCAACAGAGCAAGCAGTTTTCACAGATTGACATGTGAGGTGTTGTAATTCCATCTGCCTGATACTTTATGATCCCATTTAAGCCGTTTTAAGCCTAGGGTACTGTAACTAATCTAGATTTGTGAGATGTAGTGAAGGCTTTATGAAAGCTAAGCTTCCACCATTCAGAAGTTACGATACATATTTAGCAATCAGATAGATTTGACTACGACAGTATGGCAAATAAGTGTTTAGCTCTCTTGCCTTGCAGCACCTGAGTCAGGAATTCTATTGACAGGAATATGATTTGCATGGCATTTGTGTGTTCAACTTGTGTTTTGGTTGCCTGACTCTCTTCTGCAATCCAAAAGTTCAAAGAGAGAATATAACAAATTTTTAGTAAGTATATATTTTTAGTAATATTTTTTGCTTTACTAAGCACAACAGAAAAGTGCTTGTTGAGCCCCCGTGAACAAAAAAGTGAATCATAAAATAACATCATGCAAAAAAAGTGCACAAGGGTACATAAAAGGACCAACCTCCACAGAGGAAGGACCTGCATCTCTAAACTCCCTTGGGAACAAGATTCCGGACAAATTACTCTGGTGAAGGTTGTCCTGAAGATAGATCTCCTGTGGGAAGAGGCAAAAGACCCAAATGCCAGAGATCCTCTCACTGACATCAGAGCATATATTTTTTAGTTATTATTGCATTGTTGGCTTAAAGTAGAACTTTAGTTGATATGAGCCCTCAGAGATCTTGTCATTATGTGTAAGTATGTACATATTACTTCTCCATTATGGTAAGCCTACTTTGTAGAGTACCTTCTGTAGTAAATTAATGACAACACTTACCTTAAAGTGCTACTAAAGTTGTTTTTTTTAATTAACAAACATGTCATACATATCTGCTCTGTGCAGTGGTTTTGCACAGAGCAGCCCAGATCCTCCTCTTCTCGAGTCCCCTGCTGGCACTCTAGGCCCCTCCCTCCTGTTGGGTGCACCCACAGCAAGCAGCTTGCTATGCGGCGCACAAGCAGGCGTGCTCCTGAGCCACAGATCTGCGTGTCCATTCACACACAGAGCCGTGGCTCAGCCCCACCTCTTCCCTCTCCTGTTTGGCTCACAAGATGCCTCAGCCAATCAAGTGTGATCATCCCCGGAGAACCGAGGCCCTCGAGGACATCGCTGGAGCACGATGGGGCATAGGTTAGAGTTAGAGAGGGCTGAGTGGGCTGCTACACACAGAAGGTTTTTTACCTACATGCATAGAATGCATGAAGGTAAAAACCTTGAGCCTTTAGAACCACTTTAAGCAGTGTGACACCAAGCCCATCCACTTTACTCCAATTCAACCACTGTTGTGTCTCTTTGGGTTTAGAGTTTTTTGTCTTCAAAACCGACTGGCCAAAGATTATGTAATTCACCCCACTAAATCCTGCTTACATTAGGGTTAAGGGCATTTGAGAGGAGTATGAAGAGAAATTGCTATAATGTTACCAGGAAGCTATGTATAATACTTTGCCAGTCCCCATCCATGATCTGCCTGCATTACATAGAGAAGCACAAAGACCTAGTGATGACATAAAAGAGCCTAAGGGGGTACTCACACTGGCAGTTTTGCCTTAGCCCAGGCATGGTTCACCCCCTTGGTCCTATTCATTTGTGTAGTGTGGGTGCTCCAAACCATGCCCACGAATGGGTAAGTGTACCATGCACTGGACCACTTGGAAGAGATAGTCTCAGACATGGTTCACTTGTGGTTTGTAATGTGAATGCAAACCATATCTAAGCACATAATTCTCCATAGATCATTGAGCACAGAACTCTCCATAAATGATGCGCATAGAAGCATGAATCCCTGAGGTCTGGTTAGCGGAGTTGATGATGTAAGTGTGCCTAGGAACACTTGCTTATATCCTCGTGTGAAAGCAGACTAGTTGGGAAGGGGGACATTCAAACTTGGGAACGGTATATATTTACTTACAAATGTAGTTTGTTAAACAGAGCCTTACACACCAGGGGCCATACCTAGAATATTTTTCCTAAACTTTTGGGGCTATCTTACATCAGTAAATCTGGCTTTCATTTAGGAACATTACTCATGAAGTATGTACTGATATCTATACACAAGACTCTAAAAAACCACTGAACATGATTTGATTGTGATAAAGTATAGCATATTTTTACTGCTTTCAGTCATTATTGCAGTGATTAATTTTTGACATTTTTTGGACATACAACATTCACTAGTAAACAAGCAGTGAATGGGAGATTCACTGATTTACTTCTTCATAGCTTGATGACTCAGTAACTGACATAAGAACTAACAGGCCTTTCCATGCCATTTGTCTTGTTTTTCACAACCCGTAAAAGGTTTAAAAGCCTTTCAAACAGCAGGGTTTTCGATTTTCTTACAACCTTAAGTTATTTGACCGCAAGCAACACATTTTTTTCCCTTCTAGACAAAGATGACATTTGGTCCACTATGATTGCAAAACGGAGCTGATGACAGCAAGATTACAAAATAAATAGAGTTCTTCCAAAAGGTCTGGTCCAACTGTTTGGTCTAGTATTTGTTTTAGGGTCCTGTTGCTACTTGCCTGCTATCACTTTTTTTTATCTCTCATCTTAACACACATCAAACCTTGCTGCCATGCTCTATTTTCTTTTTGTTCTTACTTATGTCTCTGTCATAACCCTTCAGTGTGTTGTTGTTTGTTAACAGGGCTGCCAACCACTCATTACTTCTTACTGAAAAAACATGGAAAATTCACTGACAAGCACTTTTTTTTACTGATATCTTGATATAATGGGTTCCCCTTATAGTGCAAAAGAGGAACTCTGCAGACTCTGATGTAAAGAGGAGCGCTGCAGACTGTGATGTAAGTGGGAATGCTACAGACTCTGGTGTAAGGGGGAACTCTAATGTATAGTGTTCTCTGTTCAGCAGAGCCTCCCTCATTTCACACAGCATTCCATTTTACATCAGATTTCCCCTTTAATCAGAGTTCAGAATTTTCCTCATTTAAAGGTGAACACTGAGAACTCTGGTATAGGAGGGGACATCAAAAATATATGATAAAAACCCCACGCGCTGTTCAAAAATATAAAAAAAAGCAGCTATCACTACAAACACTATATAAATAAATGTGTGTGTGTGTATATATATATATATATATATATATATATATGTGTATATATATATAAATCTGATAAGATATGATAAATCAATGAGTGGAACAAACCACAATGCATCTAAAATGAACCATAAAAATGTGCAAAGAATGCTCACTGAATCATGTAAATCATTAAATATATAATAACATAATCAATCCATATGTCAAAGTGATATTAAATATATTAATTCCAAAGTAAATATAAAGTGCAACAGTAGTAGGAAAAAAATCTATAAAAATAAAAATCGGTAAATAAAGTGAGTCCCATAGACCATTCAATTTTCGTGCAATTTCCTATTGCAAATATGTTGATCTTTAGACAGTGCAAGGAAGCTCCAGTTTCTTTACCATGCACACCAGAGTGCCTTTCACCCCACTTTATGAGTATCAGCTCACCTTAGCTGTTGGACCTTCACTGATCAAAGGAGGCCAACTGCACTTTATTTACACGTGTACAAACATAACCTCTCCCTAGTCTTCCTCTTTTCTCACAGACCATCTCCCAGTGGCAAAATAATATGTGGGAAGCAAAAAACACTGATAGTACAGATCGTTAACACAATTTTTATTGAAGATGGTGAAAAAAACACTCACATTTCAGAAGATAAAACAAGGCATGTCACATCCATCTTCTAATATATGGAGTCCAGACTCCGCTCACCATGATGACCTCACCGGAGTCATGTGCATCCTCATTAACAAATGGAATGAAATTTGAGTCTGAATTATCAAATTAACTTAAAAATTTATTCAATTACCCCATGGGCCCAAACATTTATCACATCACGTGACGACATCTGAATGTAACAAATGAGATGAATGCATTTGTTAATTTTGTTATAACTTGTTTTCAGATTTTTTGACATTCGTAAAATGTCCATTTGGAGACTTGGGTACATCCGAATCTCCAAAAATGAAATTTTTATCTGAAAAATAAATCTTAATGAACTGCACATGCCTATCGGCAACACTCTTTACTGTGTTTTTTTGCCTCCTTGTAATGTCTCCTCTGAGATTCCCCCTCATTTCCATTTGATTGGAATGAGAAATAGTCCACAGTGCTTCTTAGGAGTGAGCATGAGAGGGTGGCTATGTTCCTGCATACAACTGAGCCATAGAGAAGGAACATAGTCACCCTTTAACAGGAAGTCAGATCACACCAGCATAAAAGGAGTTTGGAAATTTGGGGGAGACTGAGAGCAATAGATGGTAATTTTTGAGTTAAGAAAACATACTTGATGTTTTTTTTTTAAAACAGAGTTTAGTGTCACCAAGGATCTGAGCATCCTCTGTTACGTGTTTGTGCAATAATGTAGCTAACAAAGATACATTGCTAAACTTGTCACCATTGTAACATGGAATATGGATAGAACACCAGTGAAGACATATAATACTATCAAAACAACAAATGAGACAAAGACAATGATTCCTACTATTAGAGAATGGGTTGAGGAGCTCAACCCTGTATTGAGAATCAAAGAGTTAACCGCTAGTACCCAAAGTTTCTAGCTTTATGATACACTTGGATTGATTTTTCTACATCAACCAAACTTCAATAATTTCTTTAACAGTCACATTAATTTCTGGTCTGGTATTGTTGGTGGTCTCTGTAGTTTCCCAGCAGGATATCCCCCCTCTTCTTTTTCTCTTCCCCTACTTCCCCTATACTCTTCTTTTCTATCTCTTTATGTTTTTGGTTCTTTCATCCTGCTTAAGGTAACAGATATTTGTCTTCCTAAACCCCACTACCATTTTTACTAGGGCCGTGCAGCATCACAGTAAAAAAAACAGCTAAGCACCAAGGAGGCACTTACTGAGATGAGGACATCTATATGCAAAAACATACTGGTGGAACACAGCCATGGTTGAAACCATAAAGTATAAAGAGCCCAACATATTGATCCAACAGATTTCTTGTTTCCTGACAAGGGAGAGCAGGATGCTCCTCCCACCTATATTTTGGAACATATGAGTTATCATAAAATACATTTCAAATTACAAATGTAATTTGCTCTACAAAAGGGCATGTTATAGGGAGAACCTTTGAATTTTTAATAGGAAAACAATGTTGAGACAAGAACTGATAAGAATGATGAAAACTTGTGATTTTGTGCAGCTGCCTTAATTCATAATACCTTGATATAGCAGTTCTCAGCTTAACATGGACTGTTTTAACACAAATTCCTATCAGTTCTGATGCAACATGGATTACAATCATTGGCACATTGTCTCCCGTTCACACAATCTATTATATAGAGAAGTATACAGCCCCCACATTATTCCATGATATACGTCCTGTTAGATGTGTCTGATTTGTAGGCCTGTAGATATTATGATCTATGATTAACTTTTCAAATGTGGATGAAGCTGGAGCTCCACACTTGTCTTTTTTAAAAACTATGTGCAATTGATCTATAGCATTAAGCTCAGTGTATAGATGTATTTGCAAGCCTGAATATCACAGCACTTTCTTTTGCAATTTGTATTGCTTCCTCAAATTAGTGTACTAACCTAATTGGTTTACTTTTGTTTTTGTTTATCTGATTTTGAAACAGACTGCTATTATTTGTCTTGCATTTCCAACTTTGTAAAGTATTTTTTGCAACATTATCTGCTGATATTAACAGATCCTCAGCCACCTTTATTGCCATGTTGGCTATTTATTCTTTTCAACATATGTTTTGAAATTAAATACTGTGCATAGCTGAAGTGATGTACATATAATTCTTTATAGGATAACCTATGGACGTTATAACCATTACATACTCCCTTGTGAGAGACAGTCTGGATTCACATTTTAATGTGTATTTTATTCTAGTCTACCTTTTTTCTGTGCAATAAACATACTGTTTCTGAAAGGTACACAGTTTTGAGTTTGTTCTGTTTTGAAATCATATACTGAATGTTTATGGAGAAGGGTTGGCCCATTTAGTCCTAAGACAAGTCAAATTTGTTGTTAGGTGTCTATCCATTTTTTACTGTACATACCAGACCTTGAAGGAAGAACATTCCTTGATCAGCAATGATTGCAAAAAAACAGCAACTGATGATAACTGCTAAATGTTTGCTTGGAATCTGGCTGCAATACACAGTATTATACCTTACAGCATTAGCATTTCGTGCCACCGTGGCTGAACAGCTATCTCCTCAATCTCCTATGCCCAGCATGTCCATATACCTCCTCGATTTCCTGAACTCCTCCCATTTCCCCCAGATGGCATTATATTTTTCTAAGGAACTCTTTCCTATATCAATTGTCTCTTCAAGAGAACATACCTCCATTTATCTAATGGCATACTACCCCATTTTTGCTTAATTAAAAAAAATAGCATAATCTATCCCCTTTCATCACATCCTGCAACTGTATCACATCTTTTTTAGCCAACCTAATGAAATATAAATAATCCTCTTTCCCCTGTTTGAAATCAATGGTGAATTATACTCCCAGTAACAGTGCCTACAGAGGCCATGCCATATCCTGAAAACATTACTCATCAGTGGATTCATGCTAATTGCTAAATCTCGATGCAACCATGGAATCCAAACCATTCTACCTAAATCTACCTTACTTTGTGCAAACTCTATCTCTACCCAACTTTTACCCCTTTATTGTGGATTCAATTAGCTAGTTGAGTGGTAGTAACTACCTGGTAATACTTTCTAAGATCGGGTACCACTAGCCCCCCCTGCCTTCTTCTTCTTTGCCAGCACAGCATAGGAGATCCTTGGTGACCTATGAACTCATATATATTTTAGTACTATGGTTCTTAATTTCATAATATATTCCTGAGGGGGGGGGGGGGTGATTGGGAGAATATTACATTTATATATTATCTTGGGCAGAATATTCATTTTTCATGCATTTATTCTACCTAATCTCAAGAGGAGCCTATATCTCAAGGAGTTTACATTCTCTTTAATAAAGTTAAGCAAAAGAATATACACTGCTCAAAAAAATTAAAGTTATACTTTTTAATCAGAGTATAGCATCAAGTAAATTAAACTCCTGGGATATTGATCTGGTCAGTTAAGTAGCAGAGGAGAATGTTAATCAGTTTCAGCTGCTTTGGTGTTAATGAAATTAACAACAGGTGCACTAGATGGGCAGCAATGAGACGACCCCCAAAACAGGAATGGTTTTTCAGGTGGAAGCCACTGACATTTTTTCCCTACTTATCTTTTCTGACTGTTTTTTACTAATTTTGCATTTGGCTAGGGTCAGTGTCACTACTGTTAGCATGAGGTGATACCTGGACCCTACAGAGGTTGCACAGACAGTCTAACTCTTCCAGGATGGCACATCAATATGTGCCATTGCCAGAAAGTTTGCTGTGTCTCCCAGCACAGTCTCAAGAGCATGAAGGAGATTCCAGGAGACAGGCAGTTGCTCTAGGAGAGCTGGACAGGGCCAAAGAAGGTCCTTAACCTATCAGCAGGACCAGTATCTACTCCTTTGTGCAAGGAGGAACAGGATGAGCACTGCCAGAGCCCTAGAAAATGACCTCTAGCAGGCCACTGGTGGGAATGTCTCCAACCAAACAATCAGAAACAGACTTCATGAGGGTGGCCTGAGGGCTCTGTCATCCTCTAGTGGGCCCTGTGCTCACTGCCTGGCACCATAGAGCTCGATTGGCATTTGCCATTGAACACCAGAATTAGCAGGTCCACCACTGGCGCCCTGTGCTTTTCACAGATTAGAGCAGGTTCATCCTAAGCACATGTGACAGACATGAAAGGGTCTGGAAAAGCTGTGGAGAATGTTATGCTGCCTGTAACATTGTTTAGCATGACCGTTTTGGTGGTGGGTCAGTAATGATCTGGGGAGGCATATCCATGGAAGGATGCACAGATCTCTACAGGCTAGACATTGGCACCCTGACTGCCATTACGTATCCGGATATAATCCTTGGACCCATTGTCAAACCCTACATCGGTGCAGTGGGTCCTGAGTTCCTCCAGATGCACAACAACACCCAGCCTCATGTGGCGAGAGTATGCAGGCAGTTCCTGGAGGAAGAAGGAATTGATACCATTGAATGGCCACCATGCTCGCCTGACCTAAATCCAAAATAACACCTATGGGATATCATGTTTCAGTCTGTCTGAGACTGTCCAGGAGCTCAGTAATGCCCTGGTCCAGATCAGGGAAGAAATACCCCAGGACACCATCTCGTCTCATTAGGAGCATGCGCTCACATTTTCAGGCATGCATACAAGCATGTGGGGACCATACAAACTACTTTTTTAAGTTGCTGCAATGAAATTTCAGCAAAATGGACTAGCCTGCTGCATCATTTTTTCACTTTGATTTTTGGGGTGTCTTTGAATTAAGTTGATAATTTTAATTTCCATCAAACGATGGGGCATCCTTACATCCTTACATTCCTAATACATTACCCAGTCCACATCCGTATAGATATCCAGTGTGATATTTTTCCCTATTGAGATCTGATGTGTTTTCAAAGTGTTCCTTTAATTTTTTTTGAGCAGTGTAATAGCCTTATAAAGGGCCTCCAAAGATGTTGTTAGTTTAATTCCAAGGTACCTTAATTCCTCCTTACGCCACACAAAAAATAACTTGCACTGGATTGCCTGCTGCTCTCTCAATGGCACTGTTATGTTCAGGATCTTAGATGTACTAATATTAAAATTAGATAGTTTCCCATACTACCTTAATTACACTAACACATTTGGTTTCGTCACCCTGGGGCTAGAAATGTAAAAGAGTTTATCATCTGGGTACACAGCAACTTTATACTACTTCTCTCCATTATCAGTGTTCTAAATAAAAAAGCTACAGGGTCTGCATTCTTTTAGAAGTATATAACCCCCGGGGAGTATTTTAACAAAACTGAAATTTCTATTGCAGGGAATGCCTAAAATTTGACTTGTATTTTAGCGCAGGCTTCTATAGCTCTGTAGCACCACAAACATCTTAAAGGCATTGTCTAAGCACATAATAAAAAAGCATGGATGTTTTGTGTATGTGCATTTTATTTAGATAAAATTAATGTACCTATACCTGGAAAATTCTATATGATTACTATAAAAGCAATTTGAATTCTGTCTCACCAAGGGAATTACCTTTGAAATGGAGATTAGAAATGTTGTGTTGTGGAAAGGAGTGGGTGGACTTAATGATTTTGCTATGAAGCCTCATTACACATAATTGTACCCTTGCTGAGGAGGGTTTATTTTTCATTTTAGGATAGTAAAAGGGCTATGAAAATCATTCCTTTATACCATGACCAGCTGTATTGCCAAACTGATTTACAACATAGAAATAATCTTATTTACAAATACTTTTATTCTAACTTGCTCTATGGAATAGTGCTGGGGTTAACAACATAGTACTGTAAAGTTTAAAAAAAAAAGAGAAAGAGGAAATAAAATCCCTTCATTTAAAGCACTGTAAAAGTACAAAATTACCTTTTTATATACACTTGTCTCAATACATACCACAAAAGTTATTTGATAAGACTGTTTACATTACATAGCAATAAGAAAACATATGTAAATCCAAGAAGTAAATGTATTTATTGCAGAGTACTAGTTTTTAGGTGGTAGAATTCATTTTCTTTTTTAGGCTTTTTTCCTTTATTTTCAACCGGTGGTCTTCCCAGTGACATACTTGTTGTTCTAGGATGACAATGCTTACTGTATTGTATCTGTGGAGAAGCAGTTTTGCCACCCTAGGACAGAAAGTATGTAAAAAATATAGAACGCTTCCCCGATGCACAGGACAGCACTGGATTTCTGTCAGGATAAACAGATTTTTTTGCACATATCGAACAAATATTTTAAAAAAACACACTTTCAACGGTACAGTATATTTAACATAGCAAAGAGAAGAAAATAAGAAAAACACATTGTTAGAGTTTACATCTACTTTGAATCACAAAACTTCACTTCATCTGGAGTAAAATCCATACATAACCAAATCTTTTTATATATCTAATTTGCTCTAAGCAGTTGATGTTGACATGGAAATTTATTGTACTGACTAAGATTACAGGGATTGTAAGGAACAGCTCAAGAAGATTGGTTTGAAAGTCAACCATCTGTCTACCATGTTAAAGGACTTCCTAATGCAGGTTCAATTAATTTTAAAACTACCAGAAGCAATTGCTACTCAGACCATAAGCTACGTTTGGCTGAATGATAGATAATCAATATTTGCTGGCCAGATGCTAATAATGGAAGTCATCTGCCCGTGCAACCTGAAATTGAATAGAGAGATTCTATCAAGCCTGGATCAAGTGTCAGATCCAGCTACCATTGACACCACAGATATCCACTAGTTATGCTCAGGATGCATTGAAGCCAGTGATAAAAATTATACTGATTTTTATACAGATTAAATTAATACTTCCAAATTATAATGAATACTGAATTTTTATATATATATATATATATATATATATATATATATATTTTATTATATATATGTGCACATAGTGTAGTTATATTACAGATCTATACCAAAGACAATACTCCACCTTGTAAAACCCTACTGTGTTTGTTTTTGTTAAAAACATTCTAAGCAATGATATAAATATGACATTGTACATTTATTGTTATGTGTGCCCAAACAATACATAATCTGCTGTTCACTGCCTCTAACTCCAGGTCCACATCGACTCTTCCCCAAACTTCTGGGTAATGGAACACACACATGCACACATGCACGTACACTATGGACTGGGCAATCTCCAGTTACTAGCAATGATTTGCAGGGAGCAGGGAGCAGGACCGGCAAACTAGGCGGCTGCCTAGGGTGCACTGCCACCTAGGGGTGCCTGGATGCAGCACAGGCTTGCACTCTATCTGTGTGGGTTGCCGCTACATCATGAATGATCCTCCAGCTGAGGGGAGGGGCAGCAGAGGGGAGGAAAAAAGGACAGAGTAAGATGCCGGGTCTCTGGGGCCAGTGTACCGCTCCTTCCAGTGTACATCTCAGTGCCTTACTGCAAGCCTACTGGAGACTGCTGGTCACTGTGGAGTTCCAGCCCTTCTTTTCCCATTCAGAAGGCGGAGCTGTGCCTGCGGAGGAAGGTAATGCTTGACTTTGATGTCTAGTGTCTGTGTGAGTGAGACCTGCCCAGCTGGCCATCCATCACATGTGCAATGTGTAAGTGAATCTCACAGCCTTTTGGTGGTGGTTTGTTGTATTGTGTCGGATCTGTCACTGTGCAGGATTGCCTGGGGAATTCCAGACTGGGATCTGTCAGAGCCATTTTATGGCACTTATTTTTGCAAATTAAAATACATTTTGTTTTGTTGATTTAATATTTTCTACTGTTTTTACAATTTTTTATTTTTTTTTTGGGGGGGGGCAAATAGCTGGTCTTAGCACCGACCCTGGGAGGGGTAAAAGGTAGTAGCTTTCTCTGTGGATGCAAGGACACTCATCCTCAGCTGGGAGGCTGCTCACATAGGTGTCTGCATGGGACTCTGCAAGGGACTGATTGATGATGTCAGGTCCAGCACTCATGGAACATCATTCTACAGGAAAATGAAAGTGGAATACAACAAGAAAAAGCAAAGCATGTATGTTATTTCAAATTCAAAGTTACACTTTAATAGTAATAGGCTTTAATTAATAAAAAGTGGCTTTCTGTGCTCTTGTTGCACATTCAGTCTGCCAGTACTTTGTGAATAGTAGTTTTGCAAATATTTTCTTCATTCATTTAAATTATTATTATTATTATTATTATACAGTATTTATAAAGCACCAATAGTTCGCTCAGCGCTGTACATTACAAAGGGAGACAGAACATGTGACAGAACAATACCAATACAATGCAAAACATGAGGGGATCGAGGGCCCTGCTCTTTCGAGCTTACAATCTAGGAGGGAGGGGGTGGTGGCACAGGAGGAGATAGCTGTGGGGATGGAGTGGTAGGAAGAGTGGAGGAGGTCGGCAAGTTAGCAGGGGGTGGGGTAGGCTTCCCTGAAGAGATGGGTTTTCAGGGTGCGCCTAAAGGAGAGGAGAGTAGGTGATAATCTGATGGGTTGGGGCAGGGAGCTCCAGAGGATGGGTGACACCCTGGAGAAGTCCTGGAGGCGGGCATGGGAGGAGGAGACCAGGGAACTAGAGAGAAGGAGGTCTTGTGAGGAGCGGAGTGTGCGTGTTGGGCGGTACTTGGATATTAGGTCAGAGATGTAGTACGGGGCAGTATGGTGGACAGCTTTGTACGTCAGCGTTAGGATTTTGAATTTGATCCGTTGCGCAAGCCAGTGGAGAGATTGGCAGAGGGGGGTGGCGGAGACAGAGCGGTTGGAAAGGTGAATGAGTCTGGCAGCCGTGTTCAGGATGGACTGAAGAGGGGATAGCCAGCGGCGAGGCAGGCCAGTGAGGAGGGAGTTGCAGTAGTCGAGTCGTGATATGATGAGGGAGTGGATGAGCTGTTTAGTGGTTTCTGGGGTTAGGAACGTGCGGATTTTGGCGATGTTGCGGAGGTGGAGTCTGCACGAGTTTGTTAAAGATTGGACTTGGGGCTGGAAGGATAGGTTGGAGTCCAGAATGACACCCAGTACTCTGGCCTGCGGGGCGGGTTTGATGGTAGCGTTGTTGGATGTGATGGAGAAATCAATGGGGGGTGGTGTCCGGGCTGGGGGGAAGACAAGAAACTCGGTTTTGGAGAGGTTCAATTTAAGGAAGTGGAGCGACATCCAGTCTGATATGTCGCTCAGTAGGTGTGTGATTCGGGCTGAGACCAAGGGGGTGAGGTGGGGGGTTGAGAAATAGATTTGTGTGTCGTCGGCATAGAGGTGGTAGTTGAAGCCGTGAGAGTGTATGAGTTGGCCAAGGGAGGAGGTATAGATGGAGAAGAGAAGGGGCCCGAGGACAGAGCCTTGAGGGACCCCAACAGAGAGGGGGAGTGAGGGGGAGGTGGTAGCATTATAGGTAACGCTGAAGGAGCGTTGTGACAGGTAGGATGAGAGCCAGGAGAGAGCAGAATCTCTGAGGCCGAGGGAGTGTAGTTTTTTGAGGAGGAGGGGGTGGTCGACTGTGTCGAAGGCCGCAGAGAGGTCAAGGAGTAGGAGCACTGAATAGTGGCCATTAGCTTTGGTGGTTAGCAGGTCGTTGGAGAGTTTGAGTAAGGCAGTTTCGGTGGAGTGTAGGGGACGGAAGCCGGACTGTAGGGGATCGAGGAGGTTGTTGTCGTTGAGGTGAGAGCATAGGCGGGTGTAGACTAGGCGCTCGAGGAGTTTAGATGTAAATGGGAGCAGGGAGATGGGTCTGAGGTTGTTCGGGTCATTGGGGTCCAGGGAGGGCTTTTTAAGTATGGGGGTGATGTGTGCATGTTTCAGAGGGGAGGGGAAAGTGCCTGAGGAGAGGGAGAGATTGAAGATGTGGGTGAGGGAGCGTAGGATGGAGGAGGAGGAAGGTCGTAGGAGTTGTGAGGGGATAGGGTCGAGGGGGCAGGTGGTGAGGCGGGCATCAGAGAGGATCTTGGAGACTTCCTCGATGGTAGTAAGGTCAAAGGTGCGGAGTGTTGGGGGAGCTTCAGTATGAGGAATGTAGGGTGGGGTGGAAGAGGAGGTCAGAGCAGTGGTGGGGCCGTGGGAGAGGGGTGATGAGGGGGTAGCTGAGTGAGGGTGAAGGGGGTTGGAGAGAGTTTGAGCAGCGACGAAATCCCTGCGGGTTAAGTCGAGGGGGAGTGGGGATAAGGGGGTAGCTGTGTGAGAGGGGACAGGTTGAGAGGGCGTGTGAGTTGCGGCAATGTCCTTGCGAATTGTGTCAATTTTGTTTTTGAAGTGATTGGCAATCTCAAGGGCAGTGAGTGAGGTGCTGGGTGGAGGTGGGGGTGGAGAGAGTAGAGAGTTGAAGGCAGAGAAGAGTCGGCGAGGATTTGAGGAGAGGGCCTTGATGAGGGTCAAGAAGTAGGCCTGTTTGGCAGCATGGAGGGAGGAGGTGTAGGTGCGGAAGGCAGATTTGTAGCGGGTGAAGGCTTGTTTGGATTTGGTTTTGCGCCATAGTCGCTCCAGGGCACGACTTTGTCGTTTGAGGGTTTTGGTGTGATCAGTCTGCCAGGGCTGGAGCGGTCGGGGTCTGATGTTGCGTGTGGTTAAAGGCGCTAGTGAGTCAAGGGCTGTTGAGAGCGCGTTGTTGTAGGCGGTCAAAGCCAAGTCGGGGCAGGACAGGGGGAGGATGCGGTCGTGGAGTTGATCAGCTGCAGAGTGGAGGGAGGCAGGATTAAGGTTGCGGAGGTTACGGCTGGTAGTAGTGTGACATTTGGAGGGGTAGGCGTTGGAGGACGAGGAGATAGAGAAGGTTATCAGGTTGTGGTCAGAGAGAGGGAAGGGGGTGTTAGTGAGGTTGTGGGGAGCGCATCGGTTGGAGAAGACAAGATCAAGGATATTTCCGTCGGAGTGGGTGGTGGATTGTATGCACTGTGCAAGTGCAAAGGAGGAGGTTAGGTGGAGGAGACGGGCTGTGTCCGGGTTGTCGAGGTTGACAGGGATGTTGAAATCCCCAAGAATTATGGTGGGTAGCTCAGAGGAGAGGAAGAAGGGTAGCCAGGAGGAGAAGTCATCTAGGAAGCGGGGTATGGATCCAGGAGGCCGGTATATCACAGCAATCTAAATATATTTAAATAGTGAAGAACAACAAAAAATACTAGCATGCTATGAAATATTGCATAATAATAGGTTGTATTGTTATTAATGGCTAGCAGGAGGAGAATTAGGCTTCCTTTCACATATTTGCCAGACTATTCTTGCCTGCTGTGTGAAATAAATATTCTGATATTTACAGAGATCAATAGCAATAGCTCAAACTAAAATACAATGTAACACACACAGAGCCAGGGGCGGACTGACAACTCATGGGGCCCCTGGGCAATAGGGGATCATGGGGCCCCTGTGTCCTTCCCAAACTCAAAAAAGCCTATGAAAAAGGTACCAGGGGCATCTCATGGGGCCCCATACTGATCCCGGGCCCTCGGGCAGTGCCCGAGTTTCCAAATGGTCAGTCCGCCCCTGCACACAGCTGAATGAGCCAAAGCAGTGATCCAAACCTCTCTCCTGCTGAATCTGTACTAAGGTTTATTAAAAAAAAGAAACACTTCTATCTGCTTTTTGTTTAGATTGTTAATGCTGCTCCCTGAATCCTGTGTCAATGGTGCTCTCCATATTAGATCTATATTTGTAAACAAACATTTTATATAGATAAATCTAAAACAAATATACACATTTTAATAACAAAACCTAAACAAAAAACAGTATAGCTTTCCATTAAAACCATAGGTGCATGTAATGAGATCTGAATGAGATTAAATTCAAAATTCACTTTTCTGACTTGCCTGGATTGCTATGGGTTATTGTACTTAGCACACATTATTGCTCTTTGGATAAACCTATCCAAACAATTTGGGTTTAGATATGTGCATACATATACTGTATGTTTTGTTGAACACATAATCCATGCGCTGTCATTTCTTTATGAGCACTGACATAAACTAATAAGGTGGAATACTCTAATTCAGTCAAGGGCAACCAGAACATTAACATATTTAATTTGTAATTCTAACATTATGCTGTGGAAGACAGCTGTTCCAGTCTGAAAGCTGTTTTAATTTACAAGATTACTCAGTTCAGCTGTAAACACTTGCAATTCCAGTGATGGAGAAAGCTGAATTGGGCAACACACACCAGACGACTTGAGGGATTGTGTATAGTTTATTTTCTGATATTTGTTTTTATGAATATTTATTTCCCCAAAAATTACGGGAATTCCAAATTTTCTATTTATAAAAAAAAGCTATGTGAATGTTTCAGCATTCGAGCAAAAAGTCACAAATAATACCTGATATATTTGTAATAGGTGTACATATGTGTAAAAAGTCCATTTCTATTTGATGCCTTTTGTAGGGCAAATGTAACATTCCTTACCATTCAGAACTAGGAGAAAAAAGCTTTAAGAACATTTGACCAATAGAGAATAACCTAACACTATAGGGAGGGAGATCTCTGCACTCTGTAAAATGAATAGAGATCGTTGTGCCCACCGTTGCCTGTGTAATGAGTTAGCTACTGCAGAGAGAGAACTGATATGCAGAATTAGCATGATGGAATTGATTTACTAAAAGCAAATAGACTTTGCAAAGTGCATTTGCTCCAGAGCTTAGTAAATTAAGTACAGCTTCACTTTGCAAAGAATATCCAATCATGTGCAAGGAAAATAAAAAAAACTGCATTTTTGCTTGCACATGATTTGATGATGGTAGTCTGCAAAGCTCATTTACTAAGCAAAAGCTAAACTTTGCAAAGTGCACAGTCTATTTTCCTTTTTTATAATTATTATTATACAGTATTTATAAAGCGCCAACAGTTCGCTCAGCGCTGTACATTACAAAGGGGGACAGAACATGCGACAGTACAATAACAATACAATGCAATACACGAGGGGTTCGAGGGCCCTGCTCTTTCGAGCTTACACTCTAGGAGCGAGGGGATAGTGGTACAGGAGGAAATGGCTGTGGGGGATGGATATATATTTTTTTCTTGTAGCACAACATGATTTTTCAGCAGAGAATCTAGCCTAACACTATAGGCTAAAAATACTCAGCCAGACGATAAAATATGAGGTAGACTTCTGCACTCAACTACGGCAGAGTTATCTTCTATACATAATAGACACAATGTTGAAATTCCATTGTTTACTTTACGCTATTTTTTCACTGCTGCAGTCCGATTTTGATCTTATTTTCAGTGCAAATATGCAGTGCAACTTGGATGCAACTTATATGTGGTTTCCATATTCATTGTGGCCAAAATTGCACTGGAATCATACCAAACTAGTACAGGAACCTTTTCCAAAATTGTGCTGTGCTAAGTTGCATGTGTGTGAACAGGCACCATTGAAAACTTTGGGGTTAATTTACTAAAAGAAAATAGACTATGCTGTGCAGTTGCTCCAGAGCTCAGTAAATGAGTGGAAGCTCTGTTGACTTTTATCATCCAATCATAAGCAAGCAAAAATGCAGTTTTTCTAATTTTCCTTGGATGTGATTGGGTATTCTTTGCAAAGTGAAGCTTTACCTCATTTATTAAGCTCTGGAGCAATTGCACCTGCAAAGTGTGCAGTTTATTTGCCTTTATAAAATCAACCCCGATGCGATTCCCGTTGTCATGCGATTCTTAAGTCAAATCAGAAAATGTACTAGTGTGAAAGAAGCCTTAGGCGATCTGCTGCTCATGTGTGAAGGGTTTCAGTCCAGTAAACTTGTCAAACAATTGTCTTCCACCTCTGCAGCATTGGTGATGATTTACCTCCTTCTCTCTAGTTCCCTGGTCTCCTCCTCCCATGCCCGCCTCCAGGACTTCTCCAGGGCATCACCCATCCTCTAGAACTCCCTACCCCAATCCATCAGACTATAACCTACTCTCCTCTCCTTTAGGCGCACCCTAAAAACCCACCTCTTCAGGGAAGCCTACCCCACCCTCTGCTAACTGCCAATCTCCTCCACTCTTCCTACCACTCCATCCCCCACAGCTTTTCCTCCCGTACCACTATCCCCTCCCTCCTAGATTGTAAGCTCCAAGGAGCAGGGCCCTCGAACCTCTCGTGTATTGCATTGTATTGTTATTGTACTTTCTCATGTATTGTCCCTTATTGTAATGTACAGCGCTGAATGAACTGTTGGCGGTATATAAATACTGTATAATAATATAATAATAATAATGATGCCACATTAGGTATCATTTTGTTTACTAAATGATCCCAATTACCTGAAAGGGGCAGTATAGGATAAGGAATAATTTTGGATTTTTATGACACCCCTTCTGTGTCATGTCAAAAGTTGACCTTTGATGTTAGCTTGTAAAAAAACTCTAAACATTAAGAGATAACTACTCTTCTGACCAGGCTAGTTTAGACAGACTGGAACCCATGTCACCTAAAGTAATGTATTACCTGATTCTGGAGAAAAAAAATTCTACCTATACATCTTAGAGACAGTTGTTGAGGTAATTTTTACTGAGATATCTTATTATCTCATGTCTTCTGTAGTATAAACTCAAACGTAATTATTTATAATGTTGAAAACATAATATCTACAATATACCAATATGTATTAATTGTTAAAATATATATGTATGGAAATTAGAATATAGTAATAAAAAATCCAAATGACTTAAAGTGTTACTAAACCCACAATAAAATTAGTCTGTATATGCAGTAAAGCATGCTTGTTATACTCACTGTGGAACCTAAGGTGTTAATCCTCTGTATTGTTGAAAAAGGCTGTTTGACCCTTTCTACTCTGTTCCTCCCCTTTTTCAAGCGACCACCTTTTATATCCAGACTGAACCGAAAGCATGCACATGCTCAATTTGGTGTGTATTGCTAGAGAGGTTTTGTTTTTCTTGGGAGAGTGCATGTGATTAGCACAGGGCCAATCAGCACTGGTCAAACAGAGGTCAGGGGTTTTGTATCCTCCTAGAGCAGAAAGAAAACTCCTTCTACAAGCTTTAGCTAGTGCTGAGCTAGACACAGATAGAAGCCACAAGACTGCTCTAACTACTGATGAGAAAAGGTATTTACTAAAATAATTGCACTTCCATGTTCTGTGTACTGTGTGAGACCAGATATAGTGAATGCAGGGTCCTGAGTTTAGTAACACTTTAAGTAAGCAAGTATTCACTTCATGCAATACTAATAATAATACAATTGACAATTTTTGATAAAATATTCCTGTCAAATAAAAATAACACCACATGCAATGTTAAGCTGAATATGCACTCTTTTTCCAGAGGTTCATGGAAAAAAAATCATTGAGAACAGTTCTTTTGTCCTTTGTTCAATCCAGACATGGATTTGTCCATTACTCTCACAACTTGGTATCATGTCTAGTCTTTATGTTGTAGCTCTCTGATAGTACCATACACCCCCACAAATTTATAACCTGGGAAAGTATGCTGGTAGAATTCTTGTTCAGAAACTCTGAAAATAAAATATACAGTTCAAAATGGCTTCCAGCATGTTCATGTAGAGATGATAATTTCAGGCCTTCCAGTTTAATTGAGCCCAGAACAGTTCCGACAGTACAGAGCATGAACAGTAGGTACCCCAATTATGCGCAGCGTATGGTCCCAGAACCGTACATGGTCGTAAGCAATACTGGATCTGTCATAGTGTTCCCTCATACCCCGTGTCACACGTAATATAACATGTAGATTGTGGATGGCCAAATGGGTGGCCAGATGGCAGATCACGGCCAAGTATTACTGTTTATCATGTTTGTCAAGGTAGTAAAGGTGAGAAAGCTGAGAGGCCACATAATAAAAGCTGAAGTCAGGCAGGGCCACACGCCTCATTTATTGTGTTTTAAGCAAAGAGTTCGTAGTCTGATTAACTGTTCTATTACTGAATCAAGACATTACACTGCTGTTGAGTGTGTATTTCGACAAAGCTAAGGCATCAAATTACTGCAAAACACGTGAATTCATTGTCTGCTCTGCTGCTTGGTTTAGAAGGAACCCTTAGAACCCCCCAAATTTTTTTACAATGGTAAATGGTGCGTAGAAGAGCATGTCTGAATGAAGAATAAGTTGAATTATGAAGAATATGAAATACAGCAGCAGCAGAAGACAAGGTTGGTTTCCTTTCCTGTCAGAAACAGGAAATTGAAGCTAGAGGGATGCAAAGTCACCAAAATGTGATGACTGGATTACAAAACTTTTTCCAGTTTTGAGTCTGCATTTTCATGACACACGTGGAAGAGTCAGAATTTGACATATACAGCAAGAATCCTTTGGCAAACCTGCAGAAACAGCATGATGCTGTAGAATTAGCATGGACTGAAATCCCTGTGGAATACTGCCAATCAGGGGCGGACTGACAACTCATGGGGCCCCTGGGCAATAGGGGATCATGGGGCCCCTGTGTCCTTGCCCAAACTCAAAAAAGCCTATGAAAAATGTACCAGTAGCATCTCATGGGGCCCCCTACTGACCCCGGGCCCTCGGGCAGCGCCCAAGTTTCCAAATGGTCAGTCCGCCCCTGCTGCCAATATCTTCCTGAACCTATTCTGTGAAAAATGCAGGTTGTTCCAGTCCTGCTCTGTGTTAGATGTACGTGTACCTAATAATGTGGTCACTGCAAGTAATTCTTTTGCATCCTTTTACATATACAGTTCTGCACAAGCCGATGTTCCACAATTGTTTCGAAGGAGAAGCAACACTGTCAGCATTTAAAAGAATGAAAATCTATGTTTGTCTTCTGCTGTACAAATAGCCATCCTGGACATTATTTTATCCTTCAGGCTGCACTATAATATGTCAGTCATGGTTCCTATGACTTTCCTTTTGCTGAACTGTAGACAATTTTCTTTTAATGGTTTAATCACTTTTTGCCATTCCCCTGTGTTTCTAAAACTCATAAAATTAATTTGTGTTCAGTTTCAAATAAGGCATAGTAGTCATTTAATCACTACAGTAAGTTATTACGGAGCTGATATATACTCTATTTAAACAGAAGAATGCCCTGTATACATCACCCTGTAATGAGTGACTTTGTTCTTTGTATCTTGCAATTATCCGGAAGAAATCCCTTGTGATAGATTTTACTTTTACAGCAGTTAGAGAGAGTAGAGTAGAAAAGTATGCAATCAGCCCTGTTATCTCTGTTTAACTGTCTGTTGGAATGGGTCATGTGATTCATTTGCAGCTTCTAATTCATTGGTTGTTCTTAGGCTTTCAATTTCATTCAAAAAAGGTCAGCCTACCTTCCACTAGTTTTTCTTATCAAGGTAATACTATAATGTATGTGACCCTCTTAGTACTGTCGGGTCAGGAGTAGAGATGTAACATTTCCATAAATTTTGCAACCATGTTTTGCAAAAATGTTTTTCCCTGTTTTTTCCAGAAAATGGAAATTTTCAGAAATTTTCAGAAAAATGTAAAAAAAAATTCAATGTGAAGTAGTTTTACAAATTGAAAGTCGTTTTGTTACACTGACAACATGATATGCAGTGTATATAAAAGTTTTATGCTTGAAATAAAAGTACTGCTTATTCAGTAAATAAACTAAACTTGCAGTTTAAAATTCTATTTTTTATTACAAATGGAATAACAAGGACTGTATATGTTAAGATCATTTCAGCTATACATGAGAACAGGTAACCACTTCCCTTTCCTACGTAATAATTTCAAAGCTTCCTGCCAATATGCATTATCAGTTATTGACAAGGCTGATCCAGAATCACATATTGCTCTATAAAGAACTTGATCAATATTCTCCTGATTTTCAGGTGTCATTTATTTATAAATGAAGGGATTGTGCATTTTTGTGAGGCCGTGGTTTGCAACACTTCCTAACCTGAAGATGCTGCTGGTGAGAAACACTTTGTGATGATCATGAAGAAGCAGAAAGAATGTTTCTGGAATGAGAACTCCGGAGGGAAAAGTTACTTGCACTTTCATTATTATCCTCATCAATTCATTCCATAAAGTATTTTTAATGTCTTTAGGGCACCTCTGGCATGCAAAGACGTGTTTTGTCATCATTGTAGCATTTGTAAAAAAATATTTCTTCTCACAATATTTGCAAATTGCAGTTTTGCTCTCAGCAGAAATTGCACTGTGGAAATGTTTCCAAACTCTAGATATTAGTCTCGCCATTTTAGAGGAGTAAAAGAAAAAAATTACTGACCATAAGATAAACATTAGGCTGTGATGGTGGAGAACATTAATAGGAATCATTTAAAGGTTATAAAGATAAAATAATTTGTTAGACAAATTTACCCTCTTACCTGTCAATTAAGACCTGAGAGGACAGAAACTATTATCTACTGTATCCCAACAATCACCCAACTGTACGCAGTACAAAATGGAGCCCCAAAACTAACTAAACAGGATTCTTTCCCCTGCAGTACAGCCTAGTGGCATAAATGCATATTTCTTTTTTTGGAGAATTGCATTGAAAAGTACAGTGTTACTTACGTAGTTACATAGTTAGTCTAAAAAAGACTAAAAAAAAGACAAAAATCCACCCAGTTCAACCATAAGAAAAAAGTTATAATCCTACATCCACAGTTGATCTAGAGGAAGGCAAAAACCCCAACAAAGCATGATCCAATTTGCTCCAGCAGGGGAAGAAAATCCTGCCTGATCCCCCAAGAGGCAATTGGATATTCCCTGGATCAACTTTACCTATAAATGTTAGTATCCAGTTATATTCTGTGTATCCAAGAAAGAATCCAGGCCTTTTCTAAAGCAATCCACTGAGATGGCCAGAACCGACTCTTGAGGGAGTCTATTCCACATTTTCTCAGCTCTTACTGTGAAGAAACCTTTCCATGTTTGGAGATTACATTTCATTTCCTCCAGAGGAAAGAGTGCTCCCTTGTCTTCTGTGATGACCTCAAGGTAAATAACTCTACACCAAGTTCACTATATGAACCACTGATGTATTTATACATGTTGATCATATCCCCCTTAATCTCCTCTTCTCAAGAGAGAATAAATTCAGTTCCTCTAATCTTTCCTCATAGCTGATCTCCTCCATGCCTCTTATCAGTTTGGTTGCCCTTCTCTGTACTTTCTCCAGTTCCCCAATGTTCTTTTTGTGAATTGGTGCCCAAAACTGAACTGCATATTCCAGATGAGGTCTTACTAATGATTTGTACAGGGGTAATATGATATCTCTCTCTCTGGAGTCTATACCTCTTTTAATACAAGAGAGGATTTTGCTCGCTTTAGAAACCGCAGCTTGGCATTGCATGCCATTATTAAGCTTGTGACCTACCAGAACCCCCAGATCCTTCTCCACCATTGATTCTCCCAGTTGTACCCCCCCCCCCCCTAGTATGTATGATGCATGCGTATTCTTAGCCCCCAAGTGCATTAACCTTACATTTATCAACATTAAACCTCATTTGCCACATAGTTGCCCAATTAAACAGTGCATTGAGGTTGGCTTGTGAGTTTGAGATATCCTGTAAGGATGTTATTCCACTACAAAGCTTGGTGTCATCTGCAAAGACTGAAATTGTATTTTTAATCCCAGACCCTATATCGTTTATAAATATATTAAAAAGTAAGGGTCCCAACACTGAACCTTGGGGTACACCACTGACAACCCTAGACCATTCAGAGTATGAATCATTAACCATTACTCTCTGAAAACGATCTTTTAGCTAGTTTTCTATCAATTTACATACAGATTTTTCTAAGTCTGTAGACTTTACCTTACACATTAGCCGTGTGTGGGAAACTGTTTCAAATGCTTTTTCAAAATCCAAATATACCTTGTCCACAGCCAATGTTTTGCTCACCTCCTTATAAAAAGAAATCAGATTTATTGACAACTTCTGTCTTTCATAAATCCATGCTGTCTGCTGCTTAAAATATATTTTTTCAGAAAGAACTCATCTGTGTGGTCTTTTATTAAACTCTCCAGTATCTTCCCAGCTATAGAAGTTAAACTAACAGGTCTATAATTACCTGGTAAAGATTTTGGCCCCTTTTTAAATATAGGCACCACATTGGCCTTACGCCAATCCAGTGGTAATATGCCAGTCATTAAAGAGCCCCTAAAAATTAGAAACAATGGCTTTGAAATGACAGAGCTCAATTCTTTAAGGACCTGTGGGTGTATGCCATCCAGTCCAGATGCTTTATTCACCTTTATTCTGTCTAAATATTTCTGGATCATATCAATTGTGAGCCAATGTGGATCATCCTATACACTGTTCTCTGTAGAGTATGCATGTATTTTCAAATCTGTGCTAACTAGACCCCTGTTTTTAACACATACTAATAGACAGGTTAATTAAGTTTGTTTGCAGGCTGGCTGAAAAGTTAGAGCTTGGAATGTTTCTTTTTTGTTGATTGACATGCGTCGCCCTTCCATGTGCTCCTTGCTGTGAAGGCCAGTTATAGACTGGGGCAGTGGCCATTTTTTGTTCCTTTGTATACACAGAGCTGAAGAAGGTATTTAATAAATTTGCCTTCTCTTTTTCTCCAGTCACCTACTCTAGATTATTTGTAAAGGGCCTACATGCTCGGACAAGACCTTTTTACTATTAATATATTTGAAGAATCTTTGGGGGGGTTTGTCCTGCTATCTTTTGCAATCTGTCATTCCTTTTCAATTTGTGCAGCCTGTATTTCCTTTTTGCATATTCTGTTATATTCTTTATAATGTTTAAATGATGATAACGTTCCTTCATTTTTATATTTAATAAAAATTATTTTTATTATCTATAGCTTTGTTAAGTTTGGCCATAAGTTTGATTTTTATCCTTTAAAAAACTTGTCTATGGGAATATAGTTTGCAGTGTGTATCACGTACCTGATAAAAGAATGAAATGACGAGGTCGGCCTCACTTGTGTCACTAGCCCTGACCCCGCTGGAAGAGGAACATAGGGTTCCGAGGGACCAGGGGAACAAGAGTGCCAGCAGGTGTTGCTTGAAGAGCTTGCAGTTGGAGTCCTGAAGGGACTGGCGATCCACCAACAAAAAGCAGCTTTGAAAAAAAGGAAAAAAACATTTTTTTTCCAGGCCTTCCCGTCTCTAGTAAGGATTATAGACAGCAAAGTAGATCATAAATGCTACATATGCAGACAGTTTAATAATAGCACATACCACAAACAGGACCGTAGACAGAGCAGGCTGGGTGGCACTTCACGTAGTTTACCTGTTTATGATGCATGAAAGCCTTTTTATTTCTCCCTCAAGAAGGTTGATGTAACTGAACATCAATACTAAGAAGATTCTCACAGCTACTACTCAGATTGAATCCCGCTTGGAATTTTAAATATGATTGGTAATCAATCCACCAGAGGCGAGGCAGTTAAACAGTGTACACTACAAAAGGAATGCTCCCACATGCAAAGAGCTGTGGATGCTGTGTCTGCAGTTGATTGTAGAGATTTCAGGTTAAGGTAAATTGAATGGAGCTCTGGCACAAATGCACTGCTTGATAAAAAAACCTTTTTCAGTTCACTGAGTGTGCTTAGTGCATGAATTTATTATTAATGTGAAATGTATCTTTAAAATAAACAGCTTAAAGACTCCTCCAATTTCTCAGGAGAATCTTCTCGTTATCACTAGTATTGCATACATCTGCATTAATCAGACTATGAATCCAAAAAGCAGCACTGTTTAACCACTTCCCGACAAGCACTGCCTATTTTTGAGTTTCGGGCACTTGGAAATGCGCCCTCCCGGCCAGCATTCGCTGTGATTGTACACAGTGGGAGCTTGTCAGCAAGTCCTGGCCAATGATTACAAACATTTTTATTAGAAGATAAACAACAAAAATAGCACCACATCATGAAGTATGGTATACAATAAAAAAAGGCACATAAGTAAAAAAAGCAGAGTCGTAGAAAAAGAACATTCAAGTACATGAATGAGGTAGGCAGTTAAATATACTGAACAGTTTCACAACCAAACAGAAAGTCAATGTCAATAAATTTATGATAACCTGTTATTCTAACAATAGAGGCCGATATGACTTCCTACCATCCCATTTTCTGTTGATTAACTGCATCTTATCTAGCAATAGCAATGTATATTGAATACGTTCCATGAGCATAACCATATCTACTCTACACAGAACAGAGGACAAAGGGACTGCTTGTGTCTTCCAATGAAAGGCAATGGCCCATAGGGTAGAAACGCAGATAGTATGAATTAGCCTCATTATGTTGACCGGGATCCCCAGAATGGGAGAACACAATAAACAATCTTGCAATGACAAATTTACCTGCAAGTCCATTAGGCCCGAAGCTACCTCAGAAACTTTACACCAGATGGAAGAAAGACAAGGGCAGGCCCAAAACATATGCACCAGAGTGCCAGCATGGCCACAACCCCTAAAACAGAGGTGCGACGTTCCTGGAAACATGTTATTTAGTCTAAAGGGGGTATAATACCAACGGGTTAAAAAATTAAGGGGACTGTAAGAGACCTAGATCCCTTACGTACTGTATATTATCCACCATGAATTCCCAGTCCTCTTCTGAAAATGTAATACCACAATCAGCCTCCCATTTCTGTCTATATAGTGGGGGGGGGGGTTGTGAGGCAAAGATGGCAATTGAAAAGGAGTGATATAAATCTGAGATAAGACCCCTACATCTGGTACCCCTACATGAAGGTATCAGTCCAAAATGGGAACTAAAAAAATGTCTTATTTGCTGATATTTATAATATTATCGAAGAGGAATGTCAAAAAGTGTCCATAACTTATCAAAATAAATAAAAGATCCGCCTCTCTGAAAATCCATTAATCTAATAAGTGCACGATCATACCACCATCGAAACACCTGAGGAGATGAAAATGCTGTAACAAAATTCAGATCACTGAAAAATGTTGAACCCGGGGAAATGGGAGAGATAAGACCCACTTTGAAGTTGTAACAGGACCAGTGTGTCAAAGAATGTACAACAATCGTATTATAGCCTTCAATGAGCGAGGGGGAATATTTTCCCATAATACACATGGTAAATAAAATGGGCGAATAGATTGAGATTCAAATCTGACCCAGAGAATTTGGGAGTTAATTGTTGCCCATTGTACCATTTGAGAAAATCGGGTAGATAAGTAATAAAACCAAAAATTAGGAAGGCCTAAGCCACCTATACGTTGTGATCTATAGAATACAGATGAAGTAAAACGTGGGCATTTATTGCGCCAGATGAAATTATTAATCACTCGTTGAAAGCGTTTGAGAAATGTTTTGTACACCAATATTGGAAGCACTCAAAATAAATAAAGGAGTTTAGGCAAAACATTCATTTTCACAGCCTTGACTCTACCCGCGTGGGTTCATCAAATAGGGGGCTTTGGATGCAGCACTCTATGTATACAGGTACATGTAAAGGCCTTAACATCCTGGTCCAGAAGAAGAGACTTAAACAGCTTAATTGTGGCCTGTGAAAGATCCGTTACCGCCTTAGGGATCCCACAGATACGCAGATTATTCCTACAATTACGGTTATCAAGATCCTCAACCTGCACCTGTACTTGTGCAAAGGCAGCCTGTAAGAGGTCGTGATCCCTAGAAAGCTCGCCATAGGCAAGGCTAAGCTCATCGTGCTTTGTTTCCAAGCAGTCCGTTCTGGACCCAAGTGTGGCTATTTCCTGAGAAAGAACGTTGGTATTTTTGTGTAGCTGTGATTGGAATTTAGCGGCCAATTTAGTGTACATAGTCTCCAGACAAGACTCTAAATCCCCCTTCGTAAGCAGCTGATTTTTATAGGAAACAAAGGGTTTAATAGCCCCAGGGAGCCGGCAGAGACCTGAGCAGAGATGGAGCTCCTGCTACATGCGGCTGTCCTTCGTGGCGCCGCGCATGTGCCCTCCAGTCCTGGCCAATGATTTTTGGCCAGGGCCTGCTGATTGGCTGTGTACAATCATAGCCCAGAGCTCTGTGATGACAACCAACATAGAGCTCTGTACAATCTCTGTGATTCTCCTCCCTGCAAAGCAGGGATGAGAAACTTAGAGATCTATTAGTAAAAGCAGCACACTATATACACATTACACATAGTTAGGCACACATTTAACCCCTTGATTACCCTAGATGTTAACTCCTTCCCAGCCAGTGTCATTAGTATAGTGACAGTGTATAATATTATCACTAATCACTGTATTAATGTCACTGCTGATGTCAGTGGCAGTTAATCAATCTCCCCATTCTCCCAGCGTCAGTTAGTGTCAGATTGCTCTATCGCAGTCTCATTATAATTATAAGTCGCTCATCACCATCATTAGTACCGTATTTTCCGGCGTATAAGACGACTTTTCAACCCAAGAAAAACTTCTGAAAAGTCGGGGGTCGTCTTATACGCTGGTATACGGCGAGCCGGTGTCAGGGCGGCACTTTTTCGAGGGGCGGCGTCGCCCCCCTCCTCCTCCTCCAACGGACACTAAGTACAGGTGGGCAGAGGGGCTGCTGTACCTTACCTGGCTCCGGTCCCGGTCCCACGACGATCCGGTCCAGGAAGCGCGGCTGCTCCTTCTTTCAGTTTGGCCGCTCGATGGTCGAGCGGCCGCTCGGCTCCGCCTCCTCACCAGTGATTGGGCGCCAGCACTGGAAAGGCACACAGGCGACCAATCACCGGCCAGGAGGCGGAGCCAAGTGGCCCCACGAAAATCTGAAAGAAGGAGCAGCCGCTCCTCTCCTCCACTGACACTAACGATGGGGCACTATTCTTCCTCCACTGACACTAACGATGGGGCACTATTCCTCCTCCACTGACACTAACGATGGGGCACTATTCCTCCTCCACACTGACACCAACGATGAGGCACTATTCCTCCCCCACTGACACTAACGATGGGGCACTATTCCTCCTCCACTGACACTAACGATGGGGCACTATTCCTCCTCCACACTAACACCAACGATGAGGCACTGTTCCTCCCCCACTGACCCCAACGATGGGGCACTATTCCTCCTCCCCACTGACACCAATGATGGGGCACTATTCTCCCCACTGATACCAATGATGGAACACTATTCCTTCCACTGATACCAATGATGGGGCGCAATTCCTCCCACTGACACCAATGATGGGGTGCAATTCCTGCCACTGATACCAATGATGGGGCGCTATTCCTTCCACTGACACCAATGATGGGGTGCTATTCCTCCCACTGACACCAATGATGGAGCACTATTCCTCCCACTGACACTAATGATGGGGCACTATTCCTCCCACTGACACTAATGATGAGACACTATTCCTCCCACTGACACCAATGATGGGGCACTATTCCTCCCACTGACTAATGATGGGGCACTATTCCTCCCACTGACACTAATGATGGGGCACTATTCCTCACACACTGACACTAATGATGGGGCACCATCATTGGTGTCAGTGGGAGGAATAGTGCCCCATCATTAGTCAGTGGGAGGAATAGTGCCCCATCATTGGTGTCAGTGGATGAAATAGTGCCCTATCATTGGTGTCAGTGGGAGGAGTAGTGCCTCATCATTGGTATCAGTGGGAGGAATCGTGCCCCATCATTGGTGTCAGTGGGAGGAATAGCACCCCACCATTGGAAAACCATACTGAAATACCATACCATATTGAAATCAAATCTGATGTTTTTTCATTTTTATTTGGGGTGTGTTGGAAGAGGGGTAGTCTTATACGGCGAGTATAGCTCAAACCCTATATTTTAACAGGAAAAGTAGGGGGTCGTCTTATACGCCCAGTCGTCTTATACGCCGGAAAATACGGTAGTATAAATAAATAAATACAAATCCAGTATATATACATATACGCACATATACCATAATGTTCACATAAACCAATCAATATACACTTATTAGGATTTTTTTTATCAAAAACATATACTGAAGTGGAATATATTTTGGCCAAAATGTATGAAGAACTTTAATTTTTTATTGGATAGCTTTTATAGCAAAAAGTAAAAAATATTTTTTTGCAACATTTCCAATCTTTTTTCAATTACATTGCAAACAATAAAAACCCAGTGGTGATCAAATACCACCAAAAGAAAGTTCTATTTGTGTGAAAAAAAATTATACAAATTTCCTTTGGGTACAGCATTGCATGATTGTACAATTACCAATTAAAATATTGCAGTACTAAATAGCAAAAAATGGCGTGGTCATAAAGGGGGTAAAATATTCTGGAATGCTTAAAATCACCATTTCCAGTGGACAAAAACTGATGTGCTCATGAAACGATGGCCATTTAAAAAGAGGACATTTTATTAAAGGCCTTAAACAATATTGACTTATTTCCCTAAAAGAGGGGATAAAGAAGTTTATGGTTGAATAAAAATTACAATTATGACCTACATATTTGTTTCTGGTTGTATTCTTTTGGGGAGCAAATATTTTGTGAGGCTGTGGTCTGATTAGTATTTTAAAAGCATTCTCTGTGGTTTGTATTGTATTGCATTCGCCTTTGAAGTGGATCTGAATTTAAAAAGTGAAGACTTGGTATTTTATAGGTAACATCTAGATATTTTAACTGTGTTTAATCACTTGTCAACCGTACTATAGCCAAATGACGTCTACAGCGCTGTTGTCCAGTTCTGGGAGGGCATCATATGATGTCCTTTCAGAACGCGCCCTCCCGCGCGCCCCCAGCGGTGTGCACCCGGCGATCTTCATGTCCTACGGACACAGCTGATCACGTGATGAGGTAAAAGGCCAATCACAGCAGCCTTTTACCACATGATCAGCTGTGTCCAATGACACAGCAGATGACTGAGTAAATATAGTTTTCAGTTATTGGCTGCACTTTCCTCTTGCTGTCACAGTGTGAGAAAAGTACTGCTGATAACTGGCAACTTTCACAGAGCAGGTCAGCACTGATGAGCAGAGCACTGATGATCAGTGCCCAGCAGTGCTGCCCAGAAGTGCCACCCACCAGTGCCCATCAGTGCCACCCAGCAGAGCCACCCATTAGTGCCCAGAAGTGCCACTTATCAGTGCTGCCCAGTAATGCCGCACAGCAGTGCCATCAGTCAGTGCCGCCAGTCAGCGCCACCCATCAGTGTCGCCCATGAGTACCACCTATCAGTGCCCATCATTGCATATCAGTGCCTCCTTATCAATGCCTACCAGTGCCGCCTCATCAGTGCAGCCTATCAGTGCCGCATATCAGTGCTGCCTATCAGTGCCCATCAGTGCTGAGTATCAGTGCAGCTTTATCAACACAGATCAGCGAAGGACAAAAATTACGTGTTTGCAAAATTTTATCATAGAAACAAAGAAAAACTTTTTTTTCAAATGTTTTGCTTTTTGTTGTTTATAGTGCAAAAAATAAAACACTCAGTGCCGATTAAATACCACCAAAAGAAAGCACTATTTGTGTGAAAAAAATATAATATGATGGGTACAACGTTGCAACATACTGCATAACATATGGGTACAATGTTGCATGACCGCACAATTGTCATTCAAAGTGCGAGAGCACTGAAAGCTGAAAATTGGCCTGGACATGAAGGAGGTAAAAGTGCCCGGTAGGCAAGTGGTGAAGCAGTATCCTAAATGATTTTCCCCCTGAAAAATAGTAGTGTGTTCTCTGCGTCTACAGCCCCATAGCTGTATATTTCAGTGTAAGGGTGTTCTTGCTTCTGCTTTATTTTTTCTGTGAACCTGTGCTTTCTGCATAACTCCTGCTGTTTCTGCTGCTTGAATATTCTCTCACCAGTCATGAAATCATCAATCATTGGGTAGTGGGTGGGGAGTCAAATTTGAAATTAGGAATCTAAGCCCTGCCTCTATCAAGATGGCCTTCTCTGCATAGAGACACATTGCAGAACAAGGTATTGTAATTCCACAACTTTTAGAGTTTAAATTAAATCATCTGCATTCATCTAAAGCTGCTTACCACTATTTTTATTGATGTTACTAACAAACTTCAAATCTCTTCTATTTTTTTTACAAGTAAAATGGATATAATAAAAGCAAATACTAGAAACTATTTTAATTTCCGAGCTTGCAGCCAGAGGGTAAAAACAAATTAGAGAAACTAATTAATTAGGTGAAGGAATGAAATAGCTGTAAGGAGCTGCCATACTGAACACATCAACCAAACAATGTTTCCATCTCTAATTATGAAAAACAAGATATTTGGGTAGGCATGATTGTCAGCACTTATTTCAGGGATTAATGGATTATTGAGTTTTTAAACCTTTTGCATTCAGAATGCATGTTCTTCTCATTTGCATGGTTCACTCATTTCACAAATGCAGCTCAGAGGAAATTTCCAGTTTAGGAAGAAATCTCCTTTGATGGGCACTACATCCAGTAACAACATGAAACAGAGCCCATTATCCACATCTCCTTTATAAGCAACATGGGAGCCATTAGAAGTGGGAGCAAGTGTATGAAATAGATTGCACATTTTCCATTTCCAGCATTGTAGCACCTGGGGCAGCACTGAAGGGTTCTAATAACTGCTGGTGCTAGACCCCATTCTATGACTTATTTCTAACCATTGGTTAGCAAGCTCAGCAGTTCCAACCTGTATGGATACTGAAGAAGTAATCCCACTGCATGCCCCACTACAGAGTGTTATGCTTTTATTTTGCCATAAGACAATAAAAGCTCTGAGTAAACAAAGAAGAAAAGAGTAAATAAATAAAGGATAGGAAAAAAGAAAAGAACAAAATATAAAACAAGGCACACTGAACACTAAAACATGAGAAAAATAGAAAGGACAAAAAAAAACCTATAGAAACCAAGTTTGACTTAGTAATGGGCTCACCTTTTACAGTTGAACATGTTTACAATACAAATGAAATACTGTATAGAAAGTTCTACCCAGCATTGCATCCCACAAGTTCCCACAAATATATTGCACTTGTTATAAAATAGAGTACAATCTTCTAGTCAATCCAGAACACCTTTAAGATCAGATACAAATCAAGTATTCAATATACCTACTAACAATAAATATGAACCTTTGAACATGATAAGAAATGATGACGTTGGTATGCGCAATTTCAATTGACATCCAAGGGACCAATATCAAAATAAGCAATATCAGGGTCAATCACAATATAGACCAGCTCAATATCGACAGGGTAATGATTCAAGACCCCAGTACTCCTCACCTGGATATTCGAAGGGCAGACCACCGAATCATAATGGAGGTAACATGGGCCCTAGACCCCCACCATACTATGACAATACTAACTTCTCTGGAGGAATGTCATACCACCAGAATGAGTAGAGCGAACAAAGAAACAAGCAACCCACATCGAAAAATTTTTTAGGGGGAAATCAGGCACGCAAAAGAAGTGCCTTGGAAGGGGGAAAAGGGGAGGCAAAAGGATCAACAAACCCCAAAAGACGCAAGATGTAGGTATTTTTAATTTAAGCAATACATCTCTGACTGACCAGGATCTGAAACGTCTAAATAAGGGCTTAAAATTTGCCCCAACGAAATCCCTAAACAAATTCCAGACAGATATTGATGTTAGGAAGTATATTAGACAATTAGCATTGAAAAAGTACTTCCATAATAAGCAGACCCCACTGACTACAAATAATAGTGGCTGTGTCAATTCTAATTTAAGGAATGCGTCATTATTTAACCCTCCCCCCCAAAATAATTCTTATATCAATGCTTTTAGGGATACAGTGTTCAAAGATCTTGAAACGATGAAAATTAAACCAGTAAATAAACAAGATCCCATTAAAAAAGCTGTTGAATCGCTATTGGAGAAAAAGGACTTGGTAATACGTCCAGCGGACAAAGGGGGTGGAGTAGTGGTGCTAAACAAATCAGATTATATTAAGGAGGTATACAATATTTTGGATGATAAAGAAACATATTCATCTTTATCAAAAAATCCCCTTAGAGGATATAAAAAAGAGCTTATATCCATCATAAATAAAGGATATACAGAGGGAATTTTAAGTAAGAAAGAAAAACTCTACCTCTGTCCGTCGGCACCCAGACTCCCAGTTATGTATATATTACCGAAAATTCATAAGGACCCCCTTAATCCCCCAGGTAGGCCTATAATCAGTGGCATCGGGTCTTTATGTTCACGAGTAGGCAAGTATATTGATCATTTTTTACAGCGTCTTGTCGTAAAGACCCCAGCCTACGTGAAGGACACAAAGCAGGTACTCCAAGACATTAGTAATATTACCACAAACAAGTGTACCTTTCTTGTCACAGCGGATGTGACATCTTTGTACACAAATATAAAACATTCAGATGGGATGGAAGCTGTTGAATTCTTCTTAAATAATTTTAATCATATGTCAGATTCACAGAGGGATTTCATTTTAACTTTATTAGACTTTGCGATGACGAGGAATTATTTTTGGTTTGGCCACAAATTCTATTTGCAAACAAAGGGCGTAGCCATGGGTGCAAAATTTGCCCCAGCCTGGCGAATCTGTTTATGGCCAGGTGGGAGGAGGATGTCATCTATGCAAGAGAGTGGCCGGAGCTCTCTTTTTATCGTAGATATATAGATGACATCCTCCTCATATGGAACGGTGAAGAACAAGCACTTTAAAACTTTTTTACTACTTTGAATTTTAACTCTTTAAATATTATGCTCACCTTTGAATACAGTCAAGTTAGTGTCAATTTCCTAGATCTGGTGTTAATAAATCACAATGGTAAAATAGAGACAGAAACTTACTTTAAACCAACAGATAGAAATGGTTTCATTTCAATAGACAGCTGCCACCACCCCATCTGGTTACACAATATTCCAAAGGGGCAGTTTTCCAGAATCAAACGCAATTGTACCAATGTAGACGCATATTATAAGCAAGCAGTAATCATTAAAGATAAGTTTGTTGAAAAAGGGTATGATGAATCCACCCTTGACCATACCATTGACATCATAGGAAAATCTGACAGAAAGTTGATGTTGAATAACATTTCTAAACAAAAACAAAAGCGGATATGTCCTTTCATCACTAGCTATTCCACACAATACAAAAAGATAGCCAGTATTATCAACAATAACTGGAAGATTTTGATGTCTGACCCGATTCTGAGTACTATATTGCCGGATAAACTGGAAATGATTTTCCGGCAAGCGACATCACTTAGAAATAAAATTGCCCCCAATATAGTAGATCCTCCTAAGAGTATAACTATGATTACTAACCTAAAAGGATTTTACCCATGCAAAAAATGTGTCATCTGCCGATGTAGTAAGTATACGAATAAAAGTAATTACTTTTTATCTACAACAAGGGGCAAACATCATGCTATTGAGGATTTTATTACTTGTACAAGCAGATTCCTAGTGTACTTGCTCCAATGTCCATGCAACCTTCAATATGTTGGACGCACTACTAGGCGCCTCTGGGACAGACTAAAGGAGCATGTTAATAACATAAAAAAGGGGTATAGGGAGCATTCCCTGTCGCATCACTACAAGATCCATCATAATAAAGATCCATCGTCTCTCAGATTTATGGGCATAGGTATCAAAGCCCACTGGTGAGGAACAAATAAAAGACGAGCAGTGTCACAGCTCGAATCGAGATGGATCTACGAATTAGGCTCCCTACACCCCAGAGGATTGAATATAGATTTCGATCTAAACTGCTTTCTGGATAATAGCTAGGGTGAGTAAGACATACAGTCATGGCCGAAATTGTTGGCACCCTTGATATTTTTCCTGAAAATCAAGTATTTCACACAAAAAAGGTATTGCATTAACACATGTTTTGCTATACACATGTTTATTCCCTTTGTATGTATTGGAACAAATATAAAACAGAGGCAGAAAAGCAAATATGACATAATGTCACACAAAACCCCAAAAATGGGCTGGACAAAAGTATTGGCACCCTTAACTTAATATTTGGTTGCACACCCTTTGGAAAACATAACTGAAATCAGTCGCTTCCTATAACCATCAATAAGCTTCTGACACCTCTCACCCGGAATTTTGGACCACTCTTCCTTTGCAAACAGCTCCAGGTCTCTCTTATTGGAAGGACACCTTTTCCCAACAGCAATTTTAAGATCTCTCCACAGGTGTTCAATGGGATTTAGATCTGGGCTCATTGCTGGCCACTTCAGAACTCTCCAGCGCTTCTTTGCCATCCATTTCTGAGTGCTTTTTGACGTATGTTTGGGGTCATTGTCCTGCTGGAAGACCCAGGATCTTGGACGCAAACCCAGCTTTCTGACACTGGGCCCTACAGTGCGACCCAAAATCCTTTGGTAATCCTCAGATTTCATGATGCCTTGCACACAGTCAAGGCACCCAGTGCCAGAGGCAGCAAAACAACCCCAAAACATCATTGAACCTCCACCATATTTTACCGTAGGTACTGTGTTTTGTTCTTTGTAGGCCTCATTCCGTTTTCGGTAAACAGTAGAATGATGTGCTTTACCGAAAAGCTCTATCTTGGTCTCATCTGTCCACAAGACGTTTTCCCAGAAGGCTTTTGGCTTACTCAAGTACATTTTGGCAAACTGTAGTCTTGCTTTTTTATGTCTCTGTGTCAGCAGTGGGGTCCTCCTGGGTCTCCTGCCATAGCGTTTCATTTCATTTAAATGTCGACGGATAGTTCGCGCTGACACTGATGCTCCCTGAGCCTGCAGGACAGCTTGAATGTCTTTGGAACATGTTTGGGGCTGCTTATCCACCATCCGGACTATTCTGCGTTGCAATCTTTCATCAATTTTCCTCATCCGTCCACGACCAGGGAGATTAGCTACAGTGCCATGGGTTGCAAACTTCTTGATAATGTTGCGCACTGTGGACAAAGGCAAATCTAGTTCTCTGGAGATGGACTTGTAACCTTGAGATTGTTGATATTTTGCCACAATTTTGGTTCTCAGGTCCTCAGACAGTTCTCGTCTCCTCTTTCTGTTGTCCATGCTTAGTGTGGCACAGACAGACACACAATGCAAAGGTTAAGTGAACGTCTCTCCTTTTTATCTGCTTTCAGGTGTGATTTCTATATTGCCCACACCTGTTACTTGCCCCAGGTGAGTTTACAGGAGCATCACATGCTTGTAACATTCTTATTTATCCGCAGTTGTGAAAGGGTGCCAATACTTTTGTCCAGCCCATTTTTGGAGGTTTGTGTGACATTATGTCGAATTTGCTTTCTTTCCTCCCTTTTTTTGTTTTGTCCCAATACACACAAAGGGAATAAACATGTGTATAGCAAAACATGTGTTAATGCAATACGTTTCGTGAGAAATACATGATTTCCTGGAGAAATATCAAGGGTGCCAACAATTTCGGCCATGACTGTATAATAGTATTTATTCTTTTCTATTCACCTGTATTTGATTGACTATATTTTAATTATGATTAATGATTATCTAACTTATATGACATCACCGTATCCAATTAGTGGTATTTGGCGCTAATATTGAACATTCCTCGTCATCGCTTTTATTGTTTTATTGTCTCTTACCGTTTTTATTAATTTGTATCTTGTATTTTAGTCCGGATTGTGTATTTTTAACCTGATGTTTTATTTCCTGACCTTGTATTTCAGTTTTATATATATTTGATGATTGTATTTTTATGCATATTTTTACCTGACCTTGTATTTGCATTTTATTTATATTAATTTGTATTTCATTAATCGTGCTATTTATATTTCTATTTTCAACATTTTAATGGGAAACAATAGGTCGTGGATTTATATATTTATCTAATTACACATAATGTATAATATAACCATCAAACTTAAATAATGAAGTGCAGCGCTAAGAAGGATAAAAAGTCAATAAAGTGATAATCTGGTATCACAATGGTGAACTGTAGAGATACAGATTCCCGCGGCTTCCACTTTGTCAGAGTAACAGAAATGCGCACTCACCGGAAACGCATGGGTTATGCGCATGTGTGATTATGCATCACGGGCAATGGGAACATCAGAATCCAGGCAGCCAGGCGTCTCCCTCATGGTGGGTCATCACAGACTCCTGTTAAAGGTCCGGGGGATCCCCTTAAGGTAAGCCAGGTGCTTCAGGAGAAACCTCCTCTCAGGATGGCAAAAGTGCTTTCTCTATGGGAGTGAAAGCTCCAGACAGGAGCCCCAGAAAACAAATGCCCAAAATAGTGTAGTATGTTCAAAATCTCAGGTTTATTGATAAAAACACTTTTGAGACTTCTCTGTCTCCTCCTCACTACATGGTAGATCGCGGATCCACGGCAAAATGGCGCTGCCGTGCTCGCGCATGCGCAGTGCGTGTTTGTCTTCGGGAAAATGGCCGCGGCTCATTGCGCATGTGCCAGTTCCCCTATTTCTGACACTGGCGTCGGTCACGCTGCTGTGCAGTCTCCCCTCTGATGATGTGCCTTTAGCACGAAAGGCCTAAGGTGGAACTGTACAGAGCGTGACGTCATATACCCGCCTGGAGCCACGAGGAGGCCCGGCGTTTTACACCACTGGGGTTAGTACTGCATTATTTATCATATGCATTTCACATTTTCATGATGTACCATATGCATACTGCCCTGCTGCTGTTTTTATCAATAAACCTGAGATTTTGAACATACTACACTATTTTGGGCATTTGTTTTCTGGGGCTCCTGTCTGGAGCTTTCACTCCCATAGAGAAAGCACTTTTGCCATCCTGAGAGGAGGTTTCTCCTGAAGCACCTGGCTTACCTTAAGGGGATCCCCCGGACCTTTAACAGGAGTCTGTGATGACCCACCGTGAGGGAGACGCCTGGCTGCCTGGATTCTGATGTTCCCATTGCCCGTGATGCATAATCACACATGCGCATAACCCATGCGTTTCCGGTGAGTGCGCATTTCTGTTACTCTGACAAAGTGGAAGCCGCGGGAATCCGTATCTCTACAGTTCACCATTGTGATACCAGATTATCACTTTATTGACTTTTTATCCTTCTTAGCGCTGCACTTCATTATTTAAGTTTGATTGTTTATATTTAAGGCATTATGGTTGCCTAATGTGTTCTAGCTGCTGACATCTATTAGAGCGCTCACTACCTATTTCATATGTATAATATAACCATGATCTATATCTATGTGTAATAGGGTGGGTTCCACACATTAACGTGCACATAAGGGATCACTATTAATACCTCATGACCCCCACGATCCTATAGAGGTCCCTATTCCTAATATATTTTGCATAGAGACTCGTTCCCCATCACAATATATGCACAATTCATGATGATGAATTAGGCATTACTTCAGTATTCTCTATTACCGCCGGTAAAATGGCGCCGCACTAAGGGAGACTGTTTTCCTATTAGGGATCGCATATGCGATCCACGACAAAATGGCGCCGATCACCCGCGCATGCGCCGTTAGTTGGCAAGATGGCGCCGACGATCTGCGCATGCGCCGATAGCCGGCAAGATGGCGGGCGCTTCAAGCCTAATCTGCCACTGCAGAATATAAATAGCACCACTATAGATGCCCACGCTGTAAGCCCTTATCCCTATGACTATGTACATCGCACGAAACACGTCAGAAGGGGCTGCAGCAACTGGACATCTAACCACAGCATACCCTGAATACATGGTCAGTAACTTTTGGAACTTTTTGAGAATTTGATATTTACCATTACACCCATTATCCTTGAATAAAAGGTACCTTAAGCAATATCACACTATGTGGTCTCTTATTGGGCACTCTGTGTGAGTGTCATCATTCACAGTGCCCATTTGGAGGAAAGATGACCCTGATGGTGATACCTGGTAGCAGTTTCTGGTGACCTTTTCTGTGGAGCTTGGATGGGGATTCGTATGGTAGCCTGACCCGTGACCTGATGACCTATCTATAGCCTGATGACGCAGGATTAATTATTGTGCATTTTAAATGCACATCTGGTGAGTGTGTTTTTTATCCATTCGTTTGGCTTGCACCTGTTGTCACTCCCGGATCAGGACGCCCACACACTTGGAACTGTGATCTTTGCATGATCCACACAATTATATTGAACTAATTATATCACGAATAATCACCTTAAGGTGATACCACATATCCACATATGTTTGAAATGGCATGGCATTGTGTATATTAAAATGTATTACCATTTAGAGGTGCACCAACTTACTTGAATATATATGTAATATTGCACTTGTTGTTTGATTTGCTTTTACCCTTCTGTCCAGCTCATAAAGTTTAAATCTGTAGACTAGTCTGGCTTTTCAAGATCTGAAGTCTACTGTCTACCCATCTACTGGTAGTTTTGACATAGCCTGGAGATATGTTATGTGTCATTATCTTTCTGTAGGATCAACCTGTCCATCTAAGTGTAGTTCAAAGGGTAATACATTTTGCTGGAAAATGCTGTGGTAGATGTTTTTGGTTCAGAGTGCCAGTCAATCTATGAAAGTGAAAGTGGCCCAAAGACTGTTTTCTTCTTCATGTTCGACAGTTGGGGCCCCACTCTATGAAACCATTCTTTAATCTAGTTGATGGCAATAAAAACCTTGTGTGATGGAACAAAGATTTAATATTATTATTCATCTGTCCGTAAAATTGTCTTCAGCCTTCAATAGTCCACTTAATCCATACAAGCCTTTCTTTTCATTTGAAATTTAATATATTGCTTTCTTACTACCACCTGACCTGTCAAGCCTGCATCTTGAATTCTTATCTTTGCTTACAGTTGTAGAGAGATTTGCTTACATTGACCACTCCGCGGCTAATCCTGAAGCTGCTGTCCAGTAAAGTACTTATGCCAGGGGCGGACTGACCATTTGGAAACTCGGGCACTGCCCAAGGGCCCGGGGTCAGTAGGGGGCCCCATGAGATGCCCCTGGTACCTTTTTCATAGGCTTTTTTGAGTTTGGGCAAGGACACAGGGGCCCCATGATCCCCTATTGCCCGGGGGCCCCATGAGTTGTCAGTCCGCCTCTGACTTATGCAAGCTGTTGACTTTCAGAAACTTGTCTTCTGATTCAGTTGTAGATTTGGGTCTTCCAGAGCTAATCCTGTCAGAGTATTCTCCAGTTTCTAAATGCATTTTGATGGTGTAGGAAACTCCCTGACACCATGGTTTTCTTTTAAATTTCTATTTAAATTTAAAAGATCTAATATTTTAAGAATTATGATCACCTGCCTGTGTTTGACAATGTTTTATGCTAGCATTATGACAGCAATATATTTCTTCCTGCAGTACAATATTGTCCAAATAATGCTACAAAGGGTGTAGTAATACAATGGAGTTGATTTTCAAAAGGCAAAAAAACTGCACTTTTGAAGGACCTTTGCTCCAGAGCTTATTAAATGCAGTAAAGCTCTGCTGACTTTCATCAGTAAATCATGTGCAAGCAAAAATGCTGTTTTTATGCTTTTGTTTTATTTTCCTTGCATATGATTGGGTATTCTTTGCAAAGTGAAGCTTAACCTCATTTATTAAGCTCTGGAGCAAATGCCCTTGCAGAGTGCAACTGCACTTGCAAAGTGCACAACCTATTTGCCTTTAGTAAATCAACCTCAATTTATTTCAACAATGCTTTTGTACAAAGATAAGGTTTATAAGTAATCAACAAAAGTGAGAACACTTGTAAAAATTGTTTAACTTTCAAGGATTAATTTACATAAATTTCTGCAGAATAGCTGTCATTTGTTAATTCATGTTCTAGTTCCCTGAAAAAGACCTTTTTTTGTAAAGCTCCAAAATGTACATTATTTGGCAATTAGTGTTGTATCATTCTAGGCTATTCTCAAAACTAGAAAAATGGTGGCGTCCAAAAACCTTTCTTATGAATAATTAATTCATATTAATGTTTGCAAACGGTATAGTAGGTAACAGTTTCAGAAATTACAAATCACACAAAGAAAATTATAGCCTACTGACACCTACACAGTATACTTCTGTACTTCTATTTAGAATCGCACTGCAGTATTAACATAATATTTAATTAAGATTAACATTTAATAAAGAACAGACTATGATATATATATTTATATATATACTATACGAGGGGCGTTCAAGGCAAACCCGGACTTTCGAGTTTATATAATAAAAGAACAAATTTCAAGGAGTGCATTTATTTTTTGGCATACTCCACTGCTACATTTATATACTTATCGCAGTGTTTAACTAATGCCTGGAAAGCTTTGGCATAGAAAGATTTGTCTGTACGCCTGAAGCATCCTAGGGCAGCCTGCTTCACTTCATCATTATTATGTTCACCGTTCGCACAGAAAGATTTGATTTTGTGCAATTTCACAACAGGTCATGCGTTAATTATCCAGGACCTCTTTGAAACGTTTATACCATTCAAATGTCTTACTGCAGCTGAACGTTTTCATCACCGTACTGTGCTTGAAGTCTTCTGTAGATATCTTAGGTTTTACACCTTCATTCACAAGAAGCGTAATCACCAACCATTGTTCTATGCATGCATAAACACTGTTGTCAGCCATCTTGATTAACGGTCACTGGACTAGCAGGCAACATGTGTGCCGCCTATCAGTAATAGGACATACTTGCCACTTACTACTGTGTGGAGTGTCACCACACTAGCACCCCCTTTTATACCTATAAAATTAAAAGTCTTGGTTTGACTTGAATGCCATATTTGTATATATATATATATATATATATATATATATATATATATATATATACACACACTATATTGCCTAAAGTATTGGGACGCCTGCCTTTACATGAACATGAACTTTAATACTTTAATAGCATCCCAGTCTTAGTCAGTGAGGTTCAATATTGAATTGCCCCCCCCCCCCCTTTGCAGTTATAACAGCTTCAACTCTTCTGGGAAGGCTGTCCACATGAGTTTAGGAGTGTGTCTATGGGAATATTTGACTATTCATCCAGAAGCCCATTTGTGAGGTCAGGCACTGATGTCGGACGAGAAGGTCTGGCTCACAGTCTAATTCATGCCGAAGGTGTTTTATTGGGTTGAGGTCAGGACTCTCTGCAGGCCAGTTCCTCCATCCCAAACTTGCTCATCCATGGGCTTATGAACCTTGCTTTGTGCACTGGTGCACAGTCATGTTGGAAAAGAAAGGGGCCATCCCCAAACTGTTCCCACAAAGTTGGGAGCAAAAAAAGTTGTCCAAAATGTCTTGGTATGCTGATGCCTTAAGAATTCCCTTCCCTGGAACTAGGGAGCCAAGCCCAACCCCTGAAAAACAACTCCACACCATATTCCCCACTCCACCAAACTTTACACCTGACACAGTGCAGTCAGGCAAGTACCATTCTCCTGGCAACCGCCAAACCCAGACAGTCCATTGGATTCCCAGACAGAGAAGTGTGATTCATCACTCCAAAGAACACATCTTCACTGCTCTAGAGTCCAGTGGTGGCATGCTTGACACCACTGCATCCAATGGTTTGCATTGCACTTGGTGATGTAACGCTTGAATGCAGCTGTTCAGCCATAGAAATCCATTCCACGAAGCTCCCTATGTACTGTTGTTGTGCTAATCTGAAAGCCACACAAAGTTTGGAGGTCTGTAGCTATTGACTCTGCACACAGTTGGTGACTTCTGTGCACTGTGCGCTTCAGCATGCGCTGTTTTTTTTACTTGTCCTACCACTTTGTGGCTGAGTTGCTGTTGTTCCCAGTTGCTTCTGCTTTGTTATAATACCACTATCAGTTGACCATGGAATATTTAGTAGCAAGGAAATATCACAGATGGACTTATTGCACAGGTGGCAACCTATCACAGTACGAAGCTTGAATTCACTGAGCTCGTGATAGTGACCCATTCTTTTGTAAATGTTTGTAGAAGCATTCTGCATGTCTAGGTGCTTGATTTTATACACCTGTGACCAAGGAGGTGATTGAAATACATGAATGGAATGATTTGCAGGGGTGTCCCAATACGTTTTGCAATATAGCGTATATATATATATATATATATATATATATATATATATTTATCTTAGTCTTTTCTTTGTTAATACTGCAGTGTGATAACAAATAGTACAGAAGTAAAGAAGTAAGTATACATTGTTGGTGTCAGTAGGCTATAATTTTCTTTGTGTTATTTGTAATCTCTGAAACTGTTACCTACTGTACCGTTTACAAACATTCATTGTAACTATAGTCATTGTAGTCAGAATTACAATCTTGGAATTTTTCTCTGTGTTTAAACAAATTTCCTTTGTGGTAACATATATAGAACACTTCCACCATTTGTAGGCTTGATATATAACACAAAGTTACTAAAATGCTAAACAGATGTTTTTTTTCTGCTGGTTCAGTTCGTAAGTTGAAAATGTTAGTTTGTCTTTTCAGTAAAAAGGTGAAATAGCACCCTACACCCTCAGCATCCTCCCCACCACCACTCAATGCCTTCTGCACCTCCCTTCTTGGGTGATTCCAATTCACCGTCCATATAGAGTGGTGTTTCAGTGTTTACATATGATTCCTTTGCATGATATATAGGCAAATATTTTATAAAATATGCAATGTATTAAAATGAGTGAATGTTGGGTGCAAGATGTGTGACTCTTAGGTGAAAACATTAAGTTTTGGAATGAGAATTATGTCTTACTCATTTCCATAACCTATGGGTAGAACAACTACAATGCATCTGTTAAAGTATAACCAAAGGCAAAACTTCTTTTCTAGTTTTAGATAAAGTGGAGAGAGATTGAATACCTGTTATGCATTATGAGATTCCCCACCACCCAGCCATCACCGAGTAACACTGACAGGGGAGATATCTGTGTGTAAACAACACAGTTCTCTCTCCTGCCAGCAGTAAAATGCTGCTGTGTATTTCACAGCAGCATGTTTCCCTAGTAAAACACACACAGCACATTATGTTAAACAACACACAGTTAACCCTTTGATCGCCCCAGATGTTAACCCCTTCCTGCCCAGTGTCATTAGTACAGTGTCATTACTTTTTATTAGCACTGATCCCTGTATTAGTGTCATTGGGATGTCAGTGGCAGTTAGTTGGTTCCCCCCCCCCCCCGGTGACAGAATACTCTCCGCAGTCCAGCGATAAGTTGCTGATCGCCGCCATTACTAGTGTTACAAAAATTAAACTTCCAGTATCTATACTGTTATTTGTAGATACTATTGCTTTCACGTAAACCAATTAATTTACATGTACTGGTATTTTTTTTATTTAGCAAAGACATGTAGCAGAATACATTTTGGCCTATATTTATGACGAAATTAGATTTTTTAAATTTTTTATACTGGACATGTTTTATAGCAAAAAGTCAAAAAATATGTTTTTTTTTTTAAATTTTGGGTCTTTTTTTGTTTATAGCGCAAAAAATAAAAAACAGACAGGTGATCAAATGCCACCAAAAAGACAGCTCTATTTGTGGGAAAAAGGGACATAAATTTAATTTATGTACAGCGTTGCATGACCGCACAATTGTCAGTTAAAGTAACACAGTGCAGTATTGCAAAAAATGGCCTACCCAGGAAGGGGGGGGGTAAATCTTCTGGAGGGCAAGTGGTTAAAAGTGAAAGGAAAAGAAAACCCCACATTTTTGGGTTGACATAAAAACATTAATAGAGCGGAAATCTCCACAATAGGACATAGATGGCAAAAAAAACCCCAATACAACTAATGAGAGTTCTAACCCTCCCTTACGCTACTCATTTTTGCTGTGATATTTGGTGGGGTCATTTCTATATCTTTGGACATGTCTGTTTTGTCTTGCTAGAGAACATCCATTGTTATTCACTCTGGTATCCATCTTCCAAACCTTCAATGTGATGATACCCCATTCCTAACAGCTCAGGTTACACACCTTTGTAAGAATATTTGTCCATTTCTAATCCGCTACCATCTGTTTTAGTGATCTACCCGCTATCAGGCAGATGCAGTCACATGTGAAGTAAACAGCAATACAAACTAAATTTCTTTGCAAAGGTTTCTTAGTGCCGACCAGGCGTGATAGACACTTCTCTGCAATGACTGACATAGGGGAGAAGGCTCACCTCACAGGACTGGAGTGGCTTTTCTATGAGATAACTATTCTTACACAGAACAGTTACAATAGGTGTTAGAAAAAGGGGTTATGGGTGTGTTCAGTTTAATTATTGTGATAGATACCAATACCAGTTTTTACTGCGGGATAGGCAAAAAAAACATAATCACCCACTAGTACACCCCCTACACAAAACACTAAACAGTTACTACAATTTTGAAAATCCTTACCATTTAGAAGAAAAGTCTAATTGAATTTTCATGAACTCATTTCTATAATTCAAAAGATAACAGCATTTGCTTTGCCAAGGAGGAGATGTAACAGCAGGAATTGCATTATTCCCTCTCCTGTCTCTCTTCAGTAAAAGGAAACTACAGTTCCCATCACTCACAAGGAATTGTAGTGAATGAGGGCAGGTACATTAGGTATGTACATATTGACTGTGTCTGAGAGTCTTGGTCTGCCCACCACTGCAAGTGGGATGAATTACATCACTGCTTCCTGGAGAAAGAACTACAGAAGGGATGTACCAAGACCAGTGGCTGGGGAAATAGGTGGCATAGCAGCCACTGGTCTTACAAACATGAAACCAAAGAGAATTAACAGTTTGATATGAAATGAACAGGCTTTTTCAGAGCAACTACTGAGTGAACCAGACAATGGATGATTCAGTGAAGGTAGCAAATCAGCAGTAATAATTCTGCACACTAATAGCTGTCCAATAATTGTGCACACATAGAAATTCTCCTAAGAAAGCCAAAACCTCACTTTTACTTTCTTAAATATTATGGTTTGAGGTTTATTAGCATTTTGGATTGACTGAGAGCTCTATAGTTGTTCAATAATGAAATTAATTCTCAAAAATACAACTTGCCTAATAATTGTGCACACAGTGTAAATAATTATAAACCGGCAGTATTCTGCCTTCTCTATTAACTCCAATGCATTCCATCCAAAAAAAGGCTTTCATCAAATTTGCAGCTACAATTTGCAAATACCCACCTTATTGGGATCTTTTGTATGTAAATTTAAAAAATGCATGGTCAGTGCTGGTCTGGGAGATAATTTTTATAGGGTGAGGATCTGAAAAAAAATTATTATAGGGTAAGAGCTCTGAATTAAAATTATTATAGGGTGAGGACATTGCCATGGTCTGGTACTAGAGACTGATTTACTAAAGGAAAAAATGTATGAAGATTCACTTTTGCATGTGCAGATGAAATAAGTAAACAATCATTTTCGCTTAACATGATTGGGTAATTCAGGTGAACCTTCACACATTTTATTGTATAAACATTCTCAATTCCTTTAGCAAATCAGCATTAAGTATGCATAGCCTCCTCTTTCTAGACTAGTGAAACCTGGAAGTTGGAACTAATTTCTATAAAAAAAAAACCTTTAAAAAAGTTTTTTTTTTTATAATGGATACTTATTATTTTAGTCTGTAAAGCGAATCAGTAGAATGAGTTAAAAAATAAAAAGCCTCTTAAATACAAATTTTTGGCCTCTATAACCACAAAATGAGTTGCCATAAAAAATCAGTCATATTTTTCATTAAATATATTAAAAAGCTGGCAACTCTTGTATGACACCTAAACATTTACTAATGAGGTCAGAGAACAATATATTTCATGTATAATCTATGGTTCACGTATATTTAATGCATAATCTATTGCATATTTTTAATTCCTGTAAATATTCAAAAAAAATACTAATAAATGTATTAAAGTGAGTGTTCAATAATATTAATGATGAAATAATGTCCTTGAATGCAATGGAATGAAAGTACAAGTGGTGAAGCTTGGGGGAAGCTGAAGAACATCTTCTGCCATGGCAGTTAAGTCTGTCCATGAACACTTCTCTTAGCCTTCGCTTTGGTAAATTTGCATAAATGCACATGAGCATAGGACTGGTATGAGAGTGCACATACACATCTGCAGATAAAAAAAAAAACTTCATTCTTATCCTTATTTTGAGGACTGCATATTTCAGAATGTGCTAAATTTTTGCTACATTATATTTGCACATATTTACAGCATTGCCATGTAAATGAACATTGATGAATCTGGAATTTTTCTTGAAGAGATGTGCGTATGAATGAAAGGGATGCCACGATTGTGGTAGTGGTAGTGATGGTGATCTACAGCAAGGCAAAGTTTGAGAAACACTGCATTAGATTGTCTACAGGTGATAGGCATACATTTCCCTTTGGAATAGTCTGCGGCTAGGTTCACATTAGTCCATGCGCTGCAGGCTGGTTGCAGGTTCGGGAATCGCTGCGATTCTCACACCTGGAACCACCCACAGCCGTATCTTGCTTCTCTTCCAAGACACGGGGGGGGTGCCATTTATTCTGTCAAAAATCAAAAAGACCATGCGGTTTCCATGCGGATGCGTTTCAGAAAAGGTCCATGCACCTTTTACTTGTGTGAAACATGGGTACAGTAGCCCATTCAAATAAATGGGCTGCTGTGCCCACGTAAACCCGAGCCGCACGGCCCAGACTAGTGTGAACTGAGCCTGCATCTCTCTTAGCTCATGGCAGTTATGTGTCCACTTCTAGCCACTGTAAAGATAATTCAGAACACATTATTGAAGGTAAGTGAATGAATGAGTGCGTGCGTTCCTTTTCAACATTTGATCAGGTGCAGGAAGTAGGGGCAAAAAGGATGTCCTAAAGTGTAATAAAGCATATTTCCACTTTTGCAGCCAAATTGGGATAGTGAGTATTTAGAAATGTTCCCATTAGCATAGCAATACTTACAAAAAATAAATATTGCTGGTTATCTTTTTCAATGCTTTTTACTTGTTTTCTCTGCTTGGTACAGTTTAGGCCAGGGCTGTGCAGTAATGCTTAACACAATGCCAAACCCTGTCTTTACTGTGTTCACTGCACTTCATTATGCGTTGTAAACTAGATTTGGAAGGTTAACATTTTAGAAACCACTCTCCTGCATTGTATGCTAAGGAGGAATAGCTTAAGCTGGATACACACACTTGGAAGTGACATCACACAGAAACAAAAATGGAGATCTATGTATTTGAAGCGGTTTCATAAGTTTTTACTGTGTAAGTGCAATATTGTTTTAATAAATCTTCACGTGTTGAATATTCTACACTTTAAGAGCCGTATTGGAATCTCTCTCCACCATATGGGTAAGGTCAATGCGACAGCATGAATCCACAAGAGCCTTAAAGGTATCATACCCCCTGATACTGGATACAAGGGAGAAAGGATGGAGAGTCCCTAGTGCTCTGGAGGTGAAGGAGGTTGGTGAAATCTGGATGAATTATCATATACATGCGATATTATATCTGGAGGTGAGAGCTCTGTGAACACTGAGGTGGCACTTTATTGTGTGAAGATAACACGCACAATATTTATGATTTGGGTGTTGGATAGTAATTTATGGACTAATTCATTTTTATACACACCATATTTTATTGCTTCATTGGTCATTTCTATGCATATTTATATGTACAACAGTGATATATATACAGTACAGTCATATATTGGCAGCAGCCCAGCATCACACACTGCACTACTATTGAGGTTATATGAATGTGAGAACATACTTTGATGCTAGCAGCAGCTACAGACATTTAAAGACACACACATCTATTTCACCAGCATTTTATTTTATTTTTGCAGCCATCACTTAATTTTTGCATTGATAATTTATTTATTCGCTCTAGGGTAGCGCAGGAGTCACAAATCTCACTTTTTTTGTATAACAGACTTACTGATTCCCATCATTAGTAATATATATTAAAAAAAAGAAAAATAGAAATTCCGGTATATATACCATAGTCTGTAGATGCTATAGCTTTCAAGCAAACCAATCAATATACACTTATTGGGATTACATTTTGACCTAAATCTATGATGAAATTTGATTTATTTAATATATTTTAAATTGGATATGTTATACAGCAGTGAAAAAAAAAAAAATAATGAAAAAATAATGAAAAATAAAAAATCCAGTGGTGATCAAATACCACCAAAAGAAAGCTCTATCTGTGTGAACAAAATTAAATACATTTTGTTTGGGTACAGCATTGCATGTCCATGCAATTACCAGTTAAGGTAGCTCAGTGCAACAACAAAAAATGGCCTGCTCATCAAGGGAACTGAAGTGATGCAGAAGTTTTGAGTCAGTAAACAGGCCAAGGTAGGTACCAGACAAGCACATTGAGCCACAAGAGGAGACGCAGTGAAATTAAGAACTAGTTAAAGTCATCAACAGAAACCAGGAGTAAGTTCAAACAGAGCTGTAGCTATGTGGGATGAGGTTCTATAGCAAAGCTTTAAAGGAGCCCACTGCCTAATCTTTAATCTCAGGCTTGATGGTAGTTCCTATATTCAGTGGCATCCCGAGGCAGGTGCGGGGGGTGCGGTCTGTGATTGATCGATTGATCGTGCCTGAAACTGGAACATGCTCAGTTGCTTCAGGGGGAACATCTACATGGGAGACACATCTTGTCGCTACAGCGGTGTCACCCAGTATAGGTTGTTTGCCGATGATCCTCGCAAGGTGACCCGCTCCACAAAAAGGGAAGTTGTAAAGCAAGTCGACAATCGGATCCATCCTGCGGGGATTGTCGGCTTTCTTTACAACTTACCTTTTCTTGGAGCGGGTCCGGTGTCACCCCGTATAGATTGCATGCCGACGATCCTGCGGGGATCATCGGCAAGCAACCTATACTGGGTGACACCGGTGTAGTGACAAGACGTGTCTCCCATGTAGATGTTCCTAGATGTTCCCCCTGAAGCAACTGCGCATGTCCCGGTTTCAGGCACGATCAATCAATAATAGAACTACTGCTATAATCGATTGAGCGTACCTGAAACTGCAGCGCAGTTGCTTCAGGGGGGACATATCTACATGGGACACATCTTGCTGCTACACCTGGACTTGCTCCAAGAAAAGGTAAGTTGTAAAGAAAGCAGACGATCCCTGCAGGATGGATCGGATCTGCGGATTGAGCATAATGGATCGGAGTCCGATCCATTATGCTCAATCCACATATCCGATCCATTCTGCGGGGATCGTCAGAGGGGGTGTCACCAAGTGTTTCCGCACCAGGTGACACCAACCCTAGGGACACCTCTGCCTATATTGATATAGAAAACTGTTTCATAGCAATTGTATAGAGGTTCCCAGACTTTACATGCATTTATTTCTTCAAATACGTTTTCCAATTGCTATTGCTACCTGCATTAATCAGTGTTTACCTAGATAGCTTTGGACCCCTCTGTTTTCAGGTCCCATAATGGTTGCATGGTCTGCAATGGCTATACTTACAAATCATCAAGGTAAAAGAGTCAAGACCAGTTGAAGCTGAGGATCAACTAAACTAAAAAAACAACAGATGAGAGTTCATATCAACATATAGGTACAGTAAGTGCTAGCAAGGACTGTCCTTTAAAACCATTTTTTTGTACTCTCTGACATCCATAATGCAAACACTTTTTGGAACATCAGAATTTGCACCTGTGGTTTTCACACCAGGTCCCACACAGCAAGCTGTGCTCCTGTACCTTTATCTCTGACAGGGCTGTTAACATTGTTCAAATAAAGACACACTTTACTAGTTCCTTATGAGAAATTCAACATCCCAGAGTATAACTGTAACTGCTAGGATTGAACATGTGTCATTTACAATGAGCCTGGGATCATGTATTATACAGGAGGTTATTTTGAAGGAAAACCATATATTTCAGCTGCCAATGGATGTGCTACAGGCTTGTAAAAATGTAAATTTTCAGGCAGATATTTCAGCTGCAGTGAGGATTAAATTTTGGAACCTTACTTATTATTAATTAAGGCATCACCAGCAGTTCTAAATATAGTAGATGTCAGGTAGTGTGAAAATCACTGGCAATCTCCAGAATATACATACACACTGAACTGGGCACAACGCACATACATTGGGAAATTTTACAATAGAATATCTTCTTTTCTATTTTATCCTGTAATGGCAGTGGCAATAAAGACAGCAGCAGTTAGGTATGGATGGATGTTAGTGTGGAAAAGACAGGCATAGCTGTTCATAGCTGCCTCAATAGTATAAACATGACCATCTAAAAGCTACAGAAGTGAAGCAAGAAGTGCTAAAATGGACCAAGAAAATGATGGTATTATATTATGCTAACAACATAAAAAAGGGAACAAGTCTAATATGTAAGAACAGCGTTAATAATACACTTCCTTCTTCATGACTCCTCTTCCAGGCGCTGCAAGAGCATGTCAGGGGGAAAATGAAAAAAATAAATTTTTGGCTTTAGATATACTTTAAAGTGGAGATCCAGTCAAAATAAATAAAAGTTAGCTGTAGCTGCTGACTTTTGAAAAACAGACATTTACCTGTCCCTCAATCCCGCTGTGTCCTCACACCAGCCGGGTTCACTGCCCATCCTGTGTCCCCGGTGCTGGCATCTTCAGTGTGGGCACCCAGCTGTGAAAGCTTGTGGCTTCACAGTCGGGTGTCAACTGCACATGCATGAGTATCGTTGCGCTTTGTGAATGATCTTGTAGTCTCCTGGGACCTGTCACGTGTCCCAGAAGACTACGGGGAGGGAGGGGGGAGGACAACGTCCTCTTCCAATCGCCTAGGTGATCACACGGAAGTGGGAGTTGGTACCTGTCAAATACGGGTACCTGCTCCTCCCCACTCCTCTAAGGTGCCAATCCTTAACAAGGAGTGGGGGACGAGGTCTTAAAGTGGAGCTTCACATTTTGGGTGGAGCTCTGCTTTAAACTGCATCAGAGCAACATACTCCTAACCCTCCCAAATTCCCTGCAAAAGTATGACTGGCTGCCAGTCTGTGAGGGTTTGCTTTGTTCCGGGGAACAGTTGCAAAAGTTTGGATGATGATACTTGTAGGCATTCATTTACAGTACTATGTGAATGAATGACATGGCTGTGTGGGAGGAGCCACACTCTTTTTGATTTGTGACAGGTGCAGAGCAAGGATCCCAGGCCCTCTGTAATGGGAAGGAGGGAGTCAGGAGGAGAGGAGGCAGACACTGAACATGTTACATGACATCCCAAATATGGGTGTACCGTGTAACATGTTCACAAAGGTGAACATATCTTCTAACATAAAAACAACAAATAATGTTATTCTAAGTTCCCACAAGATAAAGTGATATAAATATACATAAAACAGTGCCATGCAGTAATCAACCACAATGCACAAAAGTGAATTAAAACCACATACAAACTTCTTACGTAGATTAAATAAAGTGAAAAATAAAGAAGCAAAATGTCAATTTAAATTCACACAGTGTCTCTAAAGTTGGTAAAAATGTAATATAATGTACGTGTGTACCCAATTTGTTCGTGTGAACCACTTTAAATCTTTCATAATAAACTTGTTCTCATGATGGATCCACAATAATTAAGACACCTTCTTACAGTTGCAAGAAAAAGTATGTGAACCCCTTGGGATTACGTGGAGTTTTGCATGAATTGGGCATAAAATGTGCTCTGAACGTCATCTAAGTCACAACAATAGAAGAACACAGTCTGCTGAACATAATACTACACAAACATTAGATGTTGCCATGGTTTAATTGCACATAACATGTAAATATTCACAGTGCAGGGAGGAAAAATTATGTGAGGCCCTAGCTTAATGACTTCTCCCAGAGCTAATTGGAGCCAGGAGTGAGCCAACCTTGACTCCAATCAGTGTGATGATATTGGATGTGTTGCTGACAGCTGTCCTGCCCTTAAAAAACACACACCTGTTTTGGGTTTACTGGTTTCAAGAAGCACTGTCTGATGTGAACCATGCCTCGCAGAAAAGAGCTCTCAGAAGACCTACGATCAAGAATTGTTGACTTGCATGAAGCTGGAAAGGGTTACAAAAGTATCTCCAAAAGCCTTGATGTTCATGTGTCCACAGTAAGACAGACTGTCTACAAATGGAGAAAGTTTAGCACTGTTGCTACTCTCCCTAGGCGTGGTCATCCTGTAAAAATGACTGCAAGAGCACAGCGCAGAATGCTGCATGAGGTAAAGAAGAATCCCAGAGTGTCAGCTAAAGACCTACAGAAATCTCTGGCACATGCTAACATTTTTGTTGACACATCTACAATAAGGAGAACATTAAACAAGAATGGAGTACATGGGAGGACACCACGGAGGAAGCCATTGCTGTCCAAAAAGAATATTGCAGAACGTTTGAAGTTTGAAGTTCCACAGCACTACTGGCAAAATATACTGTGGACAGATGAAACCAAGATTGAGTTGTTTGGAAAGAACACACAACACTATGTGTGGAGAAAAAAAGGCACAGCACACCAACATCAAAACCTCATCCCCACTGTAAAACATGGCGGAGGGAGCATCATGGTTTGGGGCTGCTTTGCTGCATCAGGGCCTGGACGGATTGTTGTCATTGATGGGAAAATGAATTCCAGAGTTTATCAAGACATTTTGCAGGAAAACGTACGACCATCTGTCCGCCAACTGAAGCTCCGCAGAGGATGGGTGATGCAACAGGACAATGACCCAAAGCATACAAGTAATTCAACAAAACAATGGCTGCAACAGCACAGAATACGCCTTCTGGAGTGGCCCAGTCAGAGTCCTGACCTCAACCCAATTGAAATGCTGTGGCATGACCTTAAGATTGTTGTGACTTAGATGACGTTCAGAGCACATTTTATGCCCAATTCATGCAAAACTCCACGTAATCCCAAGGGGTTCACATACTTTTTCTTGCAACTGTATCTCAATATCTTCATACTTCCACCAGTGGTTTAAAATAATTAGTTTATCCAAAGTGCATATTCCATCATCACAATACTTATACTTTCACCTTAGAACTAGACCTAACTTGCATTAGGTCATATGCACTTTCCCCTTTAAATAGGGTTCTTATAAGTTACACCAATGATCTCTACTCCAGCATTTAGAAGCTTCACAATCCAGTTCATCCTCCATACCTCTGATGTGGACATACAGTATTTATCCTTTACCATGTCCCTGGATCTTGACCTGACAACCTTCAGGCAAAATGAGGGTTCTTAACCATGTTTTATCTATCATCCTCCAACGTGTTCCTGGATCCAGGTCTGACAACCCTGAGACAAAGGTGGTGGAACAGTTATTGCATTTCCTGGCTCCTTACCCAAAGCCACTACCCAGAGTTCTGTGAATAAATGCCTACAAATACCATCATCCATTGTGGCTGGTGGCTTGTAGTTCTGATGAGCACTTTGATAGTTAATTGATCTTCCTGCCATTCTGTAATTGCCTGCCAATATCAGGGTATGGGCAGACATCCACACAGACAGTCTGCAGAAGTCTGACACTGCATCCGTGATCTGCTGATTGTGGGTGCAATGCTTTATGGGCTTTATGTGCATTTACTTTATTTTTAGATGGGGTAAAGATGTATAAGACCTGTGAGAGGGCACAGGCTATACATATAAGTTTCGGATTTACGAAGGAAAAGATAGTCACATGGATCCACCCAGATGCCCAGACTAAATGGGGAGCAGTGGCAAGATAGTAAGGACTTGATGTCATCCTTTTTCCATATGGGGTACCACTTTATACGTGGACAATTTTTATTCAAATGTGCCACTATTTAGATATTTGTACAATCTTGGAACTGGCACGTGTGGCACTGTGCGACCTAATGTGTGCCCACCATTAGAAGTGGGTGCATGCAGGGCGGTATATTCTAATGGTGGGAATACCACACACTTTTTCTGGCAGAGATTTCTTCTCTTTTTTCATTCAACCCACAGGCTGCATACAAAAAGAAAAAAAAGAACATAGCGTATATACCCAACAAGGACCAGCAACGTACTGGTACATCCCTGGACTTTGGCTGTACCATGATGATGCCTGCAGCTGTGTAAAAATAATTTAAAAAATCAAAAAAACTTAAAAAAAGCACCCTCGCCCCCCACACTCGCACACCTGTGTGAGCGAGCATTGACCCTGTGCCGGTATTTAAACAGCGGTTGCACCATGCATGTGAGGTATTGCTGTGAACGTCAGATAAAGGGCAGTAATTGTGACACTAGACCTCCTCTGTAAATCTAAAATGGTAGCTTGTAAAGGCTTTTAAAATGTTGCCTATGGATATTAAAAACGTATGCAGTTTGTCGCCATTGCACAGGGCATGTGCAGTTTTAAAACATGTCCTGTTTGATATCTATTTACTTGGCATACCATCATGTTTTATATTTTACAAAATAACTGGCCAATATATTGTGTTTTTGTGCATTAAAAGTAAAAAAAGTGTTTTTTTTTAAATTGCGTTTGAAAAATCGCTGCACGAGTACTATGTGACAGAAAAAAATTGCAGCCCCCACCATTGTATGCACTAGGGTGTTTGCTTTAAAACATATATAATGTTTGGGGGTTTAAATTAATTTCCTAGCAAAAAATACATATTTTTTTCATGTGAACAAAAAGTGTCAGAAAAGGCTTGGTCTTCAGGTGGTTAGAAGAGTGAGCGATGTGTGGCATAAACTTCTAATGCTGGGCATAAAATGCCCCCAACCCCCAAACGACCCCTTTTTGGAAAGTAAACACCCCAAACTATTTGCTGAGAGGCATGTTGAATCAATAGAAGAATTTATTTTGTTATCACAAGTTTTTGGAAAATGACACTCCATACCCCTCTCCTGCACATACCACTCACCACCATACACTCCATACCCCTCTGCTGCACATACCACCCACCACCATACACTCCTTAAGTGGTTAAAGAAACACTTCTCCATTCCCCACTCCATTTTTTCGTACCCCCCCCCCCCAGCTTTGCTGGTTTATCCACAATTAACATACATGCCCAGAAATTCCAGCATTGTTCTGACTGGCTACTCCACTGCCACATGCCAGATCTTGAGTTGCTATCTTCTCTTTTACATCATCAGTAGCCAGCTTTTTTTCAGCCAGCCCCAGATGATACACCGCTGTACGTCCCTGGTCCTGCAGTCTCCTGGGATATGTGATGGGGTCACATCCCAGGAAACTAAGGGAAAAAACACAAAAAATTACTTAGAAGTGTCTTAAAGTGATTGTAAAGCTTTTATTTTTATTAAAATAACTAACATATTATACTTGCCTGTTCTGTGTAATATTTCTGCACAAAGTAGCCCCGATGGGTGGGGTTGGGGGTGGGGTCAGGGCCTGTGGCCCCCGTCAGGTAGGCTGTACAGGGCCCCATGATTTCTAACAACGGCCCAGATCACAGGTCAACTGACCTCTAGTCTCCTCCCCAGGCCATGCTGTGTAGTGAATGGGTTCCTACAGAGGGGCTGGTCAGGCGGTGCAGGCTTAAGAGGCAGCCCAGCTGCCTCAGTTTTAAAAATTGTCGGTCTTTTTTTGTTTATGTGAAAAAAATAAAAAACACAGAGGTGATCAAATACCACCGAAAGAAAGCTCTATTTGTGGGAAAAAAAGGACATACATTTCATTTATGTACATCTTTGCAGAACTGCCCAATTGTCAGTTAAAACAACGCAGTGCCTTATTGCAAAAAATGGCCTGGTCAGGAAGGGGGGTAAATCCTCTGGCGGGCAAGTTGTTAAGGCACAAATTATTCCCTTAGTGTGAGGTCATTGAGGGTGATGGTAGAGATAATAGGAGCATCATGTGCAAAGAAGATGCTTCATATTTATGTGTGGGTGACTGGTGCACTGCAGCCATCTCTCTAGTATCAAAGTAGTTGATGTGTGTGCGCTTAAGACGTAATGTTCAATGGGAACGTTTTACCCATTTGATGGGAAGAAAAGAAATAGGTGTCATTGTGAATATTTTTTTTATCTTTCTAAACCTCTGATTGAGTGAATTAAACATAGGCTAGGCTGCAAATGAGTCCTTCAGTAAATACACTATGCAATCAATGTATGCTGTAATGTGTATACTACACCATAGGAAATTATGTTAAGAGCACATATTGAACCAAAGTAGTCTGTTGCCTGAAATGAGTATTCTGCTCTTGGATTGTGTATACAAAGAAAACAAAGCATGTCCCCTTTATGTGTCATTCTGATAAACTGACTCTGATCCATTAGAGAAGAATGATTACGTTTTAAGGGTTCTTCTTCATAACAACAGGGAGCCACATTAGCCCTTGGAGGCAGACCAGATTTTTTCTACACCTTAGAAGCTGAGTAAAATGTTTCCTGAGCTATTGATTCTGTGACAATAAATGGCTTCTTGGTCATGTTTCTTGGTTGTGCTTTTCTCTAACACTCACCTTTTCTCTTAGATTGCTAAATGTATCTCCTGTGGTCTATCCTGCAGTGGCTTGCATTCTCAGTGCTTTTATTTTATGCTATGATGGACATCTAGGTGAATTTTTTCACACCAATTTCCCACTGTTAATTCAACTATAATTGTGCTTAATATACATTATGACATTAAGGCAAAATCTACATTATTTTTGTGCAAAAAGAACTGCATACCTATAAAGAAGATTACATAAGTGTCCGCTGTTCTTCTGTGCAAGCAGAATTGTTTAAAGAATTGTTAGTAAAGATGACTGAGCCACGCCCCAGTGGAATCATTATGTGCTGTTCTGCTCTTTATTTTGGATGACTTGCTTGACTTGTCTTTTTACTGCTAACAATGGAAATTAGACCTATCGCCTACCAAAAAATGTAATAAGGCATTATTCTTCAGATTTTTTTAACATATAAAAGTCATTTTAACATATATTTTTACATATATTTGTAAATGCATTCCAAAATTTTAGATTTGTATTTTTAAAGGCATACAGTATATTTGCAATTATACACACATAGTAAAATAAGTGAGCGCTAAAGGTTGTTGCAGCTGTTGAACACCAAAAGGCACCAAACTACCTCAAAAAAACTAGATAAATAAAGGGTGCAGCGCTAAAAAATCATATACACAGTAAATTTAAGTAAATAATAGTTAATCACTCTAGTGGCTATGTTTGCTCACTAGTTCCTATTACATCTATATGTAACACACCATAGTGCATAAATAAAGTGCAAAAAGAGAAAACAGTCCACACTTGTAATGAGTATCCGTGTCACTCTGCCGTGACTGTTCAGTATTGAATGTAAGTATACAGTTCACAATATCCCAGTAGATGTGGTGATAAAGATCACAAGGATCCTAGCAGTATATACAGAAGGTGATGGTGTCCAAAACTGATAAAAGACTGCGCACTCACCAGATGCAGAATCAGTATGCGCAAGTAAGAGATAACCCCTCTTAAGGTAAACATGGGATTCCTTCTGAAGTATGGTCTGGTCTGCCGCTGTATCTCTGTTCACTCAATAAAGAGGTATGACACTCACTTCCTTAACTATTAGCCGCCCGGCCAATGGCCATTTGGCGGCCTGCAAAATCCTTCAGCGTTCCGGGTGGACGCCATACGGCGTCCTCCCGGGCATGCACAGTTTGTATGCCTGCAGAGCCGCGCAGCGGCACAATCTGTCAAAGGCCGTGTACCTCGGACACGACCGATGACAGATCTGAGTACCAGCCCCGTTGCCGGTACCATGTGACCTGCTGTGACCAATCACAGCAGGTCACATGACAGTTGTATACAATGGATGGCTTCATTCATGCCATCCATTGTATACTAGTGTCAAGCTGTGAATGGTCACAGCGATCAAATGCACATGTCATGTGATTAGCCTTAGCCAAATCACAGCTAAGCACAAAAAAAACCCCTGAATGAATCGATGTCATTCAGGTAAATGCTTGCTTATAGCAAAGTAATTCTTTGCTATAAGCAAATTGTGTAAAAAAAAAAAAAATACTGATCACTTCCCCATAGTAGTACAATGTTACTATGGTAACATTGTACTACTTTGGTCATAGTGAAATATGAAAAAAAAATCTTGAAAAAAAAGAACAAAATGTAATAAAAATTAACAATATTAAAAAAAAAAAATGATATATATATTTTTTTCATACTGTCACCAGTCAGTGTCCCTGATCACTGCCATGCCAGTTATATAATGACGCTGTACTGCACTGGTGACAATATGTAAAATAAAATAGTGAAAATAATTTTTTTCATTTTTTCTTTTTCTAAAAAATTATAACAAAAAAATACAACTTCAAAAAACTCGCCATGCCTCTTATGAAGTACGTCGGACTGTCTACTTTGCAAAAAGGGGTCATTTGGGGGGATATCTGTACTGTTCTGACATTCTTGGACCTCAAGAAATTAGACTGGCTGTCAGTACTTCAAGACTGATCAATATTCAGATATATACCATAGTTTGTGAACTCTATAACTTTCCTAAAAAATACATCCTAATTTGGGTTATTTTCACCAAAGACATGTAGCAGAATACATCTCGGCCTAAATTTATGAAGAACAATTATTTATTTGCAAACTTTTATAACAGAAACAAAGAAAAACGTTTGTTTTGTTTTAAATTTTCGGTCTTTTTTTGTTAATTTAGCAAAAAATAAAACCCCAGTGGTGATTAAATACCACCAAATGGAAGCTCTAGTTGTGTGAAGAAAATGATAAAATTTTAGTTTGGGTACAATGTTGTATGACCGCGCAATTGTCATTCAAAGTGTGAGAGCGCTGAAACCTGAAAAATGGCCTGGGCAGGAAGGGGGTAAAAGTGCCCGGTATGGAAATGGTTAACCATGGCTCTGCAGGTGGTGGGAAGCTGTGGTAAATCAGCTAGTTCTTTTTCTGGGTTTGTCTTCTTCAATAAAACCCATAATAAATATTCTCAGTGTCGAAGTGTTCTGGGTATAATCGGAGGTGTCACCTCCGATTATACCCAGAACACTTCAACACTATGAGAATATTAGTCCTGGGAAGATTACATGAAGGAAAAATGAAGGCTTTGTTAAAGCAGAATACCCCCCCCGCAACCTTTATAGTTAAGAAAGCTGTCATTTTACAGGCAGTTGCCCTGGTCCTGCTCCTGTGTCCAGCTATGGCATGAAAATTCAGTTGAGAGCTCTCGTAAACACACTGGTGACAGTTATCAGCAGAGGTATGATTTGAATGTTACTGGCTGAACCTGCCCATTTTCATATCTTTGCAAAGGATTCTGGGAAATGGGTTTTGCCCCCTCAGGGTTGATCAAATCTGAATTGTTTGTGTTTTTAGATGGTTTATAGAGCCAGAAAGATTTGGAAGTGAACATACAAGCCAAAAAGAAAGATTTTAATGTTAAATTCAAATTTGACACTCCATATTGATTGATATTTTGGTAGTTCGGGAGGTTTAAAAAGAGACTGAGGTTACTTAGCAGTTAGAGAGGTTGGGAAAGCTCAGTGACACCAGGTAAGGATCTCTCTGGGGAAAATTCAGTGACACTGAGGTGAGGATCTCTCTGGGGGAAGTTCAGTGATACTGATGTGAGGATCTCTCTGGGGGAAGTTCAGTGATACTGATGTGAGGATCTCTCTGGGGGAGGTTCAGTGATACTGATGTGAGGATCTCTCTGGGGGAAGTTCAGTGATACTGACGTGAGGACGTGAGTGATACTGACGTGAGGATCTCTCTGGGGGAAGTTCAGTGATACTGACGTGAGGACGTGAGTGATACTGACGTGAGGATCTCTCTGGGGAAGTTCAGTGATACTGACATGAGGATCTCTCTGGGGAAGTTCAGTGATACTGATGTGATTATCTCACTGGGAGAAGTTCAGTGACACTGAGGCAATAAAAACTTCTCTGAGCCTAGACCCCATTCCAGAACACTTGGAAGTTGCGCATGAGGGTTGTTCCCCGTACCTCTCATTTTTAAGTGTTCTTGCATGGCAAGACCACTTACTGTTATCTCACATATATATTCTTATTATTATAGCCAAATTTACCACCCTAACTCCTCCCACAGTTTTTACACTACATAGACAGTAATATACCGAAACGTGTGGATTGTTCCCGATTGGTGTGCTATTACTTTGTGGAACGTTTCGCGAATGGTTCACGAAATATCTGAGTTTTTGTGGTGAAATTGGTCCCATAGGAATGAATGGCGGAATGTTGAAAACTAGAGTGGGAGCTGACAAGAGCTAGAGTGTTAGCTGAAAAATCAGGACATGATTTGTAAACTGCCATTACTCCCTCATTTTCAAGCCCACCTACACAAATCGTATATAAAAACGTTCAGCTATCCCTGCTGCCACTAAAAATGTCCATGGCTAAGCCATAGTCCTGATAGTTTTCACAATATGACCATTTGTTTGCAACTCAAGCCGCCCATTGACATTCATTGAAACTCCACTCTAACCACCTCAAATTTGCAGGGCAATTTCTAAACTGCAACTGTGCCTTCATTTTTATTATTTTAGAGACATACTATGCATCAAAATGTAGGTCTGGGTCTTGTGATTCACACAATATAAAGCTCTTTGGTGTAGGATTTATAATTTTTAAACTACAACCGTTTGAAGATGGCAACCGCCAGTGAAGTGAGCAAGTTGGAGCAGTTTGTTTTTAACCACTCTTCTCTGCCCTTGCTGTAGAGTGAGTTGCCATAGTGACCCAGGTGTGTGAGCAGGCAGCAGAGTGACAAAAGCTAGAGTGTGAGCTGAAAAATAAAAGTTGAAATGCATTTCTCACTCTATCAAGCTTGCCATGTGCACTTTTTAAATTTGATCAATCAATTGGTTAGTGTAATGTTTACTATCTTTACTCACTCCAAACACTCCACACAGTTACTCTGCCCACTCCATAAAGTTACTCTGCCCAGTCCAACCTTTTCACAGTTACTCCAGCCACTCCAACCACACAACAGTTACTCAAGCCACTCCACCCAGTTACTCCGCCTACTCCAGTTGTAGACTACTGGCAAGAACACTTCACACAATTTCCCCAGAAATTGTAGCTTTTCTAGTTTAGTTTACTTTTACATTATTCATTGATTTACATCAGCAACCCAATATGGTTGAATTTAAAAAGACTTTATTAGATAGTTTAGACAGCAATTATTTTGTGCATAGAATAAATAAGGATGATGCACTATGGATAAACTAAATATATGTGTAAACTCATTTTCTAATCTAGTGCTTTCCAAAGTGTAGCCCGTGGAATGGATGTGGCTCTTTGCTTGCTTATATTCAGCCCTTGGGGCACCATTGTTCCCACCCCACTGACAACACCAAAAATGCATAATTGCCCCCACTGACACCAATAATGGGGCACTATACATGCCACTGACACCAACAACAATGGGACACTATTCCTCCCACTGACACCAATGATGGGGCACTATTCCTCCCACTGACAGCAACGGTGGGGCACTATTCCTCCCACTGACACCAGCAATGGGGCTCTATTTCCCCCACTGACACCATTGATGGGCACTATTCCTCCCACTGACACCAATGATAGGGCACTATCCCTCCCATTGACACCAATGATGATTCACCATAACTCTCACTGATATAAATGTTGGAATACTATTCCTCTTTCTGACACCCACAATGGGGTACTATTTTCCACTGATGCCAATGATGGGGCACTATTCTTCCCACTGATACCAATAATGGGGCATGATTCTTCCCAGTGACACCAACAATGTGGCACTATTCCTGCCGCTGACACCAACAAAGGTTCACCATTCCTCCCACTGACACCAATGATGGGGCACTATTTCTACCACTGACACCAAAAATGGGGCACTATTCCTGGTACTGACAACAACAAAAGTTCACCATTCCTCCCACTGATATAAATGTTGTAACACAATTCCTCCCAGTCACACTTACAATGAGGCACTATTCCTCCTACTGACACCAGCGATGAGATACTATTCCTCCTACTACTGACCACAGGCATTTTTTACTCCCACCAGCACTGGGGCATGTGCTTAAAACCATATAAAACCATATAACATATCAAAACACATGGATAAAATGTCCAAACATATGTGCTAATACTCTCAGGTCACAGACTTTTCTATAAACTCAGTGATTATTTGGTGTAGCAGTGATAAACCATAATGGCAGAAAAATGTAGCTAAAAATCTTTCAAAAGTAAATACATTGAAAAAAAAATAAAGCCTTCAATTTAATAGTCACCATAGCTTGTAATCTTTCATTAACTCTCTGTATTGTGTTGAAAGTTCAACAAAATGTCAACCCAAAGTTCACCAAAACACTTCAAAACCAGGAGAATAAAATACTGTTCTATGTTTCAGAGACAACAGCCAAACATATGGCACAGTGGTTGGAGAATTTGTAAGCAATTTCATTAGGGCAACAATGTAAGAGGGAGAGTTATGTATGATATTATCAAGATAGCAGCCATAGATATTGCAAGGACTCACTGCATATTATGCAAGCATTTATACTTGCCTATTCCTACTTGTACTTGGCCAAAGAGAGCTCACAGATTTCTTCTTGATTAAAAACCACTTAGCAACCAGGCTATAGCTGAATGACGGTTACAGCGTGGTTGTCCAGTTCTAGGAGGGCATCATATGACATCCTCTCAGAATGCGCCCTCCCACGCTCCCTCTCTGGCACTCACCTGGTGATCTCCATGACACAGATCTCCGGGTAAATACAGTTGCCGGTTATTGGCTGCAGTTTCCTCATGCTGTCAGTGTGGGGAAAGTACTACCGATAACCAGCAATTGTCAGAGAACAGATTGGCACTGATCATCAGTGCCCTGATGATCATTGCCCAGCAGTGCGACCCACCTGTGCCCAGCAGTGCCACCCACCATTGCCCAGCAATGCCACCCACCTGTGCCCACCAGTGCTATCCACCAGTGCCCAGCATTGCCACCCACCAGTGCCCAGCAGTGCTCCCCATCAGTGCTGCCCAGCAGTGCCGCCAGTTAGTGCCATCAATGCCATCAGTCAGTGCTGCTCATCAGTGCCCATCAGTGCTGTCCATCAGTGCCACCTATCAGTGCCCCTCAGTGCAGCCTATCAGTGCCCCTCAGTGCAGCCTATCAGTGCCCATCATTGCTGCATATCAGTGCAGCATCATCAGTGCTGCCTCATCAGTGCCAGCTTATCAGTGCCACCTATCAGTGCTGCCTATCCGTGCCCCTTATCAGTATCCATCAGTGCTGCCTATCCGTGCCACCTTATCAGTACCCATCAGTGCTGCCTATCAGTGCAGCCTCATCATCGCACATCAGTGAAGGAGGCAAATTACCTGTTTGCAAAATTTTATAATAGAAACAATGAAAAATTTTTTTTAAATTTGTTGCTCTTTTTTTGTTTATAGTACAAAAATAAAACATCCAGTGGCTATTAAATACCAGCAAAAGGAAGCTCTATTTGTGTGAAAAAAAATAATTTGGGCACAATGTTGCATGACTGTGCAATAGTCATTCAAAGTGTGACAGCGCTGAAAGCTGAAAAGCGGCCTGGGCAAGAAGGGGATATAAGTACCCGGTAGGCAAGTAGTTAAACAAATAACAGTGTATATATATATATATATATATATATATATATATATATATATATACTGTATATATATATATATATATTTTTTTTTAGACTGAAGACCAAAAACATAATACATATTTAAAGCACATTTTGAAGCCTTTTTCCTAGACTGCTATTTCAGAAAGAGAGAGAATAGGCCGATTTCATATCTAAAACAAAATGATTGTTTATTTCCTCGAACTGCAGACCAACAAATCTACAGTTTGCAGCACACCCCACCAAGCCTTGTGCAGATAGGCAGCAATTTCTGTGGGAGAAAGCAATTTTTGAACAACTGAGTTGGGTATATTGAATTTGGAAATAAAAAAAAGTATTTTGCTTCAGGCACTGCAGAGGGAAAATGTTACAGTTTTGCACACAGCTGTTAAGCTTTTTTTTAGATAGGCCCCAATTTCTTAGAAAGTGAACTGGAATAATATCATTTTTTTTGTTTTTGAGATTCTGATCCCAGGGATTACCGTTACATTTCCATAAGTTTATGGTGTAGGATAAGTCTCTTTGGTATGGAATGAGGTCATTGTTGGTGATGATCTGGGTGACAATCCAAAAGTTGATGGAGGGAGAGCAGTTAGAGCATTGATATGCTGCAAAAAAAGCTATTCTGCAATTCTTTATATTGTTTCTCCTTTCAGTATGTGAAGAAATAAGCCAATTTTTTTGGAAGATGCTTGTTTGGCCAACATAGCAGCCTGCCCTGTCAGCATTTCCAATCTTTTAACATGTACTGATTTAAATCATTTTTGGAAAAAAAAGAAAATATTTTATTTTTTTATAATGAAAATAATTTTTTTTCTAGCTAAAATCTACTTGCTCTCTCCCTCACAGAGTGTGTCTTGGCCTAAAAGGATTACAAAACAATGCCAGAATATCATTAGAATATCATTCTTTTGATATATAACTAACATTGGGTGTGGTGTGTGGTGAGCTGCTCTTTTATCAGAATAGTGTGGTGTTAACTCCTTTTATTTGGCATAGATTTTATACCCTTTTGAACAGGTCAATAGTGTTGAAGTAGAGAGCAGTTGGATTGCATCAGGACAAAAAAAAATGTATTCTATTTTTATTTAAAATTTAAACCAGAGAAATGTAAGTGATTTTTAAGTACACATATTAAGCCTTTTGGGATAGACCTCTGAGGGGAAGAGCAGGCAGATTTCAGTAATAAAGATAAAATTGCAGAGCAGAATCTCATCCTTTATAAATAGGAGACACTTTTACAAGCAGATAGTTGGCTTCTTTCAGCTAGAAATATGAAAAGTATATGTATTTTCTAGAAGGACATTATGAAAAATCATATGACTTAGCTAAAAATAACCTCATCCATTTCAATGGGAACTAATATATTAGACGTGAATTACAGTTGCAAGAAAAAGTATGTGAACCCCTTGGGATTACGTGGAGTTTTGCATGAATTGGGCATAAAATGTGCTCTGAACGTCATCTAAGTCACAACAATAGAAGAACACAGTCTGCTGAACATAATACTACACAAACATTAGATGTTGCCATGGTTTAATTGCACATAACATGTAAACATTTACAGTGCAGGGAGGAAAAAGTATGTGAACCTTTGGACTTAATAACTGGTTGACCCTCCTTTGGCAGCAATAACCTCAACCAAACGTTTCCTGTAGTTGCAGATCAGACCTGCACAACGATCTGGAGTAATTTTGGACCACTCCTCTTCACAAAACTGTTTCAGTGTAGCAATATTCTTGGGATGTCTGGTGTGAATCGCTCTCTTAAGGTCATGCCACAGCATTTCAATCGGGTTGAGGTCAGGACTCTGACTGGGCCACTCCAGAAGGCGTATTCTGTGCTGTTGCAGCCATTGTTTTGTCGAATTACTTGTCCTGTTGCATCACCCATCCTCTGCGGAGCTTCAGTTGGCTGACAGATGGTCGTACGTTTTCCTGCAAAATGTCTTGATAAACTCTGGAATTCATTTTCCCATCAATGACAACAATCCGTCCAGGCCCTGAGGCAGCAAAGCAGCCCCAAACCATGATGCTCCCTCCGCCATGTTTTACAGTGGGGATGAGGTTTTGATGTTGGTGTGCTGTGCCTTTTTTTCTCCACACATAGTGTTGTGTGTTCTTCCCAAACAACTCAATCTTGGTTTCATCTGTCCACAGTATATTTTGCCAGTAGTGCTGTGGAACATCCAGGTGCTCTTTTGCAAACCTCAAACGTGCTGCAATATTCTTTTTGGACAGCAATGGCTTCCTCTGTGGTGTCCTCCCATGTACTCCATTCTTGTTTAATGTTTTCCTTATTGTAGATGTGTCAACAAACATGTTAGCATGTGCCAGAGATTTCTGTAGGTCTTTAGCTGACACTCTGGGATTCTTCTTTACCTCATGCAGCATTCTGCGCTGTGCTCTTGCAGTCATTTTTACAGGATGACCACGCCTAGGTAGACAGTGCTAAACTTTCTCCATTTGTAGACAGTCTGTCTTATCATGTACACATGAACATCAAGGCTTTTGGAGATACTTTTGTAACCCTTTCCAGCTTCATGCAAGTCAACAATTCTTGATCGTAGGTCTTCTGAGAGCTCTTTTCTGCGAGGCATGGTTCACATCAGACAGTGCTTCTTGAAACCAGTAAACCCAAAACAGGTGTGTGTTTTTTAAGGGCAGGACAGCTGTCAGCAACACATCCAATATCATCACACTGATTGGAGTCAAGGTTGGCTCACTCCTGGCTCCAATTAGCTCTGGGAGAAGTCATTAAGCTAGGGCCTCACATACTTTTTCCTCCCTGCACTGTGAATGTTTACATGTTATGTGCAATTAAACCATGGCAAAATCTAATGTTTGTGTAGTATTATGTTCAGCAGACTGTGTTCTTCTATTGTTGTGACTTAGATGATGTTCAGAGCACATTTTATGCCAAATTCATGCAAAACTCCACGTAATCCCAAGGGGTTCACATACTTTTTCTTGCAACTGTAGTTCCATTTCAGCATAGAAAATTAAATAAAAGAAATTCTTTTTAGACTCCACATGAAATTTGTATACATTTTCTTAACAGAATCATATACTTTTTCATGGGAGACAAGGCAGAGAGTTGACATCTTTTAGCTCCAAATGTTAAATGAAACAGTATTGTTTTCAAAAGTATGTTATCAAACAGTTTTAATTTGTTGCCAAACAGCATCGTATTCTGTGTGCTACTATACATATGTCAGCCTGGAATAATAAGCAAAACTTTATATTTTGAGAGACAATATATAAACATTATAAACATTGTACATACAGTATACATTTAATAGAAGGCAATTTAGGAGGCAGGAAGTGGGCATATATCAGACAGAAATATAAAATAATTTTGTTCCCTCAAATATTTTTTCAATATTGAACAGATTTGATACACAGAATAACATCTTTTTTAATCTGAGGAAGTTTCAGAAGCATGCAAAAGTCATATTTCAGCCAGAAATAAGCAATGAGACTTATTTTTAAAAGACACAATATTATAATAGTATAATAGATGTGTTACATTAAATCTGTACTGTATAATAGGATATAGTATTCCTAATACAGTCATAGCAAAACCATTACACAATAATTTATTTTTAGAAAATGCTAAAAATTTCATGAATATAATAACATCCTTTTAAATAGAACTGCATTTTAAAAGCTGAGAGAAGTCACATTTCAGCCCAATGGTACTAATTAAATGGTACTGTTATTTTTTTCAGATACATAATTTATAAATAATACAGATCAGTTGAACAAAATCTAATTATTTTCTATAGGAGGCAATTGAAAAGGGTGAGAGCAGGCCAACTCCACCTTTATTAAAAAAAAAAATACAGTTTACTTCTGTGCCGAAAGGAAAACAAAAGAGTCCAAATTAGGGAATGAGAATGGGTGGTTTATATTCAAAAGATTGATAAAACCATAATTACTGATAACCAACATGATACAGCAGAATGAAAGTCAACAAATTTCCTAAAATGAGGAGAATGATGTAGGAACATAAAGTGTTGTCCATTTTTAATTATAAGCACTGTGTAAACATGAATGACCAGATAAAAAAAATGTGAACATTTTTATATCTTGAGCAACAGTTGTGCAAAAATTAGGTTTTGAGTATGATTGTTGCCAATCTGCCATAACCCCATACCTTGCAGAGCACAATATGTTACTTGCCAAAAAAACATAATTCTTTGCAACTATGAAACATCAGTTTGAGGTATTAGTGGTGCAAAAACACTGTAACACTACATAAATATTCACTTAGAGTACAGGATGCTACTTGCTGAATGTTAAATTCTTTGCAACTGTGAAACAGCTGCAAAGAAACTGGGTTTAGTGTATTAGCAGTGCAAAAACACCATAGCCCTACAGAAATATTTGTGCAGAGTACAGGATGTTGACTGGATTTGGTGTGGGGACACATTGAATGTCAGCTGCCATTGGGCTTTTGCCCGGCGTGCATTATGTCCCTGTGATTTTAAGGAGGAGTGTGCTCCCTCCAAGCAAACCTGTCCTTAATTTATCCACTGCTGTATGTACTTCAACTTGGAGACTCTCAAATATAGAGTTAGGATTGCAGTGTACAGAGGCAAGACACTGTGGCTTTCACATATTTTTGCAAATGTGTGCAACTAAACATTCTGTTTTAATGTAAATTGTTAGACAGGGTCAATTTGTTATTTTTGCAGGCTGGGAAGTGTGCTGGGAAAATTATTGCTTGTGATGTTACCTGGCCAAAAATGTACATTGTAACAACAATGACACAGCTCTGGGGGAATGAGGTTTGGAGTGGTAGTGGTGTAAAACACTATAACATTACAAAAATATTCAGGCAGAGCAAAGGTTGCAACCTGGCCATGAATGTTAATTTCTTTTTAATGGTGAAACAGCTGTGGAAAATTTGCTTTGCCAAATAAAAAGTGCCATTATAGTGAACAACAGCATTGGCCCAGTATAAGATGGTAATGGTGGCAGGTACTGATGGGCTGGATGTTCGAGTTGAACATAAGTTTGACTTGAGCATTGGCTGTTTGTGTGTTTGGCGAACACACGAACGGTAAGGGCGTTCAGAGGGTTGTTCACCTGCTGCGCCCCACAATGCATTGCACACTCACAGTGCATTGTGATTGGCCAAAGCAATGCACTATACCACAGGTCAGGTGCAATGCATTGGCCAATCACCGCACAATTGGGTGGAGATAGTGGTGACATCACCCCTAGCTCCACCCAATTGTTTACATCTGACCGGCAAATGTCAGATTGTGGCGAGTGCTCAGTGGGTGCCGACGGGTCAGCAGGACAGTGCGATTGACAACGCTGGACACCGTGATTGACAACAGATTGCAATGATGGAACCATTTTATTTGGCTTTTTTTTGTTAATAAAGGACTTTTCAAAAACATTTTTGCTTTTTGTTAAAAAAAGGATTTAAAAAGACTGATCTCATTATTTTTTACTCAATTTAACCCTTTAGTGAATGGGTAGGGGTACAAGTACCTCTTACTCATTCACAAGAAGGGTGCAGCATCGGAGTGCCCTGATGCTAATGAGCTCCCCTGCCCGCAGACCCCCAAAACCACTGGGCCAGAGTTGTGGGGAAGAGGCATTGGCATGGGGACACTGTCCTAATGCCGGGGGGGTATGGCTTGGTAAGCCGTAAGCAGGGGGGCGCTCATTCACCCCCCCTTTAGTGCTCTGCCAGGCTTGTGCTCAGATCAAGGGTCTGGTAGGAATTTAGGGGGATTCCACTCTTCCCACCTACTTTTGGGAGGTGGGGGTCCCATTAAAAGTCCTACCAGGCCTAAAGGGCCTTGTATGGCCTTTAGGGTGAACCCCACACTCTTTTACAAAAAAAATTACCATGTAGTCCCTCCTAACCTTACTACCAGATCTAAGGAGTCTAGTATGGATTGGGGGGGGGGAGGGTGACATGCTGTTGTTTTCTTTTTATAAAGTAATTTAAACAAAAAAAAGGTCAGTCCTGCTGCAGCAAATTCTATACATTGTACAGATGTGCAACTTGTCCCTCATGGCAGTAGCCGAGTCCTCATATCCCCTTCTATGGCCAATAGCTTGCATCTAAGCCTTCAAAATGGGCAATTTTGAATTTACAAGTTCGATTCCCATAGATTTGCATTGAGTTCAAAGTTTACAGTCAAACTTTCATTAGGTTGAAATGTTTGACAACAAACACAATAGGGGGGTGTTGGGTCCATCCCTAGTGGCAGGCTTACAGTAGTGACCTATTGATCCAACGACATAGAAGCATTACTTTTTCTTATGATGGTGAAAGGCAGGGAAGAAATAGCATCTGGTAACTTGCCACTGCAGCACAGTACAGGACAAAAATTCACAAAAGTGAGCTGAACCCTCCAGGTGAAAAGCCAGAAGCTGTAATACCAACAATTTTGCCGACCTAATATTGAGCCACTATGCATGTAAGTGGGTGGGATATATTCCACTTGCCATTTTAGCAGCTGGGACAGAGAAATTTGCCCACTGAATGCTTCAACTATAGATGGCAGGGTGGGATTGGCAGAATCACCTCAGGGTGGCAGGGTGGGATTGGCACCATGATGACCCACTTCACTGCTGGAATAGCCATAAGGTAAACCTTTGACACCACTTGAAGGTCTTTTATACCTATTGCCAGCGGTTGCTGATGGGGAATTTTGTTTAGAGAGGGTAAGAATAAAAGGAAGGAGCTGGAAGGGGAGGGAGAGTATGGCCCTTTTTATGCTGATGGCTATCATTCAGGTGCTGCTCCCAACAAGTTGCATGGTGAGAAGTCACATGTCTCTTCTTACACATGATACATAAATGACCAACGATATTGCCACTTGTGGTATGCTTTAGGCAGAGATGGCAAATCATTTGGATGTGGTCTACAGCATTGGGCAAGAAAAAGGCCAACACAGCTGAGCTCTGGAGAGCAAACTAGGGAATAACAGTGCCCTGCACCAGCAAAGCTCTGCCATCCAGTGGAATAGGACAACTGCTCTGCTGCTGGATGACATTCTGCCTCTGCTTCACTTTTCTCCTCTGCTTTATCTGGCACCGAATTATGCTCACAGACCTTATCATCATCCCCTTCCTCAAACTTGTTCTTCATGCCTGTTGTCACCTCCCTCTATGATCACATTGCTCTCCTCTTCAACCTCTGATTCAACGAATTGCTGCGCATCCACTGCAGCAAGTGACTGATATTGTGCTCAAATAACTCTTCCCACTCCTCTGTGCCAGTTGCAAAGCAACAACAGACTACTCCGCACCTGGGAGACAGAAGAAGAGAATGTTGAAGGCTTGGTTAGCCACTGGGATTTCTTTTCACTTTCAGTGATAATAGTCACCAGCAAAAATTGAAAGAGTGAATCTCAGGTGTTGTAATCCCTCTTTGCTTGAAAGAAAAAAAATCTTATACTTTAAGATGATAAAAATGAGTATATTGTGATTAGAGACACTTTAAGGTTACATTCTATATAACGCAGTCAGTGCACATCTACATTATATGTTCTGGAATGATTGAGTTAGCATTTTAGTTAACAAACCTACAGAAACCTGACTGAACAATTGTGAATGAGTAATTGTCACTGGGAATCTATAATCTATGTTATTCACATAACACTCTACAAATGTCTTGTGGCTATTTTTTGCTTGGTATTAAAATTCTATTAATACAATCCAAGTTTGCATGGTAATCCCTCTGCCATCTGCTGCACCACAGTTGCTGAACACATTTTATGAAAATACATGTACATTATGCCCTGTAATAATGTGTAGATTTGCTAGGACTAGGATTTGAAAATATGTTTAAGCACTTTGATGCTTAACTGATGATTATTTTCCAATCTGGAAGTTTACTGTTCTTTGGGCTGACAGCATCCAAATCCATGCTGCTTAAGTCTCAATTTGAAGTCTAGTACTGTGTCATCTTCTCTTCTCTTTCAAATTGTGTTTATCGAATAGTATGAAAATGACCAAAATTGCATATAAGCAGAAAGAAGGTGTACATTAGTAAATGAAAAGGCATATAAGTGACAGGGGTGACAGTAAAAGTACATTAGCTAGCTTGTTTACAGAAGCGATTATCTAGGTGTGCTGTAAAGCTATTTGAGATTGTAGTATAAAACATAACAAAGACAGATAGATTAATAGGAGAAGGAATTAACAGGGATTATGTAGGTAATATGTAGGGATATGTGAAAATAAAAGTAAAAACCTGTGCTACACCCAACATATAATGTGAACTAATATATAAACATATATATATATATGTATGAATGAAATAAATGAATAAATGGATAAATTGAACTGTGCTACTCTCTTCCTGAATACCAGAATAATCAAAAACAAAAATAAATGAGTGTGCTGTACACTAATAATAGCCTGAAACAATAAACAAAAAATAAGCCACAAATTCACAACTGTACAAAAAATACATAAAAAAGTGCTGTGAATCAATGTCCGTAACATAAAAGTACAAAATAAGTCTCAAATACAATGTGAAAGTGCTGCGTGCTGAATATAACCTCCAACAAAGTGCTATGGTGTCCACAAGTGCTCGCCACACCAAACAAATCAGCCTCTTACCGAACCAATTTGATCCCAAATCAAGAGATCAAACGAGCAGATGGCGTCCAGATTCCACACTGACACCCATGCTATCAATATCGAGGGAGATAGATGGACAGCTGCAGACTCACTTGAATGAATTCCTCACACCAAGCCACTTTCCATACGGTGTGGAGAAGGATTAGAACAGAAGAGACTTCATAGTGCAACTTGATAAAACTCAAAAATGTCCTGTCATGAAGGGGGTAAATCCTCCAGAGGCCAAGTGGTTAAATAACAGGTCTGGAGGATGTCCTAAACCTGCCTGTGAAATGGTGCACCTATATAATCTATACAATGTACTACAGTAAAACTGACATTTACAGAGAAATAAATACCATTTAAATTGCTGGTAAATTACACTTCCTTGCCAGCTTGGTTTCTTTTGTAAGTATAATCTGTCAAGCAAAGGTAAATTACTGGCAAACACTTTTTTTTTCTAAAATGTCACTTTTGCTGTAGTACTTCCTACAGAGAATAACAAAAAAATAGTGGGGTCCTCCCAAAATGCATGCCAGACCTCTATTCTTGATGAATATATATATATTATAGGTTTATGGTGGTACTCCTTGCAAAAAATAGCAAAATAAATAATGTGCCCACCCCCAAGAAATCCATGCCATACCATTGTCTGAGCATGCAGCCTAGCTGGCCAGTAAAGGGGGGAGGGAAGTGTCCAGCCCTCCCCCCTGAACAATGCCAGGCTACATGCCCTCTACATGCAGATAATACTTTGCCCGGTGTGGTACCGAGTCCCCATGATGATAAAGGACAAGGGCCTCTTCCCCACATCCCAGGCCAGGTGGTTGCAAGAGTCTCTGGAGGGGGCCTTATCAGAATCTGGATTAATCTTTAAAATAAGGGGCCTTCATTCATTTACCCCCCCCCCCATATGTATAAACTCATAAATTTATGAATAAATACATAGTATCACTGCTCATTCACACAAAAAAATGTAAACAGTGAAGAAACACACCATACACTTTGACAGATCATTTATTGAAACACAAAAAGTCCTACAAACTCATCACCAATTTTCTTTCCATAATGTATTTTTTTTGTAGTGCATCCTACAGCAGAAATGACTATAAATCCTGAGGCTGCCACATTTAGCAGGTTTGGTTTAGCATTTAGTTCACCCATTTGCCAAATGCCAAACAAAGTTCAGACCAACTTCTACTTCAGTGCTAACCTGAACCTCATCCCTATTCTTAGTCACCATATTTATTTATTATTTGTGGATTTCTATAAAAAAAAAATTTTCAGGGCCAAACACATCTTTACAATGCGTTTGTGATGCAGCCACTTTTGATGGTCACTTTAGGCCCTTTAAAGGGCTGCTAGACAAACTATTGGCATCCAAATAGTATGGGAATCCTCCCAAAGCTGTGGGAAGGAGCTTTCTCATACAGCTTTAAGTGTCATGGAAAATACACAAATACTTTAGATTACAGATTTGGAGTATATTTTAAATCTCTATATCTGTACAAGGGTTGCTTTGATCAGCAAAAATAGCAGTCCCAAAATAACTGTCTTTACTGCAGGAATTAAAGCTTTTTTGGGTGATTGACCATTAACAGGCATGTTTTTATGAAGCACCAACAGAACTAAATGCAGAGGCCACATGTAGGTGTCTGAAAAATTATAGCTACAGCTTTCCCAGATCCTTCTCAATTATTGGCTCCCTCAATGTTACTCCTAGAGTGTATGATGCATGCATGGTTTTTAGGCCCCAAGTGCATACCTTTACATGTATCATCATCAAGCCTTATTTGCCACAAAGTTTCCCAATCAAGCATTACATTAAGGTCTGCTTGTACGTTGGAGACATCTTGTAAGGACTTTATTGCTCTACTTAACTGGGTGTCAAAACATATATTATGAACTAAGTGACACTTTTAAGAGTATTCATCTTTAGGCTTCATGTACATGAGCAGCTGCTAAACTGGAGTTTAGAAGCTTTTGGCATTTTTTTGCCAAAGCTTCTAAACTCAAATCCATAAAAGCCTATGTGTCCATGTACACTAGGCTTTTACCAGAGTTTAGGAGCTGCCACGTTTAGGTGAAGTTAAACCTCCTTCTCCTGAATGCGGAAGAATCGCATTCAGGATAGGAACGTTTTGACCGCCGACTGCGGGAAACTGAAAACCACGGTACTGCGGTTTTGCCATGATTTGCGTTTTCCCTTGGTCGGGGTAGGCTCGTGTACATGAAGCCTAAATATGAAAACTGTATTTGCATATTACCAAGGACTGGAGGTGAAATGCTAATTGGTAACATCCTGCTGCTGCTTGTACTCCAAATTTACTTGTTATATGTTGCATATCTGCTCCTAAAATTTCAAGAAGGGAAATACTAACTCTGTGTAATTTAATAAAGGTACCATGCATCAAAGGCCTGGATTTTACATTATTAATAGTTTAGAGATGAGAGGATCAATGCATGTAAATCAGGACTCTGATTTTAAGATTTGCCGCCATAGCAAGCTACTTGCTGTGAGGGCATTCAACAGGAGGGAGGGGCCAGGAGCACCAAAGGGGCACCTGAGAAGAGGAGGATCGGGGCTGCTGTATGCAAATCCACTGCACAAAGCAGGTAAATATATGTTTATTATTTTAAAAGAAAAAAAATGCCTTTACAGTTGCTTTATTTAAACAAGCTGAAGTTAGTAGCTGATTGGCTACCATGCACCGCTGCACCAGATTTTGCACTCTCCAGTTTTTAGTAAATCAACCCCATATTGTCTAGAAATGGAATCTTAGTTCAAAGAATGTTTTTAAGAAATATATGCTACCAAGTGCTAATAATACAATAAACAAATGTGTTTTCAAGCTCAGTGGCGTCACTATGGGGGTGCGCACCGTACCCGGGTAACACCCGCCAGAGGGGGTGACACCAGGGCCACCTCTACATACTGTACTATTGCTTGCAGAACTGCAGTAGAGTGGTGCAAGTGTGCCCAGCATGCTCCTTCACCCAGCCGGCACAAGTCTTTCTAAGCAGTCACTTCCTTGTCAGGGGGAGTGAGCCCTACAGGAGCTGCCTAGTCCTGGCTGGCATGATGTCATGATTCAGAGACTGGGAGCACGGTATTGAACAGAAGAAGAGAGTGCTGCTGATTCAACCTGCATGTAGCCAGAACCCATGTGCACTGCAAGAGAGTGAGCAGAGCGGGAATTAATTAAGCCCTTTGTGCTGCATTAGTGGTCGTGGCACCACCAGTGTCAGTGTTAATTAACACCTTTATGCTGTAGTATGATGGGGTTTATAAACACTGGTGTTAGTTCCACTAACAAATATGGGTTAATTAATTGCCACTGGCCACTAATACGTCAGTGAGTACATTATTACATTATTATTACATTATGCTGCATATTACAAATAGCATTGTAAATTAATTAACCCCCCCCCCCCAAAAGAGTTAATGTGGTTTTAAAGACTGTAAAGACTGCCTTCTATGTATGAAGGTAAAAAAACATTTTGTGTATTGCTCCCCCCACAGCCACCCCAATAGTTACCAAAGCTCAATCCAGCACTGTGCATGGGAGCAGTGGCTTTCCCGGGTCTCTCCTCATTGGCTCCCACTGCTGTCGATCTCAGTCAGTGAAGAAAGAGTGGAGGGTGGGGCCAAGCCCTGGCTCTGTGTTTTAAGGATGCATAGATCGTAGCTCATGAGCAAGCTCACACACGTGCCCCCCATAGCAAATGGCTTGCTATGGGGAGCACTGGTCAGGGGGAAGAAGCCAGAAGCACAGGTAGGCAGGGGACCAAGAAGAAGAGGATCCAGGCTCCTTTGTGCAAAACTATTACAAAGCAGGTAAGTATTACATGAAACCGGTAGTTGCCATTATTTGTAATTTGGTTTAAAAGAAAAAAATGGGCTGCTCAGTCTAAATTGCCGGGGCCTGTTTTTTGTCCCAGTCCAGGCCTGGGTGACACCAATAAGTAGTAAGTGATAGTCAACTGAAATGGTGTCATCCTCATTTGTGATAGCGCACTGATTGGTGCGACGGCACCAACAACATTATTTACAGGGGCTGGTTTGGGGTGCATCCCATCTCTTGCAAAATGGCTGACTTAAACATCATGATTGCTGAATACAATATGGCTGACAGTCTCTCATGGGTTGAGGGTAATACTTGCAGGCTAATATTTCTAGTACACAAATAAAAAGCTTATACAGTACATCCTTAAAAACATAAACGCACATAGATAGGCAAAGAATATTTAAAGTAATTGTCTAGTTAAAGTATAGAGAAGCAAATGATAAATTTGGTCTGGGCATCTACACACCAAATATGTGTGGTCATGAAAGGGTTAAAAAGGTTATAAAAAGTGGCTACAAAAGGGCAGAATTTACTCTGATTCCGAAGGTTTGAAATAACCCTGGATGCTATGTCAATGAGCTTTGGGCTTGTGGTGATTTCATCAGTTTGACATGAGTTTTAGATGCTTCTGAGATTTGGTGCATTTGACATGTCTGAAGTGGATTTTACAAAACCATGGATTTGTATGGTTAAGCAAAAGGCTATAAGCACAGTCCTTTAGGCATATTTTTAATAAAAAGATTTAAAAAAATATATGAGATAAAAAAAAATAATATTTCACACACACTCCAAAGAATATTTACAGGTTTTGATACAGAAAAAAATACATTCCAGTAACACCTGGCTTCCTATATGCATAAAATATGAATTTAAAAAATGATTTACCTTAGGGTATTGCTATGCTGTCTGAAGCCACATACATATTAATATCTTGATGTCAACTTGTCAGAGGGATTTTGCAGTATATCATTTCACATTCAATATTTTGGAAATTTAAATTTAAAATTTCAATGGGAAGATAAATGTTTTGTCAGATAAATGTAGTTTTAAATAACAGGTGCTTTTTTTTTTAAAAAAAATCTGTCATCCAGAAATGAGTGTATGGACAAGCAAGAGATTAGATAATGTAGACAAAAGTTTTGGGTGTTTTGGTAAGTATATTAGTGATACAAATTGAATGATGATATATTCAACTAGGGTGTAGACATTTTGAATAATTATCATGTCCTGGAAATGGAAGTATGAGAACTGAACATATTGTATGAATAGAAAAATAAAAAGTGTTTTGTCTGTTTTATACCACAAAAGCCTTGAATGGCTTTTCTCCATTTATTTATCTGGATTTTGCTCTCTGTTTTCAATTTTACATGTTACTTAACTTACATGTTATAACTTCCATCACAATTTAGAAAACAAATAGTCTATGCTTGGGTCCATCTGTGGATTCATAATCACTGGTTTCCAGCACATATATACCCCAATATCATTAATTTTTCCCATTCTATAGACGCCATAGTTTTCTTTCATTGCACTGATGATGGCCAACAAAATTTAAAGAGCTGTAGGTAGGTTGAGATAAATGAGACTCTATAATACTAGGCTGTATCTGTGCTTTAAACCAGTAAGTTCTTGATGCACTATTAGTCCAGAAGCAATGAGAAATAATCTGCTTTTTTGCTGTGATGGAATTGATGAAATGTACCTGGCTTGGATTTTAGGAAGGCTTTTGTATGCTTTCTTTTGGTTTGGTTGATAGGGAGAATGTTGGGACCGCTGCCAAGGTTCAAGGCCAGAAATAAAGACCAACCTACAATTCTTTTTTCCTGGTCAGCTGAGTCATAAGAGCCAGTAATTTGAAGGAATTGATAATTGATTGTATAAAAGGTTCATCTTACAGCAGCCATATTGTGTTGGAGCTGTTAGGGAGATTGGTACATGTCCATCATGGCAGTGGTGGCTTTCTCATGTGTTTGACAATAGCATGCTTATTAGCCCTACAAATGGCCGTGAATAACAAAGTTTAACCCCCCCCCCCCATGGACTTCAGCAGGGTTCACTGCAAAGTTTCGAACTTTAAGCAAAAGTATTTGTGGATTAAACCGAGGAGGATTCACTTATTCCTATTGACTAGGGCTTTTTGTTTTGGGTAATTTAATTTCACTGCCACTGTTTTGAAGGGTTATATTATAACCTGAGTTGGAAAGTCTCCCCTGACTTTATGCCCCAGTATACCACAGTATGTCCTCCCATTAATACAAGCAGTTATAAGATTTTTTTTTTTTTGTAGCAGAGTAGGGAAAACTGCTGTGACGGTGCGTGGCGTCAGACCCCAGCCCTTCTCACCAACTTGTGACCGAAGGGCCAGCCGATCTCACACCGTGCTGTCACTTGCTTAACAATGCCACTCTTAGCTTCAACCTGCACAAAGATTTTCTAGCTCGCGGGACCACAGTCTATGTGCCAGCAGCCTGAGAGCGATTGTTACTGGGTCAGGTTAATTACGCAATTAACCCTTCACACTGCCACCACCACCTTTTTACAGAGAATGAGGAAACTCACAAATCTTAGCAGTAACACTATGATATTAGTATAAGCTTCTGTAACACACCGTCACCACAGACAGATGTATTCAGAGAATTATTACATACAGTAGCACTCTTCAGAGACAGGGATTCTTTAGTTTGCATTAAAAGCTTTAGAGACAGTTCAACACTTTTCAGAAAATAGGATTTATTACTAAAAAGGTCAAAATGGTGCAATTAAAATATTTACAGAAAAAGATGTAACAAAAATATAAAGAGAGCAAAAAACAACAGAGACATAAAAGAAAGAAGTTCAGAAGGCAGAATACTTGCAAAAGTCCTTGGTTTGAGCCAATCGTCCGAACAAAAGGCTGCTTTGGCTCTCAAGTCTTAGGTGGTTCCTGATTGATGTTAAAAGGAGAGCTCATTTTTCTCCAGGCTGTCAGTCTTTTTCTATCATCTCAAAGGGGTGTCTCCTGAGAACAAATGACCAATCGTCCAGTTTGGGGATGGGTGTTAGGCGGTAACCAAGGTTATGACCAAATCCCTTACAATTTCATACTAAGGTCAATAACCTTCAATAGGTACAGGTATCATCCTAGCAACTGGCAGATTAATATTTAGAATCGTGTTCCAAATGCACAGATTCCAAACTTTAGCATATTTTTGGCACTCAGGATAAAAGAGACTGCTTATTTTCTTTGTAGGTGCTAACCTAGGGATGTAAGGTGTCATGTGACTCATATTAAAATGACCTATCCGAATATGTACTTCATATTAAGGCGTCCAGTTCCTGCTGAAGTTTATGAATTTGTATGAAAAATGTAGAATGTACGTTTTGTGGCAAACTCTAGCTCTAATAGCCTAACAGGTCATGACTGACTGAGTTATTGTTTTACGATCGGGCAGAGGAAAGTGGTTTTCACAGACGAGCTCCTTGGACCCGACCAATTAGTGGTTTACAGCCATGGAGCTCATCCAGCTGTGCTCATCTAGGATAAGTGGCCTTTTGACCTCCGTTCACCCATAGCCTCACATTCCATTCAAAAGAGAGGAGGGAGGACAGGAGAGACAACATGGCCATTACCTAACAAGATGGCTGTCAGTGTCCATGTCTCTATGCGCACAATTGTCACAACTACAACCCCTTTCTACTTTTTATTACACTATTACACTCCTTGCCTCTTACCTTTGTTTCATCTTCTTTCTGGTTACGATGTCTGTTTGACAAAGTGAGAGAAAAACTTCCTAACAAGACCTCAGATAACACCCTAAAAGTACCTTTAACCTTTCTCCATGAAGTAAAACAATAAGACTTTGAAGTAACTGACATCTTTATTCACAATAAAAGACCACGAGATGATGTCTGGCATCAGTTTTTTCCTCACCATTTTGGGAAAAAATTACAAAACACAACACAAGTTACTACTGGAAATTTCAAAGACTCTTTCTGCTAATTTCTTTCTGCACTCTATTTGTAAGATAAATTAAAAGACGCAAAGGCAAACTTTTCTGTCTTTTTTTAGACTAGGCCTATAAAGAGATTATTTATTAAGGTGCAAATTTATTTTTAACTGAAAATAGTTTATTTTTCCATTAAGAATATACATTCTAAGGACACAGGAAAAGTATTTTTGGTGGAAATACTTTGTAAAAGAAATATGAAAATTTAGAAAATCTGGGAAAGATCTCAGGCAAAGGAGCACAATCCTTAAACTAATCTAGTAAATTTATTAGGGTGTAGATTCAACAGCAAATATCCATCTTCATCCAGTGGATGACAACTCTGGACATTCTCAGACACTTATCTTCTAGATCAGGGGTCTCCAAATGTTTTAAACAAAGGGCCAGTTTACTGTCCTCTAGACTTTGAAGGGGGCGGACTCTGGCCAGTGGGAGTAGAAAAGGTTCAAATGTCAGTGGGACTAAACCATGCCCCTTTGTTGGTGTCCATGGGAGGAATAGCACCCCATCGTTGGTGTCATTGTGAGGAATTGTGTCCCATCATTGGTGTCATTGGGCCCCATTGTTGGTGTCATTGTGAAGAATAGTGCTCCATAATTGGTGTCAGTGGAGGGAATTATGCCCCATTGTAGGTATTAGTGGATAAAATAGTGTCCCAAGAGCCAGATAAAAGCAAGCCAAGGGCCACATCTGGCCCCGGGCCGCAGTTTGGAAACCACTTTTCTAGATGATACTGGCTGTAAAAAGATCAATTGCAAGGGCTTAGATGTCTTTTTTGGTTGATATTACAACAACAAAACATCACTCTGACCATGCTTAACAAGAAAATTGTAAGCTCCCTGCACGTAAAAAATTATAGTTTGAGAGTTTGGGATCCTTGGATATGATATATAAGCAGTTCTCTACTTCTAATTTTTGGCAGATAGACGGAACAGGACTTGATAGCTGATATTATAAATCTGTGTTTTACCAGTACTTTTTCATGTGCCATGTGTTATGTCTTTTTTGTCCAATTGTTTAAACTCTAAAAATAATATTTTATAATAATTGTGCTTCAGAATATGCAGAAATATGTTACAATTACACTTGTTTCCTGAAGATATTGTGTTAGTTTTCTTTCGAAAATCATCTACATGTGTAATTTGACCAGGGGCACCCAACTTTCTGTCACATTTCTACGCTAAGCTTTAATACAGTTAAGAATAGTGTTAGAGAAGAACAAAACTCTCCTATGCTTCAAGGCAAATGTGTTGATTTTATCTGACAGCCTAATACGCAACACAGGTTTTCACACAGGGAGGGCTGTTGTTTCTCTGAAGGGTTTCTTAAAGTAAACCTATTATAAGAAAAACGAGGAGGCTGCTATTGGGGAACTCCTTTTGAAAATGCTAGTTGCCTGATTCATTTTACTCCTTCACTGGCCTTAACCCTCTGACTGCCAAGGGCACATTATACCTAATTACTAGCCTCACTCAGGATAGCAATTGGAAAGACCAGTGAGTGTCAAGCCCAATTATCTCATTTCTGCTCTCCATATACGATTTCCAAGTTTGTGCTGCATGTGGTATCAAAAGAAGAAGATTGGGTACCCTTGACCTCTGTCTGTAGCAGTCCCTGATAAAATTTACCTGTCACTGACTGTTAGCTACTATTCCCTTAGTGTATGTTTACTTTGAAAAGTAAATGTTGGTAAAAAAAAAGTGAACTTTGAAAACCTAATGATGTGGAAGGGAGACTAAAAAAAAAGAAAACTTATTTTTGATAGCACATTATTGAATATTCAACCTAAACACAGATTTGTCTAAATTACTAACATTCCTTTTTGCAAAGTGAGCAATCACTTTACTAAGTCAACAGACTGCAACAGTAGTACAGCCATTTAGTGTAAGTAACTTGCTTAGGGTTTTTCATTTTTTGCAAACTAAATTTACACAAATTTGCTATTTAGTAACTTGACGCAGTTTTGTCTTTTATATTTAGTAGGATTTTAAAGATGTAAATAAAATTGTGTTTGCATGCACTAATACAATTTTTGGCATATTTTTCTTTATTGAAAATATTATTTTGAAAAACAATTGCACAGCTATTATGGCATGTCAAAAACCATCTGTTAATGCCATAAGTCATAAGTGTTCAAAAAACATATATTTTTGGGAGAGCTTTCAGAAACTTTTAACTGTGCATATGCCAATAAAAAGTTGCAAATTACTTTGGCTAGCTGAGGTACAAAAGGTATTCTGATATGCATACCAGAAACACTGAAAAAGGTCAGAACTCCTTATTGACATGCGCTCAAAGAAGGTCAGACTTTTTTAGGAGGAGAGTTCAACAATGGCAGCCTCCATGTTTTTCTCATTAAGGTTTCCTTTTGGGGACATTTTAGGGAGAAAAGTATGCTCTCTGAAGTTTTTATTGTGTTTTTGTGTTGTATTCATTTACACATTCCAGCTTAAAATCACCTATCAAATAACTGATTCTATGGATTTTTAACAGTTGTTTCTAGCTCTTTGCCTTTATCCACAGTTTGAAAAATAGCTCATAAAACTGCCAGTAAACTCTAGTAAACAACTGAGTTGTGTCACATCTTGATATCTTTTCTTACATATCTGTGAATGTTACTAGTAGCTTTTTTACATATAAAACTATTTTGGTTTTAAAGGGTAAGTGAAATTTTAGTGCACTTACCCTTACTGCACTCCCAACCTTCCTTCACCCACAGAAACATCTCAAAGGGGCAGCATTACAAAAAAATGCAACTACATTGCAAAGTTGAGGTAGGGGTGCACTTAAGATAAGTGCGCTAGAAGTACATTTACCATTAGCAAATTTATCCTTTAACATGGTTCTAAAGGGTGAAGGTTTTTACCTTCATGCATTCTGAGGTAAAAAAACCTTCAGTGTGCACCTCCTTCCTCAGCCCCCCAATACTCACCTGATCCCAATCCAGCAATGTGCATGAGGGCAGAAGCTCTCCCTGCTCCCTCCTTCTTCATTGTCTGAGACACAGCAGCAGTAGCCATTGGCTCCCATTGCTTTCAATCACAGCCAGTGAGGAGGGAGCAGGGGGTGGGGCCAAACTCTCATAGATACACAGAGGCAGCTCAGGAGCAATAACACACGTGTCCCCAGAGCAAGAAGCTTTCTGCAGGGGGAAGGAGACACATGTTCCAGAAGGGGACCCAAGAAAAAGAGGATTGGGACTGCTCTGTGCAAAACCATTGCATAGAGCAGGTAAGTATTACATTTTTGTTACATTTTTAATCTGAACATTTACAAATGCTTTAAATGATCTCCTCAATCAAAGCTCTTATACTTGCCTGTTATTGCCTCTTTCTCATAGTATAACCCACTGGGATCCACATAATGATAGTTAATGTAGATGTCTTATAAGTGGGCTTATTTGTCTGTGCATGTTTGTAAAGATCTCTTTCCATTCCTATAGAGAGGCTGTACTGCATATTGTAAGGTGGACATTTTCTGGTCTAATACATTTTTATTGACGTTTACAGGTTTACAAAGGTTTGCAGGTACCAAGAAAATTCAGTAACATCTAAGACTACTAGAGCTAACAGGTCCATAAATAGCAGAATCGCAGTGAGAGGACAATGGATCCTTCTGAGAATGATTCAGATTCTACACAGTCCAAGAGAAGACCATTGAAGGCAAAACCCTTTGGGTATATCAAGGCTCCAATTGTCTGCAGTGGTAATGAGATAAAAACTATGGGCGATCTAAAATGGAGAGCAAAAACTGAACAGCCCAACTCAAAAGAAGAACCAAAAAGGGAGGGTGGGAGGGGCGTTATAAGAAAAAGAGTCAAGGACGAAGCGAATGGGGGAGAGGAAGGAGGAAGTAGAGAAGAGGATGGAATGGAAGATAGGGCAAGGGTAGAGCCTTGGACTGTCACACCAGTCTAGCATCTCAATCTTACAATATAAGAGGGAGGATAAAAGGATGGTTACAGCTGAAATGCTCTCTGGTCAGGTTGGCAGTAATCTATCAGGGGGACCAGATCTTTAATCTGAAGCGTTTATCTTCCAGTATGTCTTTCAATTTCTCATTGACCATGAAGCCATTCAGGTGGGATTTGACTTCCTGGAACTGAAGACAGGTGATTTCCAAGAATGAGCAATAATTTGCTAGTAGCAATAAAGAGAAAAATAACTAGTTTAGCATGCTTTTTATGCACTGCCTGTATAGGTTTGGATAGTAGAGTCTTGACTGGGCCTTTCTTTAGGTTATGGTGGAGGAGTGTGTCAATCAGGGTATACATCCGAATCCAGAGCCTGCAGACCCACAGGCAGGTCCACCAGATATGGGCCACAGTGCGCTCCTGTCCATGTAGCTGAAAACAGAAAGGAAAATGGTCAGGTACAAATTTACAGATATGAACTGGTGCAAGGTGCCAATGCATTAGAACTTTATAAGAGTTCTCAAGTGCAACCACATTCCGCGGGCAGGTGGCCATGGATGACCAGATGTCTTTCCAGTCTTCTTCTGAGATAGTTACTCCCAAGTCTTATTCCCAGTTTGCCATGATAGCTGTTTTCCGGGCAGAGGCTGAAGAGTTAAGGAAGGAATACAGAAGTGAGATAAGGCCTGGAGTGTGTGGATTTGTGTGGCATTTGAGTGGTGGTCATTTTCATTTTAATTCCTTTACAAGATTCTGGTTCCAGAGCAGTGGTGGTTAGCTTGAAATTTATAGAGGGCTTCATGTGCAACCCCCAAAGTTTGGAAAAGGTCACACAACGGCTGTTTATTTTTGTGTGTTGAGGAACATTGCATCAGCTTAGGCAGCCCAGTCAAAATGATTGGGCCATACGGTACGTCAGCCCCTGAAAATGTTGGTACTGCTACATTTTTGCAGCATACCATGATGCACACTGAAGAGGAATTGGGAGTAAAATAAGCCTCATCATTGGTGTCAGTGGTAATAATTGTAATCCTCAGCATTGGTGTCAGTGGCCACAATCAAAACCCGCAGTATTGGTATCAGAGGATGTAATAACAACCTCTGCATTGGTGTCATTTGACACAATAACAACCCACTGCATTGATGTCAGTGGCAATAAAAATTAAAACTCCAGCATTGGTGGCCACTTACCTGATCACACGCTCTCACAGCACCCCTCTCCCGGATGGGACATTACTTTTACTGGTCAATGAAGATCACCCTGCCTGACATTACAGTCATTATTTCAGTGCTGTGTCCTGAAAGGCAGAGATTTTTTTCAGTAGAAAATACCCTGCTAGTGTTCTACTGCCCAGCAGGTGGTGGACCCAGCCTAAAACATGGCGACATTACACAAAGAGCCATCGGACCACATGCAGCCATGAGCATCATGTTGGCAACCAGGGCTCTTGAGCCCTTACATTTACCTATATGCATGTTGCACTGAAGGCAGCACCACAGAAAATATAAACTCTATTGAAGAAGTGTGGATTGCAATAGCAGAAGGCCTCAGCACATGTGAAGTATGACAAAATGGTGCAAGCAAGGGTTGACTTTCTTCAACATGCGCTAAATACTCCTTATGTGAACAGGAAGTTCAATCCTTTCAATGCAACCTCATCTGACAGCTGGAGTGTGTTTCCCATGAAGCAAAAACTAAGCGTAGTTGTGTGTAAATGTATTTACAATATGTGCCCAAGCTCTAAAGTATATTTTAACCTAATCACTAAAATCACACCTAAGCTTTAACTTCATTCCAAAATCCAGTTAAATTAATTAAAAAAATAAATAATTAAAAAAAAATAATTTTCAATATATTTTTAAATCTAATATCATATAAATAGTACTAGGTGATCCTGCCATGAAGGTTCAGGCACTTACTGTTATAGGGTGAGAAAGCGTTGCCTGTATCCCGATTGTGTTGGTGCATTGTCAACAAAGGATGAAACAAAGTAATAAGTATTTTTAAAAAACGGGAAAAACTAAATGTCGTTGAGGCTTTCATTTCATCTGCGCCTGATTAGATGACTGATGTTAACATTCACACAAATGATTGCATGAAAATCCCTAAATTCTTTAGCAATTCAGTTAGGGTTTACATCATTCTTGTGACCCAGAAGAGAAGTATGGCCAAAAAAGCTTTGGCCGTACTTTTCTTTTAAACTGTAACTATCTTTACTACAATTATCTTTTCACTATTCATTTATATACCAAGCACATGGCTTTGAGGTAGAAAGAATCCATTTGTGTGACGAACTGTTTTCATCTCTTACGGACTGGTTCATGGTCAAGATCAAGGGAATGTACAAGCAAAACAATAACAACATGCAGCATAATTTTTATATTGTGTTTTTAAGTGCATCAGTGATCCTTGCAAGAGAACAACGTTCATGCTTGAAATGTAAGGCTATCTAAAATGGTGAGTCATAAGGAGATACCTGGACTACAAATAAAGGAATATGATTGTGTTGTCACCAGAAAAGGAATAGAGGGGAAATCTTCAAATAAGTTTTGGGGTCAACTGTGTAACAAAGCATTTTCCTGAATTTGGAGAGATTGCCTCTTACTTTCTGTTGTGTTTAAAAGTTGAGAAGTGAGTGAAAATCTCACCAAAGGAACACAGATGCCAAAAAATAAAACTAGCAGGGGCAGCACAGTGGCTAAGTGGTTAACACTTCTGCCTCACAAAACTAGGGCTGTCAGTTTGAATCCCAACCACAGCACTACCTGCCTGGAGTTTGCATATTCTCTCTGTGCCTTTGTGGGTTTCCTCCGGGTACTCTGTTTTGAGGGGCAGGGACTGATGTGAATGTATAATACATATGTAAAGTGCTGCAAAAATTTACAGAACTATGTAAGTACCCATAATAACTACTCCTTTCTCATCCAAAATAAAAATGTTTTGGGTTTAAATCACAAGTTGATAACAATGCCAGCATTAGCTTCTAAAAAAATATGGATACTGTATAAATAATAATAACAGAAAATAATGCTACAAGTGTACAGTACGTACTGTATATGTTTTAGCTCAATATCTACCAGTTGCAATTGTTATTTCATGTTTTCCATTAAAGCCATCTTTGGGGGCTCTGATCTCAAATGTAGTCCTCAGCTTATCCCACTAATGAAGCCAAAAGTATGCTATGACCCATCATGCTGTATTTTCCCTCCCACAAACAGAGCAACTGCAGGGGAGGCAGTAACTGCTCACACGTATGAATCTTCTGCACTGAACCTCTTGTCCAACCTGATGAGTCTAGACAGCAGGAGAAATGTAGGTGTGCCTGAAATGAAGTGTCTGCTGTTTGTGTAGTATCCATGGGTGTTTCATCAGGTTAACAATAATAGTTTCTATGTAAAATTATTAAATGTAAGCATAATATGGCACTGGCTTGTGTCCTGGTATTACATAAACATTTAAAAAATGAAAATGGATTTTGTGGCATGCAAAATCAATATTTTACATCTCTTATGTGTGTTTGATTACTATTTAAAGCATGCACACAAGTTAGTCACACCCACTTCCACAAATGTACTACTGGTATACTTGTCCTCCTACATGTGTGGAAAAGAAAAGTAGACCTTCCTTAGTGAAGGAAGATGGAAAGTGCTGCAAAATCAACTATGGCCTATAGAAGTATATTAGTGCACCAACATGTCGTCAATGATTTGTGTACCAGTTATTCATCCTATCACAAAAGTACACATACAACTAGCACACACACAGGAACCCCTTATGGTAAATATTTAGCAGCTTCCATATGATGATCAATATTTAGCTTACCTTTGTCTTGTAAATTTGCTGTAGTTTAATTTGCTGCTTAATAAATCCCTTAGGTGGAGTAATTACCATAAGCAGAGTGGAATTAGTTCTTAAAAGTTAATTTACTTATAATGAGGTATCAAAGGAGGTAGAGAACATTGTGAAGCACCATCTTTTCATATTTTTCTTTCAGAACAATGTGATATATCCTTATATAATCTACTAAATTGCTAACAGTTCAAGTATCTGATATACTGCTTTAATGCAAATTGTTCTGGTTTGGTAATACATAGAGTAGTGTACAACGCTTGACAACCATCAAGTAAATTATCATCAGTCACCAAATTGCCTTTATACAACATAGGGTAAGGGAGATACAATAAAGTACTCTGCTTACAAGTGAAAACATAACAAGAACTTGAAAGAAAGCATTGAATATCACTGCATGGGTCTGATACTAAGGAAAGGGGTTACTAAAATGAACATTTGAAAATTCTAACCTGAGAAGCCATGTGGGGGACAAAGAAAACATGTGGAAGAAGGTGCTCTGGTCAGATGACACCAAAATTTAACTTTTTGGCAAAGCAAAATGCATTTAAAAACTCATTTAAAAGTAAAATGCTATGTGTGGTAGAAAACTAACACTGCACATCACCCTAAACACACCATCTCCACTGTGAAACATGGTGGTGGCAGCATCATGTTGTGGGGATGCTTTTCTTTAGCAGGGTCAGGGAAGCTGGTCAGAGATGATGGGAAGATGGATGGAGCCAAATACAGGGCAATCTTAGAAAAAAAACTGTTAGTGTCTGCAAAAGACTTCACCTTCCATCAGGACAATGACCCTAAACATACATCCAGAGCTACAATGGAATGTTTTAGATCAAGGCGTATTCATGTGTTAGAATGGCCCAGTCAAAGTCCAGACCTAAATCCAATTGAGAATCTGTGGCAAGACTAGAAAATTGCTGTTTACAGACGCTCTCCATCCAATCTGACAGAGCTTGAGCTATTTTGCAAAGAAGAATGGGCAAAAATGTCACTCTCTAGATGTGCAAAGTTTGTAGAGACATATCCAAAAAGATTTGCAGCTGTAATTGTAGTGAAAGGTGGTTCTACAAAGTATCGACTCAGGGGGCTGAATATAAATTCAAGCCACACTTTTCAGATATCTATTTGTAAAAAATGTTGGTCTATCACATAAAATCCCAATAAAATTTATTTACGTTTTTGGTTGTAACATGACAAAATATGGAAAATTTCAAGGGGTATGAATACTTTTTCAAGTCACTGTATTACATACAGTATGGGTAGGGAAAATGTGTAGTACTGAAGAAAATTTGCCTTTAATTACAGTTCAACATATAGGAAATTACATATTCTGGTAAAATAATGATCTGTACTTGCTGAAAATGCTCTTAACCTGAAAAAGAAAACAAATGCAGCCACCACAACAAAGGACTGGTAAGCTGTAAGTATTTGAGTTTCTGACCTGTGAGTGTGCAGATCAAGAGTTCTGAGTTCACTTTGTATTTGGCTGCAGCATAATTGTTTCAGGGCAGCAACTCAAATCACAAGCAGACAGGAAACTAGAATATTCAAAAAGCATTCCAAAGCATCAGCACTAGAGATGAGCGAAGTATTCAAAAATTCGATTCGGCTGATTCGGCGAATTCGAGGAATAAATTTGATTCGAGGCGAATATATTCGCTGCGAATTTAACTTATAAAAAGGGTGTTTCTAGGCTTCAGAGAGCCTTTATATTAGTGCAGAACACTGTACCTTTAATTTAAATGCCCTTGGAGTCTGCTGGGGAAGAGAAATAATACTGTCAGTCAGTATGACATGCAGATGAGTGCCGTCGATCTTAGAATCACCGCACACTTCACTCATTTGGGCAGTCACGGGGCCAAAACCAGAGTGTGGAGCCACAGTGTGGCGGTGGAGGCAGCAGCAATGGGAGGCCATACAGCACCCTATGACAAAATGAAACCCACCAGCAGTGTGAGGAGACCTGAAAGTGGCACATGGCAGAGTGTGGCGATGGAGACAGCAGCAATGGGAGGCCGTACAGGGACCCATGAGAGACTCTGGACCTGGCAGCAGCATGAGGAGGCAGTACAGGGGCCCATGACAGATTACGGGCCTGGCAGCAGCATGAGGAGTCGGTACGGGGGCCCATGGCAGATTACGGGCCTGGCAGCAGCAATGGGAGGCCCGTAATCTGCCAGCACCCTATGACAAAATGGAACCCACCAGCAGTGTGAGGAGACCTGAAAGTGGCACATGGCAGAGTGTGGCGATGGAGACAGCAACAATGGGAGGCCGTACAGGGACCCATGAGACACTCTGGACCTGGCAGCAGCATGAGGAGGCGGTACAGGGGCCCATGACAGATTACGGGCCTGGCAGCAGCATGAGGAGTCGGTACGGGGGCCCATGGCAGATTACGGGCCTGGCAGTAGCAATGGGAGGCCCGTAATCTGCCAGCACCCTATGACAAAATGGAACCCACCAGCAGTGTGAGGAGACCTGAAAGTGGCACATGGCAGAGTGTGGCGATGGAGACAGCAGCAATGGGAGGCCGTACAGGGACCCATGAGAGACTCTGGACCTGGCAGCAGCATGAGGAGGCGGTACGGGGGCCCATGGCAGATTATGGGCCTGGCAGCAGCAATGGGAGGCCCGTAATCTGCCAGCACCCTATGACAAAATGGAACCCACCAGCAGTGTGAGGAGACCTGAAAGTGGCACATGGCAGAGTGTGGCGATGGAGACAGCAGCAATGGGAGGCCGTACAGGGACCCATGAGAGACTCTGGACCTGGCAGCAGCATGAGGAGGCGGTACAGGGGCCCATGACAGATTACGGGCCTGGCAGCAGCATGAGGAGTCGGTACGGGGGCCCATGGCAATTACGGGCCTGGCAGCAGCAATGGGAGGCCCGTAATCTGCCAGCACCCTATGACAAAATGGAACCCACCAGCAGTGTGAGGAGACCTGAAAGTGGCACATGGCAGAGTGTGGCGATGGAGACAGCAGCAATGGGAGGCCGTACAGGGACCCATGACAGATTACGGGCCTGGCAGCAGCATGAGGAGGCGGTACAGGGGCCCATGACAGATTACGGGCCTGGCAGCAGCAATGGGAGGCCCGTAATCTGCCAGCACCCTATGTTACTCAGTCCCTGAGTAACAATTCTGTGTCCCTGAGTAACAATTCTGTGTCCCTCAGTAACAATTCTGCGTCCCTCAGTAACAATTCTGTGTCCCTCAGTAACAATTCTGTGTTTGTCCCTGAGTAACAATTCTGTGTCCCTCAGTAACAATTCTGTGTCCCTCAGTAACAATTCTGTGTCTGTCCCTGAGTAACAATTCTGTGTCCCTGAGTAACAGTTCTGTGTCCCTGAGTAACAATTCTGTGTCCCTGAGTAACAGTTCTGTGTCCCTGAGTAACAATTCTGTGTCCCTCAGTAACAATTCTGTGTCCCTCAGTAACAATTCTGTGTCTGTCCCTGAGTAACAATTCTGTGTCCCTCAGTAACAATTCTGTGTCCCTCAGTAACAATTCTGTGTCTGTCCCTGAGTAACAATTCTGTGTCCCTGAGTAACAGTTCTGTGTCCCTGAGTAACAATTCTGTGTCCCTGAGTAACAGTTCTGTGTCCCTGAGTAACAATTCTGTGTCCCTGAGTAACAATTCTGTGTCCCTGAGTAACAATTCTGTGTCCCTCAGTAACAATTCTGTGTCCCTCAGTAACAATTCTGTCCCTGTCCCTGAGTAACAATTCTGTGTCCCTGAGTAACAGTTCTGTGTCCCTGAGTAACAATTCTGTGTCCCTGAGTAACAGTTCTGTGTCCCTGAGTAACAATTCTGTGTCCCTGAGTAACAATTCTGTGTCCCTCAGTAACAATTCTGTGTCCCTCAGTAACAATTCTGTGTCTGTCCCTGAGTAACAATTCTGTGTCCCTGAGTAACAGTTCTGTGTCCCTGAGTAACAATTCTGTGTCCCTGAGTAACGGTTCTGTGTCCCTGAGTAACAATTCTGTGTCCCTGAGTAACAATTCTGTGTCCCTCAGTAACAATTCTGTGTCTTTCCCTGAGTAACAATTCTGTGTCCCTCAGTAACAATTCTGTGTCCCTCAGTAACAATTCTGTGTCCCTCAGTAACAATTCTGTGTCTGTCCCTGAGTAACAGTTCTGTGTCCCTGAGTAACAATTCTGTGTCCCTGAGTAACAGTTCTGTGTCCCTGAGTAACAATTCTGTGTCCCTGAGTAACAATTCTGTGTCCCTCAGTAACAATTCTGTGTCTGTCCCTGAGTAACAATTCTGTGTCCCTCAGTAACAATTCTGTGTCCCTCAGTAACAATTCTGTGTCCCTCAGTAACAATTCTGTGTCTGTCCCTGAGTAACAATTCTGTGTCCCTGAGTAACAGTTCTGTGTCCCTGAGTAACAATTCTGTGTCCCTGAGTAACAGTTCTGTGTCCCTGAGTAACAATTCTGTGTCCCTCAGTAACAATTCTGTGTCCCTCAGTAACAATTCTGTGTCTGTCCCTGAGTAACAATTCTGTGTCCCTGAGTAACAGTTCTGTGCCCCTGAGTAACAATTCTGTGTCCCTAAGAAACGATTCTGTGGCCCTAAAGTCTCTTTGGCCCTAACTCTGTCCCTAATACAGAGAGGTCTGTCTCTCTTGAATGACCAGAGGCTAATGGAGAATTCTAAGATGGCCGCAATTTATAGCTCGACCATTACACAGTGCTGGCTGGCTGCTGATTGGCTAATGCGATCACATGTCATGAATGAATGCATTATGGGTCAGCGCGCCTTGTCTGCGCGCCTTCCCAGAGATCCCCGCTCCGTCGCCACACATGTCGCCGCCATTTTTGGAAAAAAGAATTGAATTTTTCCTAATCTTCGAAACGAATTCCACTTCGCCAAGTTCGATTCGCTCATCTCTAATCAGCACCCAAATTTCCCTCAGTACTAATTTCCTTTAAGACCTTAGGATTTGTGTTGATTGAATTGGAGACCAAACAATTCTGCAACCTGGTCTGTCATTTCAATAAGATAACAACATTTTCATTGATTATAAACATAGTTATTTGGGACTAGTATTTATGGCTGCTAACATTCAGAGTAACAGCTGAGAAGAGAAGATAAGGTCATCTGATTGTTTATTGAAACCCTCAAAGAAGAAGTAAAAGGTTGGAAGTATTAAATAGAAAGAAGAAAAGTGAGCACTATATATCAAAGCAGCTGGGACACCAAAAAAAGGTACCGATACAACCTTTCCAAAGTTAATAATATAAATAAAGGTGCAGCGCTTGTAAAATCTGCAATATATATCATGCAGTAGATGTAAGCATTAGGGAGGAGCTACAACGCCGTGACGTCACACTGCTGAGACTTTGTGGTGGTCCGGCAGCCATCTTGCCTTACATGGTCAGTGTCTTTTTTCTGTTACCTACTATATACCTTGACTGGAAATAAATTTTGAAGCAGTATCACGCTATGTGGCCTCCTTTTTTGGTCTCTCTATGAGTCCAACCATTTGCAGAGTTCTTTGCAGAGGAGAGGGAAGATGCTATCATCCAGGAGGCACCCAGGGAGGAATCCATACCAGATGGTGGAAGCCCCTTCTAAGGCGTGACCTACTGAGACATAGTTTTCTCAAATGCGCAATAACTTTGTGCATCTGGTGAGTGTGCAATTTATATATTTAGCAGCAGAAGTGGTTGTGAAAAAATCCTCATTACCACATTTTAGATTTTGACCATCACGTGGACTTTTGTTTGTGCACCATATACCAATCTTTATGCTTACATTTACTGCATGTTATACAAGCGCTGCACCTTTATTTATATTATTAAAGGTTGGAAGTATGTTTCAGAAAAAATATAGAAAAGTTTTATGGAATTGTTGAATAGGGTTTCTCGTTTGGATTTAGGTGCCATTCATTCTATAAAGATGGGTAATCACTTTGTGTACATTTATTTCCCTTTATTTCAAATGTTTACTTCACCTACCAAGCTTTTCTGTATTTTTGGGCTAGGCTGTAATTGAGATTGCGTTTGTTGTTATTGCAGCTAATGGGTTTCTTGCAAAGGCATACAAGGCTTCTAAAAGCTAATTGTGCTTGTTTTGATCCATTTTTTTCTTACATTAATAAAGTAGAATAAAATTGGAAGCCTACATTAAATGTAACCATCTTGTATAAAACTAACTGAAATATACTGAGGTCACTTAGGAAAGAGTAATTCAGAGGATATATAGCTCCTGTGGATCAAGGTATAAGATAATGGAATGAGGCAGAGACCAAGCACTCTCCGACCATGAGACAGGAAAGATTTTAGGTGTAATATTAAAGGAATAGCGTACATAGTCCTGTTTTGTAGATATTTTTCCACTTGCAACAATTTACTCAGTTTTGCTGTTTTAGAATAATATAGATCTTTTTTAATGTAGCCAGGTTGCTAGGAGAGATAGTGGTTTGAGTAGGGTACTGCTTGTCAGGGTAAAAAGGGAGAGCATTTTATTTAGATATCCACAAACAATTAAATACTGATTTAATGTGTAGACACCACCACAAGAAGAGGGCCATAACAAGAAAACAAAGTAAAAATGTTGTCTTCTCAAAAGATCGGCAAACTCAATAGTAAAATCAAAAGTTTCCACTTTGGCAAAACTGGTAATCTCATTTCTCTGAAATCACTTTACTCTTCCCTACTTGGTGTTCTGTTGAACACTGATGAAGCCATGTGACCCGGAGGCCTAACGCGTAGGGGAGGGGCTCTGATGTCACAACGTTGTCTCGGACAGAATGGCAAGTATAGGCAGAAGCACACACAGCAGGCTATGCTTAATGTGAGTGGAATATTTTTGGTTAATAAATGTAACATTTAAAAAGGATAAGGAACTATGGTTTCTCTTCTTTTATGATACCCTTAATGTGGCACACTGGAGAGAGGATTTTAAAGGAAGGAGGAGAACCCTGGAGGGGAAAAGGGAGATATCCATCCATCCATCCATACCTAACACAGGGATCATTCTACTGGAGAGACCCCAGGTGGAATATTACCAAAACTACAGCTATCCATACAGCATTTGGAAAGAATATCGTATACAGGAGAATTGATTTACATCTGTCCATTTAGGACAAAAAGCTGTTTTAGCCTAATATAACTTAGGCTATATACAAGGTGAGCGCATAAATAGATCACACCGTATGCAGATACTGCAGTTAGAGTTCCTGAATTTAAGGAGGACTTTTTTTCTATATAATATATTGTTTTTGGCTATGCGGTTTATTGAGAATAATTTTATAATTTGATTTGCACAGTGGTCATGTACACAGTTAATATGGTTTGATGTTTATATATTTTTAGTCACAATTTATATATATTCTTATATATTATATTCACGTTAATAACGCATCTGATATTAGGTGCATATAGAGCATATGATTAGGGAGCACGGCACTATTGTTATAAATCTGTTTAGTCACGAACACTATTTAATGAGTTGCTGTGAGTGACAGCGAACCACATGTGAGTTTTTGTAATTGATTAATTAGCACTTTTTAAAATTCACCATAGTAGCTCACAAGTATTTATATATTTTCTTTGGTCTACTTAGTGTGTTGCCCCATAACCCCTGCGATAATAAGCGCATGGGAAGAATGAAAAAGTGGAACACAGTAGGAAATGCAGTGTGGTGCACAGTTGCTAATTTAAATTATATTTACTCACAAAATCTAGGGCTGCATAATTTCTAATGAGGACCTAACCCGTGAATATTTTAAATGTCTTGAATTAGAAAGATTATCCATTGTCATAGTTTAAATAGCATAAATAGAAGCCCTTTTTGCCAGTCAAATCCTGTTTTATGTAAACCGTCATATAATCAGCTCATTTATTTCAATATCGGCTTAATGCAACCTTAGGTAGCAATTTACAGCCACTTTCTTTTCTGTTTGAGTGCATTTATACCCATCAAATGAAGGGATTTATAATCCATCACAAGAGCTCTGATCACTGTCTTGCATTCACAATGTACTTCTGTCTAGAAAGACACTGCTGGAAAATAGCAAGTAGAATGTAAACATAGACAGTATTAAGAAATGGAGTCTATATAACATGTTGTAAATATTTATTGCTAGTGTTTTATATTTATATCTCCACTTTTTAAAGCATACTGTAAGTCAAAGGGAAAGTCTGATAAATTAAACTGTTTTTCTTTCAGAGATGGAAATTTGAATGCAGCAAAATGAATGAGTAGATATATTTAGAGTTTCAGAGGAGCCAAGTGTTCTACTGTGAAAGGACTGGAATTTCAACTGGTCCCCCGCAGCAGAAAATACACTAAATTCCATTGGACATCTTTTAAGGGACCTTCTAATTAATAAAAAAAAGCAGGACAAGAGGCCTGATTCATCAAGATGCCATAGTTGGCCAAGTCAGCCCCCTGACTTTTTTGTACATGTCTTGTATACTCCAGCAGCAAGTTTTCCTATCTATTCCTCTTTACAGTACCTGGCCACTTTGGATATTTCTGTCCACTTTTGTTCCTTTATTGTTCAGAACCTCCTGTCGTATTCTCTATAATCTAATATATGTTTAAAATCCAACAGATAGAGTGGGGCCTCCTCAATATTGTTACAGCAGTTGTTGTATGGTTTAGTACAGGGGCACAAATATTTCTAAAGTGAAAATAGGACTGTGATTTGGCCATTATAGATGCAAAGGGTGATTAGTTAAGAACCTTAAATACACCATATCAACACAATCAGGTTAAATATATTCGGGCTATAAAGCTTGTCATAAACATTAAAAACTTTATCTTCTGTTTGATTGCATATTTGAGCAGTAAACGTCACTAGGGCTGTACAGTTACTGATAAGTTCTCCTTAGCAATATAACAAGCAATGAGTAAAAGGCTTGGATAAACGGATATTGAATAAACAAGAAGGAAAATATTTAGCTCTGGACACATGTAGGACCCAGTCATTTATTCCAATCCAAAAAATTCACAAATATAAAGTCAACCCACCTGGACACACAATAGTTAATGGGATACAGTCAGTAGGAGCCAGAATGGGAGAGTATGTAGACTATTTTGTACAGCCTAGCGTACAGAAGACGGATTCATATTTGATGGATACAAAGCATCTCATACAGTTATTAGAATCAGTGGAGACTGGAAGCAGCGCTTTAATGTTAGCAACAGCTGATGTCAACTCATTATATACAATGCATCCAGAAAGTATTCACAGAGCTGAACTTTTGCCACAGTTTGTTATGTTACAGCCTTATTCCAAAATGGATTAAATTCATTTTTCTCCTGAACATTCTACAAACAATTAAACAAATAGTGCAGCGCTCATAAAAAAAATTGATAACTCATATAAAGTGTAATTCATAACTACAATAGTGCTAAGCAAATATAGTATCAAACCCAAATTAATAACAGTATCTGTGTCTCTCACTTAAAAAACCGTGCACACACACTAAATTAATTACAGTATCTATAAATCATAAGAATATGCCTCTCACTTACTCAAAAACCGTGTACACACACTTAATAAAATATAGTATATGGAAAACCCCTCAAATCAAAGGGGCTAAACAGAAAGTGCTAGAGTGCAATAAAGTGTCCACACTTCAAAAATGCTCAAATAATCAGAAAAATGTCCAAAGACAATCTATGAGTGATAAATAAATTCATGCAGTGTGCAATAGTGTTTTGCAATTCCGTGATTGTGCCAACACACTTCTTCTGTTTGCGGCTAAATTGCCTCCTCACCTCCTCCAGGTGACCCCTAGGGGCCAAACCGCTTGCAGGATCACCCTGGATCCTTAATCATAAAAGCCAGCAACCTTCTTCCTCCAGTGGATCTCCTTATGGGGCTCCTGTTGCCCCTGATCAGACCAGGTGTCTCTAAAGGACAGTAGCTCACCAGCCCAGTGAGCCAAGAAAAAAGACCCTCTAAGTGCAGTATTATAGAAACCAAGACTCCTTTTATTTTGAAAGAAAAGGAATACCACTCACACGTCTTGCAGTTCTCCCTCTTCACCGATGTGTGGGTATACTGCATGTGTGTGGCACTTCCTGGGTATACCAAGATGGCGTCGCACGCCGGAAGTGCATCACTGCTCACCAGAAACTGCGTACTAGTGTACCTTGGTAGAGGAGGCGGGGCCGAGGTGTATGCAGAGGAGCTGTGTTCCTATGGTGACACCCCGAGGAAGTCACGAGTAGTCTGACGTAACGCGTAGGTATGCTAGTACGCAGTTTCCAGTGCGCGGTGACGCACTTCCGGCGTGCATCACGTTAAGAGCTGTGAATACTTTCTGGATGCACTGTATGATCACTGGTCATCATGATGCAGTAGATCCCACTAAGTGGGCTTTGAGGGAATACAGTGATCTCCCTTGCACTCAGTGTAAGTACTTAATAGAGTGCTTAGGGTATTGCCTCACCCACAAATATTTTTGGCATGATAACACCTAGTTTAAGCAGATAAAAGGAATTGTCATGTGAAAGGATTAATGGAATATAACCAAATCCATTTTGTATACACTAATACAAGAGACTTGTTTAACATACACATATATATGAATTTTGTACACACTAACAAAACTGTCTATGCCATCTTTATGTAGAAATAAGTGTTTTTGCAAACTTTACAAAAAAGGAGATAACCTTTACTCTCATTTCTGAAAAGTTGTAACCACAGCTTGGGCGTTGGGCCAGATTAAAGCCATGGTCTGGGCGTTGGGCCAGATTATCGCCATGGTCTGGGAGTTGGACCAGATATGGTGTGAAAGATGAGGCAGAAAAGTGTAAATGCAGACCTCATACAAATAATTGTTGAGTTAAGGTAAAAATAATGTACATGCATTTGATTGGATGGTCTGAAGGTGTATCTGCCCAAAGGCTACAGTATAAAAACTCTGATGTTATGCCAATAAAGCTGAAGTGTTTGCAATCGCAACTGAGGTGACTTGAGTGCATTCACTTTCTGAGGTCTCGTAGCTGTGTCCAGGTGTGACCATTGGTACCTGAGGGGGCCCCCAAGAAACAGGAAAAAGACCACCTACCTACCTGCACCATAGGTGTTTGGTTTGCACCAAGCTAACCTATTCATGGCGCAGTGAGAAATGCAGGCACGAATAGGCCAAGTCAATTGAAGATTTATTACAGATTTGTAGATGATGTCATTATTATATGTGAAGGCGATGAAAATACATTAGTACCATTTTTGGATAGTTTAATTTCTAATGATAGGAATATTATTTTTTCATGGGAAGTGTATGATATGAGAATTAATTTTTTGGATTTAGAGATTTTTTTTACCAGAACAAAATATAGACTAAAACATTCTTTTAATTAGTGGATTGTAATGGATACATTTTATTAGAAAGCTGCCATTATGTCCCCTGGCTTATGAATTCATCAGACTCAAAAAAATTATACCAGTAATGAGGATTATCAGAAGCAAGCTAAGATGATTGGTCAGAGATTTATTGAAAAAGGGTACGATAGGAGATTTATACAAGATAAAATACATGAAGTGGATTGGATCGAGAAGGAAGAATTAATTAAAGATAAACCAACATAGGATTAATTAACTGATAATTGTCTGGATATTCTTGATTATGGCATTCAACATAAACAAAGATGTTGAAAAAACATTGGCCCATCCTCAGGGCTGAGAAATATTTGTCACAAGTTCTGCCAGAACATCCTAAGTTCACTTATCGCAGAGCCCCAAAATTACTGGGTTGTATTGCAAAGAATGCTGTGAATCCTCAAGAAAAAACCTGAATTATATTTTTTCACTGGAAAAGGTTTTTCAATGTGTAGGCTTTGCTTTGCATGTGTTAGGATGAAAGGGGTTAATCAGAAAAGGTATAGTTTTAGAGCAACTGCCACTGGCAAACAGTATCAGATTAGTGATTGCATAACGTGCTGTAAGACGGAAGGGGTAGTTTATGCATTACAATGTGCTTGTGGTATTCAATATATTGGAAAAACTAAAAGGCCCCTGTGGAAAAGAATTAGGGCACATACGCAAATTATTTTTAAAGGTTTTAAAAACCATAGTATTCCAAGGCACTTTGCGACTGTTCCATCTTCTTTACAATTTTGGAAAATAGAGAAGTACTGTTCACACTGGAGGAGGAGTAATACACTTGTTATTTTAAGTCAGTGTGAATCTTATTGGATATATGAATTAAAGACCCTTTTCCCTTCAAGTTATAATGTGAAATTTGACACTAATTGATTTATAAGTGATTTTTAGTGGTAAAATGTATCTTAGCCATTAGATGGAACTGCAAGGTTTTTAGATTTATTTATTCTTGTATTATTTATTTAGATGGCACAGTATTGTTTTAGATCTGTACAAATGTCCATTTCACATTAATATGTAATTTATGCCATTAGGGGGTGCTACACTGTCTACTATTAAGTAATTTTCACTTATGTCAATAGAAGGTGGTAGATTGCAATTACCTATTTCACAGATGTTGTGTGGTTTTATATATGTATTTTAGTGTAGTTTTATGAAGGGAAGTTATTCCTAATTTATGTCTTTATTTATATTTTATTTTTGCTAGATGTAAAGGGTGTTCGCCTTTATTAGTTTGCTTGGGATGGAAGGTTATTAGGTAGCGGCGGTCTTTATCCATTTTATATGTTCTTTCCAGTCTGGTTACCAGGGAGATGATTATGTTTATATTCTTTCTGAGCGTCACTTGGCCTCCTTTCCCTGACAAAGCCATGTGGGTTGGTGGCGTAACGAGTAGGGTGGAGCTTAGTGATGTCACTTCTGGAGCCGGAGGTTTAAGTTTTATACAACGCTGGTGATATTTTTTGTATTGTGAGTGCATTTATTGCTGTTTTTTTTAATGAGAGTAATAAACGATATTACACGATTGGAGGCTTCCTTTTTCCTTTAAAAATGGTGATACTAAGCTGTGGTGATGGAGAGTTTGGGTGCCGCAAATCCAAATGAATTAGCCACCATTGTCTAAAGACATCTAAAAAGGGGGACCTGCTGCAACCAGGAGTCCAATTTGGGAAATACAAGCTTGTGAGATCTGTGTATTTATTTATATAGGTCCAATCTTTCAGGTGAATGGCCCCTTCTTCTGATGATGAGGCACTTTTCAAGTTTTGATGGAGCATGCGATTATGAGTGGAGCACTGACACAAGCAAGTTGAAAATTTATGTAAGTGTAGAAGACTGTTTATCATTATTAATGCATTTATGGATTCACATGGGACCTATTGTATGAATAATGTGTTTTGTATTATATTGTGATTGATTTTTTTGTCACAGAATAGCACAATACTTTTTATTTACTATTGTTTTTCATTAAGTGTAGTGCTGTAAATTTAAAGCTGGCCACACAAAAATATGTAACTGATTCTCCAATCCACGCATTCGAGGTGGATGGAGGATTCCTACCCACTGTATCATTGTAATCTGACGACAGGGGAGTCCCGATTGGCTGCATGTGCTAAATGAAGCATAATTTTCCAACAATTTGGTTTATGAGAAGTCGATCCTTAGATTGACCCCTCATAAATGGGAATGGCTATAGCTGGATTGAAATGCGTCCAGTCCTTGCTGAACTGGCCAAATTTGGATCTTTTTTTAGCCTAACTTACCATAGAGAATAGTTGTCATGGTTGCTAAATGCAATGTTTAAAAATCTTCCAAAATCCAAACTTTAATAATACCCATGAATAGCTCTAAACAGTAGTCTACTAGATAGAAAATGTTTAAGCGCAGTTCACACCAGGATTTGGTGCGGGAAAGACATGTTCCATATGTGTTTTCCGTATTGCATTCAAAACACACTGCCTTTGGGATCACAAATGCAGTACCATGCAATTTGGTGTGGTGCATTTTTCACTCGTTTGCATGCACTACTTTTTGTGCATTCTGATTCAAATAAATGGGTTGCTACATGACACTACAGGGGAGCACACACCATGATTCTGTACGATGCTAGTGTAAACCAATCCTTCAATTATCCTTTTCAAACATATACAGAATTTCTTGTCTGTAAATGTAATCACCTACACATCTACAGTAAATATGGATTTTACAGTACATAATATGAATTTGCTGAAAACCAGCCAACATGCCAACTGTTTTCTTGTCCCAAACACTAAAGCTTAATCAGTTTGGAATTATTTTACTGAAGGCGTAAACTGTTATTTTGCAAACTGAATGTTTATTGGCCTTAGTAAATAATGTGGAGCTCTGTTGCTGTTGATAACCCAATAATTTTCAGGGGAAATGAAAAAAAAAAGTTAGGTTTTTTTTTGCACGGGATTGGATGACTGAAGTACCAAAAAGTCTCTACTCTTTCAGTGAATGAAACACTATGGGATTGATATGGGATTGAGAGTGCAAATTCTGATGCATTTGCCATTGAACACCAGAATTGGCAGGTTCAACACTGGTGCCCTGTGCTTTTCACAGAGGAGAGCAGGTTCACCCTGAGCACATGTGACAGACGTGAAAGGATCTGGAGAATCTGCGGAGAATGTTATGCTGCCTGTAACATCGTTCAGCATGCTGGTGCAGTGGGTCCTGGGTTCCTCCTGGTGCACGACAATGCCCAGCCTCATGTGGTGAGAGTATGCAGGCAGTTCCTAGAGGATGAAGGAATTGATACCATTGAATTGCCCCCACGTTCACCTGACCTAAATCCAATAGAACACCTCTGGGATATCACGTTTCGATCCATCTGTCGCTGCCAGGTTGACTGTCCAGGAGCTCAGTGATGCTCTGGTCCATATCTGGGAGGAAACACCTCAGCACACCATCCATTGTCTCATTTGGAGCGTGCCCTGACATTTTCAGACATGCACACAAGCATGTGGGAGCCATACAAACTACTGCGTACCATTTTGAGTTGCTGCAATGAAATTTCAGCAAAATGGACTAGCCTACTGCATCATTTTTTCACATTGATTTTCGGGATGTCTTTGAATTCAGTCCTCTGTAGGGTGATAATTTTCATTTCTATCAAACGATGGGGCATCTTTACGTTCCTAACACATTACCGAGTCCATTTCAGTATAGATATCCAGCATGATATTTTTCCCCATTGAGATCTGATGTGTTTTCAAAGTGTTCCTTTAATTTTTTGAGCAGTATACATATATATTGCAACATTTGTTTCATTAATCAGAAAGTCATGCTGTTGCCGAGAATATGCATCATCTTTGACACATCATATGGAAAATTTTCATCTATTGCTACTGTGATTAATATAAGAATGTCATTTTTCTTTATTCCATCTTCTTTAATAATACTGAGTGAGTTGTAAACGTTTTTATGAGTCAGAAATATAGGTGGTGGGATGTATCTTACCACAGTGTACTGTATGTAACTTTTTCTTTTCTTTCTGAGCCTACATTGGTTATAAAGGGCTGTTTTTATCATTTCAGATAAATACGGTTGAGGTCTATATCTTTCAGTGTCAATAATATTAAGACTAAACATCATTTGAAGCCTGAGCTTTTGAAGAATTATGAAAGACAACATGTTTTGTTATGTTTTATATAAATACAATATATATACAATAACACATACTAAACTATTGGATTACATTGTATGCCCAGAAAAAATGCAATACATCAATACCTGTTGATTGAGCAAAAATAAACTCATTACTGTTAGAGGCTGACAGCACAAAGCATTTTGGTGTGCTGAGCGATGTCAGCCCCATCCAGTTTTCTTTCATCTCTCATCTCCCCAAAATAAAGGCTAATTTGCAATCCCAAGATAAGAACAAGGACAGATAATTACTCACCTTGAGATAACACAGGAAGTCTACAAAATACACAGCTCTGGCTTTCTGAAATAATCATCATTATGTCTATCACAGTGGTAAAATGGTTAGCACTTCCACCTGGCAATACTAGGGTTGCTGGTTCGTAACCCAACCACAGCACCACCTGCCTGGAGTTTGCATGTTCTCCCTGTGCCTGCGTGGGTTTCCTCCCACACTCTAAAGACATGCTGGTAGGTTAATTGGATCCTCTCTAAATTGGCACAGTATGTGTATATATGAATGTAACTTAGGGACCTTAGATTGTACGCCCTTTGAGGGTTAGGGACTGATGTGAATTCACTATATATATGAAAAGTGCTGTGTAAATTGATGGCGCTATATGAGTGCCTGTAATAAATAGCACACATGCTGAGATTATCAGACGAATTATTGTCTGGCTTTTTTTTTGCATGATAGTCACATATCTAAAGTGAAAATGTTTTACGAAAATTCTAAAGTGATGCAATGTATTGTTTTTAATTTTCGGACAAAAACTGTACTGGTTAAATGAAAATCATACAATCTGGTATTTGTGCTTGTCCCTTCAAATACTTTCGGACAGAAGCTGTGTACTAACAATCAGATTATTGCATGATCACTTTGAAAGCAATATTTTTCATATGATGTTCTGATCGTTTGCTTTAGACACAAAAAAAGACACCACTCCTGAATCCCCTTTTCTCCCTCCTGTAAAAGATAGCAATTGTCAGTCTTGCATGCATACAGTACAAATATTTCAAGCCCAACGTGTACTTTCTGGAATCAGTCTCAACTTAACTCACCTACATGGTGTCATATAACACATACTGTACAAGTTCCTCAGTAAGAATGTCAAAAGACTAACCACACTAAGCTTGTTTAGATTAGTGCAGTTCCAGCTCATTCTGCTCCAAGCTTCAGCAACGATGTTGGATACTGTCCCAGCTTCCCGAGTCCAAGTCTTTCTATGGATCAGTTTTCAAACTATAGACATTCAACTGACCAAACCTTACTTGTCAGTCCTTCTCTAGTGTAGTTTCCTCCAGTCTTGCACCAACCTGTCTCTCCAAAGGATACAGCATCACACATGTTCTTAAGCTGTTACTCCAAAGTTTACACCCTCCTTAAAAGAAAAGTTGTTTTTTTTTCCCCAAGTTTTACTTACCTAGGTGGATACAGCTTTGTTCCGATCATTCCAACGCTGCATCTGTCTCTTAAAATTCCCTCAATCCACAGACATTGGTGGCAACTTTCTGAAGGGGCAAACCCATTGTAGTCAGTCTCTTTGTGCTGTATCTGTTTATATATTTTTTTCTCTCTCCCTGTAAGGTTCTCCTCCCATGGGGAGGCTTTGGTGTGGTTAGTGGTCCCTCAATAAATAAAAAAAAAGTTATCCATATTATTTAATGTGCTTATGATATTAAAACTATAGTGTCAAAGTACATACAGATTTATGATTTATAGTTTCACAACACCTGAAGATGTGTGGTCTTGGTACCCACAAAATGCAATGTGTTACATTGTAGAATTCCTCCTCATTGAAGTCCTCTTGATGTTCCATAATATCAAGTTCATACAACAATACAAGCAACTTGTCAATGAGTATATATATGGTGAGGGAGAAACTACAATACATTCTGAAATACATCTTTATGCTATGTTTATAAATAAAACTTTTTATGGCCTTAATAAACATTTGTATTTTAACAATTATGTGTAAATTGTGTATAAGTGAGCATCTTAAAAGTCCCATTTTTTGTTAAATTTTGTTTATGTACTAGGAAGAGGGAAGGTAAGTTGAGACTGATTCCAGAAAGGAAACATTGGACTTGTGTTATTTGTATGCACGCAAGACTGAGACCTGTTAGAAAGGGGAATCAGAACCGCTGTCTCTTTTGTGCATATATAATGTCAATTGTGCCCAGAAGGTGCTGGGAGTTGGTCAGCTGGTCTATCATGCTATACATTGTATACTACTGGTTTCTGAAATAGGTATTTTCGCACTTATCAAAAGATGTCACAAAATACATACTTTCAATGGTATGCTTAACAGACCACAAGGGAGTAAATAAGAGAAGGTAATTGTTAGGGTTTATATACACTTTAACCTTTAAAAAAAAACAGGGTAAGGTTCTGAATTCAGGTTCAGAGTTAAGCTGGGTACACCCATATCAAAATTCAGCCAATTCAGCAGTAACCTGCCGAATTTCAATCTATGTGTAGCCCTCTCTGTCCAACAGAAGCCGCTTGTTAGACCAGCTTCTGTCAAATGGTCCTCCTGGAAAATGAGCATTTGATCAGCAGCTGCAGCCGATGACTACAGAGCTGATCAGTGTATTCTGACTTGGGGGGTGGAGTCTCTGATGTCACAATGCAGTAGCACAGCAGGGGAGATCCCTGCATCCACATCACTTGTGTGGATATGAGAATCTGTGAGTTGAAAAAAAAACAACTCAGTGAGTATACCCAGCTTTACTGTGCATGTTCTTTGCATCAATAAATAAGTGCCTGGAAGTGGATAAAAGGTATTTATCAAGAAAATGGGAAGTAGCCAGTAACCAATCAAAAATGCTTTTATTTTATTGGAATATAGTAATCTGAAAGCATTTTGATGTTGGTTGCTGATAGGTGAAACTGCATTTCTCCATAATAATTCACTACGGATTTTGATCCTTATGGTGATCACCTTTCATGTGCAAATGGTATATATTTGCAAGGTTACTACATAACAACTAGTGATGGGATGAACAACTCCCTGTTCGGTTCACGTTCAAACATTTGAACCTAAC